>NC_081805.1:1980000-2637500 GCF_030704535.1 Vitis vinifera
AATTCTATGATTTCACTCTTTCCTAACATACCAAACAAACTCAAAAGGGGCATCAGCCATATCCTCTACCACCCTTCTTTTAATTAAAAACAAAAACTTTCTTTTCATGGATTAAATACAAAGAAGGATGAAAAATCCTTCCTCCAAGCATAAGGACAACATAGTTGTGGTCAAAAGTGGGAAAAAACTATCTGCTTTAGATGTCATTAGAGGTGCACATCTAAAAATGCTTACAATTATGAAATCAAGAACTTAGGGGGTAGAAAATACCCTACAAAAGGAATCAACTGCTTTGCTCCCCGTTTTGCTAACATATCATCTGGCATCCTTCACCAAAAAAAGTGCCATGCCAACCACATAAAGCATGCTCCAACAGAGAGACAAAACAATACACCCCAAATAAGGGATGATAATGAAAACCACAAACTGCACAGCAACATTTAATGGATAAGAATATGATTTGCCAAATCCTCTCTTGTTCACATAGACAGACAATACCTATTAACAAAAGCCATAAGCTGGTCTCTTGAAAAAATCCTCTCACACACGCCTCCCAAACAAAAATACCAATGTTACAAAGAATGCTTGAACTCCACATCTTGGCTGAAAATGGTTAAAAGGCTCCTGAATACAAGGATTTGCAAAAAGATTCTATAGAGAAGCAACCATCCTTAGAAATCATCCACCCAGTATAACATCACCTTACCATGACCCACAACAGGTTGCATAAAGTTATTTTGGGACATTGGACCAGGTAGCAAAAAGGTCATGTGAGGGTCAGACCCAAAATTTCTCAAGCATTTGCTGCACTTCCTATATATATATATATATATATATATATATATATATATATATATATATATATATATATATATATTTGATAGGTAAGATAAAAAAGAATATAGCTTCCTATATATGTGTGTGTGGTGTGTAAATTTTAAAAAAATTAAAAATTATTTTTGAAAAATAAATAATTAAACAATGAGCATAATTCAAATGAAGTTGTTGAGACAAACGAATTGCTACAGGCAAGACCATAGAGGGGGGAAGACAAAACAATCCAGACCCATATATGGAAACTTAAGTAGTGCCAAAAGGTAAAGAAGCAAGAAGGAAAAGTTAAAAAATAAATAAATAAATAAATAATTTACTAAGAAAAAAGGACACAAACACACAGGTAAAAAAATAGCAGCAGCAAGGAGCACTACAGTAGGTAGAAGATTTTGCATGGACAAGTACCAAACAGGAACAGATGGATGAAAACAATGACCAAATTAATAAAATTCTAATAAATAATGGAAAACATGGTTTTAAATAATTTGGATCAACTTGTGAAGCCAAGAATAATTTTTTGATAGATAAACATCAGAATATATTAGAAAAGGCTAAAAAGCCGCATGTATACAGGGGGTATACACAAACGCCCAAAAAGAAGAACTGAACAAAAGATAGGGAAAACCTCACCCACCCTCAAGTGGCCGCAAGCCACTCCAAAAAGCCTAAAGGAGAATAGGTATCCTCACCAATGTACACCCTAGCCCAACTCCACAAATTACATACAAAAAAATTCTTGAATTTCTGTATATCTAAAGACCCCCCCCTAAAAGCTAACCTATTCCTTTCCTTCCAAACCGTCCAAAAAATGCACAACGGAATGGAATTCCAGGTGTCTTTTCTTTTTTTTCCCCACAAAAGAACCCCTCCAACTAAGTAACACTTCTAAAACTGATTCTGGGAACACCCATTAGACTCCAAAAATGGCGAGAGCGATCTCCCAAAGAGTCTTAACCACTGTACAATGTAACATAATGTGATTCGCATTTTCCTCTTCACATCCACACAAAAAACACCGGTTAGGGAGTTGCCACCCCCTTCTTTGAAGCTTATCCAAGGTGAGGATCTTCCCCCACGAAGCTTCCCAAGCAAAAAAAGATACTTTTGTTGGCACCTTATCCATCCAAATGCGTCTGTTCGGGAAGACATAGGCTGAGGACCCCACCAGCATTTTGTAAGCACCCTTAGAACCGAAAACACCATTACTTTCCCTTTTCCATCTCACAGCATCCTCCTCAGTCGAAGTCCTGAAATCCTTCAGCAGATTCAGCATATTTCCTATCTGTTCCAACTCCCAATAATTGAAATCTCTAGCCAATCTGAGATTCCAACCTCCTTGACCCAGGCTATAGTCCCACACTTCACTTACTTTGGCATTCCTATGACCCGCCAAGGTATACAATTGAGGGAAAATTTGAGAAAGCGCCTCATTACCGCACCACTTATCCGTCCAAAACAAAATTCTGGTCCCCTTGCCTACCTTAAACACAATACTCTCCCAGCACCAATCAGCTTCCTTCATGATCTCCTTCCACAATCCCACTCCATAAGGCCCACAAACGTCCTTAGTCCTCCACCCACACCCCTCTTGACCATATTTCACCCCTATTACCCTTTTCCATAGGTTCTCTTTCTCATAGGCGTATCTCCACACCCATTTGCCCAGTAAGGCTTTGTTCAATACATTTATTTTTCGGATGCCTAATCCTCCCTCCTCCTTAGGGCTACAGACCACCTTCCACTTAATTAAGTGAGCTTTCCTCTCCAACCTTCCTCCCCCCCAAAGGAAATCTCTTTGGATTTTCTCAATCCTTTTTATAACAGATTTAGGGATGCGTATAATGGATAGAAAGTAAATGGGTATGCTGGCCAAAGTGCTTTTGATAAGAGTAATTCTCCCCCCCTTTGAGGTGTATTGTCTTTTCCATTGGGCTAATCTTCTTCTCATTCTCTCTTCCACCCCATCCCATGAAAAAGAAGATTTATGATGGGCTCCTAGGGGCAGCCCCAAATAGACAGTGGGCAAAGCTCCCACTCTGCATCCTAGCTCAGCCGCCATCTCCTCCAACTCGTCCACCTGCCCCACAGGAATTAGGGCACTCTTAGCAAGATTAATTCTGAGGCCCGAAGCCGCCTCAAACCATGCCAAGATCCAGCTTAGATTGGATACTTGCTCTCTTTCCGCTCTATAGAAAATGATTGTATCGTCAGCAAAGAGAAGATGCGAAACGTTCATCTCCACACCCCCGAAGCCTACAGCCGGAAAGGAAGCCCCCCTCACCAGCCCGTCTAAAGAGGGTGCTAAGAACTTCCATACCCAAGATGAAGAGATACGGAGAAAGGGGATCTCCTTGCCTCAACCCCTTAGAATTTGGAAAGAAACCAGCAGGCACCCCGTTGATTAAGATGGAAAATTTAGCCGTAGAAATACACCACCACATCCAATCCATCCAACGCGACCCAAATCCCATCTTCCGAAGCACCTTCATCAAAAACTCCCAGTTTAAGCTATCATAGGCTTTTTCAATGTCCAACTTGCAAATCAACCCTTTCTCTTTCCTTTTGTGAAGCCAAGAATAATGATGAAAGCTCTTTATACTTAACTACAGAAGTAATATAGCTAATAAATATACCTTTGTAATGTAAGCTTAATATTCACTCCAGAAGAAATACCCCTAAAGAATATTATAAGGACCAAAATTTTTACCTCAATGTTCCACTATGACGAAGAGAGGACTGCAAAGCACGCCTACAGTTCCGTATCCAAGGATGTGAAAGCAGTGTCTTTGCATCAGGCCTCTGCCTAGCATCCTGAAATATGCCATTAAATGTCATAAAAAGCCATTCAAGTTATCAATGAGCAAAAGTAACAAGGTCTTGACCACCAAACTTGGAACCAGGATGTAGCTGATGAGAAAGATTATATCATTCATGTCTAATGAATTTAGCTATTTTCACATTTGTTAAAGGTCTAATGAATATTTCTCCCACTCACCTTCTTAAAACACTGCCGCAGAAAATCTGTAATGTCAGTAGATAAGCCATCTGGTATTGGAGGATGATCATCCTGAAAGTACAAAAAGAGGAAAAAGATGCTCTGTAACTGTTTCTATCCAGCAGTCAGGGAAACATAATCATATTTAAGAATCTCAGCAACTTTCTCAGTTGGATTTAACTAGTTACAAGTATATCTAAGGGAAAATAAAACATTCTCTGAATTCAGGATGATATTCATTCACCATGAAAAGCCATGTGAGTGAAAAAAAGGCAGAGTAGTTCAAGGTACAGAAACAAAATATTTTTTTGATAGAAAACGACAAAGAGATATATTGATAGAAAAAAGAGTACGAGAGAAGGATGAGGAATCCTCCCACCAAAGAAAAGCTAAACAACAAGAATACAAAAACAAGAAGCTACAATGAGAACAGATATAGTTATCTGAAAATAACGGCAATGGAATTCCGCAGGATTCAGAGATAGTGTTGCTCACCCATCATAGTGCATAAAAGATAACAATGAGAACAGATATAGATCCTGGAGAAAACCTGAACAATACGGAATAGAGCTGGCATAGGCTGGAGATCATAGTAAGGAGGTACACATGTAAGAAGCTCAATCACAGTGCAACCAACACTCCAAATGTCCGAAGCAGCACAAACCCCAGACATTTCGATTACCTGAAGAAGTAAACCAGTTCCAAAAAAATGAGGTCTCCCATATACAGCTTCTCAAGTGAATCATCATAATTTGGGTTCCGCATGCCATACATAAAGCTTTCGATTGCCGCAAGTGGCACCATGGCCCGCAAGGTCATGCTCTTGGAACCCAATAATACACTTCAGTTAATGATTGATAAAAAAAATATTGCGAATGTGATAAAATCAAACCCACAAATTATACAAAGGTTTACATCAACAATTAACTAACTAAATATAATGATATAACATATATATAGGCTGAACATATCAATCATATATTATTGAAGGATAAATTCATACTGAGTAGATGGATACTAAATCTTGACCTCACAATTGGCAAAATGTACACATGCACAAATACATGCATGCAAACACATATATAGAGACATCCATCTGGCTATTAATCCATCCACCCATCCATATGGAGGTCCATCTACCCATCCATTACATGCATAAACACATAAATGCATGTCACGTTCCAATCACATTATTCCATCCATAAATGACACAAAAAAACTGTAGATTACCTAAAATCCCCTTCAATTATAGGGTAGCTGGCACTTCACCCCCTAAACTATAAAGGCAAACAGAAAGGCTCCACGAGCTATTCAAGGTTATGGAGTAACCAAAATATTAAAATGACATATTCACAATCCTTTCAATATCTTTCTCTAGAACAGCGATCAGCTCTCAAGCATTTTTCTTCCATCCCCTTCATGGTTTTTCAATCACCATATTTTCCAATATCTAAAACACATTCTAAATCTCTCTAATTTTCTTTTCTTTCCATTTTTTTTCTGATAGACAAAAGAACATCTATTAAAAAGCGGGGCACACCCTATATACACAGGCAGTATACACCAACCACCCTATGAAAAAGTGCTATAAATCTCTCAAATTTTCACTTGCTTTCTCCAGTTCTCTGTCAGCATCTATCACAGAAACTCTTTCTCTCTCTCAAACTCAATCTGAATTACTCTTTTATCAACCATTTTCTCTCAATTTTCAGTGCCCACTTTTAGAATAGTCTTTTGCCATCCCTTTTGTCCAACAGGGGTGATGTTGACTTCAACACTAAGGGATGGTGCTAACAAGGGCAACAACAATGTTTCTAGCTTCTTGCTTCCAGTTTCAGAAATCTAAAGTTTGATCACCAAACCACACCTCAAATCAAACCTCTAATGCTGATTCTAGCTTTTGTCACAAACAATGCTAAGTTGTTTTTCCTAACCAAAACACGCCTCACATCAAGCCTCCTAATGCTGATTCTAACTTTTGTGACCAACAATACTAAGCTATTTTTACACAGAAAAGAATAAGAGAAAAATCTCCCCCCCCCCCCCCCCCCCAACAAAAAAAAGGAGCCAACAGTGACAGCAGAGTCCAAATTAAAATACATATGGATACACACTCATATGAGAGAAATTTGCTTCAACTTCTTTCTTGAAGGTGAGATTCCTATTAGAGGCCTTTTTTCTTCTTTTTTTGGGATAAAATGGAGGATAATGAATAAAAAGAACTGTACCAGATTGAAACAAAAGCCAAGATTCAAGATTGGAGACAACCAGCTCAGTCAGCACATCTATTGTTGGTTATCATCAGTATCTATTTCGTAGCCAATCTAATATTAGGAGTTCTTTCAATGTACTTTTCAAAACAAGGGAAAAATGAACATTAAAAAGATTTCAATAATGAAAAGTGTTCTATTTTACTTTCTAGAACAAAGAAATTGACGAAAGGGGAAAAAGGGCCACAAAGGAATGGTTCAGGAGTTTTCTACCTAGTTTTTAGCTTAGAGCAAAATCAACATGGAAATAGTTTACAAAATAGAAAAATGTTTTTCTATTACTTTTCTCGAACAAGGAAAAAAGAAAAGAAAAAAAAAATGACTGAAGGAAGAAAAGTGCCACAGAGGAATGGTAAGGAAGCTCTCTGCCTGATTGTATAGCTTGGATAATAGTGTCATCACCATTATAACTGAGAGAGGCAAAGTGTAATTCCCTTCCACCCACCCTTAAGGAAAGAAAAACAAACTACATCCAAAAAGGCAAAAAAAACAAAAACAAAAACAATCAATCTCATCAACCATGATTTTATAAATCAGAGTAGACCAGCCAGTTGGACAACCAACCAGGTCCTTTTCCAGTCCTTATCAGGTCTTTGGGCCATTTAAGGGTTGAACTGATCACAAACTGGCCAACCCAGTGGTCGAACCATCTGGCCAAATAATTGAACTAGTTGTGTCCAGTCCATTAATTTTTTTTTTTCTTGAACTGCAAAATAACAGCATTTTCAGCCCGGCATCAACCACATGAACAACACCATCACTATCTACACTGGTCCCTGATCCGCCTTTTATTTTTATTTTTTGATAGGCACACTGGTCCCCAATCCAGTATTAGAGACTAATTCAAGAAAAAGCCTTGATGATGGGGGAGAAGCTTTGATGAGAATGACATGAGATGCTAAGCAACCCAAATATAGAAAAAAGGCATCAGAATCAAGGCTTCTCGACTGATGTTGATATTGTATGGAAACATGTTGCTGTTGATGTTGCGTGGAATCATGTTGCTTTCTAGAGATTTCGCTTCTATAGCTTTCATCTTCTTGAAATAGGAAAGAAAAAATTTAAAACAAAAGAAATGTATATGATAAAGATTGAGGAGATTGAAGCCTAAAATTGAAATTTTAATTTTCAGTAAAATTTATCATTTACATAAATATTTAGTTATTTTTTATTGATATTGGGAAAGTTAGAAAATAATTAGAAATGTATCTTCACTTTTTAAAAACGGTATTAAATTTTTTTGTTATTTTAATATTACATATAATTATAATAAAATTAAAACATTATGCATGCACACAACAATGCTCATGGTTCAACAGTTAAACCAATGGTCCAACCAGGGACTTGTGATCTAGCAACCTTTTGGTTTCAAATACCAGTCTGAGTCTGAAAATAGCAAGGTTAATTAAAGAGCATAGTTTCTTGCAAAAATTGAAAGTTCCCCCTCTCAAAGCTATAAGATCTTTCAATTGATCATCTCTTATTGCACTGTTTGATCACTTTAGATTTGTGGCATACGATATTTTCTTAGGCGGGGATGGATTGGATTCAACCAGGCAGTATTCGCAATATGATGGTGATCTCCTTTAAGCGTTTTGGGAATTCTAACAGAGGCAGGACTCTCTCGAGGATAGCATGCCTCTCTTTGTTGTGGATTGTGTGGAGAGAGAGGAACGTTAGGATTTTTGAGGATACTTGGAGGACACCGGAGTTGATGTGGGATTCTTTTCAATTTTATGTCTCTTTTTGGGCTTACTGTACATACAGATTTAAACCCTATCCTTTGAGTGTAATTCAGCTTAACTGGTTGTTGATTTGCACACCTTAGGGTTGGGTACACAAGGTCTAGGTTCATTATACACGTATAGGCCTTTTGTATTTTTGTATAGCCCTTCTTCTTTAGCAGAGGTTTTCTCAGTTTTTTATCAGGTCTGTACTTCTTGGGGAGGATTTCTCATCTTTCTCATGTTTTTCTATTTTAATACAATTATTCGTTTATGATAAATAAAAAAATAAAATAAAAACTATAAGATCTTTCAGACCTGGCTGATAAGAGTTAGTATAATTAGTTTTCCACAATAACACTTGGTTTTCTTCTATCTGGTATTAAAAGATGGAAGAAAATGGTAGAAAGAAGAAAGAAATAAAAATCTTCGTTTTGTAGATTTTGTAATGGTCTAATAAATACACACACACACACACACACACATATATATATATGTATGTATGTATGTATGAAAGAAAATGTCATATTTTGTCAAATATATTGCATCTAACCACAACCATTAAGTACTCCATAACTAATCACATATATAGCCTCCTCATACTCAATATTGGTTAAACATTTTTATGAGATTAGTCATAAATTCTAATATGAATTTTTCATGTTGCATATACCATATTTTATCATCTATCCTAACATCTAAGCACATGACAAACAATGTAATATAATATCCAAAATATTTATTTTTTTTATCAAAAACAAAAACATATTCATTAAAAAATGAGTGATCAGAAGAGAAAGATGAGAAATCCTTCTCTAAATTACAAAACCTAATGAAAAACAAAGGAAAAGAAGTACCCTCCAATCGACACAATAGGATAGCTATTCCACATTGGACATGACATGACAAGCATTAAACTGCAGGATAGGTTGCAATGCCAACTGTTCAGATTTTAAAACCAACAAAACAGAGGAAAAGAAGAACAATATTTTAGTTTTTTCTCAGTTATGATTTGTAACTTGTTATCTTATAAGGCAAATATGAGTCAAGTATCCATGTCATGCATTCCATATTAAATACATATTCCAATTTGCCACAGTAGAATGAGAAAATATCATAATTAGGTTATTTCCTTGTTTCCTAAGCTCTAGGAATTAATATATCTGGCACCTAGACCATACCAATTACTAACACCCGCTTGAGATGCTCTTTCTCTTGGGTTCCACTCTTAGCCAACCATGATGCAGATCTTTCAGCAAAGCAAGGAGTGAAGAAGCTAACTTCACAGGCACTGCACATTTGCATTTGTTTCTCAGCTGTGAAACTTATCTTGATTTTCTTTTGGATGTTGTGAACTTGTTTTTATGTTTTTCTTATCAGTTTTCTGCATTTTTGGGAAGCACATTTGGTCCTTCATTCTACTTACTAATTCAAAGTGAGTTTTATTTTCCTTTCAAAATGGCAGCGATTCTTTCTCCACTGCTTCCCAACAAATGGTTTGCTTTGGCTAAGTTCCTTATCAATTTGCTTGGTGTCAAGTTCAGTCTAGTGACCCTCCTACTCCTCTCTTATTTTTTTATTTTTTTTTGAGAAACAACAGTATAGTATATAAAGGAAAGTAAGAATAAGTACAATAGAAGGATGAGGAGTCCTCCAAAAAACTACACAAAACGAAAGTAGGAACCTCCAAAGTATAAGTAAATCTATACAACTATGAGGTTCCACAGACCATGTCCCATGTGGGAATATACAAAAAACAGTCTATCCTTGCTAGCCCACACCCTTGGAACTACACGTCAACAACCAATCAAGTTGGACCATATTAAGGGGAATACCCCTAAAAGTTGTGGTGCAAGAGGCCCAAAATGAGCCTAAGAAATGAATTATGTCCCAAAGACTCTCTGAAGTTCTCGCCTTGTCCTCAAAAATCCTAACATTTCTTTCCCACCACACAACCCACATCAAAGCAAGACAAGTGAACTACCACAACACCTTGCCTCAAATGTTACTTCTCAATCCTTTATATGAGATAATCATCATGTCACATACACCCTTAGGAGGAACTCAATCCATATGAGCCCAACTGAATTGCATAGCCCCAAACTCAAAGGACAATGCAGGAAAATATGATCTACTGTTTCACCACTCTCCATACACAACAAACAAACATCAGGATTAAGAGCTTTGTAGGATCTTCTCAATTTTTATTTTTTTTATAACCGTGGATGTCCAGGCCAGCTTACACCCACCTCGACTAATCCCACGGGGCCCTGAAGTTAACGACCGGGTAAACCTCCAGTGGCCTTGAGGGGACTCGAACTAGTGACCATTGGAGAGCAAACTCTAGGCCGAACCAACTGAGCTACCCCTCAAGGTTTGTAGGATCTTCTCAATTGTAGCATGTCATTGCTCCTCTTTCATCGTTGTTGAGGAACTTTTACTTTCTTGATTCATGTAGATCATTCACAAGCACTGCACATTTGATTTTGTTCTCAGCTGCGAAAAGTAATTTCTTTTGGAAGTTGTGGATTTGCTTTTATGCGAAACTTAATTTCTTATGGATGTTGTGGACTTGCTTTTATGTTTTTCTTATCAGTTTTCTGCATTTTTGGGAAGTATAGTTGGTCCTTCATTCTACTTACTAATTCAATCCAATGGATTGTTGTTACTAATCATGGCAACACCCAACTTATTTATCCAAGTCAATGTAACACAACCCATTGGACAAATAACAAGATCAAGATAAAAACACATTCCCTAATTACATAACCACTTTCCTGTCTATGTTTTACACAATTTTCTTTCTTTCTTTTTTTTTTTTTTTTGATAGGTAAAGGAAGGTATATAAAAATTAGAAAAAGAAGCCCAATATGCCAACATGCACAGGATGTATACAAGGAGCACCTAAAGCAACCACTCCAAAAAGAGCACAAAAAACACCCAAGCCCTTAACGAATTATTATATATATACTTGCATAGAAGATAATACTAGAAAAATAACCAATTATTACTAATTAATACAAAATTTTAAATTAAAGTTAGCAAGAACTCTTTCAATATCAATAAGAACAAAACTTCACTCTACATACATTTAAAAGAACAACTACAAATGTACCTCAGGGGCCATCCAATATGGTGTCCCAACAACGGAATGCGTATTAACATCTGCCTCAGTTAATTTTGTTGCAACACCAAAGTCAGCAAGTTTCACAAGACCCTGAAAATATAAATCAGTTCAAGCAATTACTTAAGAAAATCCATCCAGAAGCTCCTATACCATTCCAAACAAATTGTGAGCTTAAGTTTCATATAAAATGAAATCATAGCATGGAAATAACACCTCATTCCACACTATCACCTTGACTACATTAAATCAGAAATAACCATAAATTAAATTGGAAAATCCCTACTCACTCTCTAGTGTGTTTTATCATGTGTGATAGCATATACCATTGTAGATTTGGTGTAGAGTGCAATTCCAACTTTCTGCATGCCTAATTTTAGCATTTGCTCATCTTTTAGTTTTATCATAAACAAATATTTTCATTCAACAATCAATTGATAAATATAAGACGGATAAGCAATCCTTCAAAGATGTACAAAAGTTGGTGGAAAGTAACCAACAACTAGAACCACAAAACTAGACCTTCCTCATAAAAACCTGTACATATACAAGAGAAAAAACATTGAACACTCAAGGGCAAAGGAAATCCCAACAAAGAAGATCATATGATTTGCTCCTCTGTGTCCTTTTTGAACAATTTGGAAGGAGAGGAACAGCAAGGCATTCAATAGCAAAGAGCATTCTGTACAAGGGATTAAACTTTCTTTTCTTTGTAATCTTTGGGCATGGTCCAAATTGTTTATAGCTCTTAGCCCTTCTTCTACAGTAGATTTTGTGGATTGGATGGGGTCTTGTTGAGAGGGGTCGTTTTTTGTTGTCCCTCTTTGTTTTTGGGTCACACTTTTAGGTGCCCATTGTTTACTCTTCGTGTACTTTGGGGTGCTTTTTTGGTATTTCTTTCTTTCAATATATGTTTTTCTTTATCCATCAAAAAAATGATTTGCTCCTTGATTGGGTAACTATCAACGACTTGGCACCTAAACGAGGAATCCAAGAGAAAGAACAATTAAACTCATGCACAGTATAAATGAATTTGCATATCCAGATGTCAAACTTCCATGAACTCTTTTCCATATTAGTCACCTAAGATATTACAATGGCAAAATCTCCCTCTACAATTAGACTGGATAGAGATAAAGCTTTCACCTGCATCAACCTTTTCTTTGATAGGTAAATAATGATTGTATTATCAATGATAGCAAACACGGGAAGGTATACACAATGTATACAAAACAGCCAAAAGGCCAAAAAAGGTGTGGAAACACAAAAAACAGCAATCACACCCTACCTAGAGCCAAACCAATCCACAAAGTCCAACATGGACAAAGAACAATCCCCTATAAACACTCAAACTCACTCTACAAAGATATACAAGAATGAATATTTAATTACTTGGTCCATTTTTTCACAATTTTCAAAAGCTATCCAATTTCTCTCCCTCCAAATAGTCCAAAACAAATACAATGGAGCACCTTCCAAGCTTTTTTCCTCTTCTTTCCTACAAAGGACCTCTATCAACTCAAAAGAGCACCCCTAATTGAAGAATGCAACAGCCCTTGCACACCAAAAAGAACATAAATCCAATGTCACAAAATGACTACTTTCAAGCAATGAAAGAGAATATGGCCAATAATTTCTTCTTGTATGCACATGTAACATCTATTTGGAATCTTCCAACCCTTCTCTTCGAGTTGATCCAAAGTTAGAATTTTTTTTTATAGGAAACGACAAAGGAATATATTGATAAAAAGGAAGTACAAGAGAAGGATGAGGAATCTTCCCACCAGAGAAAAACAAGACTACAAGTAATCAAATATAAGAAAATACAAAGAAAAAACAAGCGAACACTCTAGTTAGACCAACCCATTGGGATTACACGCCGCTAACCAATCAAGTTGTAACACGTTAAGAGGTATCCCCTTAAAAACCTTAGAACAAAAAGCCCAAAAAGAAGCTAGGAAATGAATAGAATCCCAAAGATTCCCTCTAATATTGTCAATATCTCTGCCTCGATGGTTAACCCTATTTTTGAATGCTTAGAGAAAGGTCACAATACCATACCAAAATGATCCCTAGTCACACCTCCAAAACTTATCTATCCAGTGTTACCCAACAAACATCTTTCAAAGTTTAACTTTATCAAACCCACTAGAGGGCCAACCAATCAATCATTGCCTTCTTCTTAAAACTAGTTGAATAGCAAGCACTATTTTAATCTAGCATTAAAAGGTACAATGGAAAATCCACAAAAGGCTTGGTGACTAAGGCCTATAGGAAAGAGAAAAAGAAAATTGAGTCCCAAATCGCATCCACCTATCTTCATTTATCCTCAAAAATCCTTGCATTCCTCTCCAACCAAATCAAAAATAAAGTAGCCACCTGCCAAAAAATCGTCCCTTTTGGAAGATTTCCAAAGCCCTTCAAGGAAATTCAAAACATCTTTGTTATGCCTCTAGGAGGAACCTAATCAACATTGGCAATGTTGAACAATCTAAGCCAAAGTACCAATGCAATGGGGCAATGAAAAAATAGATGGTTGATTGATTAACGACTCTTGAAATACATCACACAATGATATGGACTAAGAACTTTGTTAGACCTCTTTAATTGAAGTAGGTCGTTCGTATTAACCTTCTTATTTGCAACAAGTCAAGCAAAAGCCTTAACCTTTGGTGGAGCTTTTAAATTCCAGATTAACTTAGCAAGAGCAAAGAGAAGTAATAATAGGAGCATGAGGAAGGACTAAGAGAGATTTATAGAAGAAGCTCACAAAGGAACATCCTGAGGGAGTCAACGATCAAACTCTTCCATCTAGAAAGGAATATGATATATATACATGAAGCAAAGATGAATGATGGCTAGTTAGTTCCTCAATCTCTAGATCAAAAAGGTTTTAACAAAAATTGAAATTCCAAGGTGGATTGTAAGAGAAGCGATCAACACCTAAGAAAACAAGGATTAGTCTTGGTAACCCTAAAAAAATTTGGAAATTAAAACATGAGCTAGGTCGCTTACCCAACCAAATATCTTCCCAAAACAAATTTTTGTGTCATCTCCCACTAAGATAGAACAATCGTTGATGACTTGAGAAAAGATTTTCCAACGGCAATGATGCGACCACTTAATCATAGCGATAGTATCCCAGCCATTGAAGTGAAATCCATAGATACTTAGAATGACCTCACGCCAAAAAGCGTTGATCTCTCTAAGAGACCTCCACAACCACTTAGAAGGGCTTTACTCCTCAAGGAGATCTTCCCTAACCCCGATCCTCCTTCCACCTTCAATTTGCACACAAAATCCTACCCAACTAGGTGATCTCTTTTACTTTTCCCAAAGCCTAACCAAAGAATGTCTTTTTACAATTTCTCAATCTTAAGAGCCACCTCCATTGGGACCTTTAAAAATGAAAGGTTTGTTTTTTTTTTTTTTTTTTTGATAAATATCACAAATATATTAAAGGGCATAGGCCACCAAGTATATAGGACGTATACAAATCTGCCTCAAAACGAGAGCACAAAAACAAAGACCCTTACCCTCCCTTAAGTGGTCGCTAGCCACTCAAAAAAACCTACGAGTGAAGAGGACTCCTCTCCAATATAAAAAATGAAAGGTTTGTTTAGTCATTATATTGTCATCTTCTATTTTTTTTTTAAAAATAAAAAACAAACTAGTAATACACGTGCATAGTTGTTAGTGCAAAGGCCCAAGGCACAACTCCACGCCTACAGCACCTTGCCTACCTTGGCATGTTCCTTGTCGAAGAAGCATCTCTCTCTTTTTTTTAATTTTATTATTTTGGCAAATTTTTTTAATTGAATAGGGCGGGACAAAATGTTGTCAACACCCAGCCTCAAGGTCTAACTCTAGTGCAAGACGTTGGGTGGAGATACAGGAGGTTTAAGTTTCACATTAAGGTTTCATGTTCAGCATGCACCAAAAAAACATGTTAACCACTAAAAAATTATTGACGTTAACACCCAAAAAGTGTTTATATTTTCCTATGTTTTTCTAGTCTATCAACACCCAAAAAAAGTAAACATTTTTTTTGGTTTTATGCACATTCTTCTCAATTTCTCCTACACACATTGAAATTTTATATTGTTACATTACTTTTTTTTATAGGTAATATCATTGCATTACTTCGGATGTTTCTTTTAAATGTTTGAAATGTTGATTATCCTGTTACTTACATTGGAATTTATATCATACTTGGTGATATATGAACATATGAGTTTTGCATATCCCATTTACAATATTTTACAAAATTGCACATGAGCCCCACTTTGTGCCTTGATATGTCTTGTGCTTAAGCCCACCAAAAGATCTTTGCACCTTAAATGTGCCTTACACCTTACAAAATTATGCATATGCGCTTGTATGTCCACATGTCATACATACGTGTGTGCAAATGCATGTCTATGTATACGTTTATATTCTTAATATGATAGTAAGGGCATATTGAGTGGAACTTATTGTAAAAATGCAATAACATGACGTGTTTTTTTTATATAAGACTATGAGTGATACATGAAACAAAGAAAAACATGAGTAAACACAGACCAATAAATGAAACAAGAGAGACAGCCCTTCTCTAGTTGATTTTGTTAGGGATCTTATACCCCAATAACCCCCTTTAGTGTTGGTGTTCTATTTTCTTAAGGGTGAGAAACTAAAGGCTTTCTACTGAGAGGTTTTTACTTTATACTTTGTACACCATAAATATTCATTCCTTTTTTACAAATCTTTACATTTGTAATAAAATACAAATATAGTCTCTTATCCTAAAAAGGGGGGAAATAGGGAAAAAATAAGATGATGAAGAAGAAGAAAGAAAGAAGCAAACAAAAGAGTTGGATGGTCTTCCCATGGTTTAAATAGAGTGATAACAATTGGTGAAGACTAAAAAGTTACAAAACCAAAAGGCTTATATTGAGAATCAGTGTCAAGTTCCTTAACTTTGTATGTTTGTTATGAGACTTCACATTGACCAAGGAACTGTCACCAACTTGACAACAAAGAGTCTATTAATAGAAGAAAACTAATGTTGATAACCATAGAAGATTGACCTAAATAGCAATCGATTGCTCTGATAAAAGACTGTTGTTGATAAAACAGAAGCTCAAATAGCAATTATATTCAATTAAATTCTTCTCTGAAAAAATAAAACAGAACTTTTCAGATAGGGTTACCTCTTTGGTTGTCAATATATTTGCGCCCTTGATATCCCGATGGATGACACCTTGTTCATGTAGATAAACCAAGCCCTCCAAGACCTGTTCACCATGACAAATTTTAAAGCTATAAAAACTGAACACTGAAATAGAGAAAAGAACTGCTAGGTCATAGGCAAACCTGAGAGATATAAACAGCCACCAGTGATTCTGGAAATGGCCCAAATTTATTTGGTTTGATGATGTTTGCAAGTGAGCCATTCTCCACATACCTATTTGGAAAAAGATTCAGAAAATGCAACTAAGTTTGTACTGCAGAATATTTATTCAATTCAAGAGTAGATCTGTTAAAAGCAGGAAAATTTTAAGTTTGCTTACTCAAGAATTATGTGCAGATGACTCCTTGTCTTCAAAGATCCAAGATATTTCACAATGTTTTTGTGGTTCAAATTCTGTAAGAGAGAAATTATGCTTCAAGTGACATAAACTGCATACTGAGAATCCACACTATTTCATGTGCAAATCAAAATGCATAGTTCCAACTTCCAACACTATGAACCATCAGAAGAACCAAAAAGGTAGTCAGGCCGAACAATCTCAAAGGCCAAGTTTTCAATGAACAAAAAAATCCAAGTAGTTTTTGTAGTTTCACTTAGTAGTATAAATTAGAATCAGTCCCCATAATTGTTTTCAAAAGGAATTAGTAGGAAAAGCAGACAACCAATGCAGCATATCCCAAGCTAACACATTGTATGGTTAACAGAAACCCTGATGTGCAGAGTCCGTGTCAGTATTCTCAAATAATGGTCTGACTAAAAATGTATATCAAAGAGCCATAAGAACCTTAAGAGCAACGCAAGAGGAAATCTTACCTTGAGCAGATCAATCTCTTGCTGAAACATCAACGCGTCCACGAAGAATCAAGTGTGCCAAAAGAAAGCAACAAATCAATCAAATTTAAGTAAACGATCCTGTATTTAATTTTACAAGTAGATTATGCTAGTATGCTCAACAATGCAAACTAAATCCACGTAAAATATATTCTTCATTGTCGAAATTTAAGCATGAATCTCCTAGTTTCATCACTTTGATATATTGACATAAAAAAACTAAACATTGAAAGAAATAACATAAAGAAAAGGCAGTTCACAAGGATCCGAATTAACTCATGAACACTTCAGAAGTGCTAGTTTCTCAAGCATGTGCAAATCAGAAAATTAAGACCAACATTTTCATTCACCGTAAAATGGTTCATAACAATCTGAAATTCAATTCCCTCACTAGGTTACTATACTAGAGAGACTTTATGCTTTCATAATTTGGCGTCTCATGTGCCATGCTTGTCCTTCTGACAGTGAATTAATACAATGTGGCCTCAAATTAGGTACCCAACATCTAGAATGCCATATGGCCCACACCAATTAAGGCACTATATTCCACTTTTTACCTATATTAGAAGAGAGAAAATTGCAATTAAAATAAAGTGATGTTGAAATTGAACCATGATAATGTTGAGATCTTCTTGAGCAATATTCTCCAAAGAAACTTGTTTAATTGCAACAAAGTCTCCATTCTCCAAATCCAAACCCTTGTAAACTCGACCATATGCTCCTTTTCCGATCTCATCTCCAAGCATCTGAACAAAAAAATGGAAATCATATACAGACATCAAAATGACACTCAAGATCCGACGACTTGAAACCAAACTAATCAAACCTGAACTGCCAAAAAACTAAAACCAGGTACCCGCTCCCCTTTGATTTCCAAGAAAATGTAGAAAGGGAAAAAAGATGAAATGTTAAATTTGAAATTTTCCATCATTTTGAGAAGTCTACAACTATTTCCCTTTGTTCAAGCCAGTTTGTAGATTCTTGGAAAAGAAAATAGCATAAAATGTATGTTTCAATTTTTTGTCTTTTCTGCACATTTCCCGTACAACCAAACAGAGGAGACAAATAAAAGAGAGAACACAACGTCGATGCTTTGATTGATTGGTAAAAAAAAAAATTGCAATTAAAGAACACACAAAGATTATGAATCTTCAATTTCCCCAAACCCTTCGGACCCATACAAAACAGAAACCTCCACTCCTCGTCGAGTCTTTCAATTTTTATCCTACAACCAAAACAACAACGTCCAAAAGAATTCCTTCCTCCTCTTTCCTTTCCCTCCATTTTCTCCGGGACGAAACGGCAACGGATTAAACGGAGAAAGATCGAAACCCAAGAAAGAGAAAATGCAAACATCTCTTACATATTTGTTGTCGAGAGTCTTCGATTTGTGGAAATGCGACGTGGCCACTTGGCGAGACATGTCTCCGGCGTTGTTTACGAAACCCTAGAACCCCTCCATTTGATTCGACAGAGACAATCGCCGCGAAATTCCGATTCTCGCGACGGAGGGCAGAGCGCCGGCAAGGAATTATAGAGAGAGAAAGAGAAAGAGAAAGAGAGAGAAAAAAAACGGCAACGCTTCCTGCGTTTTTGGGTCTGGGTTCGTATCAAAATAAACAAAAGTGAGAGCACTCCAACTCAGATTGAGATGTGCACTCTCAGGACAGTGGCTTCACTACGATGTTTCTCACCCCATCTTAGCCCAGTGGACCCTAGTTTTCTTTATAATGAAGGAGGAGAAATCAACACATTTCAAGACTTTTCATTTTTTTATTTTTTTATTTTTTTATTTTTTAAAAACTTTTACTAAAATAGTACTTAAATTTGATCACTTCAATAGTTGAATGTAAATTTTGAGCACTGGAACCTCGTATTCCCCTTTTGTTTCTACCTTCCCAATAATTTATTTGAAATAAAGGATAAGTCAAAAAGTATATAGTACAAAAGATGCTGCGTAGAAAAGAAAAAGTAATGGAAAGTAGACATTTCTACTTTAAAGTCATAGTTTTCTCTTTTCCTCCTTTTTCTTTTTTAAGGGAATATTTAAAAATAAAATTTTAAAAATATAAATGCTTAAATAAATAAATAAATATATTTAAAATTTTAAAAAATGAAATAATACCTAAAAAAAAAAACTACCATATTTTGAAAATTAATAATATAACCTAAAAAAAAATTAAGTTGTAAGGAATGAAATAATACCTCTATTTGGAAAAAAAAAAAAAAAATCTACCATATATTAAAAATGATAGATATAATCTTATTTTGATATTTGAACCCTTTACCATTTAATTTTAAAAAGGGTTCATTGAATAAAATGGTTATTAAAAATTCAAATTTTGAAATTTAATCTTTCATCAATTTTTTTTGTCTCATTTTGATAAAAATGCCCTTATTATTTTCTTGTAAAAATATAGATTTTTTTAAACATGTATGTAAATATTTGAAATAGTAAAAGAGATTTATGTAAAAAAAATATATGAATTACTTTTTAAATAATAATATGGGAAGAATTAAATACACAAATTTGAAAATATCATTTACATGATGAAAAAGATTAAAGAAAAAAGTTGAAGAGCATTTTTGTTATATTTCATATTTCTAAAATGGAAATATGTTTTTATTTTATTTTTTTAATCAAATAAAAAATAACCTAAAAATAAATGTGTATTTCCAAATTATTCTTATAGATAATTTTTTTGTTATTATAAATATGTTAAAAAAAATTTAAGAATTTTATTCCAAAAATAAGCAATTTTGAGATATTTTAAACTATTTCTTATAAAATATTATAAGAAATAATTGAAATTATAGATAACATTTCAATATATATATATTGTACAAAAATATACAATATTTTTTTTAAAAAAAAAGAGATAAAAATACCCTAAAATTCTCTTATTTCTTTCCTCCATTTAATATTTAAAGACAAAAATAATATCAACATATTTAACTTATAAGAGGTAAAAAATAAAATTTTAAAAACCAATTCTCCTAAAATATCAAAATCCACTTTCAATAAGATCTTCTTCCTCTCCATATTAAGATAAGATAACTTCCTAAAAAATTCTTATATAAACTAAAATACAACTTATTTTTTTTAAAAAAACCCTCACTTAATTAATTAATTAATTAAAAAAAACTAACTTCTTAGAAGTCAAGACCAAAACATTTATGAAAGAGTACCTAACACCAAAGGTAAATTTTAAATAATAATATTTAATATAAGATACATCGATTCAATCGAAAATCTCTTATACATAGTTAAAAGGAGCATTCTCAATATTATAAATAACATTTCAATATATATATATATATATATATATATATATATATATATATATATATATATATATATATATATTTGTATAAAAATATACAATATTTTTATAAAAAAAAATATAAGGAGATAAAAATACCTTAAAATTCTCTTATTTCTTTTCTCCATTTAATATTTAAAGACAAAAAAATATCAACATATTTAAGTTATAAGAGGTAAAAAATAAAATTTTAAAAAACAATTCTCCTAAAATATCAAAATCCACTTTCAATAAGATCTTCTTCCTCTCCATATTAAGGCAAGATAACTTCCTAAAAAATTCTTACATAAACTAAAATACAACTTATTTTTTTTTTAAAAAACCCTCACTTAATTAATTAATTAATTAATTAATTAAAAAAAGCTAACTTCTTAGAAGTCGAGACCAAAACATTTATGAAAGAGTACCTAACACCAAAGGTAAATTTTAAATAATAATATTTAACATAAGATACATCAATTCGATCCGAAATCTCTTATACATAATTAAAGGAGCATTCTCAATATTATAAATAACATTTCAATATATATATATATATATTGTATAAAAATATACAATATTTTTATAAAAAAAAAATATAAGGAGATAAAAATACCCTAAAATTCTCTTATTTCTTTTCTCCATTTAATATTTAAAGACAAAAATAATATCAACATATTTAAGTTATTAGAGGTAAAAAATAAAATTTTTAAAAAAAGTCTCCTAAAATATCAAAATCCACTTTCAATAAGATCTTCTTCCTCTCCATATTAAGGTAAGATAACTTCCTAAAAAATTCTTACATAAACTAAAATACAACTTATTTAAAAAAAAAAAATCCTCAATTAATTATTTAATTAAAAAAAATTAACTTCTTAGAAGTTGAGACCAAAACCTCTATGAAAGAGTACCTAACACCAAAAGTAAATTTTAAATAATAATATTTAACATAAGATATATGGATTCGATCCAAAATCTCTTATGGATAGTTAAAGGAGCATTCTCAATATTATGCCTAGAAGAGGACTCCAACCAACTAGAGCACCCATGGTTAGTTACAAGTAACACTAGATATATGCAAATAAATAAAAAAACATGGATTGAAAATGATTGAATTAAAACCATAATAAAAGCGGAGTTTAGCTTCATGCGGACAAGAGATGTATGATGTTCCATAATCACTGTTTGGCTTGAATTCATTTCCTAGGAAAAAAATGGAAACAAACAACAACATCCCACTAACCATTGACTACTTACCATGCAACAACCCAAATGATAAAAAGCAAGGGAAAGAGTGCACTCATTGTCATACTGACACATTCCTTAGGGTTTTCATTTTCTTGAGACAAATGCTTTCTAATTGTTATGCCATTTGAAGCCAAGAAAGTGATAATAATAAACAATAATACCATAAAGTATTCATCTGCACTCATTTCTTTAGAAAATGTTGTGGAAGCATCAATATAATGATTCCATTTTAGTCCACTATTTTCCTTTTGTGTTTCAATGTATCTTGATCATCTGAATCAACAAGAATGTTAGTTGTGAACCATGAACCATCATCTCAATTTCATTGATGCAAAATTTTCTGCCACATCCATGGCCTCCTTCACATGCGATGCATCTGTACCCTGAAAAAAAAAAGAAGGGAAATTCCATAATATAAGTTACCAGAGGGTACAAAGGCATACTCAAATATGAAAAATGGAAGCAACTTGAATTTGAGAATTGGACCAGGAAAAGCATGGTTCCTTTCCTTTCACAGAGAGTAACACTACTTTTGTGGGTAGGTGAAGTATTGCTAATTCATCGATCAGAACATGGGCTGACTAAACAAGTTGTATGCAAAAAGTCCATGTCGAGCAAATATTTACATGGGTGAGTGATAAAACAAGGAAATATGGAACAGGAAATGAATATATTCACAAGAAGCTGGAGGTGGCATCAACTAAAGATTAGGATAAGGAAACTTGTTAAGATGACTTGCCTGCTTGTAACAAGAGCAATGGAGGTGTGTCATGAGGACGATAGGATTCAATGTACCAAAAGAACACAATCAAGGCAAAAAAGTAACTGGGTTGAGGCAGGAAGGGAAGGCATAATTGCCAAAAATAAATGGGGGATATTGCTTTTGGTAGAGCTAGCAAAAGGACTTCATGTAGCCAAACCCACTAGCAGAAATTAAGGCTTTTTGAGTTGAGTACTAAATGATTTTCAACCGAAAGTTTTGAGGGGTAGAATAATTTCTAATGCAGGTAGGGGAAGGGGTAGTGGGTAGTGGGTCCAAAATTCTTTTTTGTAACCTAATACCATACTGTGGACAAATTTGGTAGGACTCATCTATGTTCAGTTCCAAAGTTGCTAACTTCTATCAGTAAGACATGAATAAATAAATTCTGATTTAGTGAAGGGCCTGAATACCCAGACTCAACAATTTCCCCCATAGTTGAGTCATAGGAATTGGGATGGAAAACATGTGGAAACTGCTAACCTGGCCTTGAGCAAGACCGCCTTTTCCTTTACCACATCGCCCTTTTAGAGGCCCTAAAGCTGCTGTCAACCATTCTGACACCTCTAACTGCTTTGCTTTATCTCCCTTCTGTGGCACTCCAGCATACACTACCGCCTTGTTAGTGGTTTCATCTGTACTGAAAATCATCACCGATATTCCCTGTCCATCCATCAACATACAGTGTGTGACTTTATGCAAAAAATGACTATTGACACATTTTGTAACACTGTAGCATTAAATTAGATTTATCTGAAAGGCCAGAAGCTCCTAACAACCTTTTGCTCTATGACTTTTAGGACTGCTTCACGCACTGCAGTTGTATCTAAACCAACATCCACATGAGAGATGCAGAATGTTTTTCCATCTGAAGCAGCAAGCTGGGCCATATCAGTTGCAGCCTTGACAGCTTTCTGTATATTTTCTTCAGCGAACTTCTTTTGTGCCTTCCTGACTTGATCCTGCCAAGTAATGCAATTTAGAAAAATCTAGGACAACTACAACCATAAACAGACATACTAAGGGAAAGGAAAAAACAAATGGTGATTATAAGGGCCACAACAGTGGCTGCAAAGCCAGCGACCATAAAGAAGAAAATGGATATTAATAAATGGGAAATGGTGCATTTTCTTGCCAAAACTAGTATAATACCTGAAGTAGGGAAATCTTGGCCCTGAGATCAGCTTTCCTGGCTGCTGGAATAGGCGCAGAGTCAACACGACTTCTTAAAGAAGCAACTTTCTGTAACGATGAAAAGAGAAAATCAATTGACTACAAAAGCAGAGAATACATGGTTGTCTTTATAACATAGAAAATAGTAAAGAGAACACTAAATTTATTTATTTATTTATTCAATCATTTATTTTTTGATAGGCAAAAAGACCACTAAATTTAGTGAATGCCAATTTCCTGGAGACAAAAACTTAAGAGACTGTTTGGTATAGGAAAGCTAGTTTCTAGGAACCATCTTGGGAAATTAAAATAATCAACATGCTCACAGCACACTATGGAAATAATCCCCTTAAGTGAAGGAAGTGGACTTAACATTTCTTTGGGCTTTTTTTTTTTTTTTTCTGGGGCCGGTTGATTGGAATTGTGAAAACTGTCTTATAAACATATGATTCATAGGGAAATAAAAAAATAGATCAAACCAAGTGGGGTGGGGAAGATGAACTCATGTTTTCTTTGTAGTTATTTGAGGTAAAATGGTGGTCTAACTAATACTTTTTTGCACAGATTGTGCCAGAATTTTGTTGAATCCTTCTTACTATTTATTCAGAAAGAAGAGAAAGTGAGACACCAAGATATATGTGTGTTCCACAAATTGACTTGACTGCCATCTCTATTCAGAAACTTTCATAAGATAGCACAAGCACCAATTATTTGAAACAGAGATATTGCTCAGAGTAATGCATGTTACAAAAGCACTACCCACTTAGTCACAAAAATAAGCAAAAGGAATGTTTAGATAAAACAAATTAAGCCATAAGCACAGCCTCCAAAATGCCTAAACAAGTCTATATGATGTCTGCTTTTTGTGTGTGTGTGTGGAGAGAGAGAGAGAGAGAGGGAAGGAGAGGGAAAGAGAGAGGGAGAGGGTGGAGGTTAGAAATAGTGAAAGCACTGGTGAAAGTAGGTTACTATAAATTAAAAAAAAAAGTCATTCCTGAGGAAGGTGGAGACAGAGATGGAGATTACTACAAGTTAAATAACAGTCATTCCTTACAAAAGTGGACACACACACATACACGCACAGAGAGATTAGTAGTGAAGGCACTGGTGAAGATACGCTACTATGAGTTAAAGAACAATTCAATGCTTGGGAAAGTAGTTTTGAAGGTTTCACATTGATAGAGATAGATTGTCATTATGCGGCAATTTGGTATGGAGGATAGAGCTCAGCGGTAATCAGAGGGAGGGGGGTAGGGGGTTAAGGGCGAAGAATTTTGCAAAGCAATTAGAAAAGGGTGAGATGCCTTTCTCACTTTTACTCTTAAATTAGTGGGCTACAGGCTTTGAGAAAAATTTTCCACTGATACTTGGTCTAATGAGATCCCTCATCATAGTAGATTTTTGGAATTGTTACCATCGCAGCAGACTGAAGTGGTCAATAAAATTATAGGTTCATCAGAAAATAATTGACTGAGAGTTGAAACAATGAACTCATTTCTGGGTTGTATTCAATATGTGGTGGCCACTATAGGTAGGGAGGAGAAATTAGGTTGAAAGGTACCAAAGGATGGTTGCTTCACTATCTAATCCTATTCCACTGCTACAAGTCCAAATGCAGCATTTCTTTTCCATCCAAGATGACACAAGGGCCTCTTACTCCATCCCAGATTGGTCTTGTTACTTGGGAAGCGGCTTAGCCGAAAATTTTTACTATAAACTAACTTATGAGAAGGGTAGAATTTTAGTTAATGGGAGCTACATGTGCAGATGGTATGAGGGACCAGCCAGTCACTTACTCATCCATAGTAGAATCTTCAATAGCATATGGTCATCATTATCTTCCACCTTTGGGGTTTCCTGGATGTTGCCTTTAACAGTAAAAAATACTTTGACTAGTTGGTAATAAAGGTTTTGACTAGTTAGCAATAAAGGTTCACACATTAAGATAAGAGGGAAGCATCATATTTGAGTTGCATCTGAAAATTTTATCACATCAACTCTCTGGTTGTATGGGTGGTTAGTTCCTTCAATAGCAGAGGACCTTTTTCTTTTAGAATACTTACACCTCTTGGCATTAGCCTAAAGCTAGTGGGGAGGTTGTTTTCCCTTTAATTTGTCCATTGGGTGATACTTGCATACTTCTAAATACTAGGTTGCAAGCCTCTTGTTAGGAGCCTGTTCATAAAATCCTTTTTTGTCTATCAAAGATGATGATTATACAAAGTGGGGCCACAATATCAAAAAACACAAAACACAACATATTGATGAAGTTTTCAACAAAATGTGACTGATTATGATTTATAACCATCATCCAAGGAAATATAACACAACTTTTATTTCTATTTACCAGAGATATGTTTCATATAATTGTAAAATCAGTACCAACCTTTTCCAACGAGATCCCTTCCGTCTTAGATGCATCATCCACTTCCTGTTCAAGCGAGCGTGCCAACTCTATTGCCTTAAAAGCAACATCAGTTGTAACAGCAGTAATCCTTCGGATTCCCTTGGCGATTCCTTCCTCAGATAAAAGAGCAAATGCCTTAGCCTCTCGGGTATTTGATATATGGGTACCTGAGTATGTCCATAAAATCAACATTGATACAAAATGATGGAAAGGTTCAAGAAGAAACATAGATTTGCAAGAAATCTTTAACCTCCACAAAGTTCTGCAGAAATTGATAACCATTTTTCATTTCCTGGATCAGCCAAGAGATCCTCCACTTTTTGACCAATTGACACAACCCTAACTGGGTCTGGATAAACCTACATTAAAGATGGAAAACATATTTAAGAACTGTAAAATCAAATAAAACTTCAGGAAATGGTATTGTAAAAAACAAACATTAGAAGATAATCATAAAAGAATTACAGCTTACTTCTCCAAAAACAGCTCGTAAGCCATTTATACTCTTGGCATCAGCAAGGCTTGCATCCTTTGAAAATACATCTAACTCAGCATCGATTTGCTCATTCACAATTGACTCAATCTTTCTTAAATGATCAGGATGAACGGGCTTGCCTGTCCAAAATTCCCACCACATTCAGAATGGATTGCATACACACAAATAAACTAATCAAAAGTAAGCTTTTTTCAAGAATAAAACACACCACAAGAGAAATTAAATTTTAATTTTCAAGAACAGAATTGCATCCAAAATTAACTGTGTACAAAAACTAAACTAATTAACAATAAATGATACCATGAGAAAAATCAAATCGTAACTTCTCAGGAAGAACAATGGATCCCTTCTGATCAACATGATTGCCAAGTACTTCCTGCACTCATATTAAAGGGTATTTAGAGAAATAAACACAGAAACTGATTTACAAAAAATAATAATAATAATAATAATAATAATACAAAAATAAAATTATGGGAGTTCATAAACAAGGAATGTTGGGCATACCCTAAGAGCAAAGTTCAACATATGTGTACAGGTATGGTTAGGAGCAATGACTTTACGCCTGTCATAGTCAACCTGCTCAAGTAATCAGAGCAATAAAACAAGTTACCAAAAAAAGGAAGCAAACAGGAAAAGTAAATAAATAATAAAAGCAGTTGATAAAATGCAGTCTTTACCTTACATATTACTTTATCACCTACAGAGAATCTGCCAGATGCTTCAGTGAAGGAACCAATATGAAGAATGAAGCCACCATAAATTTGAACATTACAAACTTGAAATGACCCGGAGGTTCCCTCAAGTGACCCGGTATCAAAAATCTATACCAGAAGAACTATGTAAGATATGTTGATATGTTCAACATGTCAAGATGTATACATGCAACAATGTGAAGTTAATACAAAGTGGGGAGCTGCAGAGGACCAGCCAAATTGACAAAGAAGTAAAACAAACATGAGAAAAGATGTAGTAGGTTTATTACTAAATCCTCAAGGTTTCACCAGTCTTACAGTCTCACCACCTTTTATCTATGAATGGTAAACCATTGATTTCTGGAAGAAAAAAAATAAGCTAGCAAACTACAAGTAGACATTAACATAAATTCAAATACAATATTCAACTCTCTCTCCACAGACCAGCTTTTATATTTATAGCATGCACATAAAATCTCTGTTACATTACCACAAATTCATATCAATGAATTGGTTTGTATCTGATAAAAAAAATGAAGAGCCTGTGTGGGAACTGTTTTCCACTCTTGAAAACATGTTTGGTAATTCTTTAACAGAGAACATGTTTTAAAAAACTTGTTTTGATCACATGGTGTCTTCAAAACATATATTAATTGTTTTCAATTGTTTGTTGAGGGCTGTTTTAGAAAATAATTGTACAAACATGCAGAACGATCGAAAATACAACACGATAAATGAAAATTATTTTTAAGAATATTTCGAAACACATAAAATAGATTGAAAACATTCTAAGTTCCCAAACAGACTTCTATTCTTGAAAACATCAAAGAACTATTTTCGAAAACGTTCCCAAATAGCCCCAGAATATCTTTTTTATTTGTATACTTACTACAATTTATACATATAAGAGTTACCTAAAAAATAATCAAAATAAAAAATAAAAAGAGGCTTTTAAATAGAGCTAATAGTACAAGGAACCGACCTTCTTTGTATATACTATCTTCAATGCAATGAAACACTTGTTTCTTCCCATAAATAAATAAACCAATAAAATCCATGATCAAGCCAGTATAAACAATTATTTGCTGACCTTTTTTTATTTTTTACTCGAAAATCTTATGCCTGCATGTGTATGAGTGTTTGTGTGTGCATGTTGTGCTGGGGGGTGTGTTGAAGGGGAGAGAGTCTCGACAAAAATAAAATAAATAAATAAAGAAAAAAAAAAAGCCATACTCTCGGAAGGTTGAACTCATTGTTTCATTTCCCTTTTTCCTTTTGAGGAGAGGAACCTCTATTCTTGCATCCCAATACAATTGTGGTTTCCTTGTGAGATTGTAGCATGTTTGATGCATCATGCTCTTTGCATTACTAACATATTAAACTTGTATACTTTCATAAAATGGCAAATCCACCAGCTCAATGCACTCCACAAAGATCAAGAAGTTGCACATGATGAAGAAAATACAAAAACTTTCACACCTTAACTACTTACATTGTAATCTGTCCACAAACATCAAGATTTAGAATACACTGTTCTCAATTCTTCCAACCCCCTCCACATATCCAGTCTCATCCCTTTTTTAATAAAACCCCCTTCAAAATTTTAGGCCATACAAAAGCAAACAATGACAGAATAGTTAGGATAATCCTAAGATAATAAGTCCCCATACTTGGAATTCTGCAATCAAACAGGTAATCGTCCACTTGAAATCATGCTTGAGTGTTTATATTTACCATTACAAACTTTCAGACTTTAACAGTTCCTTTTTTTTGGGGGGGGGGAGGGGATACGTAAATTTTTGTCCACATTGTGACTTGAACCTAAAACCTCCCACAAACCCAACCTTTACAACTTGAGCCAGGCCTCAAGGCAAGACTTTAACAGTTCTATGTATCCATACAAACTTTGTAAACAATTGCAAGGCAATCTGTCTTTAGAGATAACAGTGACTATAAACTTTTCACACATTACTTCTTTGAAGAGCAAGTTAAAGAAAGATAACTGGCTATTACATTATATTCATAGCAGCAGATATATGGTACCACACCAGCTTGAATTTCTATTAATATGTATTGTACCGACTTCCGCATCGCCAGGTACCACACCAAAATGTGTGGCACTGAGAAAGCACTTTCTGCAACTTGCTATAACCCAAGCCATTTTTCTAATTCAATATACACACAATAATCTATGAATCTCCCACGACTCTCATCTTTTATACTGAAACATGCCTCAATAATAAAATCCAATTCATAAAAGTTTTAAGTGTCGACCAGAATAAGTAGAACAACCATTGTATGGAGTGGTAGGTGCACAATACCTGACCACCTTGTTCAGCATAAAAACTTGTTGTTTCTAGAACAATTCCAACTTCATTCCCAGCAGAAGCACTTTCCAAGAACTCAGATCCGGAGTAAATAGCTTTGATTACACTTCCATGATCCTGAAATAGTAAATAGAGAGAGAAAACCATCAGTGAGAAATAGTCATCTAATTTACAAGTAATGGTGATTTTGTTTAAAAAAATAAATAAATGATGCAAACAGTAGTTTCCTTCTGTTGACTTAGAATCCAAAATTTGATTATCAACATAATCCCAACTTTATATTACAGTTATTGTTAAAGCAGAATCCCTCAAGTGTTCATGTAAGTAGAAAGGAGATTTGTGTTGTCAGAGTTTCAAATAGAACTGAAGTCATATGAGGATCCCGGTACCTGTCCCATATGTAGAAGTTTCAAGGAGAAACACCTCCTTCAAGGAGACACAAGAATTGACATCTAGGTCACTGGATACTTTTTAATAGATGCTACATGCAGAAACAGAGTCATTCTAAAAACACAATGATGTGGAGAGACTCAAGATAATCAGCAATTTTGAATCCATTCCTCTAATGCATAGTAACTAACTAACTGGAAATTTCAAGTAGACATTTCTTAGTAGTAGCTGGTAATATTCTTTAACAAATCAAATAATGATCCAAGGTCAACAATATCTAAGACTAATCCTACCAGCTCATATTAGAAAAAGAAAAAAATAATTCTGCAAACAAGTTTACCTGGAACCATGTGAACTTGAAGGAATCATCTGTTGGAGCAACTCCCCGCTTGTGCAAAGCTGAGGTAGCATCAGCATCCATGACAATAGTGCCACCAGCTTGCTGCCAAAAATTTAGTACAAAAAGCGATCAATGGTATAAAACTTCATTTATGTTAATTCCCTTTCATGCACCAATGAAGCTTCTGCTACAGAAATATTTGTAAACTTAACTACTTTTTAGACATTATCTTCATAGTTAAGTAAGGATAGTTGCCAATGACACTTGTAATTTTTTTTTGATGGATAAAGAGAATAATGTTAAACGGGAAGAGGAAACACCAAACTAGTGCCCTCTAGGTATACAGGCCAATGACACTTGTAATGATTGATTAAGATAAAAGATGGTAAAGTAAATGATCAAACACCTTATTCTGAGCGCTTCTTGATCTTTCCCTTGCCTCATCCAGGGCAGCATTGAAACCCTGAACATCAACAATTAAGCCTCTTTCCTCTGCCATCAACTGGTAGCAAAATATAATTAGTATTTGAAGACACATAGAAGAATATCTGAAATTTAATAATAAAGCAAGCCTTCCACCTGAGTCAGGTCCAAAGGAAAGCCATATGTGTCCCACAATACAAATGCATCCTGCAACCAACACACCAACAGTCAGACACTCAGAAGGAAAGATTAGTTTCAGTTACTAAAAATATTCCATAACTTTAATAATCATCAAAGACACAAGTTTGTTTCCATCTTCTACATCTTGGAACAGCATTAAAATATCACTCTTTGAGTAGCAAAATTAGGTGTAAAAAATCTTGGGAGTCAAATGCCAGAACTCATAGAAGTACAAAGTTTTCTTGTACCTTTTAGTCTCTTTTTACAGATCTATTTCAGAGGACATGCTAAAAGAAAATTAATAAAATAGATAAAATCCTATGCTTTCCGTTCATCGGAAAGGAAAACTCACACTGCCTACTGCCATTAACTAAAAAACATGATATTTATCAGATGTAACCCATCAAAAAAAAAAAAATGTACTGTGAGGAACAAGAAATATAAAATAGAGAACTCCACAAAATGGACAACCTCCACACTCCCAGAAGGCCAGAATGCACCCCCTACCCACAGGAAGATTTCCTTAAACTATCCATACAAATATATTATAAATTTATATATATAAGAAACGATACTGGCAGGAACCTTTATACTCAATTCATTATAAACCATACTGACAGGAAACTTTATATTCATTCATTTACCAACCATACTGATAGGCACATTTATACTCATTAATTCATAAATGTAAGAATCCATACTTATTGGCACCCTTACACTCATTCAAATATACATTTACAGGATCCTCTGAGCCAAGGAAATTAAGACAGTCAATGCTTCATTGTTCTCGTATAGAAAAGTTCAACAATTTTTTTCCATCTCAGATTCCATTAATGAATTACTACAATTTATAACCACACATGCCCACTTTAGAACCATTGAATTGAATTAGTTCACATGGTTACAACATTTTTGTGAATCATGGATAAAATTAGTAAATACTTGTATGTTATAAAATTCCTCAGCAACTTTAAGAATGAACCAAAATTGCGTCTAATATTGGTGTGCATCATGGAGGAGAAAAATCATTTAAACAACACCTAAATATCTGTAAGAAACTGAGGAAAAGGAAAGAAAATAGCAAGTCATTACAAAACATTTATTAAAGAATTAAAATACAATGTATTTAATGAAAATTAATTCTTAACTGTGAAAAATGCTTCACACAGAAAAGTCTAAAGTTTCTGGTTGATATGAAACTTATGACATGCCATGGAAAATGAATGCATGAAGCATGATAACTTTATTGTATAATCACTAAAAATAAAGAAATTCTAAATTAGAAATTTACTTGCCTGTCCATTCAATATCTTCCCCTGAACTTCCTGAGCAGCCTTCTTAAATTTCTCGATTCCCTGAAGATTTTTTATTTTTTATTGATAGGTAAATGCAGATTTTATTAAAAATTAAAAGTATACACGAAGTATACAATGCAAACAAAAAGAAAGAAGGCGGGAGTACATAAAAACCAACAACCACCCCCTATTCTCAATTCCCTGAAGATAAATCAATCATCAGTATTACATAATCCAGATTGCCATAAGAACCCTAAAAAGGCATAGATGCATTATGTACACTGCAATTATATTATATGGGTTCACTAATAAACCAGCTTGCCTAGAGATAAAGTAGGATACCAGTCTAGCATCTTACTTTCCATAAGGGGTTGTTCCTCTGTTCCATGCACATGTCAAAAAGTGTGAAGTATGCATGTCAAATACAACATAATATGAAGACAGGCATGGGGCATGGGCCATGAGTGCAACAGGCCTATTGTTATATTTTGAATTCGACAGGCTTACACATTTAAAAAAGAGAAAATCTGCATGCTCACTATAAGTCCCCAAAAATACATCCTTTATCTGCTTATTAGTTACATGGATATATTTGTAATAGTGAAATACTGTTCTTGGAACCAGGCATGTTATGTGTGTGTGTATTAATTCACCTATCCTTGATGAAATTTGACAATTACAACACCTACTAAAAATACTTGTAAACAAAGGGTGTTCCTCTCTTTGTCTCATCCTTGAAAGACCTCCCAATTTAATAGGTTCAATGTCCCTCTCCATCTCCCCCCAACGCACACACAAAAAGTGAATACTTCAAAACCCATGAAAGGGAAGATCTTCCATAATGGGCATCCCTCTACCCATCTACTTGTCCAACAACATTAAACCTAACTTGGGAGAGCTTCTAAGATGTTAAAAGCAGGGTTTGAAGGTCAAATGCAGCTTTTGAGAGAGTATTTGGATAGAACTTTCAACAATGGCCATGTACATTCAAACATGATTTATTCACATTTTGGAAAATCGGGAAGACCCATGGTTTTCCTCAAACATGACGCAGGGAGAAATTTTTTATTTGATTAAAATGTTTAAAAATGTGAAAATTACCCTTCTTTTGAATAAAAGTATTTTTAAAATACAATTCCCAAACATAAAATGCAAACTGACAACAATATCTACTTCTTCTTCCACCTCTACTGCACAAAAGTTAATGCTATCCCAAACAAGCCTTTAAGATCAACTCTTTATATGGAATATGCAAGCAGTGCACTAACTACAATAGGCAACAGAAGGAAGGACAAAATCCAACAACACAACCAAAAAGATAAATTAAAATTAAAAGAAGATAATAAAAGCCCTCTTTGTATTAAACTAACAACATGATTTCAAAAATAATGGTTTCAACAAGACACAAAATAATTCCCGTTAGCATTCTAGCAACATCAGACAATGAAAGAATACAAATTTGAAATAATTTTAAAGTTTAGAATATATTTTTTTTGATAAGCAAGCGATATATATATAAAAAGGCAAAGAAGCCTCAAGGCATACAGGATTAAAGTTTAGAATATATGCCTAGCAGTGAGAAAGTTTCTGAAATTATTCATGCTCACTTTTCTTTTATAGGAAAAAAAACATGGAGCCCTAGAACTTGTAAAGTTTTTTAAATCCATTTCTGGGGAGTTCCACAACATGTCATCGTAGATTTGACCTAAAGGACAAAAAAATGTCACCACAACTTCAAAGTTCTACCCATTCAGAAATATATTAAAGTTTCCCATTTTCAAAATTTCTAGCAATGCTAAACTGTGAACCCATAAAAACAATTCAGTGAAGTCCACAAATTTTAGAATTTCAGACCAAAACATCAAGCACAAGGTAAAGAAACTTAGCAATAATTGTATACATATACGCACGCATACCTTAAGTAATGTCTTGCCAAAACTTGCTTCCTCTTCAGCAATTATTTCCCTGATGTGCACTTCACGTTGTTTCAGTTCAGGGAAAACATCACCCATCACCTTTACAACAATGTTTACGAAGCTAGTTTCAAAAAATCATTAACAAAAATGATCAGTATATAGAGTTATGAATTAGTAACAAAAAATGTAAACAAAGTTTCAAGTGGTCCTTTATGTGAAAAATTAGGGAAAAAGATACAAGAGAAACTTCAATAAATGCCTACACTGGGGAAAATTAAAAGAAACCTAAGCACCATTGTCATTCCTACCTATTGAAGAATCCTTCTTGTGCTTTCAGAACTTCACTTCCATAACGAACAGCTCTACGGAGAATACGCCTCAGAACGTATTCACGGCCCTCATTGCCTACAGAGTAAGTAAGGTAGTCATGAATACTGCTTTGAAAAAAGATATACTGAGATAATAAACAAAACAAGGAGAATTAGATCTTCATACACAATCCCCAGCATCTACTTCCTCCCACCACCACTCATCCCAAAAAAAAAAAAAACAAGGAATTAAAGCACAACTTTATTATGAGAAAATAATCGGAAAATATTATTTCAAGTATAGGATAAAATAAAGAATCAATATCCATCCAAGACATTAAATATATTTCCACAAGATCTTTTTAAACTTTGCCATCAGAGAAAAAAATCATAACATAGAATCCCTTCCATTCATTGGTTGCAGTAAAATTAAATAACTAAACTTCAGACTTTCAAAATACAACAACAAGAAGATAGACAAAGAGAGTGAAAACAAAAAATTGCCAATCATAACACTACCCCACCCCCATATACTTTCTTCTCTTTTAGAAAGACAAGAAAGAAAAGATATCTTTAACCAAACCAATGATATTCCTACAGTTTAAATACAAAATCCCAAACTTCTGAATAATTCTTCATAGATAAATATGAAATGTGAAAAAGAAGCCATGTATCCAACCCCAAGTAGTCAGAATTAAAGCTTTGGTGAGCTATGTTGAATGTTCTCTGTTTATTGTTTCACAAGTTAGCAAGCTTCCACAGCCCAACAGTGTCAAAAGATACTCTAAAGAGCAAAAGGAATTTTTATTAAAATCTCCATCAATTAAGATTAAAGCTCTCAAGTCTCAATAACAATCTCTAGCCAGCGACAACTAGAAGAGAAAGGATCAGTTAAAGAGGATTAACTTCATAGTTATATGTTTACAGAGGAGAGAAAAAAAAATGACCAATATCCATAAAATGCTTGAGTGCCTAGCTTCTAACCAAGCCAATAATAATTCCTAAATTGTACCACAACAGAATTGCTAACAACTATGATGTCTTACTGTTTTAGCAAGCTTCCAATGACCAAATCAATAACTATAAATAAAAGGCTTAAGAACTATCCAAAGAGAGAAAAAATAAATAAATAAATAGTAGTAGAAAAAATTATTTCTTAAAAGAAATATAAAAAAGGTAAACAAGAGAACCATAGAGATCAAAACAGAGCCAAAGGGCGGTTTTCTGATCTAATATAGCCAGAAAAATAAAATAGAAGCATTATACCCTCAATAAAAATAACTGGCAATCTGGATAAATTGATTGCAATTTCTCAGGACCCATTTATTAGACCTAGTGGTAACAATTCCCAGTCATCATACAACTCCAATCTCATATGTATATTGTACCTTACATAACAACTTTAAAGGCATAAATTTCCCTTACTAATACTACAATAATGAGACGTACTCATTACACTATCCCTATGATACCCAATAACTAGACAGTAACAATAAAAATTGATAATTGTTAGAGAACCACCATTACTATGGAAAAATATTTTGATTCGAGAAAGTCTCTACTTTATTAGAACTAGGGAAACAATGCCATTGACCCAAACTAGACAAGTACAAAATAAAGAAGCAACAATAATGAGCTAGTGATGTCTGACTTCCTAATAGTATACCTGGACAAGAACCATCAGCAATAGCAAAAGAAAGTGTTCTTATGTGATCAGCAACAACCCTGTATGCCATGTCAACTTTGTCTGCATCATCTGATCCAACTTTCCCTGAATATGGTCGAGCACCAGTCGCCTACAAACAAATTGAAAAGAAATGTAAATCTACATGGTATTTGCATAATAAATATTCACTGTGCATCAACCAAATCACGGTCAGTATAACTAACTCCATGTACAAATGGATAAATTTTGAAAAGACTCCACATCAGATAATCTGATAAGCCAGTATTATTTGCCTATCAAAAAATAATAATAATCTTAAAAGACAGATGCTAACACAATAACCATATCAGTAAAATGATTCCACCATGGATGACAGGCATTAAGGTTCAGATTAGGAATTAATGAAAATAATCATGCAGTTACATTGAGAAATATAATAAAATTCCTTTAGCATCATCATCCGACCTGTTGAATAGCATCAAAGATGGGTAAGAACACATCAGTATCATAATTGCTCATCTTGCCCTGAAGAATAGAAGTCAATCTTTCAAAGCCCATTCCAGTGTCAACATGTTTAGCAGGCAGAGATTTAAGAGAACCATCGCTTTCCCTGTTGAACTGTGATAATCCAAATGTGAACAATTTGTCAAATTGATTAATAAGTATCATAAATGCATAATACATCAGAAAAAAAAAAACAATACTCTATATTATTACAACAAGGCTATTCTAGCCTTTAAATGTGTGTCATTACATCTGAAAAGCACACATGCCAGACTCATATGCTTGCCCATAGTTAAACATTTCACATCTTGTGAACTTGATGTCTTTGACACCTCGTATAAAGGATAAGAATTCATCAATGGAGAATGCAAAAAATGACTTGCAAAGTTATACCTGTATAAACACGAGGTTCCATATCTCAATACACGTAGGGTCATCATTGTTAACCAATGATGCAGCATCACGATTACCAATTCTATCAAAATGTATTTCAGTGCAAGGCCCACAAGGACCAGTATCACCCATCTCCCAGAAGTTGTCCTAGGATCAGAAAAACAAAAAATACAATGAGATATAAAAGATTAATTCTGCTTTCATAGGTAAGAAAATTATATTTAAGGCACTAGAAAAGAGTGAATCCAATACATGGGAGAATACAAGAAGTAAAATGTTAGTTAACTCAATAATATATATGTTTATATATATATGACAAACACCAAGGGTCCATTTTGTAACAGTTCTCAAAAATAAAACTGTTTTCTAAATTAAAAAACATTTTTGGCAAACTTTTGACTGAAAACGGTGTTTTCATAAATTATTCTACAAACATATTGATTTTTAGAATAATTGAGGTGTTTTCAATTGTTTTTTGTAGCATTTTCTAAGCAACAACTGAATGTTTTTTAGAATAATTGAGGTGTTTTCAATTGTTTTTTGTAGCATTTTTTAAGCAACAACTGAAAAGTGTAAGTGCCTTTATGGAGTATAAGCAAAGGAAATTATTTTTCACATTTGAGTTCCCAAACTGAATTTTGTTCTAGAAAACAATTGAGAACTGTTTTTAAGAACGGTTCTCAAAAACTATATTTTGAGAACTATGAGAACTGTCTATAGCCTTTTATTTCCAGCCAAAGAGATTTGGGGTTTGTATGCCCCCTCTTAGAACTCGTTTTTGTGCATGGGAAGCAGTTTGGGGAAAAAAATTTAACAGTAAACATGTTAATGAAGAGGGGTTGATCCATGGTCAACAGGTGCAGCCTTTGTAAAGACAATGAGGAATCAGCGGACCACATTCTGATTCATTGTGGTAAGACAAGGGAGCTATGGACTTTGCTGCTATCTTCTTTTAGTCTGTTGTGGGTGTTCCCGGCCTCAGTGAGAAATTTGCTTCTAAAATGGGAAGTTAAGGGGCTAGGGAAGAAGAGGAGAGCGGTTTGAAGATTGGCACCTATTTGTCTTTTTTGGTGTTTTTTTTTTTTTCTTTTTGATTGGAAACGACACATAGATTTATTGATAGATAAAAATAAGTACAAAAAGAAGGATGAGGAATCCTCCCGCCAAAGAAAGCTAAACTATAGTAAATTACACAGAAAAACAAGCGAACACTCTAAAAGGACCATTCCTTATGGAGTACACACCGCTATCCAATCAAGTTGTATCACATTAAGGGGAGTCCCCATAAAAACCTTGGAACAAAAAACCCAAAGAGAAGTAAGGAAAACAATAGAGTCCCAAAGATACTCTGAATTCCTTACTTTATCCTCAAAAATCCTCGCATTTTTTTCCCACCACACAACCCGAATAAGAGCGATGCTTGCAGCTTGCCACAAGGCTATCCCCCTCTTAGAAGAACCAAAACCATTAAATTTGATGGACATCATGTCAAAGATGCTCCTCGGGGGGACCCAATCCATCTTAGCTAACTGAAATAACCTATGCCACAACCCAATCGTCAAGGAGCAATGAAGAAAAATATGATCTATTGATTCCCCATGCTTCATGCACAGAATACAAATATTAGGACTAAGGGCTTTGTAGGGTCTTCTCACTTGTAGCATGTCATTAGTATTCACCTTCTTGTGTGCCACTAACCAGACAAAGGACTTCACTTTGAAAGGAACTTGAGAATTCAAAACGAACTTAGAAGGGAAAACCTGAGGAGATCCAAAAAATTGAGTTAACTGAAAAAAGCCTTGAAGAAGATAATGGTCAAAATCTGGCGTATGGAACCGAATGAGATAAATGCAATCCATCGAGAGACCGCAGGAGGCCTTCTAAGTCCTCTATCTCAAAATTTGACAGATTACGACGGAAATTTAAATTCCAAGAGAAAGGACGAGTAGGACCAAGAACTGAAGAAATAGGTATGTTTTTATCCAAGACTACTCTAAATAGTCTTGGATATTGGGTTCTCAAAGGTTGGTCCTCCCACCACAAATCTTCTCAGAACCGAATTCTTTCCCCATTTCCTACCACAAACCGAGTAAACGAGGAAAACTCTTGAAAGACTTGTGCAATAACCTTCCAAGGACAGCGATGTGACCATCTGACTAAAGTGTTAGCATCCCAACCATTGGAGTGTAAACCATAAATGCTTAGTATGACCTAATGCCATAGAGCTTAACCCTCTTTAGGGTACCTCCACAGCCATTTCCCTAAAAGAGCAAGATTCCTCAGATAAATATTCCCAAAACCCAAACCCCCTATTTCCTTCGGTTTACACACAACATCCCACCTCACTAAATGATCTCTTTTGCCTTCCCCAACCCCTGACCATAAAAAATCCCTTTGCAACCTCTCGATTTTTGTAGCGATTGAAGCGGGTAACTTAAATAAATAAAGAAAGTAACAGGGCATATGGGAGAGTGAAACCGAAGAACGTTCCAAGAGGAAGAGATGTCAGATCCCTGCTTAAGGAACCTCTTTTTTCGGTCTCTTCTAGAGTGGCTTCAGCAGTTTTTGGATTTAGACTCTCCATTTTTTCTGAATTTTTTTGGTGATTGGCGTGTTAGCTAGCTTTTTACCTCTCTAGGTTTTTTCTTTCTTTTTGCAGCCTTGTTTCGACTCTCTTTGTATACTACCTGTATACATAGAGTGCGCCCCCTGTTTTGACGTCTATTCAATTCAAGTTGTCTTCATTTATCAAAAAAAATATATATTTTGAGAACTATTTTTGAAGACATTACCAAACAAACCCCATATACCTTGAATTAAATTCTTTCTAGGATTAATTTTTTTAATTTCACATACCATTTAAAACTGTTATTGAGAACAAATGAAAAACCAATATAGGAAAACTTAGGTGGGAGGAGGTTAGGTGGAGTTTGTGTAAGTTTGTGTTAAAACGTCCTAATGTTCCTACAAGCACACAAAAAATACTCAAAGTTGAAAGTCGCAAAAACATGAAATAATCCTTTTTTTCTCTTTATCCTTATCCTTGCTTTCTTTTTTTCTTTTTTTTCTCTTGTTCCTTCTCAATGGAGATCTCCTTTGATTAAATTTTTTCCATCTCTATCAAACATCAACTATATCGTTTCTTATTTTAGAAAAAGTGAAAGGAAAAAATGATCGAGGCATGTTCAAGATCCAAATAACTCGTATTAACTTTTTCTTGTCTTTAAGTGGTCAAACCATAAACATCCATATAAAGCAATAGTCGCCTTCAGTAGTGAATGCTAATATAACAAAAACCTTATGGCACACTCATAGAACAATTCATTTAAAGTTGTGGGAAGCTAATATTCAACAGACATAAGAGATAGAAATTGAAGGAAAACATACTTTACAACCAAAGGGCAATACATGTCCAGGTGGCAAAAACTTGAGCCACATATCCCTAGCTTCAGTATCAGGAGATAGACCAGATTTCTCATCACCACCAAAATAAGTGGCATAAATACGATCAGTAGGTAGTTTATACACCTGTAGGCCAATAAGCAACCACAAAATAAACAAAAAGAAAATGAAGGAAAAAACCATGTCAAATACAAGGATTTACACATTTCAAAGAAACTACAAATGGACTCCAAATATTTACATCCAGTAAAATTTGATAAGCATTTGTCTCTTGCTTGGGTCTATGCTCAGACATCATCTCTTAGTTGTTTCATTCAGCATGGACAGAGGACTTGTTAACCAGATTTTCTTCCCTTTACAAAGTTTGTTCACATGGTAATTTATGATAATAATATGCTGACATAAAACTTATAAAATATCTCCATAGGTGGAGCAGGCAGATAAATATGAATGAATAAATAAATAAATAAATAAATATATGAGTAAGGCTTAGTTGATGAACCTGTATTGAGTTAGATACAATAATATTTCAATCTGTAAATATAATTTTTATACTGGGTTACCATTCTCTATAAATGATTTCAACATTTTGTGGAACCATTTGTGTAATGCCTGATTTCATACTTCATCTTGTTTACGAGAAATAGAAAGAAAACTATGAAAATTAACTATCAAAATGCAATGCAATGCTAAGTATAATAAGCATTGACTTGCCTTGGTGAGAAGCTCCCAAGCCCATTCAATAGCTTCCTTTTTGAAGTAATCCCCAAATGACCAATTACCAAGCATCTCAAAGAATGTGTGGTGGTAAGTATCTTTTCCCACGTCATCAAGATCATTGTGTTTCCCACCAGCTCGGATACACTTTTGGGTGTTGCAAGCACGAGTTAGTTTACTCAAGGCAGTGTTTGGATCAGCAGTCCCTAAAAAGATTGGCTTAAACTGGTTCATACCTGTAAACCACAACAGGCAATTTTATCATAAAACAATGATGCAAACCATAATTCGTACTAAAAATGAGGAAGTGCTGCTATTATGAGAAAGATTCGTACGATTTGCGGCAAAGAAAACAGCTTTAGGATGAATTTTCGGTCTTGTGCACAAAATTTAAAAAAATAAAAAATAAAAATAAACGTAATTTTGTGCAAATGCCCTATCTAATTTTCTATCTTGATGAAAATGGGAATATAAAATGAGTGAATATTTTAAAATAAATATATAAAATGAAATAAACCCCGTGCTTCCTTCAAGCGAAAATGAACAATAAATAAATAAAACGAAGCTTAATAATACATGAATCAGCTTAATTGGGATCAAAATTTCGTCCTTTCCGCGAACCCAAAACGATAATTCAGACACAGGAGAGAAAAAGTGCAACAAACAATTTTCTTTAAGGCATTTTCACGGCAAACAAACGGAAAGTAATATGAAAACAATGAAATGAACCGAACCAGCATTGGCAAAGAGAAGAGTGGGATCATTGACGGGAACAACAGGGCTAGATTTCCAATCGACGTGGTTTTTGGACTCAAAGAAATTGATAAACGTGTCCCTGACTTTGTTCGCCGGCCACTCCACTTCCGACACCGCCTTCTGCGCCATGCCGATGACTGCTGCTTCAGAAGAATAAGTGAAAAACGAAACCCTAATCGGCGGAGGAAGCGGAGGCGAGTGGACGAAAGCAGCCGCCACAGAAGCAGTAGAGGAGCGTCCCGCAAAACCTCCACACAAAGCCCTCCTCATCCACGATCCACGCCTATATTATATTTTGCCCTTGTACTTCCTTTTCACTTCCTTGAATAACGTCTTTTTTTTTTTTTTTTTTTAATATACTTTTTTTAAGTTTTTAATATAATATGTTTTTTGTTTAACAAATGAATTAATTATAGAATTTAACTCAAATTTTCGTGGATTTGTTCACTTAAGCTTTCTACAAGTATATAAACAAATTAAAATAATAAAATTATGTTTCATATAGTTTGGAATATGTTTTCTAATTTTATATTCTATTTTTATTTTTATATTTTTTTCAAATATTTCAAGAAAACAAAATGAAAATTCTTTTTATTATATTATAGTTCTAAATTGGGATTTAACGTGTATTGTCGAATTTGAGTGTTAATAAGTAATATGCAAATATTCAATTTTTTTCAAAAATACTAATTAAAGAAAAAAAATATTTTAAAAAAATTATCGTATTTAATTTTATTATAAAAAATATTAAAGAAAATTATATTAGTAAAAAAGTTATACATTTTTAAATTATTTAACTTGTATATAAAAAAATTAAATACATAAAATGAATTTATCATATAATTTATTGACTTCAAATCTGTTTTTCTTCTTTTTTTTTTTACTTTTGTTCTTGATTATATTTCCCTCGTATTTTTTAATAAATGTAAAAATAATAATAAATAAATAAAAGCAACAACAACAATGATACATCATGAAAAATTGTGAGGCCTATTCAATTTTTAGACCGTCTAAGTTAAAGAAAAGTTTGACATTTATCTAATGATTCATGATAATTTTATTTAATTTTAATATGTTCGACTTATTAAAATTAATAAACTTCATCAATTAAGACTCCACTGTATCCTCCCTTTCCATGTGTTGGTTAAAGCTAACAATACATGGATCTCTAATGAATAGCTTTTCCTTATGATTACATCAATTAGAGTTTGTGTTATCATTTTTTAGTGTTTTCTTTTATAAAAAAAAAAAATTGATGAATATTCCATTTTATATGGGGTAGATGTAGTTGCATGATTGCAAGAAGCCTCAACTTTTAAGTCATAAATTCTAATGTTATTATTTACTTCATCTTGATCCAACAATTTTAAAACATTTAGAATTATTGTGGCTCGTTTTTCTATAAATACGATCTTTACCAAAAGCAAGACTTACATCATCGAAATGTAAAATTTGTTGAGTCTCGAATAATTAACAATTATATGTGTTTATAAAATAGATAACAACGAATAAATGAATAAAGAAAATAAATAATAACAAACACTAACTATTTAAACAAATGTCAAAATTTTGAGAATTCACATTAACTTATAATGAAATTTATATGCAAATGAAAAAAAAAATGTGGTTCCATTATCAAAATCCCAAAGCTTTGATTTTTCTTCACTTTTAATTAAGGAAGACCATAAACTAAAAAAAAAGGTTCATGAAGAGGAGAGATAACCAATAGAAAAGGTTTTGTCTTGTCCCGTCCAGCCCCAACCGATCATATATAAAATTAATTCGCACAATTACCTTGTCTGCTCCACCTGGTTTAATTTTTATAGTGAGATGAGTATGAAAATTATTTTGAATAAAAGAGACAAGATTGAGAATAAAGTAACCCATCCTAAACCCATTCTATTATCATTCATACTCTATACAAATAATGAATATTAAAATACTATTTTATATTTTTTTTACCAAACAAACACCTTGAAATACAATGAACAATAATAAAATACATACACATTACATAGGATTGAAACAATATAATTTGATGATACATAAATAAATTGCATATATTGGGAACAAACTCCTAAGACATTTGTTGCAATTTCAATGATCCTTTGTCGATGTATAGCCTCGTATTCACTTTAATGCAAATATCATTTAAAGTTCCTAATAATTCTATTTAAAAAAAAATGCCGGTATTACTCCTTGTAGATTAAACTAGATTAAATCTACACAAACTATATTATACTTTATATATATTAAACTATATTCACCTCTCATTTATGGAGTTATCAAAGACCGATTATTTTATTTTTTTATTTTTTTATTTTTTTTAAGCAATACTCCTTGTAGGCATATAACTGCATTCAATATTGCATCAAAATGTCTTTTAACAATTTCTCAAAATCCCATAATCAAATATTTTATGTTAATTTTACTAAACAATATTAATACTTAAAGTAAAAATCAAATAATAAGTTTTAACTTAAGAACTTAAGATTAAGTTAGTTTACGTTTATAAGTAATGAGTGTTAGGTTTTATCAAATACTTCAAAACTTTCATTCTTTCATATCTATATCGATGAAAATTATAAAGATAAAAAAAGCATATGACAACTTGATTGGATTGAGTTGATACCCAATCCAAACATAATTAAATAGAAGAACAATAAATCCAACTTCAACTTAACCTTCGAAGTACGAACTTGACCTTATTTTTTAAGTTCGAGTTGAGCTTGAGTTGGTTGAATTATATTTGAGCTTGTTAGATTAATCAGGTTGTATGATTCAAATCCATCCACAATATTTTTTAAAATTTTATTTCTATATATTTATATTAAAACTTAAATGGTAAATGACACCAAATTTCAAGACAATAATAAAAAAGTAAAAATAAATTTATATATTTCTAAAAAAGTAAAAAAAAAAAGGAAGACATAATTATAATTTAATATTCTTCTTTAATAAAATAAATAAATATTATTTTATGAAGTAATATAAATTACAAATATTATAAAAACATTAAACCACATTCCGATTAAACTTTGATCATTAAAACTTGATTACAAGCTCGATCCAAATTTAATTTAGGTTAAAAAAAATTAACTTGAACCCAACTAAAATACTAAAAATGACGGTCTAAACAAACCATCAAATGAGTTGGGTAGGACCAATGTTTCAAAGTTGAACCCCTAATAATTTGTAACATTGAGTTTATAATAACACAACAAATGAATGAGTTGATGAGTTCAACATGGGAAACAAAAGGAAATAAGAGAAATTTGAATAAAAAATGTTTTATCAATTTTATATGAATGTCATACCGTTGATTAACATGAGATTCTTTAAGTAATATCGATCAAAACTAACACTATGTGATTATGATGTTACGGTTACTAATCATCATTGGTTGGCAATTGAATGAAGGAGAAGTGAGTTTTAATAGAATTGTAAAATTCGTTTCCAATCATATATAAATTTATTTTTCATGATGCAATCAAATTTCTATATAAAAAACAAAACAAAATTTAAAATTTTAGAAATTAAATTTACAATTTTCAACAGGTTTTTTTTACGTAAATTTATTTTTAAAAAGATTTCTAAAAAAATTAAATAAATATTGTAAAATCTTCATAAATATATGATTTAAATGGGGTTAGAAAAACGTAAAATTTGATTACATTTTTTCAAATATTTTCATTCTATCACCACTTATCTAGTTTTTTTAAAGAATTTTGAGGGCTACTTAAAACAATCTAATCCGACAATTTGATTTTTAAAACTCAAACAAAAATTTTAAGTTATAAGAAATAACGAAGACATGATAATGCATTTTTGCAACCAACAAAAATATTTTCATAGTACTAATCTAATAGTTCATTTAAATCACAAGAAATAATGATGAGATGGTAGGGATATAATTTGAGCAGTTTGACTCGACTAATCCGAACCCAACTTGATGTTTGAAAAAAATTGAATAATCATTTTTAATATCTGGGTTGAGTTTAAATTTAGTTTTTTTTCAACCTAACCTCAATTTAGGTTAGACCTAGCTAAGATTCGAACAACTGAAATCTAACATAAATATAATTTAATATTTTTATGATATTTATAATATATATTATCTTATATATATTACACATGCAAATGTGTTACGTTTACTATTTAAATTTTGTTTTTGAATTACGCAACCCAATTTTAGTATGAGCAATCCGAACTCAATTATAGTTTAGAGAAACGATATTGAATCAAGTTTAAGTTTATTATTTATTAACCTGGGTTGAATTCATATTAGTCATCAACTTCACGGATTATTATTTGGGAACTATTTTTGGCTATCCAGAATAAAAAACATAGAAAACACATTTAATAACGAAAAACCGTTTTCTATTGAAAATATTTTACTTGCTTTCACTTATTTTTTAATAAGTGTTTTAAAAAAAATTATACAAACATATTGAATAATTAAAAATAAAAATATAAAAAATTATTTTTAAAATATTAAAAACAGATTTAAAATATTTTAATCTATATAGACTTTTATTTTATAAAATTGTTAATTATTAATTTCAAAATTTTTTTAAAGTTTTAAAATTTTAAGATTAACATCAATTAGATATTTCAAATTTTATTGTTAATTTTTCAAGACAAGAAGTTAAAACAGGTTAATGATTAAACCTAGTCTTTTATGGTTTTTTTTCAAAATTTTAATTTTAATTTTTCATATAAGATTAGAATATATATAGAAGTTCAATGACTTGGAAAATCCTATTAGAAGAGCTGATGATAAATCCTTTGTGTAAATAATTACAAATTATTTTTTAAAATAATTCAAGAGAGGTATACATAAATAAATTCAAATAAAATATATTGATTTTTTATATTTCTATTTTGTTATTTAAAGTAAGGACAAAATCTACCACTAGATGGAAAAGGAATCCAACATTTTGTCTTTTGACTTGACATAAAAAGGTTGTTTATGTATTAATAAATTTTTTATTTCCAAAATTAAACAAAAATAAAATAGAATAAATATGAAAATTTATTTTAATTAAATTTAAATTTATTATTTGTGTTTATTCATTAGTTTTTTTAGCTTATATAAAAATAGAAATTTGTCTCTATAAGAAATTGATTAGTTTTTTGGAAAGTAGTTTCAAAACTAAATTTAAACTATTTTAATTGATATATATATATATATATATATATAGGGATGGATATTTATTTGCTTTTGAATTTTTTAGAAATGTTTGGCTTTATGAGTTTATGTCCATGGCCCCTCTGCAAGCTCATGGGACAAGACATGGCTTCCAAAAAATATACTCGACTCTATATTGGACAATCTAATCCCTATGTTGCCCTCAATAACTATGAGAAAAAAATTAAAGGCTTGACCTTCTTCATTGCTAAGCAATCCAACTCGGCTTGAAAGTTAGAAACACTTAAAGCGTTTATAAGAATAGAACTTGTATTGTGACTTGAAAGTGAGGAACACTTAAAAAAGGCATTTGGAAGAACATAGAACCTGTATTCCATTAGAATGCTTTACAAGACTAAGATTGTTCTCAAGTATTTGGTGCTTTATCCAAATGAGGTCACCCCATATTTACCCTTTGAAACCCAAGGTTCCTTATTGTTGATGCCTTGTGTCCCAGTGATCCACGTAGCTGCCAAGTGGACGTACGCTTTCAACCAAGATTGAGTTCTGGTTCAATCTTCCCTACAAAAGATGTCCGGACAAGGTGTCCGGACACACCCTCCGATGGTTTTGTTAGTCATGGCTCAAGAGATTAAGCTATCAGGCTTTTTCAGGGATAGTCAACTTACCTTCTTCCTTGTGTGAAGGCTCTTTTATATAGTTTCAGAAGCTCTGCCTCCCTCTTTAATGGAGGGAAGACTTTTTGGCTCGTCATGATGCCTCTAGGTGATGGCAGGGTCATCATCACCCTATAGACGGCTGTCAGAGATCGTGGGAGGCTACTTGCCATCATTCCTGTCCTTTTGCTCTGCAAGCGGCGGACGTGGGTTGTGGCAGGCTGTCAGAATGACGTAGCAAGGCTTGCTCACTTTAGTCAATGATCCGGACGACATATCCGGATAGGATATGCTATCGTCCGGATGTGATGTTTGCGAGTACCCGTGTGCTTCTCCATGAGGGAGTCCGGATAGGAGAGCGCGCCACGTGTCCTCTAGGAGAGTCCGGATGGAGTTTGCTCCAGATAGCAATGCGCGCCACGTGTCATCAGGAGGAGGAGTTCCTACACTTATTTCTCTAGGAGTCACAAAAATTCCCTACACAAATTCTATATACAAAAATATAAGAAACTCTTTATAATGTTGCACACTACTCCACTTTCCTTTCATCCATGTGTGGGTATGTGCAGATCTCTCCAAGCCTCTCTATAATTTTCTATATTCCTCCACTAGTAGAGATGTATAAATTACTCCACTTGATTCTAAAAGCTTCTTGTTCCTTATAAAAGCTCAAGTTTGAGTCATTTTGGGTAGGTAGTGACACATTCCTCTCTTCCTTCTAAGCATACTCCAAGTTAATACAACCTTGTCCATGGCAGATGGCTTGAGAGGACAACATCTTGCTATTGCTATTTATTTCGTGGGACAAAAAATGAACAAAAAAATATTTGTAGTCTAATTCATTCCCTATTCTTAGAAAAGAGCTCAATCCTCCATGTGAAATATTAAACCCGTTCTTAACTAAAACATTTCAACAAAATACACCAAAAGTTAAGCCCATATGTGAGGATGCCCTTTCTCTTGACAAAAATAGATGAAAAATTAATCCCATATGGTAAGCATGAGTTTGAGTACCAACATAACAGAGTTGATGAAGATGACCTACCATTAATCTAAACACAAGTACTTAGTCTAGAAGGGTGTATTGTCTATTAACCCAGGTTTATATCCAAATAGTTTTGCACTTCGAGAGAGTAGGCAAAGGAAAGACTTGGACATTGAGAGGTGCACTTCGAGAGAGTAGGTAAGGGAAAGACTTGGACATTGAGAGGTGGACAACAAAGTTATATTGGCTCTACAACTAATAGGAACCACAAGCTCTAGCTTTTAAGCCAAAATAGGAAGATATTGTACTTCAAAATTGTTACTAGAAGCACTACAAGCGTACTACCTATCTAGGCAAACCAAACTCGTTTAGGCGTCAGTGTGCTAAGAAATTGGATTGATTAGATGACTTATTATGTTTAGGTTTACCACCAAATATCTTTTGAATTCGACATCGCGCATCTTTGATCCGCAATGTGAAACTTCGAGTTATATTGCTCCTCACATATGTCCCCCAATTCCTTCATATGCTCCTTTGACTCATAAGCCTTGCATGAATTTTTCGAGGTTTTGGCTAGTCGGTTGAGAAAGAGTGTTTGGGACCACCAAGAAGAACTTGAAGGGGTTGTTGATGAGGAATCCTTTTAACTCATGTAAAGGGCTCAATATTTCTTTAGAAAATATTATAAATAATTTTTTAATTTTTAAAAAATACTTTCTAAATTATGTCAAATATCTATTTTTTATTTATTAAAAAATTGGTTGCTATTCTAACATCCTTTTGCTAAAGGTAACACTTTTTTGTCATATTTTTTTCTCCACATACACCCTTTTTAATAAAGAACTCTCTCTAACCTCCTCCCAATATATTAAACCTAAATTATAGTTGATTAAGGCTGTAAATCACATATGAAATACAATGAATGACGAAATTCAATCTTCTGATGACAATTTTCAGGTAAGATTTATAGCTTTCATTTTGTAATTAAATATTGAACACAACAAAAAATATATTTTTAAAAAAACCATTCCAATTAAATATTGTTTATTTTAAAATTTTAATAATAATTTTTATTTAAAAAAAATTGAGTTATGAATTTCACATTAAAACATTGAATATAATAAAATCATTTTACATAATATACTTTTGGTGAAAAAATCATTTTATAATTTATTATTTAAAGAAATTATTTTGTTTTAAAATATAAGAAGAATATGAAAAACAATTGAGTGTGAAAAAAATGAAAGAAACGAAAAGAAAAAAAAGTTTACGTGGGATGGGGGTTGGGAAAAAAATAAAGAAAAAAAAATCAAAATGGGGTGCAATTGGGACATGAGGTTGGGGAGGAGAGAGGGGAGATGAGAGAAGATAGAGGAGAGAAGGGAGAGGAGAAAGAGGGGGTAGGAATAAGGGAGGGTAATTTAGGAATGTAAAATGTTGCATTAGTAAAGATGGTGTTGCGAATAACAATTGAGAATTTTTTTTTTTTAGTGTTTTTTAAAAACACCATAAAACTGATTCTACTAGAGGATTCGGGAGAAGTTTTGTAATTTGGAAATATAACATTCCATGCAATACATAATTGGAAATTTTCATGGTTGGTTGTTAATTAGAAAGGAAAGAATAACGATAATGTTTTATAGGAAAATATATTAAAATTGTGTCTTCAACACGTAACATAATTTTAATATTTTACATTAAAGTTATATATATTGAAATTTCATATATATTTTAAAATATTTTTTAAAGTGCCATTTCTTCTAAATTATTTTTTAAAATTATTGTATTATTGGTTTTTTTTTGTTTTTGTTTTAACCCTTGAATAAGAGTGATAAGTCACTAAGTGTAGATAAATTTTATATTTGAAACAATAGAAAGATTACTATTCAAATTTGTTATTGATTAATTAATGGGTCATTACTTTAAAATATCCGGATATATCACCATATATCTTCCATATATCCAATATCCGTGGATTTCAATATTTGAGAAGATATATCAATTTGGTTCATTTTTTATTATTAAATAGATTAATTCTAATTATTTTATTTTTACATTTAATTTAATTTATTATCAAAAATATAAAAACATAATTTTCTTAATAGTTCTTTTTTATATAATATATATATATATATACATATATTAAATGTAAAAATATAAATATTAATTTTTTTCATATATTATTATTATTTGACATCATTTAATACATTTAAATTAATTTGGGATATTTTCGGACATTTTATCGATGTTTCACCTATTTTTCTTTGATTTTTTTCGATATATTTCACAAATTTTTCATTTTATTATTATATAAATTAATTCTAATTATTTTATTTTTACATTTAATTTAATTTATTACCAAAAATATAAAAACATATTTTTCTTAATTGTTCTTTTTTATATAATATATATTTATTAAATATAAAAATATATAAATATTACTTTTTTCATATATTATTATTATTTGATATCATTTAATACATTTAATTAAAATGGATCATGATTTTAATATTAAATATATTTTAAAATTAGACATATTATCATAATATTATTGTAAAATAATATATGATGCAACTTAATAATAAATATATACTTATTAATTTATATTTTCTTATAAACTTAGAGGATATTATTATCAAATATAACAAATTATATATATCCATTTAAAAATAAAAAATTTAAAATGTTTATTTTTTATTTTTTTTTATATAATTTTTTTAGAGTTTTTCTTAATATTTTCAGAATTTTCATTAATTTTAATGTTACAAGAAAATTGAACTGATATTTTCATCATTGATTACTATTATTATAAAAATAAGATGTATTTTCACCATAATACTACTTTCTATCAACTTTTTGCAAATATTTTCTTGATACACAAGGGTGAAAATATTATAAATATTAGAATCATTACATAAAAATTAATTTTTTATATTTGTAAAAGTGATATTGATCTATTTAGGGGGCTTATAAAAAAACATTTTCTTATTTATGGTGCTTTAGAAGAGAAATATCAATCAAAGTACATTAAAGAAATACTTGTACTAATCCTGATTGAATTACATTTTAAACAAATTTGATTCTCTCCATAGATAAAGATTTAATTAAAAGTTCAATCCTAACGGTAAGAAACACTTCATGACTCTCTTCTCCTTGAAACCAAAATCTCAAGATTTAACAATTTCCATGTAACAAAGCTAAAATTAATATATTCCTCCTATTATAATTTATAACCTTCCTTGTAGCTTATCTGGTTTCAATGGTGGGTTTTGCTTCATCAAAATCTCACGTCCCATGGCTTTGTAGTCGAAATTGCATTCGTACTTTTCAGGCAAACGATGTTTCCCACAAAACATACTCCCACATCGGCACTCGAATCCTATTATTCTCACCTTCTTCTTACACATCTCGCATCACTCTGGCTTCTTCTTCATATAAGAATCACCATTAATAACTTTGTTAGTATTCTCATAAGATAAAGATAATTGAGCCATCGAAGTGGCAACATCATCTAAAGATGAGGTTGACTCTATCCTTGGCCTCATAGCTTTCTCCATGGACATGGCTTTTGCTTTCGTGGACTCTCCTTCTTCCTTAAGAAAATCTCTATAGCACTTAGAACATAGGTTTCGAGTAGCAGGTGTCCCAAAGAAGCCACAACCATTAACACATAGTTGAATATCTTCCATGGAGGACTCACTATTCTTCTCCTTCTCCTTTGGGGTATTGCTTGAGATTTTTCGTATGTGAGAGGGTTGCCCTTTCTACACTATTTATACATATATATGGTTGAGTAGTATTTGGATTTGGAAACCTTTTGGGGAGAAGTTTCTATTTTCTAAAATCCTATTCAGATAGTGTTTCTAAACTTATATGATATATCCACAAAAATTACTATATTTAGAGATATTTATGGATGTTAAGGAAATAGAATATTATATTAATAAATATTCTTTTGAATAAATTCTGAATTTTAATTATTTTTAGTTATATATTTATTTTTATGCTATTTATGTCATTTTTGTTATATCACTATTCTTATAAGGAATTAAAAATAATAATATTTTTTTATTTTTTATCTTTAATTAAAATTAATAATTATTATTTTATTATTTTTAAATAAAATATTATTAATATAATTTATAGATTTATTAAAATATTAATGTCTATTTTATAATTTTTAGTATAATAGTAGCATCTTTTGAAAAAAGTAATTTGGTTTTTTTTTTATTATGTATGAAATTTATCCATTTATTTAATATTTTTTTTCTTTATAACTTAATATTTAAAAAAATTGTGTAATATTTTAAAATATCATAATTCACCATTAAAATTTTATTTTAAAAAATTACAGAATTTTTTTTTAAAAAAAAGTTGGGTGCATTTAGCAATGATGAGTTTATAAAGCAGGAAAGGTAAATAATTAAAAAATAAATAAATAAATAAAAACAAGAATATGGGTATATTTTGCAAGACTAGTGAGTTGTAAAATAGAAAGTTAAAGAAAAAGAGAGAAAGAAGAAAGAAGAAGAAAAACAAGAATTGTGTATTACATTTAACATGTATTAGTTCACGAAATAAATATTTTCAATGTATTACTATTTGTGGTAACTTGAGAGATGATTATTTTTTATTTTAGACATTTGGCTCAAATTGTAGCAAAATTAGGCTACCGAGTTGTTAAGTAAATCACGCATACACAAATAAAAAATAAAAAAGAATACAAAATTTTTAGTGTGGTTCAATGATCAATGTGATTCATATATCCAAATAGTGTATTAACACTTAACAATCCCCTAATAAAAAGGAAGAAGAAGAATTATAATGGTGAAAGCTTTGAAAAAATCTTTTAATTGTAGTTGAATGAGCTCAACCCCCATAAGCTGATCAAGTAGTTGGACTCCCAGATATCTCGAGCATAACATAATAAAACTAATTTAGGCTTCATAATCCAACATAAATGTAGGTTGGTCTCCAACTTAGATAGCATAATTTTTCCCAAGTATTTTCTTAGGCCTTGATGGCCTTAATGGAATCCATAACAATAAATAAATAAATAAAATAAAATAATAAAATTTAAGACGTGTCTTATTGTTTGCATAGTAAATAAAAAATAATCATCATTTTTTTGTTAGCCATAAAAATCAATACAAAATAAATATAATGAAATTTATTTAAAATTTTATATATTTTTTAAATACCTAACAAATGTGATAAAATCCATTTTAGTTAAGTGAATACATATAATATAAATTTCTTTTTCATCTATTGAGTTTGATAAAACTTTAGTATTTGTTTGTACATATTTTTTATTTTTCATTTTTTAAAATAGAATATAGTAGTAAATTCTATAAAATAAAAATATATATATATATATATACTAATTTTTATGTAAAATGTCTGGAATTATCATATATCTTTTAAAATTTTTTAAATTTGATATGATAAAAGAAAAAAAAAATTATCCACTCAAATTTTTTAAATAGTTTTTAAAAGTCGTTATTTTTTTTAAGATATGTCTGAAAGAGTTAACAAGAAGAAACACTTCAAGAGAATCCCTACAATGACCTTTAAGTCTTTAACAGTAATATCTTGGGCATCAATGTAAAGAGAGTTGGGTAGCTTTCCCTTTAAACTCAGAATTATTAAGTAGTGGCTCAGGCACAAAGCTCCCAATTCTAAACAAGATCACAACAACAAGACCTAAGAGAAAGGAGGTCTATTGATCTTGAGCCTTCTACTTTATCTTTCAATGGTACGTGAAAAACTAATTCCTAACCCAATGGGAAAAGCAAACAGTCTCCTTGAGCCTTAAATATTTGATGAGTTTAAATTAAATTATACTTTAAATTGTTGTAACTTACGGATTGCGTTGATATTAAGGTATGGACAATTAATATAACATATTTAGCATTATTATTATTAGGTAATAAGCTTCTTTTGTCAAATATTCATTTAAATAAATAGAACAAAAGATATTTGAGATTTAAAGGAAAAATTAATTATTATAAGTTGTTTTTAATTTTTAATTATAATATTAAGTTATTTTATTAAATATATTTAATGTAACTAAAAACTTAATTAAATTAAATTATTAAATTAATTTAATAATTAAACACATAAGCATATTTTCTCACTTTTGGAATAGTAAAAATAAAATATAAATGAAAAATTAAGTATCATATAAACCATATAAATGTAATTTCATTGAATATATTTGACAAAAAAAAAAGGAATAGATTTCTCACCACAATCCAATGGATGCTCACTTTTGAAGTTTTATGCTCTTCCACCATTTTGTAAATTTGAAAGTTTGCAGTATGTTATTTTAAATTTATTTTATTTATTTTAATTTTTTGGTATAAGAAATAAATAATTTAAAAATATATAAGTTTTAAACTAATTTTCATATTTTTAAAATTAATTAAAATTATTTTTCTTAATTTTTTTTATTTCTTAGTATTTTTCTGGAACAAACATGGCTTTCTAAAACTAATCATTCTCTTATCAAGACAAATTTCTATTTTTATAGGAGTCCAAACTTAATAAAAACAGTCAAATTAAAGAGAAAAAAAAATTCAAAAACTTGAATAATAAATTTAAATTTAATAAAATTAGTATTTGTTTTTCTTTGATTTTGGAATAAAATTTTAATTATATTTTACTTTATTTTTGTATTTTGTTTATAGGCAAGTAAAACGACAAAATTTTAGATTCCTTTTGTTTATAGGAAAGTTATGTGATTAGTCATTTTTATGGATATATCATATAAGTTTAGAAACACAATCTAAATAGGATTCTAGAAAATAGAAACTTCTCCCCCAAAAGGTTTCCAAATCCAAATACAACTCAACTATATATATGTATAAATAGTGTAGAGAGGGCAACCAAAAGGTGAAAGGAGAAGAATAGTGAGTTCAAACAATACCCAAAAGGAGAAGAAGAAAAAGAAGAAACATGGAAGATCCAACACTATGTGCCAATGGATGTGGCTTCTTTGGGACACCTGCCACTCAAAACCTATGTTCCAAGTGTTATAGAGATTTTCTCAAGGAAGAAGAAGAGTCTACGAAAGCAAAAGCCATGTCCATGAAGAAAGCTATAAGGCCAAGAGTAGAGTCAACCTCATCCTTAGATGATGTTGCCATCTCCATGGTTCAACTATCTTTATCTTTTGATAATACTAAAAAGACTATTAATGGTAATTCTTCCACGAAGAAGTCGGAGCAATGCGAGATGTGTAAGAAGAAGGTGGGAATCATAGGATTCAAGTGCCGGTGTGGAAGTATGTTCTGTGGGAAGCATCGTTTGCCCGAAAAGCATGAATGCAACTTCGACTACAAGGCTATGGGACGTGAGATTTTGATGAAGCAAAACCCACCATTGAAGCCTGAGAAGTTACCAGTAAGGTTTTGAACTGTAATAGGAATCATTTATTCTTCATCACATGGAAATTGTTAAATCTTACAATTTTGAATTTCAAGGAGGAGTGATTCATGAAGTGTTTCATATGGTTGGGACTGAATTTTTAATTAAATCTTTGTTTTAGGGAGAGAACTTCGATTGATTGATATTTATCTTCTATCAATTAATTTAATATCTTTTGTCAACTAAAAACTGTTATTGTTATTCAACAGATTTGCCGCCAAAAATTGAGGACTAGTTGTTGAAAACTCTTTTTCTTAATATAACCAGTTTTTACTTCTTAAAAACATCAAAAGAAAAAGTTGTTTTTACTTTTTTATTATAATTATCAAAGTATTTTTATTTTTTTATATCAAAGATATATCTACTAAACATACTCATACTTTAAAAATTAAAAAAAATACATTTTTCTATTTAAAAATAATAAAAATGGTAATTTCGGAATGTTTTTTAAAAACACTTCTCTAAAAGTTTATTGAGGAATTTGGAATATTTTCAACTTCCAAAAATAATTAAAATTATCATTTACTTAAAATGAACAACTATTATTAATTAATTATTAAAATGATAGGTTAAGAATAATCTAAATATCTTAATTTTTTTCAATTGACTTAAAACAAGAACTAAATAATTAAAGATAAAAAAATAATAATACAAAAGATAAATTATTTTTTAAATAGATGAGAATAATACTAATTTAAAATATTTTTATTATTATCATCATTTGTTTCTCAACCATCCCCTAAAAGTTCATTTGAATACAATTTATTCTTCAACTCTTTTTAAAGTAAATAAAAGGTGTTTTCATACGTTTTTTTAAATATCACAAAAAATAATTTTGAAAATTTTAATATTATACATAATTAGACAACACTTTCGTTGATAACATATCGACAAACTATTTTTCTTGTTTGAGTTCGAAGCATTAAATAGGGTAAAGATAATCATTGGATTTAGTCAGCATGTGAGTGGAACTCATGGATAAGATCATGGTGGTGCATGGACTTACCCTATATGATCAGCAAATTTTCAGAACCTTCGATCACAATTCTAACTCTTTCTCGCTTACCAATCAACCTCTCTTCCTGTAACACCAACAGAAACACCATTAATCATTCACATTTCTTCCTCTCCTACTTCACAGACAGCATGACCATCCCTTCTGATATTGTGATATTCGAAATACTCACAAGACTTCCCGTGAAATCTCTACTCCGGTTCAGATGCGTTTCCAAGCAATGGCGCTCCGTAATCACCGACCTAAACCTTCGTTGATCAACACAGGAGCCGCTTCTTTACTCGGCCGGGCGGCACCACCATCGTCCTCCCACTCCGAAGCCAAAAGTACAAGCAACCAAACATCATTTTCACCATCCAACACCCACAACCTCCACTATCACATTCAGTACTCTGCAACCCCTCCACCAAGTCAACCTGCCTGAGTTCCGGTTTAATTTCACCACCGAGTTCATTAACAGCATAATCTGCTTGTATGGGTCATCTGCGTCTGCAATCCAAGCACCAGAGTTTGACTCTTGTTCCTCCTTCGGCTTTGACCCTTCCACCAACACTTACACAATTGTGAGGTCATGGTATCACTGCCATGCCTCCCCTTGCAACCACTCCATTTTCTTTCACTCTGGGCTCCAATACATGGAGGAGTCTCAAGGGTGGTCATCCTCATTTCATTCATACTCAAGGTGTGTGCATCAATGGAACTATATACGGGAAGAATAAACCCTACAACTATGGGCCATTTGGGATAGCGGCATTTGATGTTGGAGACAAGAGGTACCAAATGATTCAACTCCCCTTACCCCATGAAGCCGACATGATGACTGATCATATGGGTTCAGTTTTGATACAAGTTGGTGAAGATTTAGCCTTGGTGGACTATGAGCATCTAGTGAAAGGTAACATTATAACGATGTGGGTGTTGCAGATCAACCATCAAGACAAGGTTTGGGCGGAGAAGAGAATTGAGTTTCCATCTCACTGGAGGGGAGTTCCAGAGGCAAATACCTGCTTTCTCATGAAGCCTATGCTTGTTTTCACAGTCCATACTGGGGAGATTGTATTGATTCCATCTGTATTGTCTAAGAATTTTGGTGTGTTTTACTATGATATGGAGAATAAAAGTTTAAGGGAAGTGAAAGTATCTAGGTTACCAGACTATGGGATGACACACTAATCCTCGAGCACTTTTTGCCCTATTTAGTAGTGGAAAATGTTTTGTCATGGAGGGATACGAGCTCATAGATCTCTGCTAACATTGAATTCTTTTTTAATTCCATCCTTTTGTTTTAGTCCCTTATGAGGAGTCCCTTGTTTTACTCTAAATCCATTTTCAAAAGGCTGTTTAGCTCATACAACTAAAAGGAAAAGTCCTGCATCCTCCAAACTGCTGAGGCCTATTGGACGATGAATATAGCCCTATAATCCTATGAGATATGACAAGAATGTTATGTTATCATTATAAATGGTATCAAATTAGATTCCCAATCCTCCTGTTGGAGTCTCTACCCTCAAGCAAAGTAACTGACTCTTTACATGAACATAAATAAATGAAACTACTCCCAGATACAAAGAAATGACCTCTCAAAAAATGTAGCCTATTTATGGGAGACCCCTTATCTCTATTGTACACTTTATTTTGGGAAAAGATAGAAACATGTGGGAAGTTGCTGCTAAAGTTGAATGAAATTGAATTTCTAAATTTTAAGTTGCCTCCATTATTTAGTCTAAAAATGTGTTTTTTTTTAATGCATAATATGCTCAGTGACCTCCATCAAATAATAAGTCAATTTTTTCCTTCTCTTTTACTTTCACACAATCAGAAAATAAAATATATATGACTGACATAAACTAGTTTTCCAATTGCCTACTAAAATTGATTGAAAATCAACCGAGCACTTTACTGAATCATTTTGGGTAAGCATGTAGCCAAATCAAGGTTCAGTAACTTCACTCTCACCATAACAGCTAAAGGGTAATGCCAATCTTCCCTTCACCCATACTTACTGACATGCATCAAATACAAAAAATTTGTGTCTACTTACCCCGAAATCAGTCACTTACCCTGAAGACACCACCGTCTTCATCTCCTTCCCAGTCAAGGACTTCATCTGTGGGGTCTTATTTTCTCCATCGACCACCACCCGCAAGAAGGACAAGATTGAGCAAGTAGCAATTCCATGCAACTTCTAAAGCAACTCACTTCTCTTATTTCTTCACTACTGACTCTATCAGGTTACTTTGCAAGATGCTTGTGACCAAGAGATCACAAATGTATTCTTTCTCTGAAATCCAAGACCACCGACTGTCTTTCATTTTACTGTCGTGGTTTGTCCTTCCCCCTAGAAAATATGGGAATTTTACTCTAGCAAGCAAAACATGGAGAAGTTTCAAGGGTGGTCCTAAAATTTTCTTCATACAAAAACCATTTGTGTGAATGGAGCTATACTTTCCAAATTTTGCTCAGGTATCCAATAATTCAATCCCCTCAGAAGTTACTGGTAGAAGAATTAACCTCTGTTTTGGCAGAGTGGTGAGTATCCAGCCTTGGTGGCTTATGAAGGTCTTCAAAACCGTAATGCGTGAAAATGTTAGCATCTGAGAGATACCAAACTGAGATTTGGTTGGAGAAGAGAAATGGATTTGGATCTTCTTGGACAGACATTTGACAGTTCAACACCTGTATTCCCCATAAACCTTTGCTTACAGTTACAATCCACCCATGTTAGATCAGATTGATGAACTTTTTTTGTCCTACGAGGGATGTTAACTTATAAAGCTGCTACCATAGACTTCACATTCTTGATTTATTTTTGTATACAATAATCATCTTTTGGACAAGTAGGAAATTTAATTATCTTTGTTATTGGTTCCTATACAATGATTGTTGTTCTAGTGTTGTTCGACCACAACTTAAGTGCAAAATTATAGTTTTTTAACTTCAGCATTTGAAAAATGCTACTTTTGGCATTAAAATGTGCATTGACCTAAATACTAGTGGGAAGCACTGGTATGCTTGTTTTGATGCTGCTTCATTTTCTTTTTAGCATCTCATTTCGGTATTTTTATCTTTTTTTTTGTGTGCTCCCACATGATAGAGGACAAGTCTGTCTCTCTAATCTTAACCATCATGTGTGCTACTTTAAGATAAATAAATAAAGCGATTGGCTAAACTGGTAGACAAAAGATCCCTCACCCAAAAGGGCCCCTACACAATGATGAATGATACTTTACATTCATGACAAAACTGAAAAGAAATAATACATGAAGTGAATCTTAAAACATTGCCTGATGCAAGTTATGAATCATAGTTGCATATTTGGCACATTGAAAAGGACAAGCATTCTGACTTGAAAACATAACAAGCAGGAGCTTTGATGGTGAAGACTATCAATGAATATCATCGAGACATTTTTTGAATCTTAAGCTATATATAAAATATCGTATTATATAAATTGACAAATAAAGACCGATGAAAATGGCAACTCACTTCATACCAGGATTATATTGCCTTCTCCAGCCATCTTGGCATGGTTAGTGAAGCCTTCATCCCAAGTCTGCTAAGGAACACAGCATACAAAATGTGTAGCAAGAACACGAAAAATCCAGAATTTAGCAAAAGCTGTTGAATGGCAAGAGAACTATATTAGTTTTCCACACATGAAAAACACATGCGGAAAAAAGGACAGTTTATTTGGTCCACAAGTACCAGAGTCCCAAATAACGCATATATAAGATCCATTGATGGAATTGTATTAACACCAATAGCAGTGAACATGTAGGTGATAGATGCATGAACATTCAGGGTGATCTACAAGCAAAAGGAAGAACTTTTGTCATTGAGTTCCTGGGACAGGGTGAAGCAAAATCTCAGAGTTACAAAGATAACCAATTACCAAAGCAAGTATGTTTTCTCTTATTAAGAATGAGGATATTAGAACATACCCCATGGCACCCATTGCCCGAACCTGCATATTGAGTAAATGCCTTTTGTTAGAAAAGGGAGGTCATTTCTTTAAACAGGGGTAAGAAACTCAAGAAGTAAGTAAGCAAACGCTACAAATGTGCACAAGCAGATCGAAAGACCCCAATTCGCTCCCAACCTGAGAAGATAAAAAAGAACCTAGCTGTTAATGCATCACTCTGAATCATCTAGAATTTCTTTAGAGATCAAAACAAGAGAATCATGTTGACAGAAGGCTGATCCCTTTGTAACAACTAGAAAATTTAGAGGTTGTAGTAGTCTCAATAGCTGATACATGAGGCTCAACCAAAACTGTACCAGCCTTACAGGATCAATTGGTTTAGACGCTACCAAGAAACAAGCCAGAACAAATACTTTTTACTCTGAAATATTTCTAAATAAAAATATAAGCGGGCAAAAGCATCCACATGTTAAAGAAAGTAATTTTCCATGAAATCATGAAAGATAGTTAATAAATTTCAAAGATAATTCAAGAGATTCAAACTGTTCAGATATCTTCATCAACAATATTAATTACTCAATGAAGAAGTGAGAATTTGACCACTTATTATTAACCAATTTGGGAGTATTTAGCAAATCCAGGGGATTATTTCTATCAAGTGTGCTCGTGTGGTGTTTGGCTTGACAGTTGCCCAGAGGAAGACAAGAAGCAGCCTTATTGCAACTTGCACAAAGAAACAGCAAATCATCAAAACCATTTGAAGATGATGAATCATTTACCGCCATAAAGAACCCATGGTGAGACCAACTAAACCATGCAAAAGCTGCAAAAGATAAATTTCAACAAATGAAAATAAATCATTAGCACTCCTTAGGCAGCTGGTTTGGCAAAAAGAATCAACCATATGTATATAATCAATGAAAAGGAAAATAGAAAACAAAAGATAGTGTTGCCAGAGAAAAAGATATAAATTTCCCACTATCCCTATTATAGCTTTAAGAGAGACTAACTCGGATATACTGCTCAGATTAAATTAACCTGATCATTGTGGCATCAAATCTATGAGGCAAACGGATTTTAAACTGAAGCTAAATAAAAAATCTTTTACAAATTACATTGATGGTTTGCTCTAAACTTCCACCAGCATGCACAATCAGTACTTGTCTAAAGAAGCACCAAATTAAATCAAAGCAGGTAAATAGGAAACTCTAGTCACATTTAGAAATGAGGTAGAGAATGGGAAAGAGAATCAATTTTATTGCCATTCATTAATGTGTTTGGATTGTTTTTTAGAATGAAAATAGAAATAAAAATTCATTAGTATAGGGAAACCAAATCCTACTCTCATTAGGATTTTGATACCTCTCTTCTACATGGTATTGCAATTCACCTCCATTCACCTCCTATTTCCATTCCTATTCCGGCATACCAAACATGTACATTGTAAACAAATAAACAAAGCAAGCAGGAGAGCAATGCTCACTAGGTAAGTGGATGCTTTCACTGGACCGGACAAGACGAATAATAGCATTGTGGTTGCCACCTGCCAAGACGAATAATTATGAGCTCCATACAGATCTTAAAGAAACCGAAACGTGGAAGGTAACAAACCATGGTTTTTCTCCCTGCTGCAACTCCCCATCTCATTGAGGAGAGTACTATTGGCAATGAAAAGAAACAGCCGAAGTAATTCTGTGCAAAATCAAACCAAATAATAAAGCACCGGATATTAGCAAATATATACGGTAACAAGTGGTTTCCCAAATCTCACAACAACTAATTTGCTCTGTTTGGATGCTGAAAAACTGCAGAAACGGACAAATAAATAAGAGGTTTGAAACTTATGTTTAATTCAGTCGGGTTCAAACTTGTTCTTTCTTTTCCTTCCACCGTTTTCTCAGTAACCAAACAGTATTCAAGAAACAAGCGAGTTTGTGCAAAATCAAAGTCAATCTTAACACGTGTTTGAATTAAAAAAAAAAAAAAAGAAGCAAAGCACAATACGCTACCACTATATAATAACGACTGGTTCCGGAAACCCCCACATCAACTAATTTCTACTTGTGCTCCATTTGGTTACTGAGAAAATGAGGAAAAGAAAAATAAAATTACAAGTTGGAAACTTATGTTTACTGTTGCAATATTCCAACTCGTCTCTTCGTTTCTTTTCAGCCATTTTCTCGGCAACCAGACAGAATTGGAAACCGCTGAAATTTAAACCTCAATTGCGAGAGAATTGCTCAAGAAATACGCCAATCCGGCGACGGCCGCGAACATCGAGCACTCCACCAATCTCAACGTTTTCTGGTAAACAACGCTGTTTGGGGCTAAATCCTCGAACTCTTCTTCCTTCTCTTCATTGGTCCAACGTGAGGGTTTCGTTCCCGAAACCCTAGAAATTGGGAATTTATATTTGTGGAGAGAAAGTGAGGGAAATGGAGGAAGAGATGGAGTGGGTCTGAAGCAAGGAAGAGAAAGAAATCGAGGAGGAGAGAGAGGGGCAGTGTGAGAATTAAGGAAATATGAGGGCTGACGGTTATGAATCTTCAGAAGATTCATGGAGGAAACGGTTGAATTTGTGACTCGCAGTCGCAGGTGGCTCTGGTGTGAGAGCGGGAGAAGATTTTGGGGTGGGAACAAAACTTCGCGTTTTAACGTATGAGGCCCAAAACGATGCGTTTAAATCCAAAACGACGCGTTTAAACCCACTTTCGAATATTTTTTTTATATTTTTGCATTAGATTTTGGAGATCCAAAGCCACATTTTTATACACTTTTGTATATTTTCCAAATGAACCCAACTTTAAATTTTTAAGCTTCCATTTAGATTTTGGAAAATATGACAACAAATATCAAAAGAAATAAAATTGTAGGAAAATAAAAAATAATTAAAATTCAATAATTTATTTCACATGTTTCCCTAAATTTATTTTCAAAAAATAATAATTTCTATATAAAATGTATTTAAAAAAAAAATACTTTGAGAGATAAATGATTTGCAAAAACTATTTAAAAAAATAGTTATTAAAACAAATCTCGCCATTTAAAATATTTTAAAAGTAATTTTTTAAAATATAAAATAAATCCATGATTTTTGTATAATATTCCATTGTTTTTATAACTATTTGCTTAAAAAAAATATGGAAAGCATATTCCATAAAGATTTTAAGTAGATATTTGGTAAATCAACTTATTAATTTAATGATATGATTTAAAGTCAAAACTAATTTTAAGTAATAAGTAAAAAAAATTAACTTATTCTTAAATTTATATATTTATTTTAGTTTTTTACCTCAATTTATTTTAGTTATCTTCATGATATCTTTTATCATTTCACGATCTCCATTGTTACTTAACTTTTTTGCTATTTTTATCATTTATGAAGATAAACTTATTAATACGATGATTTAAAATAAAATTTAAGTCAATTTTATCAAACAATATTAATATTTAAAATAATAACTAAATGATAAACTTTAAGTCAATAATTTAAGTACAATTTAACTTAAAATCAACTTAACTACGATGATATTTGTTTTTTAACTGAATAAAAAAACAAAAATAATTGATTTTTTTCTATTCAATTAAAAGTATTTTATTGATATTAATCAATATAATTAAAGTGAACTTGTTATCAATAAACTTAGTTTACTTATGTTGATTAATGTCAATGAGTTACTTTTAACTGAATGAAAAAAGTCAAATATTTTGGTTTTTACTACGATGATATTTGTTTTTTGACTGAATAAAAAAAATTTGATTTTTTATATTCAACTAAAAGTACTTTCTTAATATTAATCAACATAACTAAAATGAACTTGTTATTACTAAACTTAGGTGGTGTTTGTTTTTTTTTGCTTTTTGCTGAAAGCAATTTAGTTTTAAAATTTAGGTTGTTTGTTTTTCTATTTTTTCATGACTTATTATAAACTTTTTACTAAATAGAAAAAGCAAAAATATGTAGCTTTTTCTAAATATAAAAAATAACATATTGATTTTTTTTACTTTTTAATACTTAATAGAAATAAAATACTATAAAAACAAACAACCTAATATTTAACACTATTAAACATTAAAGTTTTATTTAGAATTAAGTAAAAAAACAAACACCACCTTAGTCTACTTATGTTGATTAATGTCAATGAGTTACTTTTAATTGAATGAAAAAAGTAAAATATTTTGATTTTTATTAAAAAACAATCATCACCTAAATTATACCAACTTATTAGTTCCAAATAAAGGGCAAATGGTCTGGGCTTTAAATAATGGGTTGATTCCACATATGGGTCGAGCTCATTCTAGAGACGGCAAGTGGGTCACTCATTAGCCCAATAAACACATAAAAAAATCCAATTTATTTTTTTTTTATAAAAAAAAAAAAAGAAAAAAGAAAAATTCAAATCAAGGAAAGGAAAGGGCCACTTCGATGTTAGATTGTGCATGGGAATAGTAGCATTGGGGGGCATGTGATTGAAGAAGGAACACTTTTTCCTTGAGCCACATATTCCACTATCAAAAACAGTGGTGCACACTCTATAAAAGGATTTAACTCCTAGTTGCTTGGATCTATAGAATAATACAACTTTGAATATGGAGTCCCCCCTCCCCCTTTGCTTTTTGGTGACCTCTTTTGAATAAAGCGTCCTTGGTTGCTGGGACTGAACCCCATTTCTAGGATTCAAAGCAGAATCATTTGGTCCCATAAATACATCCCCATTAATTAGAAAAATATTTTTTCTTTTTAAGAAGAAAAAGAAAAGGGAGAGAGAGAGAGAGAGAGAGAGATAGAGATTTTGTGGGCAATAATAAGTTAGAATGATGTTGAAGCAAACAGGAGTGAAGTAGCATTTTGCGTATCCTAGTGAAAAATGAAAAGCGACACGCCACACTTGATTTCTTCTGCAACTGCCTAACTCTACAAAGTTTGGCATCCGTCCGTCTCCTTCCACTTGGCCTTCCCCGATTTGTCCACCAATCATCACCATCACACTTTTTTTCTCCTCCTTTCTCCTCTTTAATTCAAAATTTTAAATTTATATATAGTTTAAGTACATGAGTTCCACCACGATTTTGATACATATATTAAAAAATAAAAACCATGACCAATATGTCCTTATTATTTTGTATCAAAATACTTCTCATTTTCTTATACCTTGATTTTACGTATCATTACTATATATTTACGTTTTTAACAATTCAGTCATTATAAAACTTTTATAAGTCTCGATTTTATGTTTGTAGAGATTTATTCAAAAATATATTTTGATAAATTATAATTAATACATAATTATATTATGTGTTAATTAAAAAGATTATTTGATTAAAAGAGTTATTAAGGGTTGTTTGATAACAGTTTTTAATAACGGTTTTTTGTTATGGAAAAAAATAATAAAATATGTTTGATGGTAAAAAAATGTTTTTTTATTTTTTATTTTTAATAATAGAAAACATAATATTTTTTAGAAAAATACATTTTTAATTGTTTTATATTATTTTCATTTATTTTTTAAAAATTATTTAAAAAATAATTATACAAATATATAAAATAATTAAAAATAAAACATTATGTATAAAAATTATTTGTAAGACATATTTAAAAATATTTTAGGTTTTCATATAAATTATTGTTTTACAAAACACCAAATAATAATTTTCAAAAACTGTTTTCGAAAATAATTACCAAATAAATTTGAAAACTTAATTTTGAAAATCTAATCATCCATTGTTTTTTTTACCATCTTTTGACTAAAATGTCCTTTTATTTCCTTATAAAAATAACTATTTATTTTAAAACTAAAAATAAGGATTATTTAATCCCCTTCAACCAATTAATTATAATAAAAAAAATATTTTTTTACGTTTGAGTTTTCAAATAAAATTTTGTTTGTAAAAATAATCTATAACTATTTTTAATGATTGTTTTAAAAAAATTATAACATATTTCAAAAACCATTTCATAAGAATGGTTGTCAAACAAATACTATTATTTCTCAAATCAATTTAAATTGCCAATAAAATTATGGATGTATTTATTATATTGGGTAATGCTTCTTTATTTATATAAGACAAAACATACGAGGCAAAAGGTAGACTAAATTACTCATGGGAAAACTTAATAATATGATTAGAACGTTTATAAAATTAATAATTTATTTATTTAGAATGTAAAAGGTCAATTTATTGAATATTTTATTCTTAAAAAAATAAAATAAAAAGGAAGGTAACATGTCAACTTTAGTATTTGACTTTGATAGCTAATTATACTTTATCATAAAGACAATAGAAACAAAAAACAAAAATATTCCCTAGCATTATAATTACAAATTTTGTTCTCGAAATTTAAAAACCCAAAACGCAAATTTATTATTGTGTGGGGGGCAATGGAACATGAAGCATGATTATGGTCCTTTAAAAAATAAATAAATTAAATTAATTAAAATACATCTTTCAATGATGCATGGGGATCCGGCATGCGTGGCGCGTGCCACCACACCATCATGTTTGAATCGGAGACGTGCTGTGAACCGTAGGAACCAGGGTGGATCCTCTGCATCCACATCATAGTGGCGGAAAGTGGAAACTCTAGAGTGGCAGTCACTCAGACCCCAACTGTTCGCTTTGGTGTGCGGATCAAGAAACCAAGAAACATCACATCCCACGATCGGATCAGCCTGTGGGTCCGCGTCTTATCAGTGGTCGCATCCGCTGCCATCAGCGGAGCTTGATGGTCCCGCACTGTAGGCTGCCATTTTGCGTGGGTGTGGCTCAGCAGCATGGAGATTAATGCGGACCAGCATATCCGCAGAGCGAAAATGACTTGTCAGGGGACACGTGGTGGAGATTCATTGGAAAACGACGGAAGAATGTGAAAAAGTGATGATGCGTGCTTCATTCATTTTCACCCCGTATACCGATCTGAAGGGTTACTTTCATCTACGTGGACGAGAAAGCGAGAGAAAATGAGAGAAAGAGAGTGGAAAATCTCGGTAAAGGTGAGAGATGGATGACAGATGGGTAGATCATAGATGATATCATGATGAGTTCATGGAAGTAGGGATCAGGGTAACTGCGGTGAGCGCGGCTGCAGTAGAGCAGAGGCATAGAACAGTAGACAGATACATAGATACGGCAGCAGTACATGCAAGAGAGAAGGGAGAAGAAGTGAATGAGAAGAGAATTTTTTTTTTTTTTTCTTTCACTGTATTTTTGCTGTTGAATTCGCTTCTTTCACAGTTCACACCCAATAATACCTGCAGATACGAATGCCCTTTTTTTTTTCTTTTTTTTCTTTTCTTTTCTTTTCTTTTCGCCACTACTGTTGTTGGGTTAGAAAACGTAAAGGTGACGCCTCTCTCTCTTTCTCAGTCTCTCTCATTCTAAAAAGTCATGGTACATGATACTCGAAATCCAAGCCTCATTTACCTTTCCTCTCTCTGCTCTCCGTTTTTTCAAATCTCTGTGTTGCTGTTTGTTTCTTCCCATTTCAGGTGCATAACAGATAGTAACGCATTTTTCTTGAATCTGAAACAATCTATATACTGAGAGTGGTAGGTTGAAGAGGGGCGGGGAAGAAGCCATGAAGGAGAGGGGCAAGGCTGTGGAGACGTACGGTGGGAGCTGCTTTGCGGACTACTACTCTACATCCGATCTTCCATGCAGAAAACACCCATCTTCGTCTTCTGTGGGGATCTGCGCTTATTGTCTCAAGGATCGTTTGATCAAGCTTGTGTGCTCCGACTGTGGGGAGCAGCGGCTTTCTTCTTGCTCCTGCTCTGAGATTTCTTCCATTCCCAATTCCTGTACTGTGGAGGTGGGGAGCGTTGGGAGAATCTCGTTCTTGATTGAGAACGAGAGGGGTGAGGTTTCGCATTCGAATTCGAAGCTCAAGAGCGAGGAGAAATCGGAGCAGGTCGTGCTGCTCAAGAGGAGTAGCAGCAGCAGTGTTGAGATCAAGAGAAGTAGGTTTTGGGGAATTGGGAGGCTCTTCAGGAAGAAAAGAGACAAGGGTTTTGATGATAAGAGTGAGGGTTGGATGTTTGATTATATGGGTGTGTCCAGGTCTAGGTCTCTCTGCAGTTTCAGAGGTGGTGGATACAACGAATCAGAAGACGGCGATTTGGCTCACTCACACGCTAGAACATCTGGCGTTAATGGAGCTCTACCTTTTGATTTAGATAAGAAGAGCGGTTTCAGCGAAGAAGAAGCAAGAAGAAGCGGCTTCAGTTGCCCTGAGAAGAAAGATTATGATGCTTTAGACTCCAAAACTGGTCTTGATTTCAAGGCTGTGAAGAAGGGTTCCAGCTTGTTGGAGCTCGAGACTCGTCTCAAAGGCGCAAAACGAAGCGGTTTTCCATTAAAGGAAAGCGATTTCAGCGGCCTAGACGACTCAGGCTTCATCGATTTGAAACTCGATTTCTCATCAGAATCAAAGCCGGACATCTTTTCTCTGAAAATGGGTGCTCTCTCAGAATCAGGATCTTGTTTCAGCAGCATGAGAGGCGGTGGCCATGATCAATGTGGAGGTTGCTCCTTCGGGAATTTAATAGGAGACGACGATGGAGCTTTCAGTAATGGCGGAACTTCATGTAGGATTACAGTGAATGAGAGAGGCATCAAAAAGGGTAGGAAAAGCTTGAAGGTGTGGAGATGGATTCTCAGGAACCACCCCAGTTGGGTTAGCACCACTGCGAGAAAGAAGAACGAAGATCAGATATTGAAATCCTGAATCAGTACTGAGACAGATGAAGGGGCTACAAGGATCAAAGGAGAGAGAACTTTTTGTTCAAAAGGCCAGAGAATTTGATGTGTATTTTATAGTCTCTCTTCCTTGGAAATTTTCCTGTATTCACTTGATTGAGTTCATGGCTGAATCTTAATCCCATCAAAAGAGAAAAGGTTTGTGAATTATGAATGATGGTTAAACAACACTAAATATGTACGTCTTCAAATCATATTTTACTTGACATTTTTGCTAAGCAATAGAAAGAAAAAAAAAGGACGAGGATGTTGGGACCGTTTGGCGAGATGGAAAGTGTTTGGGCATAAGACGAGTATTACCACTTATGATTGCTGGTTTGTGCTGTCTAATTTAGTAATCTTGAGTTTTGAATCAAATTGTTAGCGTGTTATCGAAGCTCTAAAAGTCTAATCATTATTGTTCCGTCTGCCTGGGACTGCAATTTTGAATTTTGGGTCAAAATGGGCATTTCCCTTGTTCTTTTTTCTTCAAACAAAAATATAGAGGTTGATTGGAAATTGTTTGAAGCAGATTTGCTCTTAAAATTTTTAAGACTAGAAATTTCTAATTTTTTCTTTTCATTAAAAACATTTTTTAATGGCTATCTAAAAATTATAGAAAATAAATTATTGTAGAAATTAAATATATATATTAAAAAAATAGAAAATGAGAGAAATATAGCTTTGTACATCAGTCAAATTGATCTTTCTAGGTTTTTTTTTTTAATTAATTTGAAATCATATTTTAAAAATATGATTTTCAGTATTTTTTTTTTGAAGATATTAAATGAAACAAATGTTTTAAAATAGGGTCCAAAATGCCTATTATATCTTTAGTTGAATACGACCTGAATTGGGCTTAGATATTGGGTTAGTTAGTGGGACAAGGCTTTGAAAAATATCAATCCAGATTAAACTTTGATTAGGACTTCATCCCATTAATCTTATATATATATATATATATATATATATATATATATATATAAAATGATTTTTTTATGTTTGATTTTATCATAAAAAATATATAAGAAAATAAAATATAATTAAGATTTATTTGAAATTTATTTAATTATTGTATAATAAAATAAAAAATAAGTGAAATTCATTTAAAGTATAAAAATAATTAATTGATATAAGATCTATTTTTTTATTTTTTTTCATTTTTTTCTTTAATTTTTTCTTAAACCAAACATACCTTTATTATTGGTTTGCTATATATTTTGGTGTACATAGGCCAACTTAACTTGAATAACATGTCAACTTAACTAACCAATTTGAATATATATTTACTAATTTGAATCAAATATAATTTTAAGCATGTACACAAAAAACATATTTAATTTGAACTTAGATCAAATAATTTCAATTAAATTTGTTCCAATGATCACAAACTTTTAATGCTTGATGAAAGTAATTATAGATGTTTTAAAAATTACTTTGTTTCCCCCTACAAATCGGATAAAATCACATTTATTTACAGATTGCAATTATACTATAACATAATATTAAATATGTACTTATATGAAAATTCTTATAATTCAAAATATTAAAATTAATAAAAAAATTAGCAGAAAATAAATTCTAAATTATTAAAATGTTTTCCTTTTGTTAAAAATTTAAAGAATCGATTTAATCTTATTATTATTATTATTTAAATTTGGGTTGTAAAACCAAAAATCACATTCCAAATATATTATATTAATCCAATTTCAAGTACTATATGATACTCATATAATCACATTTAGCCAAAACAATTTTATATGGAAAATTACAATTGCTAAATACAGTTCTAAGATTTGTTTGGATGATGTTTGATTTCAATGATGGCAGTAGAAGAAAAAGGGCATCAATCACCACAAGTCAATCACCCTAGCCTTCTTTCAATGTACAAAGTGATCCAACCACTGAAATTTAATCAAACTACCTCACCTTCCATCAAACACTTAACCATTCCTTGACCATCAAGCTTAAGACGATAATTGCCTTAATTACCTATTGCGGAAATCTTATATACTCATGATGATAAGAACTTATGATTTGGAAGATCATGCCAAGGGCATCATAGTTTGTGCTCAAAAAACTTTCCCAAACTCGAATGTTATTAATCCTCTATTTGCGAAGGCAAAGGCATAATCGGGCGATCCCGAATTGGATTTTCTCATTACTATAAGAAGGAATTCTTGTTTGCATCTTGGAACTACTTGGAAAAGTTGCATACTTCTTAATCTTGAGTAAGGATCAAGTAATATAGAATTTGTGAAACCAAGATTTAGTCGATATCAGATTTGATGAAAACAAACAAGTTTTATTATTAATAATTATATTTTAAGTGTGATTAAGTAATAAAAAAAATTTAAAAAGACAATTAAGAAATCATCAAATGAAAAATGAAATCAAGAAAAAAGAGAAAATTTCATAGAAGTAACATTCCAAGTTCAATATATTTGATAGAATTTATGTGAAAAGTTGTTGGTGTATTAAGTTCGTATTACATCTTATTTTTACTTAAACATTTAAAATCATCCAAATGCCTAAATCAATTTTTTTTTTTTTTTTTTTATAAATTGGATGAATAATTTATTTTTTTAATAAATAAAACCTTATTTGTTTAATGCTATTCATAGTTAAAAAGTTTTTAAAATGATAAGAAGTTCATCTAGCCAAATTTACCTAAAGATTTTATGTTAAAGATGAAAAGGTTGTAAAAACTATAAAGTTCATTTATACATCTTTTAATGATTTTTATAATTTTTTTTTTTTAAAAAAAACGAGATTGATTGTTTCAAGGATAAAAACCCATGTTTTGAATTGTATATTATTTGCAAGAGTTTTTTTATCTTAAGGTTTCATATTAAAACAATTTGAGTCGTTAAAGTTCATTTGTGCATCAATTTTCCAAATTTTATGTATGTTTGATCAAAGGAGTTCAATTGATTATTGTTCACTCAATTGATCAAGGAATGGTCGAACCAATGATTGACCAATTGAGCTATTACAATCCAACAACCGCTTTTTATACCTTCTACCACCCAACAACTACTTATTGGATTAATCGATTGATCCCAAATTGTGTCTAATGGCTATTTTAAGTTTTCAACTCCTATTTAAAGACTCTAAACTCGTCATTTTGCATGAAAAAGAGTTCAAAATCATTCTTAAATATTATTTGAATTTTGGGGAAGTGTTTTTAGAGTATGTTTGCTTTCAAACTTGTATTTTATTTTAATGCATCATTCAACCCTATTTTTTTTGTATTTTTTTTGAACAAATATTGTAAACTAAAAATATTTTCTTCATTTCCATATCTCGAAAGAATGTTTTAGAACTATAATTCAAAGGGAATAATTTGAAGTCTTCGTGGGTCATTTCAAATCATAATCTAAATGTAAAGCTTGAAAGTTTGAGAGCTTTGATAATAGAATCCTCACTCAAATAGAAGTTTGAAGAGAGTAAATGTAAATTGAATTCCGCTGAATTACTATAAAAACTAGTATTGCATTTATCTCTTTTCTACTCTCTTAAGTTATTTGTAATTGTTTTCATATTTTTTTTTTATCATATTATTATTTATATTATCACTTGTATTCAAAATTGTTAAATTTGTAAAAGGTAACCATCACCCTATTCAACACCCCCCTGCTTTGAATAATTACTTTAGATTGATATAGTTAGAATTCGATCAATTAATAATAAAGTAAGGTCTCTTGTTTAAAATTTTACCATCTATGAGAAATAGTAAATCGACCTATTTCTATACTCATGGAAGATTTTTTAATTTTTAGACTCTCATTCTTTTTTAAAAATGGTTATGGGTATTGAAAAATAAAAATGAGTTAGCTTTTAAATCTATTAATTTCAAAATAGATATGATATTCTATCTAAATAAAAAATAAGGTGTCAATTTCAAAGTTAATCCATTAGTGGAATGAGCGATACAATTAAATTCTAAAGTTATATGTTAGAAAAAGATAGGATTTCTTAATAAAAAATGGTGGATGAGCTGTCATAGCTAGGAAAGGGGACAAATACATTCTTTATCTGTCAATGTGGAACTCCCAATGGCATATGAAGACTTAAAAATTACTCGTGAAGAAACCAATCAAGTTAAAAAGTTTAAAATCAACATCGTTGTGCATAATTGTCAATTATTTTCTATTAAGGATTTGAAAATAATTGTTGAGATGTTCACTTGTTTAATAAACATTATCAACGAATTTCAAACTTTGGGAAAAACTTATGTCACGACAAAGAAAATTATGAAGATTTTAATGTGGATAAACATAAAAGGTCATTAAAAAATTGAGAAAAAAAGATGATATGACATTCAAAACTGTAAGTATTGATAGACGAAAAAGAGGAAAATGAGGATGAAAACGTTGATCTTATCCTAGAGATGAAATTTGATATCAAGAGAAGTGAGATTATAATTGAACAGTCTGAAATGAATTGGTCGAAATTCTAAAACTTGGCAAGCTTCTTGTGGAAACATCCCATGATCGGACCAGGTTACAGAAGCATTAGTTTTCTTGGAAGGAGGTTGTCATTTGTATGTACGTTGGAATAATTCAATGAAATTGACGACTACCCCATGTACGATCTGTGTCCAAGGTCCATCTCTTCAGCACCAAGTAATTGGTATGATCTGTGTCCATTCTCCAAGGTCCATCTCTTCATCACTAAGTAATTGGCAGAGCCAATTAAAAACCAAGTTGTCATTTTCTCACTGACTGCAAGTTTGAATTTTCATGGCTGGGAATCTATTAAAGAAAACGCCTTCTGTGGATTGAAGATGAATGGAGTTTTCATTCTAGCTGACACTGATATCCCACCTGCCACCATTCAATCTCAGTCAAATGGATGGGTTTTTTTTTTCTTCCTATAAATGCAAACAGATATACATGAAAATGGAGATAGGACCCATGTTTTGTGAAAGAAAATGTATGTGACAATACCTCTTTCTCTGTATAGATTGTAGAGACATTGCTTTTTTTGAGATCAAACAGGTGGATGATCCATCTGCCAAAGGGTGAGACAAATACAAAAATAGATATACACAACCACACATGCAACTTTTGTCCTTGTCCCATGCTTACTAATCGAGTCATTGGTCCAAAATTCCTTATCCGTGGGCGGCATTCATTGAGAAGAAAGAATGAGAGTTTTTAGGATTAGGAATTTAGGTGTCATTGGATTATGAAATTATTTATATGTATGGCTTGTGACATTTGATTGAAGTTGGATGCTGAATTATAATGCTCTTGCCTCTGATTGAGAAGGGAAAAAATTTATTCAAGGAGATCCACACTACGTATAGGATGTGGAACAACCGACCTCCTTAGCAAGTGGGCCTTCAGATGTTGTACACAGTAATCAACTCAGACAGGAGACTATCCTTCTGTTTCATCCCAGAAAGGAAAATTAATTATTCTATGAACAGCATCCTAAGGTTTTATGTTCTAATCTGCAAACTCAAACTGCATACCATACATATATAGAAACAGGGGAAGCTATAGTTTTTTTGGGTGCTACAAAAGCATAGTAGACGGTCTCATTCCCATCTGCACTTAATCTGATGAGTGTGCTTGAATCCATGGCTCAATACCAAGCTTCCATCGATTCTTTTCAATACAAAAGTCTCAACCAACACATAACAACCGAATTTTCTCCACCCACCTGTGCCTCCATACTCCTCTGCTCTCTCTACTCTCATTTCCTTTTTCTTCTCTCCATCCCAACCAGCCCTCACTTGCTCCCATTTCATTCTCTCAATAATTTCCAATCTCAGCCCTACACTTGCTCCTGAACTACTCCTGAACCACATCACCCCATCTACCACATTTCTCTCGTCATGCACAGTTTCCCCTGCGGCTACTGCAACCACTTCTCCTTGAACAACGACATCCACAGCCACAGTGTTGTTCCCTTCATTATAACTGTTCTCACACGCAAAAATCTGTTCCCATTTCTGCTCAAGTGTCATCTCGTAATACACAGATCTCTTCGCCTGATCTTTCAATTCTCCTTCTTTGACAAACATGAAAGGACAGTACCATTTTCCCACGACAACTGGTTCAGAGCTCTTAGAGTGTAATGGGAAGTTGAAGTCTGGGAGGCGAGCCCTGAGGGAGGGGTCAAGCCCTGCCGCTTCACCCAACTCGAAATTGCGGGGAGTGGAGGTAGAAAGATTCCAACCTTCCCTCCTCAAGAAGTTGGGTGGAAACCCATCTGGAGCAATAGATTTGGCAGTGAAAGAGCCCTTGGAAGTGCAAGCTCCTTCAACGAGAGAGATCTCAAACTGCTGGTATATGTCTTGGGGATCCAGTGGTCTTGGCTTTACATCCTTAACGACGTTGCAGAAGCAGCAAGTGCCCATGTCATCTTCCCTCGAACTTGCGTGTGCTACCCTACAAAACGGATCAAGTACACACGCTTAATTAGGAATAACAAGGAGTTCGTAAAGCATCAGTACATACCTTAAAAAAAGAAGAAGCCTAAATCAACATCATCTGGGGATTATATGCATACCCTTTATGCCTTCCATGTCGCTTTATTGCATAGTAACGATTGAGGGACAGCGGCTGATTCAGAACTGGAATGAAGAAGACCTCGTCATGGCTAGTGTTGCTGCTCTCTCCAGAACCCGTGCTATAGCGAACTGTTAAGTTCTTGTTTTGAGGGAAAGGCAGGTCCCAGATATCAGATTCCTTGCACAATCCGAAACAACAAAAAGTTTCAGACTCTTCATCTTGGAGAATGAGATAACCAGAATTTGGGCCTTCAGGGGGAGGTAAGGAGAGAGCCTCAGGAGACTTTCTGTACAGAGAAAGAGGTCTTGTCACATACATTTTCTTTCACTGGGGTTCGTTATTATTCTCAACTTTCATGTATGCTAATATTTATAGGCAAAGAAAAAAAAAATTGAATTCAAATGGCGTGTGAAACTCATACAAGTAATGTTCGGAGACCTGTTCGTTATTTCAAACAATGCGCATAATTTTACGAGACTGTGGGCTGGTAGGAATGCGTGCAATCATACAACACGAAGGATCTTCATTAAAGAATTCTTTTCCACCCATGAAAATTCAAACTTGCTGTCTGAGAGAAAATGAACCCTCGATTCTTGATGGGCATTTTGAGATTCAGAGGACCCCCCTGCGTCTTCCTTGGGGATGAAGGGATGAGTTGTCCCCAATTTGATTAAGACAGGCCTCATTGAATGAGTCAAACGTCCGTATAACAATCTCTTTCATTGGATGAAGCCAAGAAAATGCCTTTCTAACTTGGTAGCATCATGGGATGTTTCCATGAAGATTCGAGGAAGATTCAGACTTGCTGTTTGAGATAAAATAACCCTCGATTCTTGATGGGCATTAGAGATTCAGAGAACCCCTCCGCGTCTTCCTTGTAGATGAAGGGATGAGTAGTCCTCGATTTGATTAACAAAAGCCTCATTGAATTAGTCAAACGTCTGTATAACAATCTCTTTCAGAGGATGAAGCCAAGAAAATGGCTTTGCAACTTGGTAGCATCATGGGATGTTTCTGAAAGCCTGGACCATTAGATTATCCTCTCTTGATGGGAATATATATAATTTATTTATTTATTTTGTAGAAAAATCTTAATCAGCGTCAAATTCGAATGGCCAAATAGACTAATCTCGACCGTTGATGATGCAAATTGGATTTAGAGCTAATTAAAACAATTTTATACGTAACCCTTTGCTTAGAAATGTTTTGAAGGTAATTTCTTTACTCCTCTTGCATATACAATATATTTCCTTAGTCCTCGCTTTTATTTTTAAAAATAAAAAAGAGAAGTAGTTTGACTTTGATTCGGTGATTTAAATACAGTTTTCTATTTTGAAAAATAAAAAATTATTTTTAAAAATATCTAATATTGTTTGATTGTGATTCTTTATAAATAATTTTTAAAAAATCAAAGAAAAATATAGAATAATTTTTAGAGAATAAGTAATAATTGTTTTTACAAATTTTAAAAAACAAAAGGAAAACATTAAAACCTCATTTGTTTTTGGCAAAGTTACAATATATTATATAAATGTTATTATCATTTTATGTTTGTAAAGATTGAAAAAATGCAAAACCGTGTATCATAATGTTATTTTAAAGTGCGTTTGATAATGATTTAGGAAATGTTTCTAACCTTTATAATATTTGAAAATTTTCATCATTTAAGTATTAAAAATGTTATAAATGATTTCAATAATTATTGTCAAACGCATTCTTAATATCTCTAAAAGTGTTTTTGAGAAAAATCACTTGTTAAGTATTTATTTTAAAAAAATGTTATAAATTATTTTAAAATTTTTCAAAAACATTTTAAAATCTTATTAAATTTCCAATTTTTTTAAAAATATATGTTTTAAGTTATAACTTATAAGAACTTTTATAGAGAATACGGTCAATCGAACTCTACGAATCCTCGGTAGCTATATATAAACTAAAAAAATAGCAATAAAGTGGTTATTGAAGAATCATTTCGAAAATTAGTAAAAGTAATTTTAAATTTTTTTTCAAATACTTTAATTATTCTTACGAATAACTTTTAATCTTTAAAAAAAAAATTAGATATGGTTCATTCAAAGTGTTATCCAATATGTAACATTAACTACCAAAATTGGGGATACTTATTGGGAGGTTAAAATAATTTCTAAATCTAAAATATAATCCGTTTTAAAATAATAAATTACATCTACTTCATTGGATATATGCATATGTATTATTTAACAAAGTGAAAAATATTAATAAAATTTTATTTTATTTTATTATTAATTCTATTAATATTGATTTAAAGATAAAAGATGAACGTTTTTAGGCCCTTTAATTATTTACATAATTTTTAATTTAAAAAATATATAAATTATGTGTTTATAATATGATGTCGACATCATAGTCTTGTTGGTTTATGGTAATAATTCCTAGTTTTGATTTGTTATTTGAACTTACGAGCAATTCTATTTATTTGAGGGTCATGTTCCTCAAATATGGCTTGAATTTGATATACATTTTTTAGAGTGATTTCTTTTATCATATTTACAGACTTTGTGTTTAAAGTTGATGCTTTATTTGAAAGATCTAATTATGCAATTTTATTTGTTAGAGTTTGTATTAAATCATTTGAATCATTTGAAAATTTGACAATTTTTATCTAGATTTCTATCTAGAAAATGGGGAGTAATAATTTGACAAGATGTGTGACGGTCTTCTAATTTGTCATCTATCCTATCAAGTTGAGAGGAGAGTTTCTAGAATTTTATTTGTAAAGTTATTTTGTTATTGAAGATTTTGAAGGTATTTGAGTGTTACTATTATTCTTTCATTGTCTTTTAAATTTATAATTTTGAAATGAGAAGCTATTACTTCCATATTTTGAGCAATCATGGTAACTTAATTTGAAACTACGTTTTTGAGTGTATGTGGCAAAATATAATTTTCTACATTCGGGATTGGAAGGAAATTGGATCTCCTAAGAAGTGTTTAGTAATAGCATCGATTAAAGTGTGGACTAAATTCTGGTTCTGTTTCATCTAGGCTATTTTGAATTAATATTTTTTTTTATTCATTGAAAGCATTATCCCACCATTATTTGAGTTGACCCGTAAAATCTGCCATTAGGTGTGTATAGATCGAGTGGTCAGGTTACGTCTAGATTTGTAGAATGCGGAGGATTGAATAATATTCAAGACTTGATGATCATTTATTGCAGCAGTTGTCCTACACCAACTTCATAACCGATGAGTACTACTGGCTCCATGTGGCTGTTGTGTATTGGCAAGGCCTGTCTTCTTATCCATAACAAATCGCAGAGCGATCATTTATGCCCATAAATAATCAAAAGGCCAGTCTCTCACCGACGGTAGGTTTTACTTTTCATGGGTGGGAATGATTTAATAAAGGCGCTCTATAAGGACAGAGTCGGATGATACACCATGTCAACAACGAGGGCCGTGCTTGAAAGAAAAGAAAATGTATGTGACAAGGCCTCTTTCTCTGTACAGAAAGTCTCCGGATGCTCTCTCCTTGCCTCCCCCTGAAGGCCCAAATTCTGGTTATCTCGTTCTCCAGGATGAAGAGTCTGAAACCACTTCTTGTTTCGGGTTGTGCAAGGAACGTGACATCAGGGATCTGCCTTTCCCTCAAGACAAGAACCTAACAGTTCGCTATAGTACTGTGGTTGCTGGAGATATTAGTCTTCGCAGACACACTAACTTTTACGAGGTCTTCTTCATTCCAGTTCTGAATCAGCCGCTGTCTCTCAATCGATACTATGCTATAAAGCCACATGGAAGGCATAAAGGGTATGTTTATAATCCCCTAGATGTCGTTGATTTAGGCAATATTGAAGTATGTGATGCTTTAAGAACTCCTTGTTATTCCTAATTATGCGTGTCTGCGACTACTTGATCCGTTCTGTAGGGAAGCGTACGCAAGTTCAAGGGCAGAGGACATGGGCACTTGCTGTTTCTGCGACGTCGTTGATGATGTAAAGCCAAGACCACTGGATCCCCAAGACATATACCACCAGTTTGAGGTCTCTCTCGTTGAAGGAACTTGCACTCCCAAGGGCTCTTTCATAGCCAAATCTATTGCTCCAGATGGGCTTCCTCCATACTTCTTGAGGAGAAGAGGTTGGAAGCTTTCTACCTCCACTCCCCCCAATTTCAAGTTGGGTGAAGCTGCAGGGCTTGACCCCTCCCTCAGGGCTCGCCTCCCAGACTTCAACTTCCCATTACACTCTAAGAGCTCTGAACCGGTTGTTGTGGGAAAATGGTACTGTCCTTTCATGTTTGTCAAAGAAGGAGAATTGAAAGATCGGGTAAGGAGATCTGTGTATTATGAGATGACACTTGAGCAGAAATGGGAACAGATCTTTGCGTGTGAGAATAATTATAATGAAGGGAACAACACTGTGGCTGTGGATGTTGTTGTTCAAGGAGAAGTGGTTGCAATACCTCAAGGGGAAGCCGTGCAGGACGAGAGAAATGAGGATGATGGGGTGAGGTGGTTCAGGAGTAGTTCAGGAGCAGGTGTAGGGCTGAGATTGGAAATTATTGAGAGAATGAAATGGGAGCAAGTGAGGGCTGGCTGGGACGGAGAGAAGAGAAAGGAAGCGAGAGTGGAGAGAGCAGAGGAGTATGGGGGCTCAGGTGGGTGGAGAAAATTTGGTTGCTACGCGTTGGTTGAGACTTTTGTATTGAATAGGATGGATGGGAGCTTGGTATTGAGCTGTGGATTCAAGCACACTCATCAGATTAAAAGCAGATGGGAATGAGAGTGTCTACTATTCATTTGTAACACTCAATAACTACAGCTTCCCCTCATCCCCTGTTCCTTCGTATGTATGATATGCAGTTCCTTGCAAAAAGATTTGAGTGGTTGATATTTCAAGTTGGTAATGGCCCATTGGAGTTGTAATTCTAAATGTACAAGATTAGATACTTGGTTTGTAGTCTTGTTTAATCGAACCCTCACTTGAAAAGGGTTATCGTGAAGAATGGATATGGGTAGGATTGTCGAAAAAAAAAAAATAATAAATATAATTAAAATTAATTAATAATTTATATATATTTAATTATTTAATCTTCATATAATAAAAAAATAAGTGAAATAAATTTTTAAAAACATATAAAATAATTTATTGGCTTTTTTTTTTCCTTTCACTTTTTTTCACTGCTTATGTTGTGTATGATTTTTTTTTTTCATTTCTAATGCAATCCTTTACTCTATAGCTTATTTTTCATTAAATTTTTAATTAAATATCACTTAAAAAAACATTTGTGAAAACAATTTAATTCAATTTAATTATACACCCAAAATGGGGTGGGAAATGGGGTTTGAATTGAGTATTAGTTATTTTTTAGAAAAAAATAAAAAATAATTTTTAAGCAGGATATGAAGAAAACAATGAAGGGTCAAAATAAAAAAACAAAGGGAATAAAATACAAACTTTTTTTTTTTATAGAAATCTAACAAAACGTGTCTATCCACTTTCTTCAAATTCATTAATGAGTGAGGTTTCTACTCATGTCGAAGCTTGAATCACAAATTTTCATTGAGTACACTTGGATTTCGGGACCTAATAGACCTTTACAAACATTTCTAAGTATTTGACCACAACCAATTGAACACACACTATTAGGAATTTAGGAGAGGAAAGTGTGCAGTTATATATTTTAAATAAAGTCTTTATCACACTAAAGAGTATTAGAATTATAAATAAAAGCTCTATTTATCACTTCTATTGATTTAATACTTTATTTTTAATTTTATCAAACATCATCTTAGTATTAAATGTAAAAATAAAAAAAAGGGTATTTTGATAGTATGTATGGTACATTGTTATATAGCAAATAAGGTGATTGCCTTCCGATAATTTATTTCCATAGTGATTTCTAAAATGTACCTAATGCATAATTTTAAGTATGACTTTTAAATATTATGTAATGCTTTCAATTTTTTTAAAATCACTATCACACACGTTCTACAAAATTCAAATGGGTGGACCTAAAAATCATGCCTTAAGTTCCTCTGAGTGGATGGTGAGCATACCTATGATAAGACATGTCCAAATGATTTTATTGAACATATTTCTTCGAAGTTTAAGTTAGTTTTTAAAAGAGACATATAATAGTTTTATAGGAAATTATTTTTTATACATGAATTTGATGTTTGATTGTATTTTATTTTGTTAGAGTTGTAACGTTTTATGTGTCTTTTTAATGTTTTAAATGTCAATAATTGTTCTTATGAATATCGGTTTTTATGCTTGAAGTTAAACATTTATGATAATGATTTCTACTAATGTAACGGTTCGATATATTTATCACTCATGAAATATGAGTGTGGTTGTCGTTGAGGCGACACTTGGTTTGTTGTTGGGAGAGAGGTTGCTAGACGGACTTGGGGTCCCACAGTTTTGACAAAAAAAAAAGTGGGTTTTAACTAGCTAAATTTTAAAAATATGAAAAAACCATTAAATTTTATAAATTAGTTTTATTTTCATCAAATTAAAAATATATTAAAGTATATGCATTTTTTATAAGTTATAAAATTGTTTTATGAAATGACTTTTTATTTGCCAAGTTAATAATACCCATTGACAACTCTTTAAAAATAAAAATATAAAAATACAATTAAAATTAAAAAAACTTTAAAATAAAAATATTAACTTTTATCTCGCTAAAAGACATTAATAGAAAATATAGATATCAAGAAAAAGTTATAAATACAATGAGAGTTGATATTTTGTTTTTTACTTTTTTGGTTTTAATTATATTTAAATTTTAAGTATTTTGGTTTTAATTATATTTTTAATTTTTAAAATTTTTTATTTTACTGTCGATGTCAACTAATAAAATTTTATTTCAATTTTCTTAAAAAGAAAAAAGAGAAGATGAGAATCTTAGACAATTTTTATACAATGATTTGTATTTCATATTATATGATAAAAAATTTAATTTTATCAAATTAAAATGATAAATTAAAATTTTGATAATTTTATTTAATATTACCAAATAAAATAGTATTTTATAAAATAATTAATATTTTAATGAAAAAATATATATTTTAAAATATTTTGAAATAAATAAAAATAAAATTAATTTATAAAAATTGAAATATTTTTTTTCATATTTTTTCAAATCAGCGAGTAAAAACTCGCTTTTCCCGTTTCTATACACATTTTCTTAAACCCTACGAAATCAAAACGGGTGGTACTAAAAATTATGCGTTACGATGATGATTTGAATATCTCACCCTTCTATGTGCTACATGCAAAACTAGTGCAGATTATTTAGGCAGCTCTTTTTGGTTTTGATGCATGATTTCTTTAATGACCACAACTTACAAAAGCTAACAAATCAGGGTATCAAAAGATATATTAATTAATTAATTAATTTTTCCAGCTAATAGAATTTTATTTTTTTCTCAGATAGGATAAATGCCATATGGTTAATAGCAAAATAGAAATAGCGGTCCGACCGTAGCATACGATTTCGGGGAACCCTAAAAATCTCAAAACGCAGCGCCAAAACCAAATTTTCGTATCTGTCACTGCCGCCTCCCACTCTATATATACCCCAAACCACTACAACAACTCTAAAGTCGGTTGTTCCGATTCACCCATTCCCCCATCTCCACAGGCGGGAAAATTCCCGAGAAAGGAAAGGAAAAGAAAGGAAAGGAAAAAGACAACAAGATGGCGGATCAAGACCAGCAATGGCTATTGAACTGCTTGACTGCCACTCTCGACACCAGTCAGGAAGTCCGATCATTCGCCGAAGCCTCTCTCAATCAGGCCTCCCTACAGCCTGGTGATTTTTATTTTTTATTTTTGTTCTCTTTTCTGCTTAATTTAATCTAATTTTATAGAATTGTTTGATGTTGTTGATGTTTGTCTTATATAATTAGATTTGTTATTTTGTTTGGTGATGTTCCATTTATAGAATTCGGTTTTGCTGTTTATCTATGTCGGGTGCTTTGATGTGGAATTTTTCTGTGTTGCGGAGAGGAATCAGAATTGTTGCGGACTTTTGTGAATATGGAAAAAGATTTTGAAAGACTTGAAAGGATTACCTACAACGGTCATATAGTTTGAAAAAAATCATTTGCAATGGGATTATCTAAATTTAAAATTTCATACATAAAAACTCTAACCAATCTATGAGAAAAAAACTTAGGTGGCTCGATGCAGATGGTTCTTGATTCGAGTAAATTCTTTTTGAATGAACGAGGTAGTAGAAATGCAAATTAGTAACATTGTCTCTTACCCTTTCCGATCATTTGATCATCGTGTCATAAAGATTTGGAAATTTAAATGTCTTGTCAGGCCAGAATTCCTCCAAGAACTCAACATTTTTTTCTTGTTTATGCATCATTAGTTCTTTTGGTTCCATGTTATCAATTAATGGCATCCATCTTTGATGAACAAATGAAATGATTCTATTTTTGCATTTGTCATACGCTTCCATGGTGTCGTGAATTACGAGAGTACATGGAACAAAGGCTTAAGTTCGTTTTTTTCTCTTTGAATTTTCTTGAAGGGTTTGGAGGTGCATTGTCCAAGGTTGCAGCAAACAGGGAGCTCCCATTGGGATTGCGTCAGATATCCTTTTTCCGAATTGAACTAATATTACTTTTATTATGCTTTTCCCCCACTTTTCCCTCTCTTCTCCTTTTCATCTTCAATAGAAGAGGAGAATTATTTAACTACTGCTAGATTTCTCATACGCATTGCTGGAGTTACAAATAGCATCTTCTTCTTTATGTTATTCTATTAAAGCATGCTTGTAGATGTTCTCGTGTCTCTTATGCTAAGAAAATTTTCCTTGTAAGATTTAACGCAACTTTTACCTAGCTGCTGTCCTTCTCAAGCAGTTTGTTAAGAAACATTGGCAGGAGGGCGAGGAAAATTTTGAACATCCTGTTGTTTCAAGTGATGAAAAGGTATTGCTGATTTTTTTATTCCTGAATACTTTAGGTTCTATGCCTTGGGAATACTTTGTTTATTTTTTGTTTTTTATCGGTCATACTTTACCCCAGGATGATAAGGTCACTCCTTTACTATGGCAGTTAATTGCTTCTCATATTGCTTAATCTTTAATATCCTCTCAAGGCTTGTCTCCCTGAAATTTTCAATGTTAAACTTGCAGGAAATTATACGCCGACTTCTTCTATTATCATTGGATGATTCTAATAGGAAAATCTGCACGGCAATTAGCATGGCTGTGTCATCGATTGCGCATTATGACTGGCCAGAGGATTGGCCTGACTTATTGCCATTCCTCCTGAAGTTAATTAATGATCAAACTAATATAAATGGGGGTAATTCCTTGGAATTTCAAGCTTCCACCAATCCTTTTATACTGTGTCTTTTTAGTTATCCTCTTTAGAACTCCTTTTTCTTATCCCAGTACAGCTGGAAGTTGGCCAATTTAATTTTAAGATCTTTTAATATGTATATAGCATAGGGCTTGAAGACTTTGTCTTCATCCTTTATTTTCTAAAGCAAAATTAATAGGAAAAATTCTGACTGAAAATGAAGTGACTGAACTAAGTGACTGAACTAAGGTATACTTATCAAGGAACAAATATGGCACAATAAACTCTTTAAACTAATTGTTATGACCTGAGATGAAAGTTCTCTTCCATAAACAGAATATTAGACCAATTATATTGAAATAGCTGGTTTTTAGTAAAGCCAAAAGTATCAAGCTACTGTATGTATGCTTTTACATTGGTTGGAAGGACCTCTAACATTGATGAATTGAGGATAGTTAATTAATTTTGTTGAGCATAAGAGTCCTGTTTCTGTTATTGATCAAGGTTATCAGGAATTCTGTTTTAATGTTATCTTGCTTCCCTATTGTTGTTTCATATTCTTTTTTTGAAGTGTTGGTGTGATGAGTTTGGCTGCAGATGGATTTATATCATGTTCTCAAATTTTGTAGTGCATGGAGCTCTAAGATGCTTGGCACTTCTTTCTGGGGATTTGGATGACACAGTGGTGCCAAAACTAGTGCCTGTTTTGTTCCCATGCTTGCATACAATTGTCTCATCTCCTCAGGTTAGCTTTAGTGTCAGACGAATCCCCTCATGAGACTATTTTGCTTTTCTTTGTGGCATAGTCCTCCGTTCTTTGTGACTGTAAACAAATTCCTGAGCTATTCAGGTGGTTGCTAAGAGGGTTAGCTCCAATATCTATCCATGGTTTTCACTTGTTTATGATTTTAAGGAGTTTCTGTGCTATATTTTGGCTCATAATGTACCTTGGTATATTAATGGTTGATTTGTATGTTTTTCTTCTCTCTCTCTCACTCTCTATCTATCTATGTATCTACCTCTATTTCCCTTCTAGGTTGTGCATATGTCATTCATCTTCATCAACATGATGTTTACTTATGCCAAAAAAGGAAAAAATCCTAATATTTCACATCAAACTTGTCTCAGGAATCCTGGTCTCTCTTGCTAAAACTAGACAGTAAAGCATCTTTGCTGTTTACTCTATGTGTCTGCTTAGTTGTGGAACTTGTTTGTGCAGATTTATGACAAACCTTTGCGCACAAAAGCACTTTCAATAGTTTATTCTTGCACTTCCATGTTGGGTGTGATGACGGGTGTATATAAGGTATTTTCTTGACACCTAATTTCCAATATGTGGTTCTGGGTTGTGGTTGATTTAGCTCATATTATGAGATAACAGATTTAAGATTTATTTTTGCAGACAGAAACCAGTAATTTGATGATGCCAATGCTTAAACCATGGATGGATCAGTTCTCTACCATCCTAGAGCATCCTGTGCAATCTGAAGATCCTGATGATTGGAGCATCAGAATGGAGGTCGGTGTTGTGTTTTGATCCATGAAAATTCCTGGCATCAATTATTTAATCTTTGCTTGTAAATTAAAATGAGCATTTAGTTTATAATAATAAATCTTATTCAACTCTCTCCATTATCAGGTTTTAAAGTGTTTGAATCAGTTTGTCCAGAATTTCCCAAGCCTCACAGAAACAGAGTTTAAGGGTGAGTTTTATGTTCATGTTACCTAAAAGTTACCTTCTATTCCAGTTACCTTCAGTCATGCTTATTTTATTTCAAATGGTTGACTTTGTCCCTCTGACACCCTGTATTATTGCAGTTGTTGTGGGACCATTGTGGCAGACATTTGTATCATCATTAAGAGTGTATGAACTGTCATCAGTTGAAGGTGCAGATGATCCTTATGAGGGAAGATATGACTCTGATGGTGCAGAGAAAAGCCTTGAATCCTTTGTAATTCAAGTAAGTATGTCCACAATGTTTGCTGATCCCAGTCCATGTGTTTGTTGCTCAAGCAAACATTCTTTCATTACTCCACCAATTATTACATTGAAACATTTTCTGAAGATGCCTTCCGGGAAAACTAAAGCTCAACCAACTTTGAGAAACTTGAATTTGTAATGAAAGGGGTGGTTTGAAGCTGTTGAAAAAGTGAAATTTATGTTTGTTTTTTTGCAGTCTAATTGCTGTTTAGTGTTTCAAGCATAAATTCAAAGAGGATTCTGGTTAGGTTTGTGACTCAGTTACAAAAACATACTCAGTCCACTGTGCTGAAGCATTCCCTTAAACAATGACACTATTTGCTCTTTCCCACTCCTTGGAACTTTTGATGTAAACTAGTCATGCTTATCTTAAATTTCACTTGTTCGCTATCAATACCATGTGTCACATTTTAAAGAGCATGATATACATTGTGAAGAATTTCTGAACTCCTTTATTGATATTTTATTGGTACACACCATACACATATATATACACAAATGACTGAATAAGAAAAAAATCAATCTAGCTTAATTCTCTCCTAAAATTAGGAAACTAAATCATAAGGAAATATCCTAAATGATCTCTCCTTTTTTATTCCTAAATTAAAGTCCTAACTTTGGCATTATTTCAACACTCCCCCTCAAGCTGGAGAATATATATCATATAATCCCAGCTTGCAAGTTAAGTTTTCGAAGTTAGGCCTAGGTAAAGCTTTGGTGAGGATGTCTGCGGTTTGGTGCTTGGTAGGAACATAGTTCAATTTGACCGTCTCACTAGTCACCTTCTCTGTGATAAAGTGTCTGTCAATCTCAACATGCTTAGTCCTGTCATGATGCACGGGGTTCTTTGCTATACTTATAGCTGCCTGATTATCACACATCATCAGAATTGGAGATGAACTCGTTTGTCCCAGTTCACTAAGAACCCTTTTTATCCAAATCCCTTCACAGATTCCCTGTGCAAGAGCTCTGTACTCAGCTTCTGCACTACTTCTGGCTACAACTGATTGCTTCTTACTCCTCCAGGTAACAAGATTTCCCCAGACAAAAGAACAATATCCGGAAGTGGACCGCCTGTCAATGATGTTTCTTGCCCAATCCGCATCTGAGTATACTTCAGTGTCACGGTTCTCTGTCTTTCTGAAGAATAGGCCTTTCCCTGATGTCATTTTTAAATATCTAAGAATCCTGTAGACTGCTTCCATGTGTTCCTCAGTGGGGCTGTGCATGAATTGACTTACAGCACTCACTGCAAAGCCAATATCTGGCCGAGTGTGTGAGAGATAAATCAAGCGCCCGACAAGCTGCTGATATCTCCCCCTGTCTACCGGTGTACTTTCTTTCTCGATACCAAGTTTCTTCTGACTATCCATAGGAGTATCAATTGGTTTGCATCCAAGCATACCGGTCTCCTTAAGAAGATCGAGTATGTATTTTCTTTGAGAGACTACGATTCCCTTCCTTGATCTAGCCACTTCCATACCAAGGAAATATTTCAAATTTCCAAGGTCTTTAACTTCAAACTCTTCTGACAAATACTTCTTCAAATTCTGTAACTCCCCCATATCATTCCCAGATAGAATAATATCATCGACATAGACTATCAATATGGCCAATTTCCCGGCATGAGACTTCTTGACAAATAGAGTATGATCAGCCTGACCTTGTTTGTAGCCCAGCTTCAGGACTGCTTTTGTGAATCTATCAAACCAGGCTCGAGGAGATTGTTTAAGGCCGTACAAGGATTTTTAGAGTTTGCAAACCTGATTCTTTGCCATACTTTCTTCGAAACCAGGTGGTATTTCCATGTAGACTTCCTCTTCTAGGTCCCCATTTAGAAACGCATTTTTTATGTCCAGTTGTTGCAAGCACCAATCTTGATTGACAGCCAATGAGAGAAGGATCCTGATAGTGTTCAGTTTTGCAACAGGAGCAAAAGTCTCCTGATAGTCTATCCCATAGGATTGTGTAAACCCTCTAGCTACCAAACGAGCCTTGAATCTTTCGACTGATCCATCTGCTTTGTATTTTATAGTGAAAATCCACTTGCACCCCACAGGCCTCTTCCCAACCGGCAAATCTGTGATAGTCCACGTCCCATTCTTCTCAAGTGCATCAATCTCATCTTGTACTGCCTTCTTCCATTCTGAAATTTTTAATGCCTCTTGTATTGTGTTGGGAACCTGAGTATCATCAAGAGAAGTAGCAAATGCTCTGTAAGATGGTGATAACCCTTCATACGTAACATAATTCCCAATTGGATGATCTGTACATCTCCTAACACCCTTCCTCAATGCAATTGGCAAACTAGAATCATCAATGCTGGGAATTAACACCTCTCCAGCCCTATCCTCACCTATGTTCTCTTCAGGAAGACTTGAATTGGAGTCAATATATTGGCCACATGTTGACTGTGATCTGTGCTCTAATTCCTGTCTTTTCCTCCTCCTGATGTAAACTTGTAAGTTCTCATTAGCAAGTTGTGGGGCTATAGGTTGAATAGGCATGGGAGATTGGATGGTCATGAGAGAAGGAACATTTGTGTGCTGGGCTGGCTGAACTGATGGCGGCATGGGTGTGGACAACTCAGTGGGCGCGAATTGGGAAGGATTTGGTGACTCTGAGTGAAAAGAAGGTACACCCTTAAGAAAAGACTCCCAAACTTGATGTTCATTCATGCTCTCCCCCTGAACATGAGATTTGGGATAGAAGAAGACATGTTCAAAGAAAGAGACGTCCATGGTGGTGTAAAATCTTTTGTTGGTTGGAGAATAGCATTTGTACCCTTTTTGGGTTGGAGAATACCCTAGAAAAATGCACTTATTTGCTCGAGGAGCAAATTTGCTACGATTTTGAGGATACACATGAACGAATGCCGTGCAACCAAATACTTTGAGTGGTAAATCAGAAGAGGCGGCATGGGTGTGAGGAAACTGTTGTAAAAAAAGTTGACGTGGGGATTGAAAGGTAAGCACTCTGGATGGCATACGGTTAATCAAATAGGTAGCTGTGAGAATAGTTTCCCCCCAAAAATAGTTTGGAACATTAGAGGAAAACATAAGGCATCGGGCAACCTCTAAGAGATGTCTATTCTTGCGTTCAGCCACCCCATTTTGTTGTGAGGTGTCAACACAAGAACTTATGTGGATAATGCCATGATTTTGAAGATAAGTACTGAGACTACTAGTAAAGTATTCCTTTGCATTATCTGACTTGAGGACTTGTATTTTGGAATTGAATTGATTTTGAACCATAAGATTGAAGGTTTGAAAAATGTGCCCGACCTCTGACTTTTCTTTCATAAGGAAAACCCATGTTACCCGAGTATGATCATCAACGAATGTCACAAACCATCGAGTGCCAGAAATATTTTTTATCCGGGAGGGACCCCACACATCACTATGTACTAGAGAGAAAACAGTCGAAGGTTTGTATGGGATTTGAGGATATACTGTTCGAATATGCTTTGCAAACTGACAAATTTCACAGTGATAAGATGCTGGATTTTTATTGATAAATAATTTGGGAAACAATTTTGCAAGGTAAACAAAGCTAGGATGACCAAGGCGATAGTGTAACATTATAATCTCACTATCTTTATTGACCTTAGAATTTGACACAGAATTGAAAGACTCTGACATACTCTGAGACTGTACGCAACTTGCTTGAGAGACTTGGTTTGAGAATTGGCCACATGAAAGGAGGTAGAGCCCGGAACACAGTTCAGCACTGCCAATCATCTTCCCCGATTTCAAGTCCTGAAAAACACACAAGTTTGGATAGAATTTAGTAACACATTGGAGATCACGAGCCAATTTGCTAATGGACAAAAGATTACAATCCAAGTTTGGAACATGGAGGACAGAGTCAAGATATAAGTCTTTAGTAAGTTTTATAGAACCTGTCCCGGCAATTTTTGACTTTGAACTATCAGCAATATGGACGGATGAATGACCATTACTTGGCTTGTAATTTTGAAGAATGGCAGCATCTCCTGTCATGTGATCAGAAGCACCTGTGTCTACTATCCACGGCCTCATTCCTCCTCGATTAGCAGTGAAGGCTACACCGGTAGTACTGCCACTGCCAACTTGGCTTAATAATTTCTGTAGCATCTCCATCTGCTCTTTGTTGAATGGACTCGGCTCGGGAACAGATGTGCTCTCAGAGTTGGCAGCCACGTGTGCTCTGCCATCTCTGTCAAACCGTGACTTTGGTTTCCAATCAGCCGGTTTGCCATGAAGCTTCCAGCAAGTCTCCTTATAATGACCTGGTTTCTTACAATAATCACACCAAGGCCTATCCCGTTTCTGACGATCTCCACCACTACCATTAAATGACCAAGCAGCAAGGGCAGAGGCATCCAATGTTGGGGCAGGTTGCTCTTTTGATCCCATCATCACTTTCTTTCTACTTTCTTCACGCCTAACCTCTGAAAAAGCCTCCCTGAGACTTGGCAGGGGTTTAATGCCCATGATTCGGCCTCTAACATCATCCAATTCCCTGTTTAGTCCTAGGAAGAACTTGAACAGTCTCTTTTGTTCCACAATTTGCCTGTATGTTGCTGCATCATCCGAACATTTCCATGAGTGAGTCTCAAATAAGTCAAGTTGCTGCCAATACCTTGTGAGTGTGTTGTAATACTGAGTAACTGACTGATCTCCTTGGCGGAAGTCATGTAGAACTGATTCAACCTGAAACAGTTCTGAAGTATTTTCAGAACTTGAGTAAGTTTCTTTGGCTGCATCCCATATGTCCTTTGCAGTCCCAAACAGCAAGAAATTTTCGCCTATGTCATTGTTCATGGAATTGATAAGCCATGACATGATCATGCTATTTTCAATCTTCCACTTCCTGAAACCCGGTTTTGTAGTTTCTGGCATGACTGCTTCTCCAGTGAGGTACTCATCCTTTCCTTTACCGCAAATGAACAGCAACACAGATTGTGACCACTGTAAATAGTTATGGCCATTTAATTTGTGTCCTGTGATGAGAATAAGAGAGGAATCATTGCCACCAAGGTTTGAAATTTCAAATCTGCCCCCTGATTCTGGTGACGTGACGCTGGATACTTGTGATGATGCCATTCCGTATTTTGTCATGGATCGGAAAGGTAGAAGAACACTTCCCAAGGCACGTGCAGGGACTGGAGTTGAGAAAAAATAGCCGGAGGACGTCGGAAAATCTGATCAGAGGGCTCGCGGAAGCAAAAGAACCCCAAAAGAGGCACGTGCAGGGCTCGGATTGCATAAACAGGTAAGAAGGGTGGCTGGTCGGCGTCAGGCGAGCCTGGAGGAGGAAGCGCGTAGCCGGAAAGTGGCTCACGCGCCCTCACGCGCTGGCGCGTAAGATGCAGTCGCCGGTCGGAAAAACGCGCGTGGGCGGCGCGTAGATGGGTTTCTGGTTCCGGTGCTTTGGGACAAATTGGAGATCTCCTCCAGGCGCTCCTTGCGGTGTAGAAAAAACCGTCGCCGGAAAGTTCGCCGGAAAAGTTGCCGGCGGTGAGTGTTTTCTGACGACGATTCGACTGACCGGAAAGCGTTTTCTCCCTTGATCGGAATGAGAGAGAGAGAGAGAGAGAGATGATCGGATTGAGATATGGCCAGAGAGATTTGGCCGGAATGAGTGATGGCCTGAATAAGAGGTGGCCAGAAGGGATTAGGGTTTCAGAAAACTGGCTCTGATACCATGAAGAATTTCTGAACTCCTTTATTGATATTTTATCGGTACACACCATACACATATATATACACAAATGACTGAATAAGAAAAAAATCAATCTAGCTTAATTCTCTCCTAAAATTAGGAAACTAAATCATAAGGAAATATCCTAAATGATCTCTCCTTTTTTATTCCTAAATTAAAGTCCTAACTTTGGCATTATTTCAACACATTGTGAACCCAAATGCTACAAACTTAAGCGTTTAGGAAAATTGGTAGTTCAACATGGTATTAAAGTTTTGTTTGGTGGGAGGTCATGCGTTCAAACCTCACTGCATGTTTATTTCCTTAATTTATATGTAAGCCCAAAAGGCTAATTGTAGTTGTTTGCCTATAGGCTTGTGTATCCCTCCATTTGTGGGCATGGGGCCGCACGTGAGGGAGGGTGTTAAAGTCATGATATACATTGTGAACTTAAATCTTAAAGCTTAAGCTTTTAAGAAAATTGGTAGTTCAATGTATTTGCAAGAAACTTGCCTTTTAACTTTTAATCGGTATCAATCAGCTTCATCTACTTTTATGTTACTTTTTTTCATGAAGTTCCAGTCAAAACTCATTTTATTTTTCACCTGTCAACTGATTCTTTTCTTACATATATTTTGAAACTCACAGTTATTTGAGTTTCTGTTGACCATTGTGGGTAGCAGAAGATTGGCAAAGGTACCACCCAATTTATTTAACTTGTATTCTGCTCCTTATCATTTCTTTTTCTCCCTATATTCATGTCATACAGTATCAAAATTGAGCATCCTTTTGTTTTTCTTTGGTGTAGGTTGTTGCAAATAATCTCAGAGAGCTGGTATATTATACCATTGCTTTTTTGCAGATAACAGAACAACAGGTAATTTTGTTTTTATTTTGTTGCATGTTTTGTGGAAAACATAACATTTGTAAGATTTTTTTTTTTTTTTTTTCCGCAGCATTTGCTTTGATTTGTTCAGACATCAGGTTCTCAATTGTGTTTTTAATAAACCTTCTAGTCAATATGCTTGTTACGATTGCGTAATGAAAGTCTTTTTTTCCAGAAATTTTTATTTTCATTCAAGATTCACAAATGAAAAAATTCTACACCTAATCCATCTTCATAATTAAATAAAAGGAAGAAATGGAGATGATGAAAGTTCTTTAGGTTTTGTAATAAAAGACAAGGAAAGTTGTGGTAGCCAATAAAAGGATGGTCGATTGAGAGATCTGTCTTTTTTATTGGATTTCACAATTATAATTTGTTCATGACATACTATCGTGTTGACTGTGTTCAAATAGAAAATTTAGGAAGAGAAATTTCTAATGCAGTGAGTTATAACATAATGCAATCACAAGGCATTATAATCAATACTGAAATTTGAAATTAATAAAATAATGACTATTGAAAGGCTGTTTTGGGCCTGCTAGTCTGCTACCATGTTGTGTAGAAAATTGTGACTGTTTGTGGGCTGGACATGACTTGGCTTTGGAGCTCCTTATTACTGTGGAAATCTGTTAAAAGCCATCTGCGCTAGTTATATTTACTTGCCTTCAATGTTATTTGATCAGTCTCCTCTTGTCTGCTACTGTATTAGTCAATGAAATTTTTTTAATATATTTTCTTTACCGTTACTTAAATATTAAGCCTTCGTTTTTTGGTATTTGTTTTTCCTGTGTGAGTATTTTCCAGGTTCATACTTGGTCACTGGATGCTAATCAATATGTTGCAGATGAGGATGACACTACTTATAGTTGTCGTGTTTCTGGTGAGCAGCAGTTCATAAGCTGATCACATGTTACTTATTTCTTTCAATAGTAACCTAGTGTATCTTTTTACATGCATTTCAGTATAAGATCTGAAATATTGGCATCTGCCATTCTCTTGAACATCTTGAAAAAAGGGAGAAGACATAATTGACAATTAGAGTTATAGGAAATATCAGATTGCTCAAAAAACCTGTCTAGTTTGACCAAGTGTTAAAGTTATCATTGAAAGTTCAAGGACACTCATATTATTTCCATAATCAACCAGTTGAGAGAAACAGTTTAGTTGGTGGGGTGCATACAGACAGCCTTATTGAGTGGTGTAAATATATAATATACTTCATATATATATATATATATTTTGATAACTGTGGATGTCTGGGCCAACTTACGTGCAGCTCGACTAATCCCACGAGGCCTTGAAGTTAACGACTGGATAAACCTCCAGTGGCCCTGAGGGGACTCGAACTGGTGACCATTGGGGAGCAAACCCAAGGCCAGACCAACTGAGCTACCCCTCAGGGTTTATAATATACTTCATATATCAAGCCATAATTTGATATGACAGCAAAATGACATTACACACACCAGCCAACTTTCTACCAATAATATATGAAGTATAATTATGGTTTGTTGCATTCTGGTATTCTCAGATAATTTGTGGGAATCTAAGGAGTAGAATAATTGAATAATTTGGTATGTCTTGGAACTATTTCTGTGTTGGTCTATGTTTATCCAAAATTGAATTGCTTAAAGGTAATTTTTTTAACTTAGAATCTTCCTTCAGATATTATTTTGTGGTCTGACTGAGTTTCATATTCTCAATTCTAAAATTTATATTGTCTTCCAATTGATGTTGGTTCCTCCCAATTTTCATGTTCTTATCCTTTTTTGGTATTCTTTCACTATCTACCAGTTGGCATTTCTGCTTATTGACCTGATATTTTGAGCTATAATTTTGATGTACCTTTTGGTAAGAGAAGAAAATTGTATCGTATTAAATAAGGTAAGATGTGCAAAAAGTATAATTTCATGTTCGAGCTGTGGATATTCAGTGTCATGCATGTGTGATGCATCTGGAAGGTCAGTGCCTGTTGGTTCAGAGTTTGAAAGTGGCTTTCTGAATATCATTTCATTTTTAAAAAAGGAGAGCAGTGAAAATCTTTGAGAACTTATATTTTTTGGGTTGTTATTAGTTGTTCAAGGACTTTATTTCTGAAAAATTGAAGAATTCCAATGGTTCCTGAAAATGGCTCCTTTTTAGGAAGTAGTTTTGATTTGTTTCTGATAAGAAAACAGTTTTAAAAAATTTTGGATTTGGCATGATACTCAATTTTTTTTTGGATTTTGAAAACTGAAAGTGCCTCTCATTTCTGTTACCAAGGACCTCTTAAATTCTTATTTCCCTTTGATGAAAATTTTAATTGGTGATTTTTGTGGTTTGAAAATTTAGTATGTTCTTAATCTAATTGTTTGTGCTGTAGGACAACCATCTCAAATAAAAGTGGTAGTTATTTAGATTATTATGATTGTTGTTATTATTATTATTTTGTAATTTCATATATTGTTTTGGTGACTTGTAGGCTATGTTTGGTTCCTAGAAAGTACCAAGGAATGAAAAAAAATGGGTTTCTCATGTTTGGTTTCACCATGGAAAATATGAAATAAAAGTAATTTATTAATTTTGAATCTATTTTTTATTTTCCTTTACTTTTTCTTTCCTTCTACTTTTCCTCTCTATTTTCTTTCCCTCACATTTTCCGGGAACCAAACATAGCCTTAGTAATGAAAGGTTGGATTTTCTTTTATTTAAGGTGTGTCATTTATCTTATGCATCCTTTGGATCAAATCCGAGCTATTTTTTATTTTTTTCCTTCTGAAGGTTACATGAACTTTATTAGTGCTTATGCTGTGTTATGAATGTATTAAAAAAGTTGTTTCTTGCAGGTGCTCTTTTGCTGGAAGAGGTGGTTAGTTCTTGCGGTTTAGAGGGAATTGAAGCCATAATAGATGCTGCACAAAAAAGATTTAATGAGTCCCAACAGGGAAAGGTTGCTGGTTCTGCAGTCTGGTGGAGAGTAAGTAATGAAAATTATGAAGTTGGGTTTTTCTTGGAGCTTTTTCTAAGTAGTTCTGGTGTTTCCTTTCGTCCACCTGTTAATGTAGTCGCCTTATAAGGTATTAACTAAATTCCTTATCTATGGCTTGAGAGTGGAATATATGTATATAGGTGCATATTTTTCATGCATTTCCATCTAACTAATGTGTATGATGCTTGCTTGGAAGGCTAATTGGTTGTGTTATTAATTGCGTTGCTCTAGAGAAAAAAATCTCTTTTTTCCAGCATGATGTGAAGTCTTAAAATTTCTTCTAGGTGATTCAGTTGGGCAGAGCAGGTCTATGTATGTTGTGCTATAGAGCTTCTATTGGTGATTGCTCTAATCTATGCAATAATTTGTCATGTATGTTGAACTGTTAATCATTGCCAATCTCACTTGGTACACATTTTTAGTTTCTGTATTATTAATGTCTGGTTGGTGATCAAGTACTTGTTGGGTTTGCTTTCAATTTACATACTTATAAAAGTGTCTCTAGAATCTGAGATGTATTGGTCAAGAGTATGCTTACTAATCTAATGAATTAGTTGCCACTCCATGTCAGGAGTAGCCACACTTTGGATTTATTTGAGATGAGAATCCTTTTCGTTGGAAGTAAATGTTTAATAAAAGTTGGACCCAATCAGGGTAGATGCTTGTCTCTAGTCTTTTCCATTTGTTTATTGTTTATATAATGCTCAGATTCTCTTGGAAGACTTGTTCTGTAGTCTTTTGTGAGATGAGTGGCAAAATGTGAAATTTGTTCCAATTTAAGGTTCCCCTTTATGTGTTTTCTTCTTTTTCATTTTCCATTTTAGTTTTCTGTTTACAACTCAGTTTTCAAAGTTAAATTTTGGCAGATAAGAGAGGCTACTATTTTTGCTTTGGCTTCGCTGTCAGAGCAATTGCTGGAAGCCGAGGTGTATGCTTTTTTCATAATCTCACTATCTATTGATATTCTTGTGCTTGGGTCAGTTCAAATGAGCAGGGTGTGCAGTATTGCCACCCTTTTCTTTATGGACAATGCATAACTCCTTTTCTCAATGGATTTTGTATTTTTTCATTTAGTTTAATTTACCTTCACAGGTTTCAGGAATGACTAGAATCAGCTTGAGGGACCTTCTGGAACGATTAATAGCTGAAGACATTGGAACTGGTAGATGTTGTTTTCCAATTATGTGTTGATACTGTTAATCCTTGGATACAATTTGATGCTATTTATTCTTCTGTGTCATTTATTTTGCAGGAGTAGATGAATATCCGTTTCTTCATGCTCGTTTATTTTCATCTATAGCCAAGTTCTCCTCTGTGGTAATTATCACAACATTTCCTGTATATATGTATATATATGCATATATTTGTGGTTATGTCTTTCCAGAATAACTTTACTTGTTGAATTTCTAATGCCATACAGATCAGCCATGGAGTCCTTGAACATTTTCTCTATGCTGCTATCAAGGCAATTGGCATGGATGTGTAAGGATCTACATTCCCCTGTTGATATTATCTATCTATCTATCTATCTATGAATAGGATGAATCTAAAGGTGATAGTGTTCATCTGACAGGCCCCCACCTGTGAAAGTAGGTGCTTGTCGGGCACTTTTCCAGCTCTTACCTGGAGCAAACAAAGAAATTCTTCAGCCTCATCTAATGGGTTTATTTTCATCACTCACAGATCTCCTCAATCAAGTAATGTATTGCTGCTAAAAATTCCTTGTAGGTTATTGTTGAAGTTTCATTTAATGGTTACTCAACCCCTGCTTGTCAGGCATCCGATGAAACGCTGCACTTGGTCCTTGAGACACTGCAAGCAGCTATAAAGACAGGTTGACAGCTTGGTCTAAGTTTAAATTCCATTAATTTAGATCCATTTTTTGAGCCTAGGCTGGTGAATGCCTCCAATTTCATGCTGATTACAGGTCTGCTTTGTATTTTGATTGCAGGTGATGAAGCATCTGCAGCGATAGAACCCATTATATCTCCTATCATCCTTAACACATGGGCTTCTCATGTCTCAGATCCTTTTATTAGTATTGATGCTGTTGAAGTTCTGGAGGTATGATGTTGAGTCATCTTGATAATTGTGATGGTATGTTGGAATACCTGCATCAATCTTCTTAATTTGAGTTTGTTATGTTAGGTGTAATTAGGTCCTTGCATTTGTAAGTGCTAATTCATATAGGATGGTTAAGTTTGATTCTCAGATTGAAGCTTGATATTTTTTTTTGTTACCTAATATTAATGTCAATCCTGTTGAAATGTCATCTTAATTACAATAACATTGACTGTCACATTAATTCAATGTTTCTACACACGCAAAGTTGGAGATCTTACATGGTTTTGTTTGAAAAGAGGTAGAGAAGTATTTTTCACTTGTTCTTGATTCTTAATCATATAATATTCTTAAAAGGGTAAAAAAATACTGAATTCTTTACATGCTATGGTATCTTGCCAATTTTTGAATTTGTTAGGCCAAAAGTGAGGTGTTTTCTTATTCTATACGTTTTAGTAACAAGACTTCATGATTCTGCTTAATCTTCAAGTTCTCAACCTTTTAGTCATGAATCATCATTGTTGATATTTTTTTTTTGATAAGTAAAAGACTTTATACTATCGTTGTTGATATTGTTTTCTAAGACTTAAACAAGTAGTATTGGCATTCTACTGAAAGCTTAGGCTCCTAGCCATTTTGTGACCTTAGGTGCCAGCTTCTTATCTTTAATGAAAACTCTAATTATTGGTGTGATAGACACTGCAGTTGCATGGTTCAAGACATCAAGTCCTTTAAGTGAATTATGTACTAAAGATTTGCTCGTATTATGACTAAAAGAGCTGTAGGATAAGCGCCAAGTAGAATTCTCACTAGAAATTTGTTTCTAACAAATTTGGTGAGTTGGCAATTACTGAATATGACATCTGGTGAAGATTGTTTTCCTGAACATCTGTCAAGGTAAATTCAAAGCAAAGATTAAATCTCTAGAAAGTTGCACCACTTCTGGCCAAATTGTATCTAAATTTTACCTCTGTTGTAATATATTGATTGATATAAAAAAAATTGCCACTATTGGGATGACATTCTAAAATTGAGGTTTATATTTTTTTTTTTTTGGAAATTAATATGTCCTTGGATTGCTAAGACAAATAGTTTTTCCTAATGGTTGTGGAACTGGTTATTATTTTATCTTTCTACCATCTACAATGTGCTCGTCTTTGGTGTTGATTGAGTGGATTAGAATCCCCAGTATGCCCTTACTCTGCCCTTGGGTTGTCAAGACAGTTTCTTGAAACAGTTCTGGAACTGGAGACTAATTTATCCTTCTATTTGTCTACAATGTTCTTGCCCTTGGTTGATCTATTAGATTATTGCATGAAAAATTGGAAATGGATTGAGTTTAAACTTTACAGGTTCATATATTCCTCTGCTCTTGCTCATTATCCTTTTTCTTTCCCATCAGGCAATAAAAAATGCTACCGGTTGTGTTCGTCCTCTTGTTTCTCGAATTCTACCATATATTGGGCCAGTTCTGAATAATGTACGGGTTGCAATACTTATCTGAAAACAAACTGCATCTTGGTGGTGCACCTTGATATTTTTAGGTTTGCTCTATGTGTTTTATGATAAATTTTAATGGCAATTGTCAGCCCCAGCAGCAGCCTGATGGATTAGTAGCTGGATCACTGGATCTGGTGACTATGCTATTGAAGGCAAGTGACATTGACAAGATATTATCATTTTTTTTATTTTCCATGTTTAAAGAGCATCATAATTGTATTACACAATTTTCTAATGACAATTCGTAATGACATTTTTCAGAATTCTCCTAGTGATGTAGTGAAAGTAGTATACGATGTTTGTTTTGATCCTGTCATCCGAATAGTTCTACAAAGTGATGATTATGGTGAAATGCAGGTTACCTTCTTTTGGTTAAAGTGTTCCACGTTTTTTAGTTTTTATACTAGTTCTGTTTTTTAAAATGAGAAATGACTTTCTATATTGCATACCTTCCATATTTCTCATTGCTGCAACATTGACCAGAATGCAACCGAATGTTTAGCTGCTATTATAGCTGGGGGAAAACAAGAAATGCTTGCTTGGGGTGGTGATTCTGGATATACAATGAGAAGTTTGCTGGATGTAGCTTCACGGTAGTTGCTTGTTCTTTTACTTTGTTTCATATCCTTTTGGATACTTTATAGATGGGAGAAGAGTGGGGAGATTTTGCTTACCTCTTTTTTCTTTCATTAATTTGTGTTGATTTTTGTTACCTTGCCTTTAAAGTGTTTATTTTGTTGCAAAATCATGATTTCACCTTTTGAGAACTGAACTAGGTCAAGTGCTTGAAGGGCATAACAACCTTTTGGAGACCCTCTTTTTCTGGGGTTGGTTTTAGCCTTTTCTTGGACTAGATATTTGAGGTGGGATCAATTTTTAATGGTATTTAGGGATGTCAAATTGTCCTATATAAAGTCCTAAATTCAGTTCTTGGGAATCTATTGCATTTTTTTTGGTTGCTGTAGCTCATTGTAATTTTCTTCTTCATGTTACATTAAAAATTTTGGGAGTTTTAAGGAACTGTTGGAATTTATTTGGGAAAGACAAAGTTCATTGTCAGGCACTTAGTTTGGGAGAGAGGTTTTTGACACTTAAAAGAGCAACTCCTCTAGTATATGTACATGTTTTTAAAGCTGTGAGGCCGATTTGGGCAAAAACGGACAATATCTACACAGTATTAGCGGGTTGCGACATTTATGATTAGTATCATGTTGTAGCATGTTTGGATCTTTAGTGGTTTTATTTACATATTGGAGACTACTACAATTGTTGGTCTGCTACTATGGTCACTAACTACTTATTGATCAATGAGATTGAGTAATTGTGACTAGTGAAAAACGTTATGAAGATATACATAAAAAATAGTCTAATTTTAATGCTTCTCTTCTTTAAAATGAAAATGATAAGCACTCACACTAAAGTTGCAATTCATATGCATGGTTACAACAAGAGTTAGTAATATTATTTCTAATACATCAATGCACCCTCTAAAAAAACCACTCTGCAAATCATATGCTGAAACATCCAATATAGATGTACCATGACTATGCTAGATCATCAAGTATGATTAGCTTTCCTAGTTGCATGTACCACATATTGTTTACTTTTAGGTGGGGTAGAGCCTCAAGTTGGGTAGGTTTAACCTAATCCCAACACAATCATTTTCCAAGCTTGCAAAAGGATTTTCTGGTTGGGCTTTAGCTGTGATATAGTCTGATATGTTGTGGTAATATAATAAAGATAAAGCCAGAGCATGGTTCCATTGTAAAACACAATTCTCATTCGATTACCTCAAGGACCCTGAATATATTGTTTCTCTAAACACTAAGCCTCTAAATGTTTTTGCTACTAAGTCTCTCATGATCTTTCAAGAAATTCAATATGTGCTTTTAACTTTTGATGAAATGCTTCTTCGAAAATATTTGTGTAAAAGAATAGAATATTTAATTTTTTAAAGTAAATTCATAAACATCTTGCTGTGATATTATAGAACTTTTCGGCCCCAAATTTCTTCTACTTTGAAGTATTTCAGTATAATCAAATACTTCTAAAACATTTTAACAGTAAAATAGAGTTTTTTGACCGTTTAGAAGCTACTTGGCTTCTCCAAATGGGAATTTCATCTCCTGAGTATCTCAGCCAACCTGAACAAGCCTTAGTGTCTTAGTAGAGAATTGAGTCCCAGTTGAGCTTGTTAGAGTTTGGTTGGGCTTTTGTTCACAGGGTATTTCTTCTTGGCTGATCTTGGGTTGACCTTCTACCTGAATCAACCTATTTTTGCTGCTGCTCTAGGTGGGGCTATATGTCACATCATGCCTTAATCGTCCTAATTTGGGCATGGTGTGACATATAACTGTGACCTGTGTTCTTTGACTTCTCAACTTTATCTGGCTGCTCTGTGTTGACACCATGTGATAAGTGTGTGGGATCCTTGTATGATACACTTATTTTAATTTGGGTATATAACTGTTTAATTTTTAATTGATTTTCTTTTTCTTGCTTGGATGCACAATACACATAGGAATATTTCTTTTTCCCCTTTGGAGTCCCTTTGTGTATGGTTACAATGAAGAAAAAAATTTGTTGAGAGGTAGCTTTTTATGGATAAGAGAGGAAAGATTAAGATGTGATAGAAATGAGAGGCAGTTTTTGTTATGGATATGCTTGTTTTTTCTTTTAATTGTTTTTATTGAGGGGTTTCTCCCCCCCACAACAACACCCAACCCCCCACCTCCCTTATCCTTTTTACCTGAATTCCTATATGCTAGAAATGGGGATGTGGAGGGTGTCACTGGTCATGTACCTAGTCCCGAACCGATGTGATATTGGGATAGCGAAAGTTAAAATATGTACTAGCTTAGCTGGTGGGCTAGTCTTATGACCATCATACACGCATTTATATGAATAAGAGTATTGTCAAAACCTACTAGTACTGTGTTAATGAATTGAATTCTTTGTAGATTTAGCTATTATTTAAACTACATGTGTGTATTAATAGGATATTTTTAGATCCTGAGTCCCAAAACTGATTTTTGGTCAATCTGTGTGCAGGCTTCTAGATCCTGATATGGAAAGCTCTGGATCTCTTTTTGTTGGGACTTATATTCTGCAGCTTATTTTGCATCTTCCATCACAAATGGCCCCTCACATCCGAGACCTAGTTGCTGCTCTTGTTAGGCGCTTGCAATCTTGCCAAATAACAGGATTGAGAAGCTCATTGTTACTTATTTTTGCTAGATTGGTAAACTCTTTTTCTTTTTAAACTTTTCACTTTGATGTTTAGGAAACTGGAAGTTTTCCTCAGCCGAGCTTTTTGTTTTGAAATATCATACTAGCAAACAATTTATCTAGCTTTGTCCATTGGAATGACAGAAAAATGCATGTTCCTGAAGATGCAATTTACATTATTAAACTGTAGTTATAAACAGAAGTTGGTGAACAGAGGGCCGGTGGGAAAATAATGTAAAGATGGTTTTTAAACTGCTAGTTGCTTACTTGCTCTGTAACATGGAATACAATACGTTTAAGCCATTATAGTACTTGCGACATAAGGGAGACATGTCTGAACTGTCTAAAGCACGAGTCCGGCCTATTTTCTTTTGGAACCTTGTCTTAAAGAGAGTGAGAATTGCCTGTTAAATTTGATTAATTCCGTCTTGTAATGCCTGTATCTTGTTATTTAGTGGTTATGTGAATGATACCATTTATGATCCCCAGTTATCTTATATAAAACGTTACTGCAGGTTCATATGAGTGCTCCAAATGTAGAACAATTTATTGACTTGCTGGTCACAGTCCCTGCCAAAGACTACGACAATTCATTTGTTTATGTAATGTCAGAATGGGCTAAGCAGCAAGGTCAGCATCTTCAATCCATGTTTTTTGGGAGTGGAAACTTTGAGGCCTGAATTGTACATGCATTATCTGAAAATTACAGTAAATTTGTTATCCAGATTCGGTTTTATTGCAGCTTTTTTATTTCTGTGTGATAATTTACTTGCTAAAAATTGGTAGTGGATTTTGTCATTGATTTGTGCACTAATAATGAAAACATAATCTGAGATAATGATGGTGCCGAGAAGTGGCATCTTAGTTTAGACAACTTGAACAATCAACTAGCTTTTATGCATCATTTTTATGCTTGCTTACATGAGTGTTTTTGTTGGTCATCCCAACAAATATGGTTTTGCATAATTTTGCGTATATATTCTAGTCATGTAGCCTTGTTAGATGTCATGTGTCAGTGAGACTCACATGAATTTTATGCACATACTGATCAAGTGCAGGGGAGATTCAGGGGGCTTACCAAATTAAAGTCACAACCACTGCTTTGGCTCTATTACTATCCACAAGGCATGTTGAATTGGCAAAAATCAATGTCCAGGGCCATCTTGTTAAGGTTTGGCATATATTTATTACCTGTATCTTTTTGTGGTCCACGCATTTGTTTGAGAACTTATTCTGTTTCTCTGGAAGACTATTGCAGGGATAACTACTCGCTCAAAAGCTAAATCAACTCCAGATCAATGGACTGTGATGCCGCTTCCTGCAAAGGTACTACTGAGCTTTGTTCAAATCGGCTGATATAATTTTTGGATTGAAGATGTTGCTAACCAACAGATATTGCAACATGAACCCATGATCATACTTGGCAAGGGGCTTTGCTGCACACAAACAATTTTCTCCTCTTTTATAATGTTGTGAATATTTTGATGGCATGGTTAAGCTGAATAGACTGGTGAGCATGGAAAAGCCTCAGACCTCTTCTTTTCCTCCTTGGTAACAGATACTTGCTTTATTGGCGGATGTGTTGATTGAGATTCAAGAACAAGTGGGCATTGGCAATGATGAGGTACTTATTGCTCTTTAGCTTCGTCTTTTTATTAAGATTACATACTAGATTGGAACTTATAATAAAGTTTTGAAGCTACTGCCGTTGCAGGATAGTGACTGGGAAGAAATTCAAGCAGAGGATGTGGAAACAGATCAAGATTTGGTAATTTCATCTGGTGCTACATCATTTGGCAGACCGACATATGAACAGCTTGAAGCAATGGCAAAAGTATTTGACGAGGTTTGGTCAAAAGAACCTGGGATTTCTTGTTTTCTATATTTTTGATACGTATGCATGGTTTTCTGAATTGCTAATTAAACTCCATTTCACTCATGATCTTTAAGAACCAAGAAGATGGTGATGAAGATGACCTACTAAGTGGTGCTGATCCCCTTAATGAGGTATTTCTTCACCCTAAACTTAATACGTGCCAGAAATCCTCAAATCATTTCATATATGACTAATGTCTTGCACCCTGCCTGACAGATTAATCTGGCAAATTATCTAGCGGATTTCTTTGTGAAGTTTTCTCATAGCGATAGACAGTTGTTTGACCACCTTTGCCAGGTTAGTTTTAGCCTGTAGCCGACGACTGCTGTAATTAATATTCAAACGCTTCTAACATCCCTTGTTTTTCTATTGAATTTGCAGAGTCTGACACTGGCTCAGCAGAATGCTATTCAAATGATACTGAATCGGTGAGAAGTCCAATCCTTATGCCAATATGTTTTATTGGCTACATAAAGTTCGTTGTTTCTTTGCTTGTCCAAACCAGCCTTTAAGGGTGGAAAAGCTGTCAGTTGAGTTTGTAAAGCCGGGTTTTCTTTATTTTTCCTATTTAAATTACTGGGGGGAAATTCTTTCTTCGTCTGCCTTTCAGTGGGTTGAAGAGCTATTAATCGACCAATGTGCTTTATTGGTGTAAATTTTCGTTATTATCTATAATATATTCATACATTTTTTTCCGACAGAAGGCAAGAAAAAAAAAACAAAAAAACAAATGTAAGACTCGAGAGCTCTAAAGAACTAAGAATTAAAGATTTTGTTTGGAAACTATTGTCAAAAATAGGTTTTTTTTTTTTTTTTTGGGAGAAAAAATTTAAAAATAAGTTTCATTATTAATCTTTTTCAAAAAAGATTTTTGAAAATTATTTTGAAGATAAATTGTTTTTTAAGAACATATTTTTATTATTTTATGGTTAAGTATTACAAATAAAAATTATCTTTTAAAAAAATATGAAAATAAAAATAAGTTGAAAATATTTTAAATCTTTAAATATATTTTTTTATATATTTAAATTCTCATATAAAATTTTACTTTAAAATATAAGTAAAAATTGGGGGTGGGGTGAACGCAGACTTGGCTGTTTGGTTAGAGAGAAAATGCAGGAATCAGGTTCCACATGGGGCACCCCAGTAGCATTGCTGTGGTGGGAGCTACCGATGTAGCTGGGCCCGTGAGTTTCACGTGTGGAATATAGGCATGTTAGATAGGATTGTACTCTGGTCAAGGTAAGGAACTGGTCCCCATTGGTTTTTTCTCCTCATCGGCGTCATTCTTCCAATGTTTGGAGATCTTTCTTCTCACTGTCGATTCTTCCCTATTTGGATACCTTGGATTTATCTTGTGAGAAGGCGGATCCTGCTTCCTAAATTTGTGGACGCCATTGCTCTCCCTCTCTATTCCTAAATGTGTGGACGCCATTCTCCTCTTTCTATACTGACTTTTGCACCATTGATCTGGCGAAAGGGATACGTTATGACTTATGCACCATTCTCCTCTAATCCTATTATATGAGGAAATGGACTTGTTTTGATTGATTGATCGAGACATAATAAATAAATATAGGATGTTTTAATTTTTTAGGATTATTTTAAAAAAAAATAGTGAAATGAATATGAAAAATAATTGACAATAAAACACACATAATATTTATTTATTTTTTAAATATTTGAAAACATAAAAAATAAATTGAAAATATTCCAAATTCATAAATATTTTTTTTTTTGTTTTAAAAAGCATTTGTGAATTATTTTTAAAAACTATTTTCAAAAATGATTTTTGAAGAATAGTTTTTGGAAACATTTTTAAATAGTCCGTCAATTTAGATACATATGATATTATTATTTTTTAAAATAAAAAACATTTATATAAAAATAGAATATATTATAAAAAATAATAAATTTACCTTGTTTTAAAAATTAATTTAAAAAAATTTAAAATACCTGGTAATAAGATTTTTTGAAACCTTAATTTTTTTTTGAATAGTTTTAAAAATTTTAAACCATTACACTTTAAAAGTTTCATGCAAAAGATACTATTATCTTTTAATTTTAAAAATAGAAAATGTATTTAAATGAATTCAAATTTATATACATAAATTTAAAGTCTTATGACTTGTTCATGTTAAATATTAATGGTGGAAACAATTCCTTATCAAGAAAGGAATATGTTATAACTAGTTAATGTCATGTTTGGTTAATTGAATATAGTATGAGATCAGATAAACGAAGGGATATTATATCCTATTCTATGTTTAGTTGGTGATATGTTATGATAAGTTATTACATGTTCAATTTTTTTTTTTTAATTCCTTTCATATGATATATGTATTGAATTTAGATTAAGTAAATATATATATAGTTTTTGATTGATTGAAAAGTTGAAAATGCCTTGTCCATAGATAAATCCAGGAAATTTTATTTGGGAAAGATTTTGGTGGTGATTGGAAAGCATTGTGGCCTTGGTTCATGTCAAATGTCAATGGTGGAAACAATTCGTGGAACTAAGGCAATTATCTATCACCATCTTGCTTTTATTCGTAGCACAATTTCTTAGTGTAACAAAATGGGCTTCACACATGGCACCAATTCATTGAGAGACCCAAGTTGCTTTGTTACATTGCACGGCATCTTTTGTCACCTCATGCAGCCCTTATCCCACCAAATGTTGGGTGAGGATACAAATGAAAATGCTGTTTTATTGGGTTTGATCAATGTCTTATCAGTATAGTTTGATTACCTCGTTTATGATATGATAAATGATTTTAAGGTTGGGTACAATTGTGAAGGCGTGTTTGTTTAAAGATGTGATCCATCGGAATGAGAGTTGTGTAGTATTATTTACTTTTTAATAAAATATCGATATTATCTAATATAAATAAAGTGAAATTATTATTAATAGATTTAATTTAATTGTTTTAATTGATATCAAATTGAATAGAATAAGTTATATATTTTGATTTTTTTATTCAGTTAAAAAACAAACATGTAACAATTTTCTTAATGTCATTGGATTATCTTTGGGTAGAAATAAGTTATAGAGTATATTTAGAAAAAGAAAAAAAGAAAAAATCCAAATATAATATATTCAATTTAAAATAATTAGGATATATATATTTTTAGATCAAAGATATATAACATGTGGATATTATTTTCATTTTACTTGAAGGGATAGTACCTTTTTTTTACTAACGAGTATTTTTTTAGTGTACATGCAAATACATTTGTCCATTTTTCTTTTTATTTATTTATTTATTTTTAATCTAGTGGATGCTTAGACAAAATTAACTTGTAAAAGAGATGGTATAAGTGGTAATAGATGAAATTATAATAAAAAAAAACAATTGAAAAAGTGATGCATTGAAAAATATTTCATCACATTGTTTTAATTGGCAATGCTTATCATTATAGGTATAGTTTTACAAAAAGAATATATTGAGATACCGTAGTGGTATCTATTCTACAAAAGATTTGAAACAGTTGAAAAGTATATAATAAGATCTAAATTGTTGAATAAAAATACAAATAAATGAAGTTAAACTATAAATAATGAGACAAAATTATATACATGACATTGTCTAATTGGTTGTGCTTTTTCAATAGATATTGAAAAAAATACTATTCGATATTATGACTAAATCCTTTACAAAAATGAACTTTATCATTTGAAGTATTTCAAGAAATCACTTAAAGTTCACTAAAAAACAAAAGTCATTTTTGATCAATATCTCAACAATAGCGAGTAATAATTTATTTTTGTTAATTATATAAAATATGAATTACTTCTATTTTTTTTTTTTTTTTTGAAAAATTGATGATATATGCATATAAAAATTGTTTTTAAATACATAACAAAGTAGAAATTGGTCTTTAAAAATTATGTTTGATTTCTAGAAAGTTTAAGATAAAAAAAAGGAAGAAAATTATGAGTAAAGAAAAATGTATAAAAATTTTCTTTTATTTGAATGTACATGAAAAAACGGAGGGAAAGAAAATTAAACTTTGTTTATATATAAATTGTTTTTAAATACATAACAAAGTAGAAAGTGGTCTTTAAAACTATGTTTCATTTCTAGAAAGTTTGAGGGAAAGAAAATAAAAGAAAAGAAAAGAAAATTATGAGTAAAGAAAAAGGGAAAGAAATGTATACAATTTTTGTTTTAATTGTGTAGATTAAAAGTTGAGGAAAAGAAAATCAACGTTAGAGCTTTTGTTTGGATATATATCCTATTCTTTATTTTGAAAAATATAAACTTTTATATAAAATAACAATACAAAAAATAAATATAGTCGATACCTTATATTTTTTAAAATTACTTTAAAAATATTTTAAAATTTGAAATGGCAAAATTTTTTTAATACATGAATTTTTTAAATCATTTTTTAAAAATGATTACATTTTTAATGTAAGATTTTTATATATAGGTTACTATTATTTTTTTTTATTTTGTTTTTAAAAACATAAAATAAGACGTGTATTCAAATAGATACTAAGGAGTTTACTCCCTCAAATTATGCTCACATTTACTCAAAGAGATCATTTTTCCTTCACTTTTCTTTATTATTCTTTTCTCACATTTCTTTATGATATTCAAAACATTTAAAAAAAAATTATTTTTCTTAAAATTTGTTAATTTTTTTATACTATATTTATTTTTTGAGAAGATATTAAGGAAAAGAAAAAAATATTAACCAAAATGATTTTCTTATATTTGATTTAAAATAAAAAAATATGAAAGAAAGTTAAATATACTTAAAATTATTTAGAAGCTTTTAAAATGATTAAATAAGTGAAATGATTTTCAATAAATATGTGTAAAATAATTTATTAACTTTATATCTATTTTTCATTTTTTTAAAATTTTCATTTCATTTTATTTTCTTTTTCCGGCACTTTCCTCAATAATTAAATATAGTGTTAGCACCCTCAAATTATGTTTGATTAACTAGAGAGGATAGACTATGTATATCTAAAGACATTCTATCCGATGAACATGATATTATAAAATAATGTATACAATAATATATGTTATGTTATATTTATATTTGGTTTGTAAAAGAAAAAAATACAAATAAAATGGAATATATAATATATTGTAATGTTTGATATTTGTTTAAAATAAATTTTTTATTAAATTCCAATATTTATTTACTTTTAACAATATTAATGATTAAAATATTTAAAATTTATAAATATTTTTTTTATGTTATATTATTCAATAAATAAAAATAGCTTATATATATATTAAAAAAAAAATTTAACCAAAATTATTTATTTTGAAAAAAAATGTAATAAAAAAATATATTTATAATGCATAGGATAAGTATATCTTATATAAAAGTGATATTAAAATAAAATAGATAATATATCAAATGGGATAATTATGATAATATATTTTATCTTATTTCTTACCTTATCAAACATCAAGCTACTTGGTACTTTCCAAAACCCTAACATACCCAAATGTTTTTCCATCTCTCCCATCTTCCTGGGTTCATAAATGAGTTAAGTCGTGGTGAGACACGATTTAAAAATAAAAACACAAATTTTCTGTGATAATATCAAGGAAAAAAAACGACTGAATTTAATTCATCACCTTTCATTGGCTTAATTTGCAGTATAGCTCTTCATCAGTCCTCATATTCCTCACAGAGGAGAGGCTACAAGGTGCATCAACAACACAGTACACTAGTACACCTGTACAATATTCAGTGCTACAACTATTTTACAAAGACTTCTCATCTCACCACCATGCTACAAGACTTTAAAAATCTTGCATTGTTTCTTGTCATGGGCGATGAATTCAGCGCAGCCACCACATAGACCGAGTCCTGGAACTGAATGAACAATACCTGAAAACTATTACTTCCTCTCCCACGTCATTCACCATTCTTGGAGGAGCAAGGCAACCGCGACACAAGGGACATGTGCCATTTCTATGTCCAACCCATCTGTCCAGGCAATCTCTGTGAAACATATGACCACACCTCAACTCTCTTATCTCTTCTCCTTCTTCTATCGTGCATAGGCACACTGCACACTCTACCACCTCCTTCGACCCCGGCTTGGGTTTGTAGAGCCCTAGGCTTAGTCCCGGGTCACCATTTTCCAGCACACTCATATTGTGATGAGAATTAGGAAAGAGAGAGTAGTGAAGCAAGAAATCCCATGCCCGTGACAAATGGGCAGCGGTTGGAATTATGTAATTGAACAAGATTGAGCGAGGGATGATCTTGGGAAAGAGCTTATGGCAGATGAAGATGAAGAAGCATGACCACATGAGAATGGGAAAGAGAGGAAAAGATGGAGTTGTTGAAACAATGCCCATGGTCGCTGATTTCAGCAAGAACGCCAGCTTTTTGAGTATAGATCTTTGCACCCAAAGCCACACGTATCTATATTCATATGCAGCTTCTTAATATATATAGAAGCTTTTGCTCTACTTACCTACGTACTGATGACCAAGTGACCAATTATATTACGTAAGTAAAGGTTAGATGTTTTTCGGATTACGACACGTTGAAGCCGCCAACTATTTCTTCTTCTTAATAAGGTTACTTTTAGAAGGAAAGTTTCTTTCTTCTCATTATTCCTAATTTTATTTATTTTATTTTAAATTTTCTTTTTACTCTCTAGAGCCTTTGGCTTCCAACAGTTGTGTAACGCATTAACTGTCCGGTCTTTGGTTGGGCAATAAAGATTGAAGAAGGGTATGTATCAAGAAATTTAACAGGTGAGCGGAAGGATTTGATTGGATTAATTGAAGTTGGATAAAAAATTAATGGATAGATTAGAGGACGAGAAAATGAATTCCAAAAATTCAAGATTTTTCAATGAAACCCATTTTAGGATTTCTATATGTCTATAGAAATTAACTAATTAATTGGATCAATCTTTTAAGACTCAAACGGCTAAACCTTCCAAAGGAACATCAATGTTTCTAATATGGGGGCTGCTTTTTCTTTTAATTTGGTCGTGAAACATACCATGAAGAATTGAGTTTGAGTCTCCCAATTGTCTAACTGTTCATGTGGGGCAAAATGTTTTGTCAAATCGACAAAACCAATACTGTATGGAACAAAAATCAGTCGGCCATGCAAAGCAATACTGTCCATGTATTTTAGATACTAAGCCTGGTTTCCTCTCCACCACAAAAAAGGTCTATAATTACGTACGACAAGAAAGTGTTTAACTCGTTTTACTCGTTGAAAATCTCTTTGGAGATGAATTATTTCTTGACTATCTCTAAAATGAATTATTGATCGATTGTAAATATATATATATATATATAGCTGGACCCATTTCAAAATTCATAACCTAGTTAAAACTCTTTCAGAAGGTAGTTGAGCATTGCAGCCTTCTTGGACTTAAATATTGGTCCACATTCCAATAAATGTGAAGGTGGGTCACAAATTCATTGGAACATATTAATCACCTGATCTTGAGTCATATGTGTATGTGAAAGATGATAGAGATTGAATCAAGTGTTAGACAAAACTCTCAACAGGTGGGGTTATTATTCTTGTAGTGCCTCTTAGCTTAAATTTAGGGTTAATACTGCATTTTCTTTTTAATTTCAATGAAGGAACCCTACATGCGTATTAATAAATAATTTTTATGAGATGGAATAATTATGCACATGAGGGAGAAGGAAATTAGGGCTTTCAAATCCGGAAATATTGGGAGCATGTCTGAAATGTTGACATATAAAATGATAATGAAAAATTTATTTTATTTCTCCTTATTATTGCATGTAAATTATTTATTAAAATGTGAATAAAAATAAAAATATTTATTTTTACAAAAATTAAAACCTATTAATTTTATAATTTGATTTTTTTCTTTTATATATATATATATCAAACATTTCATGTGTATAAGAGCAAGTGTTTTTAATAAAAATACTTTTAAAAGAATTACTTATTAAGTGTTTTTATAAAAAATATCATAACTAATTTTTTAATATTATTAGTGATTTTAAAAATTTTTTAAATTTTTTTAAAAAATTTATCAAATATTTATTTTTTTAAAAAATATTTTTTTAAACAAAAAATATTTTATAAAATTACTGTTAAATGGATTTTAAGTTTTATTATATTTTTTAATTATTTTTTATTGCTTTAAATCATGATTTTGATCTGAGATTTATTAAACACAACGGTGGACAAAACACTCCCAATATCTACTCTTTTTTCTTTCTTTATAAATAAATCAATGGTGTGAAATCACAAAACTATCATCTTTTTCACCTTATCCTAACTCTACCCCCTTCTTCAACTCATATTTTCTTTTCTTCCCTTTTCTTTCCTCCATTTTCTTCCTTTTCTAGTCTTCTCCTTCGTAACAGCCATGTTGAAGAAGAGGGTTAAGTTTTGGGTGAGTGGGGTTGAGAGGTTGTAGAAGAATTTGGGTTTTTTATTTTACATCTATAATTTATTTTAACTAAGAAAAAACTGAAAAAAGAAAAGTACATGTAGAGTGATTTCAGGTGGATATGTTCAACAATTTTCTCCTGATTTTAGCAGAGAGCTAACTGGAATTAATAGAAGACTTAATTATGACGAGCTCTCATTAATAAGTTTGATTGTTCAATTTAATTCAGATCTGAAATGTGATTATTGGGGGGCAAAACTTGGCAGGCAATAAATAACCTAAATAACATATTAATTCATAAATTAACGAGATTGATTTGAGACCATTGCAATTAATTTAGCGTCCTGAATCATTCATAAGTCTCTTTATGTTGGATACTTTCTATTAGAGACTAGGGTTTTTATTTTCATGTTTGAAAGGAATTTTTGTCACCAAACTTTTTCCTTTGAGAATAATATAGTTGATTCAAAATTGGCTCATGTGATTAGTATTTGTTATAATAAACTTGTTGTTTTTTATCTAAGTTTTTGTATACTTATTTATGTTCATATCATCTTTTACTATACTTTCAAACTCTTCATTTTCTCAATCTCTTTTATGTGCCTTGGATACGACGAGTGATTTACATCGGTTACCTAGGATGGAATATGCTTGATATTACTGTTCTTTACTTGCTATATATCTTATTTGTTAGTTTTTGTTACATTGTTATTTAGGAAATTCCAACCTTCCATGAAATTTGATATATGCTCTTTATGTGTTAAAGTGTATTAATTGATCATATAAGAGAAAGATATATAACACAAGGATTGAAAATATTTGCAGCGAAGCTTTCATTAACATAACAAGTGATACTCGTGTCATGGTTGAAGATTTCTAGAAGAGTAAAAAGAATGTAGCACAAACATATTACCACATTGTGCAATTAATTTTGCATTGTTTCTCATCATGGGCAATTAATTTAATGCAGCCACCACATTGTGCAATCCCTGGAACTGAATGCACAATACTTGAAAGCTATCGATTCCTCTCCCACCTCGTTCACCGTTCTTGGAGGAGCAAGACAAACTGCGAAGGGACATGCGCCATTTCTATGTCCAACCCATGTCTCTAGGCAATCGTTGTGAAACATATTACCACACCTCAACTCTCTTATCTCTTCTTCTTCAATCTTGCATAGGCACACTGAATACCCTCCACCTGGCCTCCTTCGACCGGCTCCGGTTTGTAGGGCCTTCTGCTTAGCCACCTGATCTCCATTTTCTTGCACTTTAATTTTGTGAGAATTTGGAAAGAGCGAGTGGTTGGTGAAGCAAGAAGCCCCATGCCCATGTCAAATGGGCAGCGATTGGAATTATACAGTTGGACATGATGGAGTGAGGGGTGAACCTGCGAAAGAGCTTATGGCAGATGAAGATGAGGATGCATGGTAAAAGGACTTTTTGTTGTTTTACGAGGAGCCTTTGGTTCAAAAAATGTTCGAATCTGGTGAATAAATCTGCCAAACTTTCATTAACCTGGGCTGCAATAAAAGTGGGACTCAGGTTCAAGTCTCTTAGTGCTGGATGTTGGCATTCTTTCCCTTCCATGTCCCTCCGTCTTTCTGATTGTTTAAGCTGAATTTGGAGTCCAATTTTTACATTACTAAGATAGACAGCTTTACATTAACTTATAGCATGGCCATGGCAAAGTTTGTTGGATTGCGAAATATAAATTAGTCTTGTTGTGCTACCCATCTACGGGCTTTATGAGCTTCTATTTAATAATTTTATTTATTTATTAAATAACAAGTTTGTTCAAATTATATTTTTAATTCTCTTATCATTTAGGGATTCATTTTAAAGAGAAAATGTGAAGTATGACCACAATTGAAAAAAAAAAGGAGAAGCTTTACCATTGTAATTTTTATCTTTCATTTCATTAGTAGATTTTCGAGCGTTGATATACTACATGAATATAAGTATCATATTGATCATTGAACCATATTAAAAATCTCTCTGTCTTTTTTTTTTTTTAATTTCTGCTGGTATGTGTGATTGATTAACAAAGAATATGCTTTGCTTTAAAACGAATAATTGTGTTAAAGGAATACATCGATTTCCGTTAGAAAAGTGGGGTGCGGAAAAGCTAGGCACAGGGGCACGGCTGGCCCAATGCAGTAAAGATAGTTTTAATTACTGTAGTACATGCTCAGACTTCGTGGCAACAATAGCTGGGCCTTTTTTTTTCAATCTTTTCTACCAAAGCCCCAATGCGCCTGCTTCTCTATATGGGTTGGCCTGTTTTCTTTCTACCAAACACCCCCTCTACTCTCTTTTCCCAAAATCAAGTTTTAGTCCAACCACTTGGTATTTCTTTCTGAATGAAGTTCATTTTGTTATCTAAACAACCTAGCAACAAGGATCACGCAGCATAAACATTTCAACCCTTATCAATAATAAATCAGGATTACATGCACAAAATTTCAGTAAGTCTAACATTTGATTCATGTTTCAGCAATGATAGGGTTCTGGATCACTAACTACGCACTAAATTCTTCGTTGAACAATGAAATCACGCATCTGGTTGTTCTTGTTCTAAGGTTTGCTAAATGAGTGGGCATGCCTCTTCTAACTAAGGTGATCAATTATTTGGCAAAACTGGAAGTGGGTCTTGTTTTGGAGAATGTCACATATATGGTCTTGGACTTGTTTTGCAAAATGGGCCTAATTGATTCGCCTTCTACCAATAAAATCAAGAAAACAGGACCTAACTTCTTATCAAATCATATGTAGCTGGAAGTGGAATTGCAGTACTTCAACAATTCTTTCCTAAACTTGATCTGAATTTTCGGTCTAAGGAATATAACTACATCTCCATTTTGTTAGCAATTTGATTACTGAAATGGGTTTTTATACATTTGACAGATGATCATGAAGAATTTGGAGGTATTTATGTATCATTTATAGAAATCAAGTTGAAAACCAGTGAACAGCTGCCTATTAATTAATAAAGGAAAAGTGCCAATGTTGCCTGTGCATGCCTTGGTGAATTAGCTCTTATATATATAAGACTACCCACAGATGAACTTGGGGATTCATTCTATGAAATGAACTGGTTGTATGTGGCTATGACTTACCGTAGCCACCAATTACACCGGTCACTGGAACTGAGAGAACAAAACCTAAACACTAGAGTTTGTTCACCAAGCTCTCCGACTGCTCTACGCGGTGCAAGAGAGCCGCGGCACAGTGGACAGGTTGCGCGCTTATATTGAAGCCATCTGTCCAAGCAAACTCTGTGAAAGAGATGGTCACATCTCAATTCTCTGATCTCCTCTCCTGCTTCAATCTTGCATAGACACACAGCACATTCTTCTCCCTCCTCACAGCCTAACTTGACCTTATACTGGCTTATGCTGGGTTGTTCATCGTCATTTCCTGGCATGTGATCAAGTGTGTAAGCTGCAGAGGAGAAGTGGTGAATCAACAAATTCCACGCCCGACTCAAATGGGTCGTGGGTAGAACCATGTAGCTTGACACGATCGACCCTGGAAAGACTTTGGGAAGTACGGCATGGAAGATGGAAATACAGAATGAAAGAAGCGAAGAAGGAAAGGCTGAGATATGGGGCATTTTTTCTTTTCCTTTTGGAAAATATTGAGGATTTGAAGACCAGAGGGTTGTGCCAACAGTTTATATAGAGATAGGAGCATGGAAAATGTGAAGCAATGACAGTGATTTTTGTGGTGATTGGTGAAGGTTGCTTGCTCAATTATTCGACCCGTGGACCCTTGTATAATTGCGGGGACTCCGAAGGATAAGAAGACTGGGCTATAAAAAATTAAGGTTATTACATTAACTGTATTTTTGATATTAAGGTTGCTTCTCCAAAAATATTAAAAAAAGAAAAAATATGTTAAAGAAAAATAATTTTTTTATATTTAATTATCTCATAATAAATATCAAAGAAAATAAAATATAATTAAAATTAATTAAAATGTAACTATTTTCAAATTATTAAATTTTTATATAAAAAATTTTAAAAATTAAAATAGATTTGAAGTAATATAAAAAAAATTAATTTATTGATTTTAAATTTTTATTTATTTTTTTAATTTAATTTAATTTTTTTATTATTTTCTTTACCGCATATTTTTTCCTCAAATATTTTAGGAAGCAAACACAATATAGATGGATCAATTCTTAAAAGGATTAAAATCTTGGATTGAAGAATAAAATTTTATTAATCACGTGCCCAAAAGGATTGAGAAATTTATAGTAAATAACAAAAAAAATATGTATGAACGTGAATGGATGCAAAGAACATCGGCTTTGACTTTTCTAAGACATGTGGAATTTTCACGTGGGAGGAAATTTTCACAGTCCATTGCCACGTTTTTAATGCAAAAAAATAAATAAATGAATAAAAGCCTAGACCCACCAAACACGTGACAAGTTCTCTATATTTCTATTTTCACATGCTCTTTGTTTTCTAGTGGGGATGGTAATGGAGAGGAGCTTTTTTAAGTATTAGTCCCATCTGGACTTTAATGGGATGGGTTCGGGTATTGCCTTATCTTGTTTCATCTCCCACTTGCATTATATATAAGATTAAATTTTAAAATGAAATAAAATAATTTTTTATTTTACTATTTTTAATATATAGATAATAATAAAATATTTTTTAATAAAATAAGTTATAAAAATGTAATAATTTTATTATTTGTAAAATATATTTATTTTACTGTAATTAAAAATTTTAAAAATAATTTTTAAAAGAAAATTAAAAAAAAAGTTAAATGGGATAAATATGAGAATTATTTTAAATAAACATGGTAGGGTTGGGATGGGGGTACCCATCCTGAACTCGCCCCATTGCCATCCCTATTTCCTAGCTAATTTGTACTCGACTCTCACCAATGTCATTCATCTTTATGTTAGACTTGTTGATTATTTGTTTGAGTTTCCTTTTAATATAGGTTAATTTTACTTAATTCTTTACAAATTTATTATTTGAAAAAACTCAAATTATTTTTGGTTATGTTTGGTTCTTGAAAATGATGAGAGAACATGTGAGAAAAATAAAATAAAAAGAAAAAATTGAAAGAAAGGAAAGTGAAGAAAAATAAAAATAAATTTAAAATTAAATTAATTATTTTTATATGATACTCCAAACTCATTTTAATTATTTTCCTTTTTTATGAAAAAAATAAATAATTTAAAAATACATAAAATTTTAATTAATTTTAATTATATATGATTTTCTTTTATATTTTCTATATTGAAATCACAGATCAAAAAATCATTTTTCTTAACATTTTTTTTTCTTAATATTTTTTTTGGAAACCAAACATAACCTTAGTTTATGAAGGGATAACAAATCAGTAAATGTTGTGAATTTGTTCTAAAATAAATTAAAAAAAAAACTATTTTCTTCCAAAAGTTTGTGAAACACGTTTTATAAGTTAGAAATCCATATACCTTTTGTTTTAAAGAATAAGAAATAATTTTTCAAACATGCATGAATTTCCTTGCTGTAGACCCCCTTTGAAGAGCCAAGGGGTATTTAGTTTTTTTATATATATTAGAGGGGCTGGCAGCACCCGAGAGGTGTGTGGGGGACCCCTCTCCATGCGTGGGACCAGCTGCAAGGGATGCCATGTTGGAGTTTGAGGAACCCATACCTGCTGAGAGATGAACAGGGAAGCAGGTAATGGCTTGCCCGAGAAGGTAGGAATCGGCTGGAGAGAAAGAGATAGAAAAGAGATAGAAGAGTGGGTTTTCAGAGAGAGTTCTTTTGGGTTTTGAGGGGGAAACATTGTTTTTTTTTCAGAGGCGGGTTGCAGGAGGGCAGGCGACGGCTAAAAAAAAAAAAAGGGAGAACAGAGAGAGATTGTGATCTAGGGGAAAGGAGGCTACAGAGGGGGAAGAAGAAGTAGAGAATCTGGATACATAAGTCCCGTTGGAAGGGAAGTTTTTTTTTCAGGTGCGCGTACTAGACTACATATCTATTGTGGTTGATTTCACTAGCATTATGGTGATTGTGATATGAATGAACGATGCTTTTTTTTTCATATGCTACTTGATTGAGAGTGATTTAATTCCTCATAGCTTTCCTATTTGCGTCTGAGTCACATTCTTGGATCTCGTTTTCATCTCATTCTTCCCACCCGTTCATTGGATGCTTTGTTTTATTTTTCCTTTTTATGCTTGCTCCCTTCTCGTTTATACTCTGTTCTCGATAGTCATTTGTATCCTCAAGGGGAAAGGGTTTTTGAAGACGAGCAGCAGTTGGGAGATTTGAGGAGGAGGAAATCTGGAAAAAGAGAAAAGGAAAGAGGGGAAGATTATTTTGAGGGCGTTTTGAGGCTGGCGTTTAAGGATCTGAGGTTTTGGAAAAGAAGGGATTTTTTTTTCAGAGGAAGAGAGTGGAGGTCCGGATTTTTAGAAAGAAAAAAACCAAAGCTGAAAGGGGAGAGGGTGATATCTGGAGAGGAGAAAAACAAAGAAAAGGGAGATAGAGACAGTCTGAGGGAGACGAAAAAAAAAAGCTGTGCTTGGGAGGAGCCTTTCCGAGAGAGAAAAGAATTGGGCGGCTGGGGGATTATAAGACAATGGGATGCTTTTTAAAAGTTTTTAATTCAAATTGTTTTACTAGCAAGGCATTTGGGTTCGTGCCTATTTTTGACTTTGAGAAAAGCTCTCAAAGCCATTTATATATATTTTTTTATTATTCCTTTCTTGCATGGAAATCATAACATGGCAGAAGACTTTTTGGTGGGTTTGAATATTTATGTCCATTTTTCTTTCTTTTGCTTTTTGGCGAACACGTTTTCACAAATTGAATTCTTAAAACAACTTTCAAAATTTTAGTTTTTTTAATCACTTCAATCTTCAAATTAATTTTTCAAAAATTCTAATATCCAAATTTAATTTCTAAAATGTCATCTTAAAATAAATCTTTCAAACAAATTCTGATTTCCAAATTCAATTCCTAATTTCTGAAATTCTAATTTTTCGACTTTCAAACTTAATTTCCAATTTTCAAAATTCTAATTTATTTCAAATTTAATTCCCAAAATTCCAATTCTTAAATTTAATTCCCAAAATTCCAATTTTCAAATTTAATTCCCAAAGCTCCAATTTTCAAATAAATTCCAAAAATCCGATTTTCACGTGAACAGTTTTAATTCTATTCCGTTTCTCAAACCTTATGTTTTCCTTGGTTTTACATAAGTGTGAATGCAATTTTCATAATTCCATAATAATGGAATCTGTGATATTAATTCATGCAAAATAAATGGGTTTTGGTGGGGGCCCAACATATATGTTTTCCTTATGATTGACTGATTGTTTCTTTGATTTAATTGTCATGCGTGATTGATGTTATTCTGCTCTATGACATGCTCGGAATTATTCCTTAATTGTGCACTAACGTCACTTCTTGATAGCGCTTCATGGATCACTGCCCAGGTACGCATCCACACCCGCTCGGGTCATTTTCTATACGCATGTTTAGATTCTCACATGTGCATGATCACTCTGAGTATTCATTGATTCCCTCATCAATTGTCATGATTGCTTCATTTTATTAGTAGAGACCCGTTTTTAGGGACTTAGAAGGGTGCTACGGTTTTTACCGTACCTTCCTGATAAGTAACCTGACCCCCGAACCCGATCCGGTTTTTCACAGACCACCTTTTCCAAAGTAAGGAGTCACACTTAGGGTTTTTCTTTCTTATTTTGTTTACCCTTTAAAAATAAAACAAAAATAAGTGGCGACTCCAAGTTAGTTTTCTTAATCAAATAAAAAATCATTTTTCAAATAAAAATCGAGCTCGCCATCGAGTGGGAAACGCATGAGCCGAAATGCGGGGTCCACACTTGCCTCAATCTTTTTGAATATGATTAATTAGAAAGCAGTATGACAAATGTAATAGGAAAAATGTATTTTCATATATTCATATGAAAAAAGTCATAAAATAGAAATTTAAATTTATAAAATATAAATTTTAAGAGCTATCTGAAAATAATTAATATTTCTAGTTTTGACCAATTATGTACTACATTTTAATAAAATAAGTACCATCTTTTATCACCGTAAGTGTATAAAATTTGAATTAGTTTTAAAGAATTCTTATTTTATAAATATTTTTATATGAGTATATAAAATAAATTTTGGTTACGATCTTTTTCACTATATTCTTTATAAAAGAATATTAATTTTTTTACGATTTCTTGCTTATTGTCAAATTTTGATCAAAGGGTGATGGGTACTTGCCCTCAAAATAAATTTAATGGTGGATAAAGGATGACTTGTGATCAAATGGCCATCATTTCCTTTGCTTACATGGAGGGTGAAAGAAATTTCTTTACATGTATGTTTTAATCTTTCGTATATCTATTTTAATATTATTTCACAGTTCAGGCTTGTCTAAAGTTTTTGGGTCTATTATTTTCTTATTTAGTGGAAGGCAATTTTGTCGAGGTTAGTTCTTGAACTAAAGGAAATTTAAACACTTTCTAAAGTGAATTAAGAGTATATTTGGTAGAGATTTTATAAAGTATTTTTAGACTTTTTATACTAAATTCTTTTTATCTTTTAAATATTAAAAAAAACTAAAAATACTTCCTAAAATCGTTACTAAACACACACTAATTGTACCATCATTAAACACTAGTGAATATGAAGCTTGCAACAAAAATTTTCAATAATGGAATATTTATTAAGCTAAACATAAAGCAAGAACTAAAAGTCCCTACAAAATTAATTTTGAAAATTTTATTTTAATTATATATAATTAAATAAGATAAAAACATATAAATACAAATTTTAATATGTAAAAATAAATAAACTTGATTAAGTTATTAATAAAAACAAACATACTTGATATTAAACTTTATTCAAATTTAAATATAATATTAATTAAGTGTTGGATTGTGAAGTTAAATCAGTTTTGTTGCATTTCATTCGGGATATCGGAGGTTGAACTCTCGCTTAGCTTAACTCGTGAGGATTGTGCTTCATTATAGTGTTTTTTTATTTTTTATTTTTTATTAATAAATTATTGAATGTTTGATGCACTCCATGACATGAAATAGGGATGCTCGGGTGGGCGACTGAGAGAGTGCAATGCCACTGTTTAAGACAGGGTTGGGGCTCAATCATGGGCATGGTCAAGCTTTTTAGTTGATGTTAAAGGATTGGAGTGACAAAACGTGGACGAAATGAATTCCCTTCAAGACAAATGATTTCTATTGCTCAAAGTGAAGCAATATACTAAACCAAATGCCACGAGTCATGGGCCCTAGTAGAGATGTGACACATTGCAATGCTGGGGTTGCACGGATTCTCAAAAGGAGGTCGAAGCCAACACGGTGGGAGTTTGGTTGGAAAATCAAAAATGCCTTTAAGCGAAGCAAAATACAAAACAACTCATTTCATGGCGAAAAATAGAGAAATCTTCCACCAGATACCAAAATGGTACCATGATTGAATTAAACTTGTACGGATATCACATGCTCTTCCAACTAAATTGAGTGATACCTAAGGACTTTAATGCTTATTGAATAAAAAGCTTGAAATAATTAAAAATATGGAGAGATAAGATGACTTAAGGCTTGTTTGATAACTATTTTTGAAAATAGTTTAAAAAATAGTTTTTAAAAACTTTTTTTTTTTTTTTTTATAAAATAAAAGTCTGTTTAAAAATTTAAAATATTTTAAATTTGATTTCTAATATTTTAAAATATGTTTTACAAATAAATTTTATATATAAATTTTTATTTTTAAATCATTCTATATATTTTAATAATTATTTTTTAAAACAAGAAAATAAATGAAAATAATAAAAAAAATAATTAAAAGATGTTATATGAAAACATTCTATTTTTTATTCTTAAGAATAGAAAAAAAAAAAAAGATTTTTGATTGGCAAACATATTTTCTTAGTTTTTGTTTTGAAGAATAGAAAACTGTTATCGAAAACAATTACTAAATAAACTCTTAGGGTCTGTTTGGTTTTTGTTTCCAAGAACTATTTTCTGTTCTTGAAAATAAAAAACGCAAAAACTTATTTGGGGAAGAGGGTGTGTTTTTATTTTTTGTGTTTTCTGTATTCTCAAAAACCATTTTTTTAAGAACAATAAAAAAATGTTTTTATTGTTAAAAGAATATATTATTTTTCATGTTTTCTCTTCATTCTTTTTGTGTTTTCTTAGCTGTTTTTTTGTGTTTTCATAAAAGTGAGTTCGACCCAACCACTACACCCTCACCCACAAACTCTTTCTTCTTCCTTAAATTATTGAAATTAATATATTTATACATGATGACAAAGTCATAATTTGTTTAAGAAAATTATAACTGGTATTAAAATTTTAAAATAGAATAATTTTTTTTAATTTAAATGAATTGTGCATATGAAAATTATTTATATATTTATAATATCAAGTTAATGGAAGAAAACACTTTATTAATTAAAATAAATAAATTTTAAACATGATTTTTTGTTTTACTTATTTTAAAAAACTTTTTTATTAATTCAACAATATATATATATTTTTTGTTTTTGAAAACAAAAACTGTTTTCTAGAATTCCGTTCTCAAATACAATTTTTTTTTTCTAAAAACATAAATAAAAATGTTCTTAAAAACTATTTTCAAAAAATGTTTTCTAAAACAGTTTTCAAAAACAGCAATCAAACATGACCTTATATTTTCCCTTAAACCATAACATTGAAAACAAACTTTATTTATAAATTAAATTTTAAAATAAAATTATTAAACATAAAATCAAATTACATTAAGAGAGTGTTTGACAGTAATTAAATATTTTTAATATTTGAATGATAAAAATTTTGAAATGTTAAAAATATTGAAAATATTTTTCAAAATCACTGTTAAATAGGCTCTAACTAATTGTTATCTCTAATTCGTCTGCTCTTAAGGCAGAAATTAAACATCAGGCTTATACTCGAATTCAACTAATATTCTTAAATTCATGATAAAATTTAAGTCAGGACCACTTACTAGGACCTTTCTTTTCGGTATTCGGCCAGACTAATTGGCCTACTTGGTGGGTGGGTCTGCGTGTCTGTTGAGGTCTAATTATCGTACTCTTGATGAGAAGGCTGAAAACAACACTTCATCCTATTCCATTTTTATATTCAACGATCTGGACACTTGGATTCTCCATTATCTTGAAAAATTGATTGGTATTTGTACTTTTATGAACCCTAAATTTTATTATAAGAATAAGGGATAATTATTTGCAATAAAAAAGTAAAGCAACCCCCCCTTTAAGGAGGCTTAATACTCCGAAAAAACTACTGCTGAATTCAGCTAGCGCAGCCACCCCGTGTTGGGACTACTGGGACTGAAATGAACAAAAGTTGAAGACTATCACTTCCTCTCCCACCTCCTTCACCATTCTTGAACACCCAAAAACCCAAAAAACTCTCAATTTCCTCTGCTTTTGAAAATATTAGATCAAATCTAGTTGAGTCAACCTACTTGAACACCCAAAAACCCATTTCCGACCACGTCTAATTAATGTCTAAAAATTTTCTTTGTGAATTATCTTATAAATAAAGATCAGTTATGACCAAGTCCAGATATGGATTGAATATATACATGGTGACTTTAAAACCAGAGGCCACATTCAACAATCAAATATGACTTTGACACATTGAAGCACCAAATATAATTTGCTGTTTACTACATGCATATGGCCATGGCTTAGCGCAGCCACCAACTATTCCGGTCACCGGAGCTGAAAGAGCAAAACCTAAACACAAGCACCTCTTGACCCAGCTCAGCAACAGCTCTACATGGAGCTAGAGAATCACGACACAGCGGACAGGTTGATCGCTTATACTGAACCCATCTATCCAAGCAAACTTTGTGAAACAGATGATCGCATCTCAAGTCGCTTATCTCATCTCCTTCTTCAATCTTGCATAGACAGACAGCACATTCTTCTTCTGATTCCTCAGAGCCTAATTTAACCTTATAGTGGCCTATCCTGAGTTCTTCCTCACCATTTTCCAGCATGCCAAGTGTGTAACTTGCAAAGGAGAAGCGGTGGAACAAGAAACTCCATGCCCATTTGAAATGGGTAATGGGTAAAACTATGTAATTCACCATGATCAATCTGGGAATTACCTCAGGAAGATGCAGAAAGCGAGAAGAAAAGTAGAGCGGGAAGGCTGAGATAAATAACAAGGGACCATTCAAAGCTTGTCTTTTGAAACTACGAGGAAATTGCACAGCCCTACTTCACCTTTCATACCAGAAAACTATTTGTTAAATAGAACTGATTTCATTGACTAAGAAATCTGCTTATCACATCATATTCCACCAACTTTTTGAATTGTCATTTTTTTATACGTCTATATTTAACCTAATTAAATTTGTTTTAGGTGACTATTCTTCATGGAAACGTAAAAGCTTGGCCTCTTTTTATAAAAAACAGACTACGGAAAGGAGGCTGCGGACGTGAAATTCCTATGCAATTTAGTCACACTTTTACTGCAAAAACAGTATAAAATATTGTACGTAATCGTCATCAACTTTGAAAATTATAAGGAAAAAAAAAGAACAGTAGAATTGAGGTCCCATGTGTCCGTTGGATACTCTTCAATTTTCTCATCACGTGAGTTGAATAGGCAGAACAGACAAGGAAAAGTTTCAATGTTCTACCTCTCACAATCAATGTGTGTGATGGTGACAAAGAAAATTGGATTGCAGCTACGTATTTAGCAGCCTCGCAAATGTCATTATAATAGAAGAAAAAAATGCAGAATATTGAAGACATGAGGTCAGATTGGCAATATTTTCCAAAACCGGATTTAAGAAAAAAGTGTTTTTGGAAACAGTTCTTGACCAGCTCAAATTGTTCATTGGAACAAAATTTTATATGAAAATTTAAATATAAAAAACAGTTTCCTCAACTGGTGGTTCATGAACGTATCCGATGCAAGAGTTGACAATATGTTCTCGATCTGATCTATTGATGTTTAGAATAGTATACAAAAAGGCAACTGCAAACGTCTCATATTTGTTTTAAAAATTCATCTCACAAAGAATGATTTTCTTCGTCAAATGTATTTTTTTCTGTTCCAAAGATGGCAAAATTGTTTCCAAAAATGGCTTCCAAACAATCCTATGATTGTTTTTCAAATATGATCTTGACACATTCAGAATTATGGTCCGGTGAAGAGAAAAAGCAGAGATCCAAATTTAATCTGGATTTGCCATTAAGGTAGATAAGTATCGATTCAAACATCTGTAGGTGACAAGGCTAGTGCCACAAATCCCAAATGGACCCACAAAAGATGATCTGCATGAATAGTACTAGGCTATTACAGACTCATATTTTCTTTAGCAGTCAGGAATGTACTATGTGGCCTGTGCTGGGCAATGCATACACATGTGCCATCAATGCAATAGTTGGTATTGAAATATACCCAATTTTCGGCCAGAATATTATTCCAGATGAAGAGGATATCAGTGAGTTAGTCGGAAGCTGGAATCAATCAACAACCAATTCAGGAAATTAAAGCCACAAAAATGAGAAATCTATGAAAGCAATTGTTAAATTTACGTAAAAGTAGACTGGTTTCAATGCTTGGCTGAGAAGAAACAGCATCAAACAACATAATTTTACAATATACATTGAATAGGAGTACTTTGAAGGCTCTGATTGATGACAATGATCAATTTAGCGCAGCCACCACATACTGCGATTGCCAGGACTGGATGAAGAAAACTTGACCACTATCACTTCCTCTCCCACCTCATTCACCATTCTTGAAGGAGCAGTACAACTTCGACACAAGGGACATGTTCCATTTCTATGTCCAAGCCATCTGTCCAGGCAATCTCTGTGAAACATATGACCACACCTCAACTCTCTTACCTCTTCTCCTTCTTCAATCTTGCATAGACACACCGCACACTCTACCACCTCATTCGACCCCTCCTCAGGCTCATAGAGCCCTATGTTTAGTCCCTGGTCAAAATTTTCATGCACATTAATTTTGTGCGAATTAGGAAAGAGGGAGTAGTGAAGCAAGAAATCCCATGCCCAAGCCAAATGGGAAGCAGTTGGAGTTATATAATTGGACATGATGGATTGAGGAATGAACTTGGGAAAGAGCTCATGGCGGATGAAGATGAAGGTGCATAGCATCAGAATGGGGAAGAGAAAAAGAGGTGAACTTGTTAGTAGAAAGTTCATGTTTTGTGATTTCACGAAGAAAACTAACTTTTGAGGATAGAGCTCTGCACAAAACCACAGATATAAATAGCTTTTATTGGCAGCCGTATACGTATTTAATTTTCGAAACAACAGTACATAAACAAATATGTCTGTATAAATATACACAATATGTGTCAATTGTGTATGTTGAGGCTAATTGAAAAACGTGTTCAACAGCTTTTACTTTTCAATTGTATATGTTGACAGAGACCACAGCCAATGGAAATTTCTCACATTTAGAAATCAATAATATGGTCATTTGATTTCCAACGTTCTCTTTCTCAGGCAAGGATCATCATTCATCCAAGGTACTAGAGTCTCTCGAGGAATTCTTCAACTTTCCCTTTCACTCCCGCGAAGATACATGGGACTTCTCAGGGAGGGAGGTAGGCACATAAGACACGCTTTGCATTGTTAGTTTTCCATGAAGTTAGGATTAGGTTTCCAAAATAGATACAGATTCAATAAATAAGAGCACACTTCCGAGTCATTTTCGTCAAAGCGTTTAGAACAAAACAGAGTTCTTATGGTAATTTTTTTCCCTTTTTTGGTAAGATATTAAGATTGCAGATAATATTAAAAACGTTTTTAGTATTTATAATTTTAAGTATTAAAAATATTAAAAATACTTTTTAGAATTATTATTAAATAGGTTCTAAGAGTATATTTGACAGTATTTTTGGGAAGCATTTTTAGTATTTTTAATATTTAAAAATTAAAATTTTCAAGTGTTAATAAAAATAGAAATATTTTTTAAAATTATTAGCCAATGGACGCTAATAACAAAAAATGAAAAAATAGATTATAAGTATGAACTAGTTGTTGTCCAAAACTCCCTTCCAAGTGACCTAACAAAAATTGATAAATGCTTGACTTTTGTAAGCAAAAAGTTAGAAGTTTAGAAAATCTAACCCTCTCCAATAGTGACCTAAAGAAATTTGATTCCAATGGCCAAATATTTTCCTAGGTTTGGATAGTGACCAAAAATTTGATATTTTCTGACTTGTAAACAAATGAGGTTGGAAAATAAGTTGCTTTTGTTGGAAGTATTTTGTACATCCTTATCAAGTTGTTTTGGGGCTTACACATCTGCTCATCAAGTTGGACTTATTTTCTTTCCTGCCAAACACCTCTTTTCCTTTTTGTTCCAAAAAATGCATATCTAGTCCTATTAACGCATATTTTCTGTCATTTTTTTTTCAATTTTTGTTTTGTTAATTTTGGATTTTTTCTACACTTACCCAGGACAAGGATCATTCTCAATTCAGATCAGTCAAAAATGGGAAATCATGAGGTTTGATATTTGCAGTAAAATTCAAGATTTAAAGTGAATTTATTTTCCGCTGGTTACAACAGCTTTTTGAGAATATTGAAGGTTTTCTAGAAACTCTCATATTAGAGTTCATTAAAATATATATGATCTTTCTACCTCTTCAAAAGGCTGCTATCAATCATATATTTTTTTTATTCTAATCCACATGCATGGTTGAATATATTTTCAATTTATCGGAACACGTGATTTTGATTATGATGTTTGTTTCCAGAGAAAACTGGTTTTAATTATGTCAAGGTGCACTGCTTTATACTTTTCAAATGTCACACTAGTTGTGTATTTGAATATTTCTTTCTAAGGCTTTTGAATGGGGGAATTTAAATCAATTATATATTGAAGTTTTTTACAACCATTGTTGAACTTCGATCCTTTGTTATCTAATCTCTCCTTTTACTGGTAAGAATGTTAGAAAATGGCAACATTGAATATTTTCCTGAGAAACAAACAAGACAATGCTCCCAGACCATGGTAGGATACTCTTGAGATTAGTGTAGCAGCATGTAGCAGCCTAGCTTTGTGTTAGGGCTAGTTTGTGCAGAAAAGTCAAACTTGCTTCAATCGACCTTGACATATTCTTTTATGGATAGTATAACTTTTATAATATTAGAAAATGACTTTTCCACTCTAGACCTACACCATAGCTTTTCAAATTTGTTCAGCTGTCAACTAGCCATATTAGCCATAATGGATTTTTGGATATGGGGCACTTGCAATCGTTATCTCATGAGAGCCTAGCCAACAATTTTGATGAGAGTCTGATATTAAATTTTAAATTCAATATAAGGTGCTTAGGCTTATCTAAGCCTAACCAATTAACCTATGAGGAGGTGTCTCCAAAAGGCTTCACAAATGGACTCTTTTTTATTTTATTTTATAATTTCAACTAAGGATTTGACACTTCAACATAAACTATGAAAACAATAAGTTTTGAGTCATCTAACTCTTCTGTCTTTAATTAGTATCACTCTGAGTTATTTGTATTGCCCTTTTATTTATTTTAGGCTAAGAAAATAATTAGTAACAATTATTTACCCTCATAATTAAAGCACTCAACTTAGGCATTTTATTTAACTCATTTTATTTTTCTTTTTCCTTGGTAAGATTAATTTTTTCCTTTTAAAAATATGATTTAGAGTTATTTTTATTTTGAAATCGAGTAAATTTCTTTAACCTTTGCTATGGTTAGCATAAGTTCGCGCTCATCTATTAATTGCAACTTTCAGTGTTCACTCTCATCTATTGATTGTAACTTTTAATAGCCAAGTGGGGGGAGAGGGTGGGCGCAACTTCTAAAACATGTATAAAATTTGTCAATTACAAAATATATGAGCTTTAGCCTAATAACCAATCATGACACTTTTCATGGGAGGCAAACACTCGGTTTGAGGTTTGATTTCACTCGTGAGAAGTAGAAATTTTTTCAGGCCTTGCTTGGATCCACCCCTGGATTCTCTTTAGAAACTCTTTGGCTACGTTGTTAGAATTCTTAGGGAGAAGAAATATCTTAAAAATCAAGAGAGATTCTACTAACTCACCAATGAGAAGGGAGTTGACATCAATAACCATCATCATGCCCTTGTGCTAAAGGAATAACACTCGCACTCATGGGATCTCTATCCTAGTCCATCTACACAAATGTCTCCCTTTTAACCGCATCTCCCTTCCATAAATGGCTAGTCACTCTACGTCTCTCCTAGAAAGCTGACCTAAAATGCTTTCAAAATCCTTTTAATAGAAAATCGTAATGTGTTGTAAAATGATGTAACTAATATTGAATGCTTTCCCTCAATGATGCTACCGTCAAGAAATCTCTCAAAAATCATACGTCAACATGGTGCCTACATTTAAGGATAAAAGACATATCCCAACATATGGGGGCAATTGGCGACTATAAATAGTACTGAGTTGTGGGGCTGGGGACTTAAAAAGGGTACTGAAGGAAGGGTAGATCACATATTCTTTAGGCTTCTAAGGCTGCAGACCCTTCAATTCTAGGCCAATTTTTAAGTTTCATACAAAGAGACAACTTCATTGAAGACTTCCAAAATTTCACTCCAATTCTCCACAGATAACTTAAGATTCACCTCTCTCAACATGGCTTTTATGAGACCACCATATTCATATTGCATGTTGGAGTAGGCTACACTCAGTCAAGCGTAATTCAGCAAAATCAAATAACTCCACTTCCATAAAATCAATATTCCTACCTGGGAAGATAGGCCTACAGAAGGAACTCTTTGAAAACCTAATTTGCTACTCTACGGAAGGCAATAGAGACGGGTCATATCTGGCTTTGGCCCTTCACCTCTTGAGAATATTATGCATACAAGTATTAACCAAGTTAAGACGGATATTGAATTCAAGCATCAAAATGAGTCAATCAAGCATTGTAGAGTTTTCTAAACGATACATGAAAAAATAGAAAATATTTTAAAAACTTTTGTATTGTTAAATAAGTAAGGAATATATTTATAGAAAATAAATCAAGAAAGCTATGTCTTATATTTAACATCCAAACAAAATTTTGTTCTAAATTAAAATTAAAACTATTTTTTAAAATTATTTTAAGAAAACGTGATTAAATAGGCTCTTAAAATCAATAGAACTTTTAAAACTTTTAGGTTTGTTTGCTAATTGTTTTTGAAAATAATTTTTAAAAATAATTTTATAATTTTTATAAAATAAAAATTTGTTTAAAAACTTAAAATATTTTTAATCTGTTTTTAATATTTATAAATATGTTTTAAAAATAATTTTTATATAAAGTATTTTATTTTTAATTATTTTATATATTTATATTTTTTAAAACAATAATAAAAAAACAAGTGGAAAAAAAATAATTAAAAAATATTTTCAAAAAATATTTTATTTTATATTCTTAATAATAGAAAGTAAAAATAGTTTTCTATGTTTTTTTAATGAAAAAAAGAAAAGCGTGTAAAAAACAATTTCAAAACAGGCACCTAGTCATTTTCTCACAGTAGCGACAGTACGAGGAGAGATAGATGTGACTTCCAACGTGAACCGCACGGCAAAGCTAGTCGTGTTTGGATCCACAGAAAAATAAAAAAAGCCAAAGGCTTTGGTCTAGGTTTCGTGCTCGCATAACTCCCTCTTTCCGAGGATTTTGGTGGGCAAGATTGCAGTGTTTAAATCCTTCGCCGCAGGAATTGGGTGGTGCAAAATTGGCGGCCTACAATATTGCAGTGTTTATTCCACCACCACACATTGGCCATTTCATGATTCAGCTTCTTACAAACAGAATATACAATATACACTCACGAGTAGTAGTTTTAAGGCCAAAATCCCAATTTTGCTACAATATTTTTTGGGATGAATAATATTTTATGGTAAAAAAATAAATTTTTGCAATGATTTTCATTTTTATGGCAAAAAAAGTTCTTTTATGATGAATTTTTTATTAATGATAAAAAATCATGTTCAGACACATAATATATTTGAGGTAAATACATTTTCATAATATTTTAATATGAATATTGTATTTGTAATAAAATAAATAAATTTTATCACAATATCAATTTATGGTAAATAATTTTTGTAAAATCTTATGACAAAATTTTATTTATAACTAATAATTTTTACTAGATTATTAATCATTTAACACATACTTCTTTTAATAAACTTATATCTCATACCTTTAAATTCAATATTATAATAAATAAATAATTTTTACATTTATGAATTTAAATTCAATATAATAAAAAAATAAACAATTTTACTATCAATAAATAAACTTTCACTCACCTCCATTTAATCTAATCTCGGTTGGTTTTGAGCTCGTTGAAGTGACCCTACCCATTTGCCTTTTTCTGTATTTTGACAACAACCAAAGTACATGAGTTGTGAAATGTTGCGACAACAAAAACTTTCATATAAACATTGTTAACATATATGTTTTGATTTTACAGATGACAAAACCAAAACATTATAGAAGACAGAACTAAATATAACCATTGGGTTCTCAAAATATTCCATTAACTTAATATTCCATGTTTCCCCACTTTTCGTATCCCTACCCTACCATGAGTCCTCTTGCTCTATCGGGTATTGGGTACCTTCCATTTTTCCTCACATCTCTATTTATCTTGTATAGTCTTTATAAACTCATCTCTATCTCATAACTTTTTTCCCTCATGACTTAAAATGTTTATAAAGATATTTTCAATAATCTTTCTTATTTTATAAGGAAGTCTAATATTACAATAATATATCAATCTAAAAATATTCTTTATAAAGAATGAATCTATACTAATTAGGAATTTGAGACACTTTCTAAATATCTTCACCTTGAACCAAATTCCATGAAGTCAATTCTCAACCTTTGTATGACACAAACTTAACTTTTTTTTCTTTTTTGTATCATATATATCATTACAAGAGAGCAATTGACTCTACCTTCATTGAAAATTCTTTTTGTTTTCATCTTATGTGTTATATGATCTTTTACTCTTCCAGAAATCTTCAACTTAAACTTTGATACCAATTTGTTGCGGTAGAAACTTTGATGCAAAGATCATTAATAAAGAATACAAAGATAAAATAATCAATACAAACTGTACATGAGGTTTTAATGTGGTTTGACCAACCATACCTACGTCCACAGATAAAAGAGAATAATTTCACTATTCAAATAAAGAATATTATAGAGGACAAAACCAAAATATTATAGAGGAAATAACTATATACAACTATTAGATTCTCAAAACATCCCATGTTTTCTCACTCTTCGTATCCCTACCCTACTACGAGCTCTCACGCTCCACCAAGTACCTCCCGTTCTTCCTCACATATCTATCCACCTTGTATAGTCTTTATAGGCTCATATTTATTTCATAACTTTTTCCCCTCTTGATCTAAAATATTTATAGAGATATTTCCAATAACCTTCCTTATTATATAAGGAAGTCTAATATTATAATTATATCTCAACCTAAAAATATTTTATATAATATTATTTATAAAAAAAATCTATACTAATTAGGAATTTGGAACACTTCCTAACATGGAATCTTAATTGCAATCTTGCGTCTTCCTATCTTCCTATCTGTGTTTGCTTTTGACATTATTGTTGCAGTATCACACCTCTCTCTGACTTTTCTTTTTTTTTGGTTTTCCTCATTTTTTCTTGGCATCCAAACAGATCCTATTGGTTGATTGATTGGTCTCTGTCTTTCTTGTAGGTTGAGTTACATTCCCCGAATAATCTAGACTTTTTATGTGATCATGTTCATCAATCGCAATCCCCATGACTACTATTGGCACTAGCTCAATGCTTAGTTTCTCTTTCCCCTGAAATGTTTGACTTAAAATTGCTAATTGTCTATTGAATCCATTTTTGGTGTTTGAATATTCATGAGTGATTGAGGATTTTGCTTTTTTGCTTTTCACTTAGTATTTAATGATGAACTTCGAATTTGATTCTTGATTAATGTGTTTTTTGGAGGTATTTGTTTTGCGCAATTTGGAGAAGTAAAAAATTGCAGGTATGATTATGTCTAAAAGTTAATTGATGGTTTAATATATGTATTTGAAGGTTTGTACCTGCTACCAAGTTCTATTTCCTTTGGAATTCTAATTGTATGGGAATAATAAGCCTTTGCGCCTACTGATTATGGAATTGTGAATTAAGACCATTAAGATCTAAGTCAGTTAAGAACCCAAGATTGCCTATTGATTCTAGTATTTTCCTCTGAAATTTTCACTTTACATTCTTGCCATTTAGATACTTCCAAGGTGTGTAGTTTTGATTATCTTATTGCTATGTTTTGTGAGCTTGTGAAGTACTGAATTTACCTTTTCTAATGATTTTTTAAGGAATGGTAAATTTTACAGCAATATTTTAATCAACTGATTCAACAACTGACAATTGTTTGCCATTGAGTTTTAATGTCCAGTAACCATAGATCTCTTACAGTGAACCACTTTGATCGTCTTGAATATGCATTAAGCTTTTCTAAATCGAGGCGCATATTTGTTGTCTCATATTTGGAAATTTTCTCATCTTCTTTGGACTACTTATAACTCTTATCTAAATTTCAGATATATCAGAAGTTTTAGATTCAATAGAGATTTTGAAAACAAAGGAATTGACCCTCTCCTATTACAATCCCTCCAAAGCCTCTTCCAACCCAAATGGGGGAAACTGTCATCTTGAAGATGGCAGAGGTTTGGTGTCCCTTTCGGCTGCTAGGAGCTGTGACAATTTTGAACAATTAAAGCTTGTTAACTCTTTCTAGCTTCTGACTTTGAAAGAGAAAAACCCCATGGTTATTGATGAACGACAGGGACATGAGGAGGTCCCTAATACTCAGCTATATAAGAAACTCCTCCTCTGAACAATGCCAATACATGAATACTTTAATCTTAAACTAAAGTTGCTTATCGTGGGATGATGAATTCAGCGCAGCCACCACATAGACCGAGTACTGGAACTGAATGAACAATACCTGAAAACTATTACTTCCTCTCCCACCCCATTCACCATTCGTGGAGGAGCAAGGCAACCGCGACACAAGGGACATGTGCCATTTCTATGCCCAACCCATCTGTCAAGGCAATCTCTGTGAAACATATGATCACACCTCAACTCTCTTATCTCTTCTCCTTCTTCAATCTTGCACAGGCACACTGCACACTCAGCCACCTCCTTCGACCCCGGCTCGGGTCTGTAGAGCCCTAGTCTTAGTCCCTGATCACCATTTTTCGGCACATTCATATTGTGATGAGAATTAGGAAATAGGGAATGGTGAAGCAAGAAATCCCACGCCCATGTCAAATGAGCGGCGGTTGGAATTATGTAATTTGACATGATGGAGCGAGGGATTAACTTGGGAAAGAGCTTATAGCAGATGAAGATAAAGAAGCATAGCATCAGAACGGGAAAGAGAGGAAGAGCTGAACTTCTTGGTGGAATGCTCATGTTTGCAGATGATTCCACGAAGAAAACTAGCTTCTAGTATTGAGCTATATATATATTTTCAAATCCTTTCGTAGATATTTTTCTGATGAAGTGACAAAGTCCAGACATCTACAGAAATAGAGAGATGTGACTTCCAACGTGAACCGCGTTGCAAAGCTAGATTTGCTTGGATCCCCAGAAGTTGAAGCTGCCTCTCGTGGATATTTTTCTGATGAAGTAACATCTCCTAGGGGCAAAGTCCAGACTTCTACAGCAATAGTAGTTAACATCGGGAAAGAGATGACTTCCAACGTAAACCGTGTTGCAAAGCTAGATTTGCTTGGCTCCCCAGAAGAAGTTGAAGCTGCCTCTCGTAGATATTTTTCTGATGAAGTGACATCTCCTAGGGCCAAAGTCCAGACTTCTACAGCAATAGTAGTTAACATCGGGAAAGAGATGACTTCCAACGTAAACCGTGTTGCAAAGCTAGATTTGCTTGGCTCCCCAGAAGAAGTTGAAGCTGCCTCTCGTAGATATTTTTCTGATGAAGTGACATCTCCTAGGGCCAAAGTCCAGACTTCTACAGCAATAGTAGTTAACATCGGGAAAGAGATGACTTCCAACGTAAACCGTGTTGCAAAGCTAGATTTGCTTGGCTCCCCAGAAGAAGTTGAAGCTGCCTCTCGTAGATATTTTTTCTGATGAAGTGACATCTCCTAGGGGCAAAGTCCAGACTTCTACAGCAATAGTAGTTAACATCGGGAAAGAGATGACTTCCAACGTAAACCGTGTTGCAAAGCTAGATTTGCTTGGCTCCCCAGAAGAAGTTGAAGCTGCCTCTCGTATATATTTTTCTGATGAAGTGACATCTCCTAGGGCCAAAGTCCAGACTTCTACAGCAATAGTAGTTAATATTGGGAAAGAGATGACTTCCAACGTAAACCGTGTTGCAAAGCTAGATTTGCTTGGATCCCCAGAAGAAGTTGAAGGCGCCCAGGACGTCATGTTGGATTGCCAAAAGGAATTGCGGCATGTGTCTATTTCCGATGGGAAGTATCGGGGCCAAAATTGTACGGTTTAAATCTTAGCGAGGAATTGAGTGGTGCAAACGCCCCAATTTCTCTGGAGTTATATACGTCCTTTTAGGTACGTCACTGGAAGGGTCTCCAACGGGCTGGGCCGGGCCGCCTGGCCCGGAGGAGTAAGGCCCATGGCCCATCCCGGGCCGGGCCTTGGTATATCTAAGGCCCGTGGCCCAGCCTGTGGGCCCTCAAGTTGGGAGGGCTGGACGGGCTTGGGTAAAAATTAAAATAGTTTTCAGTTTTGAAGGGAAGGGGGAGCTAGCCCTCTTTTGTGTAACTATTTTGTATTAGTTATATGTATATTAGAAATGTTGTATGATTTAAAAAAAAAAATAAAAGTGAGTTGGCTGTTCAACGGTCCATGACCGTTGAACATGTTTGCCACTCAATTCAATATTATGACCGTTGAACGGTCTTGATTAAAAAAAAAAAAATTAAATCCTAATATTTAAATCCCTATAAATATTAAATACCCTCAATTTTTTTCTATTCTCTCAACTCTTAAGCTCTCTCTCATTCCACAATATTTCCGATTATTGCATTTTGTCTCAAATTATTCAATATTATTGGTGGTGAAAAACAAGTATTGGTGGTTCAAAGAGTTCAAATTTGAAGGAATTTCTGCTTCGATTCTCCAATTTAGTAACATACTTCACCTTTACTTTTATTTATTTGTTACATTTTAATTTTACATTTATTATTTTTAGCATAATATTTTATCAATAATTATAATTATGGCAAGTGGTTCTTGTTCTTCATCTAATGCATGTGATAGCAAAAACTTTACTTCAAATATATGGAATTTTTTTGATAGAATATAAATAAATTTAGAAAATAATAAAAAAGAAATAAAAGCAAAATGTAAAATTTGTAACAAACTTCTTAGTGGTGGCTCAAATGCAGGTACAAGTCATTTAAAAAGGCATCATGAAAATTGTAAAACTAAAAATAATGTAAATATTAGAAATTATATGCAATTAGGTAAAGATGAAAGTGAAAATTTAAAAACATTTTCTTATGATGAATCTTATTGTCGTGAAGAAATGATTGGTTATATAATAAGAGCAGAACAACCTTTCAATTTCATGGAAACTCATGATTTTACGGGAACAATGCAACGAGCTGTTAATCCTCAGTTTCAAGGTTGCTCTAGAAATACAGTTAAAAGAATTCTTATAAAAAATTTTGAAACACAAAAAGAAAATTTAAAACTTTTTTTTGCAAATTTTGAAGGAAGAATTTGTTTAACATTTGATATTTGGACATCTTTAACTCATAGTGGTTTTTTATATATAACTGCTCATTATATTGATAATGAATGAAAATTAAATAAAAGAATTATTTCATTTAAAATAATAAATGCTCCACATAATGGTAAAAATATAGCATCTTTAATAAATGATGAAATCATAGATTTTGGCATTTGTGATAAAATATTTACAATAACATTAGATAATGCTTCTAATAATGATGCAGCAGTATCTAGATTAAAACGATATTGACAAATAAAAGAAGATCAATGTAAAATATTTCATGTGCGTTGTTGTGCACATATTTTAAATTTAATTGTAAAAGATGGATTAAAACACGTTGATGATACATTATAAAAAATTAGAGGCATTGTTGCGGGTCTTAATAGTTCTCAAGCAAAACATGAATTATTTTTTTATTGTTGCAAAATGTTAAATATGAAAAAAAGAAATATAAATTTGGATATGCCCACTAGATGGAATTCCATTTATAAACTTTTACAAACTATTACAAAATATAGAAAAGTAATAGAACTATACGAAATACAATTAATTAACAATGATTGTGAAGCAGATATTGATGTATTAAATGATTATGATTGACATATTGCAGATCTTTTAAGAGATCTTTTTGAAGTATTTGATACTTCAACAAAAAATTTTTGTGGTGTATATTATCCATCTTCAAACCGAGTTGTCATGCAAATAACTAATATTTTTATTGTACTTCAAAAATATTTAAATTTGTATATATTTAATGATGCAATATTTGCAATGATAGAAAAATTTAGAAAATATTGGGGAGAAATACCTTTAATTTTTATCTTGGTTTAATTGTGGACCCTAGATTGAAATTTGAAGCTTTGTATGAATGGTTAACAATTATTTATTTTAATAACCAAATAAAAATTGAAGAAATTAAAAATGAAATAAATTCATTATTATATAATTTATATAACTATTATAAAGAAAAATATGGTGATGATATTAGTTCTATTAAATTACCACCTATATCTACAAGTTCTTCATCTTTTTATAAAGGAGCTCTAGAAATGTTAAAAAGTCGAAAAAAGATAACAAATAGTTCTCCAAACAACACAATTGATTTAGATAGATATCTTAATATTGATTTAATTTCATTTGAAGATAATGAAGATTTTGATATTTTAATATGGTGGAAATCACAACAACACAAATATCCTGTGCTTTCTATCATTGCTCGTGATGTACTAACAGTTCCTGTGAGTACAGTTGCATCAGAAGCTGCTTTTAGTGTAAGTGGAAGAGTAGTTAGTGATAAACGATGTAGCTTAGCGCCGGATTCTATTGAAGCAAATATATGTGTGAAAGACTGGACAATAGCAGATAAAAGGATATTTGATTCTATTCAAGAAGAAAATATGCTTGTTGATATGGAAAAACTAAAATCATCAAGATCTTCATAGATTTGCGATAGTTCGCCATCACCGTCAAGAGATAATGATTAAAATATTTTACTAAATGTATGTCATATTTTTATTTTTATTTTTGTGGTTGAAAAGTACAAATGATTGACAAATAAGTAGGTGTCAACCTAGTTGGGATGTATTTACTTTGTAGTGATGTAAACTTTTCCCACATTTTCAAATGTAACGTATACATTCAATGAATAAAATAGTTAGCAATGAATATTTTTATTAATGTAGCATTTTCTATTTCTTGAATATTTTATATATATATATATATATATATATATATATATATATATATATATATATATATATATATATATATATATATATATATATATATATATTTTTTTTTTTTTTTAAGTGGCGGGCTTACGGGTGGGCTAGCCCCGCTGGGCCGGGCCTAAATTGGAGCCCATGGCCCGGCCCATCCAAAAATGGGCTCGGGCCGCGGGCTTTTTGGAGACCCTTAGGTACGTGCAGAGCACAATTGCAGATTACTAAATTTACTAGCACGAAAACCTTAAATTGAGTGATACCAAAAGAAGTTCAAAAGAAAAATTGTTATGATGGAAATTAATACTTCATCTTGTTTTATATATTATTATACTTAGATGACATATATCCTAAACCCATTTTTTGTAATAAGAATCCCAAATTTCGCAATGTTTCAAACTCATTTTCCCTAATCTTTAAGAATTATTTCATTCCGGTGAAGATATCTTTTTTTTTTTACCCAAGTATGGAGGATTATTAATGAATAATCTAAATTATTGTGATTTTATAAATTAAGATCAACTAGGAATGAAAAATTTTAATTTTTAAATTTCACTACTTTGATACGAATCAAGGTTTGTTTGTTTATGAAACTAAGAGTATGTTAGATAATGATTATAAAAGATATTTTTAGTAATTTTAACACTTGAAAATTTTTATTTTTTAAGTATTAAAAGGATTAAAAACATTTTCGACAGTCACTATCAAATAGACTTTAACAATATTAAAATAAAAAAATATCATAATTGGTATGTAATGAACTTAAAAAATCACATATAATGTTTTCAAAAAACTTGGTAGATGTAAACACTATGGATCAATCGACCATAGGACAAATTCACTAAATTTGAAAGAAAGTACATAATACCTAGACTACGCACTACTACATTGATCAACACCTATAATCACTTTTATATCCACAACACGATACCTATATGGTCCTTGGTGAACTTGTCAACAATTTGAAAGGCTGTGATTAATAGCCACAATTAAAATATAGACTTCGGAAGTGTTGGGAATGTGTAAAACAATAATGAAAATTAACTCTAGGGGCATGGTGTGTAAAAATCCAACCTATAGGTGTATTTATAATTAAAAGATCCAAGTGGGTCAGGCCATGATTGTTAATTAATAAAGTAGTTAAAAAGGGAAAATTTTCATAAAATTATTCACTAGCAGTTAATCGTCTGGCATGCTTGAGCTCTAGCTTTCAGTCTCCCTTTCAAATTTTGACTTTTTAGCTAAAAAAATAAACCCATTTTGAAATTAAGCCCCATATATAACACACCTTATACATGCATTATTCACCACATATGCTTATTAATACTTACTTGAAAAGCTTTGTGAATGAATTAGGAATAACATGTGTTTCAAGGCCAATGTAAAATTCAGAAAGCATGTATAATTGAATCCAAAAATAAAATTTTTAACCTAAGTTAATTAGTCTAGCTCACTAACGCAAATGAATCTTTTTGCTGCTACAAAATATATACAACTTACTAGGATTACATATAAATCTTCAAATAACTTACACCAACAACTTGCACAATATTAGGTTTGGCAATTGTTAGATAGATGAAAGAACCAATTAGGTTTGTATAAATTATTTCTTCTATTTTCTCTTCATTATCGCTCAGTGTAACTTCTCTTTGAGGGTCATTAGTGTAAACAAAGGTTTGCAACTTGTCATTTGAAATTTCTCCAACAAATTTTCAAGATACAAATAAAAAATTCCTTTTTTGATTGCTTTACTTGAATTCCTAAAAAAAAAAAATTACTTCATAAGACCTAAATCAAAGTTTGCAACCAAAGTAATGTTTACTGAAAAAAAAAAAAATCAAACTAATACAACTTTCAAACTATTTGTCAAAGTAGTCTTTTGAATCCACATCAGCAATCCACATCAGCAATCCACTACTCTGAAGATCCAATTTTTTCATCCGAAATCATTCAACAAAAACCCTAACTATTATTTTCTCTTCTCTGCGGCTCCCGCCATCTCTCTTCACCGTCTGTAGCTCCCACCATCTACGACTCCCACCATCAACGGCTCCCACCAGCAGCATCTACTAGGTAAGTTTTTTTTTTCCCTCATTTTCCTTAGCTTTCTTACTAACCAAACAGAGGAAAACGAAAAATTAAATGAAATTGTTTTCTGTACATTGGGGGGTTTGGGTAGATTTCGAATTTGGGCAATGGTGGGTTAGGGTTCGAAGAGGAAGAAGAAGTGCAGGTCATGCAAAAATAACAATTTTTTTACCCAAATGCAAAATCTTTGATTTTGCCCAGTTTAATAAAAAAAAAAAAAAAATCTTCTAGCTCTGTTCTTAACCCAACGAAACCCACCTCTCAAGGAGGCCTTCATCTTTCCCTTAATGTCATAAGCCTTATACAACGCGATCCTCTTCCTTCTCTTGATTATTGTTAATAACATACCCTATTATTGTTATTTGTTATTTCATTACAAATTGATGTTATTAGTAATGTTTTATATTGTATAATTTTGTGGTTAAAAATGAAATTGATTTAATTTTTTTGGCTTCTTCTATAGGTAAACTATGTCCAATTTATCCGTGGCAATAATTTGTTTTTGTAATGGGAAAATGGTGAGAACACAAACCGATGTTGATTATGTTGGGGATAGAGTTGTGGTTGAACCTATTGATGTGCCTCTTGGGACAACATATGAACAACTGTTGGAAATGATATACTCGGTCACTGACATCAATAAAGAACATTTTCGATTAATACTTAGTTGTATGTATCCTATGAAAAAAGGGAATAAACTCCAACCTTGCCTAGTAAAGAATGATAGTAGTGTAGCTCGAATGTTAGAGTCTCTCGAGGAATTCTTCAACTTTCCCTTTCACTCCCGCGAAGATACATGGGACTTCTCAGGAAGGGAGGTAGGCACATAAGACACGCTTTGCATTGTTAGTTTTCCATGAAGTTAGGATTAGGTTTCCAAAATAGATACAGATTCAATAAATAAGAGCACACTTCCGAGTCATTTTCGTCAAAGCGTTTAGAACAAAACAGAGTTCTTATGGTAATTTTTTTCCCTTTTTTGGTAAGATATTAAGATTGCAGATAATATAAAAAACGTTTTTAGTATTTATAATTTTAAGTATTAAAAATATTAAAAATACTTTTTAGAATTATTATTAAATAGGTTCTAAGAGTATATTTGACAGTGTTTTTGGGAAGCATTTTTAGTATTTTTAATATTTAAAAATTAAAATTTTCAAGTGTTAATAAAAATAGAAATATTTTTTAAAATTATTAGTCAATGTACGCTAATAACAAAAAATGAAAAAATAGATTATAAGTATGAACTAGTTGTCCAAAACTCCCTTCCAAGTGACCTAACAAAAATTGATAAATGCTTGACTTTTGTAAGCAAAAAGTTAGAAGTTTAGAAAATCTAACCCTCTCCAATAGTGACCTAAAGAAATTTGATTCCAATGGCCAAATATTTTCCTAGGTTTGGATAGTGACCAAAAATTTGATATTTTCTGACTTGAAAACAAAATGAGGTTGGAAAATAAGTTGCTTTTGTTGGAAGTATTTTGTACATCCTTATCAAGTTGTTTTGGGGCTTACACATCTGCTCATCAAGTTGGACTTATTTTCTTTCCTGCCAAACACCTCTTTTCCTTTTTGTTCCAGAAAATCCATATCTAGTCCTATTAACGCATATTTTCTGTCATTTTTTTTTCAATTTTTGTTTTGTTAATTTTGGATTTTTTCTACACTTACCCAGGACAAGGATCATTCTCAATTCAGATCAGTCAAAAATGGGAAATCATGAGGTTTGATATTTGCAGTAAAATTCAAGATTTAAAGTGAATTTATTTTCCGCTGGTTACAACAGCTTTTTGAGAATATTGAAGGTTTTCTAGAAACTCTCATATTAGAGTTCATTAAAATATATATGATCTTTCTACCTCTTCAAAAGGCTGCTATCAATCATATGTTTTTTTTATTCTAATCCACATGCATGGTTGAATATATTTTCAATTTATCGGAACACGTGATTTTGATTATGATGTTTGTTTTCAGATAAAACTGGTTTTAATTATGTCAAGGTGCACTGCTTTATACTTTTCAAATGTATTTGAATATTTCTTTCTAAGGTTATGTTTGATTCCAGGAAAATACTAAGGAAAGAAAAAAATGTAAAAGAAAATGATTTTTTCATATTTGATTGTCTTATAAAAAATATAAAAGAAAATTAAATATAATTAAAATTAATTAAAAACTTATGTATTTTAAAATTATTTAATCTTTATATTAATGAGTTAAAATAAATAAAATGAGTTTGAAGTAAAAAATAAAAATAACTTATCAAATTTTAATTCATTTTTTATTTTCCTTCATTTTTTCTTTCTTTATATTTTTCCTTTGTATTTTCTTTTTCTTGTATTTTTCCTCAAATTTTATGAGAATCAAACATAATTTAAGGCTTTTGAATGGAGGAATTTAAATCAATTATATATTGAAGTTTTTTACAACCATTGTTGAACCTCGATCCTTTGTTATCTAATCTCTCCTTTTACTGGTAAGAATGTTAGAAAATGGCAACATTGAATATTTTCCTGAGAAACAAACAAGAGAATGCTCCCAGACCATGGTAGGATACTCTTGAGATTAGTGTAGCAGCATGTAGCAGCCTAGCTTTGTGTTAGGGCTAGTGCAGAAAAGTCAAACTTGCTTCAATCGACCTTGACCTATTCTTTTATGGATAGTATAACTTTTATAATATGAGAAAATGACTTTTCCACTCTAGACCTACACCATAGCTTTTCAAATTTGTTCAGCTGTCAACTAGCCATATTAGCCATAATGGATTTTTGGATATGGGGCACTTGCAATCGTTTTCTCATGAGAGCCTAGCCAACAATTTTGATGAGAGTCTGATATTAAATTTTAAATTCAATATAAGGTGCTTAGGCTTATCTAAGCCTAACCAATTAACCTATGAGGAGGTGTCTCCAAAAGGCTTCACAAATGGACTCTTTTTTTTTTTTTTTTTAATTTCAACTAAGGATTTGACACTTCAACATAAACTATAAAAACAATAAGTTTTGAGTCATCTAACTCTTCTGTCTTTAATTAGTATCACTCTCAGTTATTTGTCTTGCCCTTTTATTTATTTTAGGCTAAGAAAATAATTAGCAACAATTATTTACCCTCATAATTAAAGCACTCAACTTAGGCATTTTATTTAACTCATTTTATTTTTCTTTTTCCTTGGTAAGATTAATTTTTTTCCTTTTAAAAATATGATTTAGAGTTATTTTTATTTTGAAATCGAGTAAATTTCTTTAACCTTTGCTATGGTTAGCAGAAGTTTGCGCTCATCTATTAATTGCAACTTTCAGTGTTCACTCTCATCTATTGATTGCAACTTTTAATAGCCAAGTGGGGGGAGAGGGTGGGCGCAACTTCTAAAACATGTATAAAATTTGTCAATTACAAAATATATGAGCTTTAGCCTAATAACCAATCATGACACTTTTCATGGGAGGCAAACACTCGGTTTGAGGTTTGATTTCACTCGTGAGAAGTAGAAATTTTTTCAGGCCTTGCTTGGATCCACCCCTGGATTCTCTTTAGAAACTCTTTGGCTACGTTGTTAGAATTCTTAGGGAGAAGAAATATCTTAAAAATCAAGAGAGATTCTACTAACTCACCAATGAGAAGGGAGTTGACATCAATAACCATCATCATGCCCTTGTGCTAAAGGAATAACACTCGCACTCATGGGATCTCTATCCTAGTCCATCTACACAAATGTCTCCCTTTTAACCGCATCTCCCTTCCATAAATGGCTAGTCACTCAACGTCTCTCCTAGAAAGCTGACCTAAAATGCTTTCAAAATCCTTTTAATGGAAAATCGTAATGTGTTGTAAAATGATGTAACTAATATTGAATGCTTTCCCTCAATGATGCTACCGTCAAGAAATCTCTCAAAAATCATACGTCAACATGGTGCCTACATTTAAGGATAAAAGACATATCCCAACATACGGGGGCAATTGGCGACTATAAATAGTACTGAGTTGTGGGGCTGGGGACTTAAAAAGGGTACTGAAGGAAGGGGTAGATCACATATTCTTTAGGCTTCTAAGGCTGCAGACCCTTCAATTCTAGGCCAATTTTTAAGTTTCATACAAAGAGACAACTTCATTGAAGACTTCCAAATTTTCACTCCAATTCTCCACAGATAACTTAAGATTCACCTCTCTCAACATGGCTTTTATGAGGCCACCATATTCATATTGCATGTTGGAGTAGGCTACACTCAGTCAAGCGTAATTCAGCAAAATCAAATAAGTCCACTTCCATAAAATCAATATTCCTACCTGGGAAAATAGGCCTACAGAAGGAACTCTTTCAAAACCTAATTTGCTACTCTACGGAAGGCAATAGAGACGGGTCATATCTGGCTTTGGCCCTTCACCTCTTGAGAATATTATGCATACAAGTATTAACCAAGTTAAGACGGATATTGAATTCAAGCATCAAAATGAGTCAATCTAGCATTGTAGAGTTTTCTAAACGATACATGAAAAAATAGAAAATATTTTAAAAACTTTTGTATTGTTAAATAAGTAAGGAATATATTTATAGAAAATAAATCAAGAAAGCTATGTGTTATATTTAACATCCAAACAAAATTTTGTTCTAAATTAAAATTAAAACTATTTTTTTTAAATTATTTAAAAAAAAATATTTTAAGAAAACGTGATTAAATAGGCTCTTAAAATCAATAGAACTTTTAAAACCTTTAGGGTTTGTTTGCTAATTGTTTTTTAAAATAGTTTTTGAAAATAATTTTTAAAAATAATTTTATAATTTTTGTAAAATAAAAGTTTGTTTGAAAACTTAAAATATTTTTAATCTGTTTTTAATATTTATAAATATGTTTTAAAAATAATTTTTATATGAGGTATTTTATTTTTAATTATTTTATATATTTGTATTTCTTAAAATAATAATAAAAAAACAAGTGGAAAAAAATATAATTAAAAAGTATTTTCGAAAAATATTTTATTTTATATTTTTAATAATAGAAAATAAAAATAGTTTTTTATGTTTTTTTTAATGGAAAAAAGAAAATCGTGTAAAAAACAATTTCAAAACAGGCACCTAGTCATTTTCCCACAGTAGCGACAGTACGAGGAGAGATAGATGTGACTTCCAACGTTAACCGCACGGCAAAGCTAGTCGTGTTTGGATCCACAGAAAAATAAAAAAAGCCAAAGGCTTTGGTCTAGGTTTCGTGCTCGCATAACTCCCTCTTTCCGAGGATTTTGGTGGGCAAGATTGCAGTGTTTAAATCCTTCGCCGCAGGAATTGGGTGGTGCAAAATTGGCGGCCTACAATATTGCAGTGTTTATTCCACCACCACACATTGGCCATTTCATGATTCAGCTTCTTACAAACAGAATATACAATATACACTCACGAGTCACGAGTAGTAGTTTTAAGGTCAAAATCCCAATTTTGCTACAATATTTTTTGGCATGAATAATATTTTATGGTAAAAAAATAAATTTTTGCAATGATTTTCATTTTTATGGCAAAAAAAGTTCTTTTATTATGAATTTTTTATTAATGATAAAAAATCATGTTCAGACACATAATATATTTGAGGTAAATACATTTTCATAATATTTTAATATGAATGTTGTATTTGTAATAAAATAAATAAATTTTATCACAATATCAATTTATGGTAAATAATTTTTGTAAAATCTTATGAGAAAATTTTATTTATAACTAATAATTTTTACTAGATTATTAATCATTTAACACATACTTCTTTTAATAAACTTATATCTCATACCTTTAAATTCAATATTATAATAAATAAATAATTTTTACATTTATGAATTTAAATTCAATATAATAAAAAAATAAACAATTTTACTATCAATAAATAAACTTTCACTCACCTCCATTTAATCTAATCTCGGTTGGTTTTGAGCTCTTTGAAGTGACCCTACCCATTTGCCTTTTTCTGTATTTTGACAACAACCAAAGTACATGAGTTGTGAAATGTTGCGACAACAAAAACTTTCATATAAACATTGTTAACATATATGTTTTGATTTTATAGAGGACAAAACCAAAACATTATAGAAGACAGAACTAAATATAACTATCGGGTTCCCAAAATATTCCATTAACCTAATATTCCATGTTTCCCTACTTTTCGTATCCCTACTCTACCATGAGTCCTCTCGCTCTATCGGGTATCGGGTACCTTCCGTTTTTTCTCATATCTCTATCTATCTTATATAATCTTTATAAACTTATCTCTATCTCATAACTTTTCCCCCTTATGACTTAGAATATTTATAAAGATATTTCCAACAATCTTTCTTATTTTATAAGGAAGTATAATATTATAATAATATATCAATCTAAAAATATTCTTTATAAAAAATGAATCTATACTAATTAAGAATTTGAGATACTTCCTAAAAATCTCCACCTTGAACCAAATTCCATGAAGTCAATTCTCAACCTTTGTATGACACAAACTTAACTTTTTTTTTTTCTTTTTTGTATCATATCATTACAAGAGAGCAATTGACTCTACCTTCATTGAAAATTCTTTTTGTTTTCATCTTGTGTGTTATATGATCTTTTACTCTTCCAAAAATCTTTAACTTAAACTTTGATACCAATTTGTTGCGGTAGAAACTTTGATGCAAAGATCATTAATAAAGAATACAAAGATAAAATAATCAACACAAACTGTACATGAGGTTTTAATGTGGTTTGGCCAACCATACCTACGTTTACGGATAAAAGAGAATCATTTCACTATACAATAAAGAATATTATAGAGGACAAAACCAAAATATTATAGAGTAAATAACTATATACAACTATTGGATTCTCAAAACATCCCATGTTTTCTCACTCTTCGTATCCCTAACCTACTACGAGCTCTCTCACTCCACCAAGTACCTTCCGTTCTTCCTCACATATCTATCCACCTTGTATAGTCTTTACAGACTCATATCTATTTCATAACTTTTTCCCTTCTTAACCTAAAATATTTATAGAGATATTTCCAACAACCTTCCATATTATATAAGGAAGTCTAATATTACAATTATATCTCAACCTAAAAATATTTTATATAATATTATTTATAAAAAAAATCTATACTAATTAGGAATTTGGAACACATCCTAACATGAAATCTTAATTGCAATCTTGCGTCTTCCTATCTTCCTATCTGTGTCTGCTTTTGACATTATTGTTGCAGTATCACACCTCTCTCTGGCTTTTCTTTTTTTTGGTTTTCCTCATTTTTTCTTGGCATCCAAACAGATCCTATTGCTTGATTGATTGGTCTCTGTCTTTCTTGTAGGTTGAGTTACATTCCCCGAATAATCTAGACTTTTTATGTGATCATGTTCATCAATCGCAATCCCCATGACTACTATTGGCACTAGCTCAATGCTTAGTTTCTCTTTCCCCTGAAACGTTTGACTTAAAATTGCTAATTGTCTATTGAATCCATTTTTGGTGTTTGAATATTCATGAGTGGTTGAGGATTTTGCTTTTTTGCTTTTCAGTTAGTATTTAATGATGAACTTCGAATTTGATTCTTGATTAATGTGTTTTTTGGAGGTATTTGTTTTGCACAATTTGGAGAAGTAAAAAATTGCAGGTATGATTATGTCTAAAAGTTAATTGATGGTTTAATATATGTATTTGAAGGTTTGTACCTGCTACCAAGTTCTATTTCCTTTGGAATTCTAATTGTATGCGAATAAGCCTTTGCCTACTGATTATGGAATTGTGAATTAAGGCCATTAAGATCTAAGTCAGTTAAGAACCCAAGATTGCCTATTGATTGTAGTATTTTCCTCTGAAATTTTCACTTTACATTCTTGCCATTTAGATACTTCCAAGGTGTGTAGTTTTGATTATCTTATTGCTATGTTTTGTGAGCTTGTGAAGTACTGAATTTACCTTTTCTAATGATTTTTTAAGGAATGGTAAATTTTACAGCAATATTTTAATCAACTGATTCAACAACTGACAATTGTTTGCCATTGAGTTTTAATGTCCAGTAACCATAGATCTCTTACAGTGAACCACTTTGATCGTCTTGAATATGCATTAAGCTTTTCTAAATTGAGGTGCATATTTGTTGTCTCATATTTGGAAATTTTCTCATCTTCTTTGGACTACTTATAACTCATTATCTAAATTTCAGATATATCAGAAGTTTTAGATTCAATAGAGATTTTGAAAACAAAGGAATTGACCCTCTCCTATTACAATCCCTCCAAAGCCTCTTCCAACCCAAAATGGGGGAAACTATCATCTTGAAGATGGCAGAGGTTTGGTGTCCCTTTCGGCTGCTAGGAGCTGTGACAATTTTGAACAATTAAAGCTTGTTAGCTCTTTCTAGCTTCTGACTTTGAAAGAGAAAAACCCCATGGTTATTGATGAACCACAGGGACATGAGGAGGTCCCTAATACTCAGCTATATAAGAAACTCCTCTGAACAATGCCAATACATGACTACTTTAATCTTAAACTAAAGTTACTTATCGTGGGATGATGAATTCAGCGCAGCCACCACATAGACCGAGTACTGGAACTGAATGAACAATACCTGAAAACTATTACTTCCTCTCCCACCTCATTCACCATTCTTGGAGGAGCAAGGCAACCGCGACACAAGGGACATGTGCCATTTCTATGCCCAACCCATCTGTCCAGGCAATCTCTGTGAAACATATGATCACACCTCAACTCTCTTATCTCTTCTCCTTCTTCAATCTTGCACAGGCACACTGCACACTCAGCCACCTCATTTGACCCCAGCTCGGGTCTGTAGAGCCCTAGTCCTAGTCCCTGATCACCATTTTTAGGCACATTCATATTGTGATGAGAATTAAGAAATAGGGAATGGTGAAGCAAGAAATCCCACGCCCATGTCAAATGAGCGGCGGTTGGAATTATGTAATTTGACATGATGGAGCGAGGGATTAACTTGGGAAAGAGCTTATAGCAGATGAAGATAAAGAAGCATAGCATCAGAACGGGAAAGAGAGGAAGAGCTGAACTTCTTGGTGGAATGCTCATGTTTGCAGATGATTCCACGAAGAAAACTAGCTTCTAGTATTGAGCTATATATATATTTTCAAATCCTCTCGTAGATATTTTTCTGATGAAGTGACAAAGTCCAGACATCTACAGAAATAGAGAGATGTGACTTCCAACGTGAACCGCGTTGCAAAGCTAGATTTGCTTGGATCCCCAGAAGTTGAAGCTGCCTCTCGTAGATATTTTTCTGATGAAGTGACATCTCCTAGGGCCAAAGTCCAGACTTCTACAGCAATAGTAGTTAACATCGGGAAAGAGATGACTTCCAACGTAAACCGTGTTGCAGAGCTAGATTTGCTTGGCTCCCCAGAAGAAGTTGAAGCTGCCTCTCGTAGATATTTTTCTGATGAAGTGACATCTCCTAGGGCCAAAGTCCAGACTTCTACAGCAATAGTAGTTAACATCGGGAAAGAGATGACTTCCAACGTAAACCGTGTTGCAAAGCTAGATTTGCTTGGCTCCCCAGAAGAAGTTGAAGCTGCCTCTCGTAGATATTTTTTCTGATGAAGTGACATCTCCTAGGGCCAAAGTCCAGACTTCTACAGCAATAGTAGTTAACATCGGGAAAGAGATGACTTCCAACGTAAACCGTGTTGCAAAGCTAGATTTGCTTGGCTCCCCAGAAGAAGTTGAAGCTGCCTCTCGTATATATTTTTCTGATGAAGTGACATCTCCTAGGGCCAAAGTCCAGACTTCTACAGCAATAGTAGTTAATATTGGGAAAGAGATGACTTCCAACGTAAACCGTGTTGCAAAGCTAGATTTGCTTGGATCCCCAGAAGAAGTTGAAGGCGCCCAGGACGTCATGTTGGATTGCCAAAAGGAATTGCGGCATGTGTCTATTTCTGATGGGAAGTATCGGGGCCAAAATTGTACGGTTTAAATCTTAGCGAGGAATTGAGTGGTGCAAACGCCCCAATTTCTCTGGAGTTATATACGTCCTTTTAGGTACGTCACTGTAAGGGTCTCCAACGGCCGGACCGGACCGCCTGGCCCGAAGGAGTAAGGCCCATGGCCCATCCCGGGCTGGGCCACTGAGCCCGTTGACTGGTCAACGGGCTGGGCCGGGTCAGGGCTTGGTATATCTAAGGCCCGTGGCCCAACCTGTGGGCCCTCAAGCTGGGTGGGCTGGACGGGCTTGGGTAAAAATTAAAATAAGAAAGGGGGGAGCTAGCCCTCTTTTGTGTAACTATTTTGCATTAGTTATATATATATATATTAGAAATGTTGTATGATTTAAAAAAAAAAATAAAAGTGAGTTGGCTGTTCAACGGTCCATGACCGTTGAACATGCCTGCCACTCAATTCAATATTATGACCGTTGAACGGTCTTGATTAAAAAAATAAAATTAAATCCTAATATTTAAATCCCTATAAATATTAAATACCCTCAATTTTTTTCTATTCTCTCAACTCTTAAGCTCTCTCTCATTCCACAATATTTCCGATTATTGCATTTTGTCTCAAATTATTCAATATTATTGGTGGTGAAAAATAAGCATTGGTGGTTTAAAGAGTTCAAATTTGAAGGAATTTCTGCTTCGGTTCTCCAATTTAGTAACATACTTCACCTTTACTTTTATTTATTTGTTACATTTTAATTTTACATTTATTATTTTTAGCATAATATTTTATCAATAATTATAATTATGGCAAGTGGTTCTTGTTCTTCATCTAATGCATGTGATAGCAAAAACTTTACTTCAAATATATGGAATTTTTTTGATAGAATAGAAATAAATTTAGAAAATAATAAAAAAGAAATAAAAGCAAAATGTAAAATTTGTAACAAACTTCTTAGTGGTGGCTCAAATGCAGGTACAAGTCATTTAAAAAGGCATCATGAAAATTGTAAAACTAAAAATAATGTAGATATTAGAAATTATATGCAATTAGGTAAAGATGAAAGTGGAAATTTAAAAACATTTTCTTATGATGTATCTTATTGTTGTGAAGAAATGATTGATTATATAATAAGAGCAGAACAACCTTTCAATTTCATGGAAACTCATGATTTTACGGGAACAATGCAACGAGCTGTTAATCCTCAGTTTCAAGGTTGCTCTGGAAATATAGTTAAAAGAATTCTTATAAAAAATTTTGAAACACAAAAAGAAAATTTAAAATTTTTTTTTGCAAATTTTGAAGGAAGAATTTGTTTAACATCTGATATTTGGACATCTTTAACTCATAGTGGTTTTTTATATATAACTGCTCATTATATTGATAATGAATGGAAATTAAATAAAAGAATTATTTCATTTAAAATAATAAATGATCCACATAATGGTAAAAATATAGCATCTTTAATAAATGATGAAATTATAGATTTTGGCATTTGTGATAAAATATTTACAATAATATTAGATAATGCTTCTAATAATGATGCAGCAGTATCTAGATTAAAACGATATTGACAAATAAAAGAAGATCAATGTAAAATATTTTATGTGCGTTGTTGTGCACATATTTTAAATTTAATTGTAAAAGATGGATTAAAACACGTTGATGATACATTATAAAAAATTAGAGGCATTGTTGCGGGTCTTAATAGTTCTCAAGCAAAACATGAATTATTTTTTTATTGTTGCAAAATGTTAAATATGAAAAAAAGAAATATAAATTTGGATATGCCCACTAGATGGAATTCCATTTATAAACTTTTACAAACTATTACAAAATATAGAAAAGTAATAGAACTATATGAAATACAATTAATTAACAATGATTGTGAAGCAGATATTGATGTATTAAATGATTATGATTGACATATTGCAGATCTTTTAAGAGATCTTTTTGAAGTATTTGATACTTCAACAAAAAAATTTTGTGGTGTATATTATCCATCTTCAAACCGAGTTGTCATGCAAATAACTAATATTTTTATTGTACTTCAAAAATATTTAAATTTGTATATATTTAATGATGCAATATTTGCAATGATAGAAAAATTTAGAAAATATTGGGGAGAAATACCTTTAATTTTTATCTTGGTTTAATTGTGGACCCTAGATTGAAATTTGAAGCTTTGGATGAATGGTTAACAATTATTTATTTTAATAACCAAATAAAAATTGAAGAAATTAAAAATGAAATAAATTCATTATTATATAATTTATATAACTATTATAAAGAAAAATATGGTGATGATATTAGTTCTATTAAATTACCACCTATATCTACAAGTTCTTCATCTTTTTATAAAGGAGCTCTAAAAATGTTAAAAAGTCGAAAAAAGACAACAAATAGTTCTCCAAACAACACAATTGATTTAGATAGATATCTTAATATTGATTTAATTTCATTTGAAGATGATGAAGATTTTGATATTTTAATATGGTGGAAATCACAACAACACAAATATCCTGTGCTTTCTATCATTGCTCGTGATGTACTAACAGTTCCTGTGAGTACAGTTGCATCAGAAGCTACTTTTAGTGCAGGTGGAAGAGTAGTTAGTGATAAACGATGCAGCTTAGCGCCGGATTCTATTGAAGCAAATATATGTGTGAAAGACTGGGCAATAGCAGATAAAAGGATATTTGATTCTATTCAAGAAGAAAATATGCTTGTCGATATGGAAAAACTAAAATCATCAAGATCTTCATAGATTTGCGATAGTTCGCCATCACCGCCAAGAGATAATGATTAAAATATTTTACTAAATGTATGTCATATTTTTATTTTTATTTTTGTAGTTGAAAAGTACAAATGATTGACAAATAAGTAGGTGTCAACCTAGTTGGGATGTATTTACTTTGTAGTGATGTAAACTTTTCTCACATTTTCAAATGTAACGTATACATTCAATGAATAAAATAGTTAGCAATGAATATTTTTATTAATGTAGCATTTTCTATTTTTTGAATATTTATATATATATATATATATATATATATATATATTTTTTAAGTGGCGGGCTTACGGGCGGGCTAGCCAGTTGGGCCGGGCCGGGCCTAAATTGGAGCCCATGGCTCGGCCCATCCAAAAATGGGCTCGAGCCTGCTGGGCTCGGGCCGCGGGCTTTTTGGAGACCCTTAGGTACGTGCAGAGCACAATTGCAGATTACTGAATTTACTAGCACGAAAACCTTAAATTGAGTGATACCAAAAGAAGTTCAAAAGAAAAATTGCTATGATGGAAATTAATACTTCATCTTGTTTTATATATTATTATACTTAGATGACATATATCCTAAACCCATTTTTTGTACTAAAAATCCCAAATTTCGCAATGTTTCAAACTCATTTTCCCTAATCTTTAAGAATTATTTCATTCCGGTGAAGATATCTTTTTTTTTTTACCCAAGTATGGAGGATTATTAATGAATAATCTAAATTATTGTGATTTTATAAATTAAGATCAACTAGGAATGAAAAATTTTAATTTTTAAATTTCACTACTTTGATACGAATCAAGGTTTGTTTGTTTATGAAACTAAGAGTATGTTAGATAATGATTATAAAAGATATTTTTAGTAATTTTAACATTTGAAAATTTTTATCTTTTTAAGTATTAAAAGGATTAAAAACGTTTTCGACAGTCACTATCAAATAGGCTTTAATAATATTAAAATAAAAAAATATCATAATTGGTATGTAATGAACTTAAAAAATCACATATAATGTTTTCACAAAACTTGGTAGATGTAAACACTATGGATCAATCGGTCATAGGACAAATTTACTAAATTTGAAAGAAAGTACATAATACCTAGACTACGCACTACTACATTGATCAACACCTATAATCACTTTTATATCCACAACACGATACCTATATCGTTCTTGGTGAACTTGTCAACAATTTGAAAGGATGTGATTAATAGCCACAATTAAAATATAGACTTCGGAAGTGTTGGGAATGTGTAAAACAATAATGAAAATTAACTCTAGGGGGCATGGTGTGTAAAAATCCAACCTATAGGTGTATTTATAATTAAAAGATCCAAGTGGGTCAGGCCATGATTGTTAATTAATAAAGTAGTTAAAAAGTGAAAATTTTCATAAAATTATTCACTAGCAGTTAATCGTCTGGCATGCTTGAGCTCTAGCTTTCAGTCTCCCTTTCAAATTTTGACTTTTTAGCTAAAAAAAAATAAACCCATTTTGAAATTAAGCCCCATATATAACACACCTTATACATGCATTATTCACCACATATGCTTATTAATACTTACTTGAAAAGCTTTGTGAATGAATTAGGAATAACATGTGTTTCAAGGCCAATGTAAAATTCAGAAAGCATGTATAATTGAATCCAAAAATAAAATTTTTAACCTAAGTTAATTAGTCTAGCTCACTAACGCAAATGAATCTTTTTGCTGCTACAAAATATATACAACTTACTTGGATTACATATAAATCTTCAAATAACTTACACCAACAACTTGCACAATATTAGGTTTGGCAATTGTTAGATAGATGAAAGAACCAATTAGGTTTGTATAAATTATTGCTTCTATTTTCTCTTCATTATCGCTCAGTGTAACTTCTCTTTGAGGGTCATTAGTGTAAACATAGGTTTGCAACTTGTCATTTGAAATTTCTCCAACAAATTTTCAAGATACAAATAAAAAATTCCCTTTTTGATTGCTTTACTTGAATTCCTAAAAAAAAAAAATTACTTCATAAGACCTAAATCAATCATCTCAAATTTCTCATCATTGTGCTCTTAAATTCATTCATCATTCTAGTATTTGTCCTTGATTTGCATCAATCAAATCATCAACATACAATAAAACAATAACAAATCCTTTATTTCCTCCATTCTACACATAAATTAAAGGAGCAAATGTGAAACTGAGCATATGACATGTATGCTCATTATTGCTTCTTTGAAGTTCATATTGCTAAAAATATGAATCAATTTTGTAGTTCTAAGTTCTAGAAGTTTATTTTAACCCATATAATGACTTTTTAAGCTGTTAAACCTTGTCTTTCTTTTTTTTTGCAAACATACTCTTATGGTTGTTCCACGTATATTTCTTCTTTAATACTCTATTTTGAAAAGCATATTTAAAGTTGGCATATTTGTAACTCTAATTGAGCTTAGGGATGAAAAAAAAAAAAACATATTAGGTCGAGTCCTTATGAGGATCTGATGCTAATGGGGTGAAGAGGGAGAATGATAAGTGAGGTTGGGGGTATGAAACTTTTTTATAAACTCAAAATAGGGATGGCTTGGGGATAAGAACCTATTCCCCAACCCAACCTTGATTATATATATTTAGGTGAATGTTGCAATAGCAGGTCGACCCTCAGTCATTATAGAGGTAGTATTTCAAAAGGTTGATTGCTAATAATCGAAGGGCCTCATAGCTTAGTCTGTTCACACATTGAGTGGGTCAATCTCTCTCCTATTAGCAAAAGTCATAACCTTTTGCTAGAAAAAGAGCATAGAGCCTTACATGATAGAGGGCAAGGTTATTTCTCACGTACCCCTATTCTCCTCAAGAAAGTGAGGAAATACCAAAAGACCAATTTAGTTTCCAAAGCTAGTGAGCTTCTAAGCTTTATCTAAACACTTTTTCCTTTTTTGTTACTCCTTTTGATCATTGTTGTTGAACATGTTCCCTTATCCTCTTTTGAGGTTGTTCGTGTAGAACCATATTTGTGCAAGTAAATAAACTAAGTATGTCCAAAATATTTCTCTTCTTTTTTTGTAAACATCAAAATGAGTAAAAAAAATACTTTAGTAGGAAGAGAAAAAGAAAAATTGAAATGGCCTCAAGGCTTCTAACCACATTAAAACCTTATTTACCTTTATGTGTGGTTTACTGTATTTTGTCTTCTTCTATTAATATGTTTACATTGACGCTTCTGTTGACACAACATTAATTAAGTGGCGTCAAAGCCTTGGTTGCAGTTGTCAGGAAGAGTTTTGGAAGAGCAAAGAAGAATAGAGCACAAAAGATGATTGTAAAAAGGAATTTTGGTTAAGGTGGAGTCAATTTGTCTCACGTCAAAACATGATACAAAAAATAAGAATCATAGTGCATGAAAAAACTGTGGTTCACAAAAATTTGTGGACCCGCATTTTTCACGTGCGTCCCCACTCGATCGGCGAGACTCGCTTTTTATTTATTTGTGAAAATTTGATTTTTTGAAAAAAAGTTGGAGTCGCCACTTATTTTATTTTTATTTTTGAAGGGAAAATAAAACAAGAAATAAAACCCTAAAAAAAATGACTCCATAATTTTTGGAAAAGCATGTCTTTGAAAACCCAAGTCTTGGTCCGGGGATCAGGTTACTTATTGGGAAGGTACCTCTAGGAGGTAACACCCCTCTAAGCCCTAAAGAGGTCTCTACTAATTAAGTTAAGGGGAATATGGCAATTAATCGGTTAATTATGGATACCTAAGTAGGCTAGGTGATTTCAAAAAATTTGCATGCTAAACAAGATCAAATTGCCATAAAAGAAAGGTTAGGATGCGTACCCGGACCGCTTCTCAAGCGCTATCATAAAACATCAGAGTTAGTATAAAAGTATAACACACAACATGTATTTAATCATAGTGAATCAAACATACATCTAAACACCTAAGGATTATCAAACATATGCATACTTCATAGTGACACGATTGTTTACAAAATTTAGAAAGTAGGCGATAGGGGGGGGGGGGGGCGTACCTGGATAGCATAAATAACTTACAATGCGCTCCCATAAGACATGTGGGATTAGATAATAATAAAATAAAGAAACCTTGGCATGCTTGTTATCTAATTAGCATAACAAAAATTATCAAAGTATATGAAAACATTAATTATCACACACATCTTATATACAATTCCTAAAAAAAGATAGACATAATTTCAACAAGTGACAAAAATGGCAAAAATAATTTTTGAAAAGATTTTCTTATGTAGGGGTTTCACCAATTCCCCAATTGATATACACGAATTTAGCCCAGAATCATCCCATTATTTGGGACCACAAGCTTTGATTCGTGTTTTTGTTCAAAACCAAAATTTTTGTTGAAAACCGAAAAGGATGCAAACCGAACAAGATATGGTTGCATATTATTTTTAAATAATAAAAAAAAAAAGAGATTTTGATCCTGAGGACTCTAAATGAGTTTTTGAAATAGATTTTTAAAATGATTTTTTTGAGAAAAGTATTTTATTTTAAAATAAAAGGAATTAATTTGGAAAAAATATAAGAAATAAAATACCCAACAAAACAAAAATGAAACCTCAAAGTAAAATTTTTTTAGTAATTAACAAAAATGATAATGGTGATGGTAGAGGCCAATCTTCATGATTTTCCAATGGCCTTTGAACAAAAAGGAAACTATCAAAGCAATAAATTATTAATATTTAGATCAAATAAGCTAATGAAATATCCATCAAGAATTAGCAACAAGGATTCAAGAAGCGCATAAATTGAGAATAACAATCCATAATTAACATAAGATTAACTAAACACATAAATGCCTCTAGACTAAAAAAATAAATTAAATCAAGATTAAACTTTATCTAACGGGATTAATTAAACTAATGTATTCAAATCACAAACACATACAAGTGAAGAACAAATTAAAACTAAATTAAATTGTAATTAAAAACATGAACTTTATTTAATAAGATTAATTAAACTACTAAATTACAATTACAAACACATCCAAATTAAAAATAAATAAAAGCTAAACTAAATCGGAATTTCAAATATGAACTTTATCTAACAAGATTGTTTAAACTAATGAATTAAAATCACAAATATACTTAAACTAAAAGATAGGTTAAAACTGAACTAATTTAGAATTAAAAAAATATAAACTTTATCTAACATGATTATTTAAACTAACAAATAAATTAAAAATAAACTATTTTGGGATTAAAAACATGAACTTTATCTAACATAATTATTTAAACTTAAGAATTAAGATCAACTAATGCATTTAAACTAAAAAAACAAATTAAAATCAAACTAATTGGGATTAAAAATACAAACTTTATTCGATATGATTATTTAAACTAAAGAATTAAGATCAACAAAATACATTTAAACTAAAAAACGAATTGAAATCAAATTAATTGGGATTAAAAATACAAACTTTATTTAACGTGATTATTTAAAACAAAGAATTAAGATCAACTAATGCATTTAAATTAAAAACGAATTGAAATCAAACTAATTGGGATTAAAAATACAAACTTTATTCAATATGATTATTTAAACTTAAGAATTAAAATCATTAACAAACTTAAACTAAAAGATAGATTAGAATTAAACTAATTGGGGATTTAAAAAGAAAATAATATAAACTTTAACACAAAGAATTAATCAAAAACTAAAATTTCCAAAAAAAGAAAAAAAATCTAGGCTAAATAAAAGTACTATATAGAAAACTAACCTTTGAAGTGAAAGAGAAAATCCTCTCTTGATGATTAAATGACAACCCGATTTCCGTTCGAAGTCCCTTGGTTTTTTCCAAAATTCCGTGTGCTCTGCCCCCCCAAGAAAAATCCCTCTATTCTTTTCCTTTTCTCACCTATATATATCACCCCTCAAGACCTAAATTTGTTTTCAAAAAGGAAAATTCTCCTCCTTCCTTTCTTCTTCTCTTCTTTTTTTAAATCCTCCAATCAAAAGCAATCTTCCCAATTTCAAATTCCCCTCCAAAACCTTCCAAGGAGAGTCCCATCTTCCTTAAACTCCAATGGTAAGTTTCCTTGCAAAAACATGAAATTTTTGAAGTTAAATAATTGCATGTATAGATAAATAAGTAAATAAATTAAAAAATGGTAAAAATAATAAATAAATAAATAAGTTAAGGAAAATAATATAAAGAGGAAGATAACCAATAAAAAGTGAATGATAATCATAAAATTAAAATTAAAAACAAAATAAATAAATAAATAAATAAAATAAAATAAAATAAAATAAAAGTCTTCGTAGGCCTAGTGTGCCTAAACGGGCCTAAGGTGAGACTAAGTGGGCCTAGGGTAGTGCCTAATGGGCCAAGTGTATCTAAAAGCTATCTTAAAAAAACAAGAAAAGCCTAAGTCTAAGTTAGGGCTGCCAAGGGTCACAATAAGGGATCAAATAATCCCTCAACCAAAATCTCCGAGGTGACTCAGAAAAAGGTAAGTGGTATGAGTAGCCATGGGCCACCAAGGAACTATTGTGGAGCATTGAAAATGAATTTTAAAGACATGTGCTAAAGGGACAAAATTGAGGGTCTACACACAAAGAAAACTGTAGTGCACGAGGATAGCAAAGTGCATAAGGAAATCGTATATCATGGAAAGATGAAAGATTGATTTAGTGGAATTTTATTCAAGGTAGAGATTGTTGTGTAGTGTCTTAAATTACTAATTGGAACATATTCATTTTTGTAGAAGGATATGATATGGAATATCTCCAAAGTTAATATATGATTATAATAAAATATATGATAGAATAAGAAAAGCTAATAGGAAAATTTGTATCAATATTCTAGGTCATGAAGAGAAAAATTTGAGAGAAATATGTGCTTGTGAGGACTACAGTGGTGCATAGAGATGTAAGGAAGATTAAAAGACACCCAATGAAGAAAAACGACTCATCAAGGTATGGATACGAGGAAGAATGAGAGACATTTGGTGAAAACATATGGTTCAAGGTGAAGATACCAAGAATGGGAAAAGTTGAATATTTTAGGACCCAATAATTATATTTATTTTTGTCCTATATAATATTCTCTATCGTATAATGACATGTTCTCTTTTATTTGTGGAGATAAGTATGGTTGGGTCAGGCCCGTTCAAACCTTGTACATATTTATATGTGATTTGCTTTAACATGCTTGCATTAATTCTTCCAGTGGCATAATAGCACCTATCAACTCAAATCTCACCCATCTAAGCATCATTCAACCATCCTCCTATCTATGTCATGTACTCATTATTATGTCGAAAACCAAGCTCCTACATCATTGCCCAAGGATTCAATGGACGCCCATAGATTTTGAAGCTACTCTTGGATATCCTCGTGAGGTGGAGCATCCCTATGCATCTCCTCAATCAGCTACATTGTAGGGTTGTCCCTTCTTCTTCTGTTTCCAGGTTTTCTCTCCTTTCCATAAATGGCTAGCCACTCTACTTGGGTAAGTTTTAAAGTATCAGTGAATATGAATATATCGACACTTGAATTTTACTAACATCGGAAAAATTAAAGAAATATCGATGGATATTTTTATACAAATATCGATTGAACATAAATGATTCAAAATTAATGGAAATGCTTAGAAAACTTTCAAAAAATGATAAAGTAAGAAATAATAAACTTATTAAAGTTATTTTGTAAGGTAGTGTTTGTTTTTTGGTTGAATAAAAAAAACCAAAATATTTAAATTTTTCTATTCAACTAAAAGTAATCTGTTGACATCATCCAATATAACTAAACTGAACCTATTAATAACAAATTCACTTTAATTATATTGAATGATGTCAACAAGTTAATTTTAGTTTAATACAAAAATAAAATATTTTAATTTTTTCTATTCAGCAAAAAAACAAACATTATCTAAGTGTAATTGACATAATTAAGATTAAAGATAATACTTATCAAATTTTTATAAAAAAATTAGCTTAATTCTTTTAATATATTTACATTCATTTATTTAAAAAATTTTAAAATACTTTTATTAAAACATCTTTTATTACATTTTAAATGAAAAATTAAATTAATTTATATAAAATATTTTATTTAAATTTTAATTTCTAAAATTTTATTAAAAATATGTGGTAATAATTTTTTTTATTAAGATTAATTTATTTAAATAATTAAAAGTATTAATAATTTATCTTATTAAATTAATTTTAATTTATAAAATATTATAACTTCCTTAATTTTTTTGTGTAAAATTATATTTTTAATATTTTAAAATAAAAACATTTAAAATTAAACAAAATTGAAAGGATAAATATAAAAAAATAAATTTAAGAGTGAAGTGATAATAATTTTTAAAAACAGAATTAATAAGATAAATATGAAAAGTAGTTAAAAATAAAAGGATAATATAAAATAAAATGATAATATAAATTTAAAATGAAAGATAAATTAAAAATAAAAAAATAAAAAAACACTTATGGCATCACAAAAAAAACGGCAATTTTTCAGAAAAATAGGAAAAATCTATGAAAAAATGGATTGTAAATAGCGAAAAAATGTGCGAATTTTTTTAGGAAAAAATTCCTCTACGCGCATACTCCCCACTTCGACGATATTTTCCTATTTTTTCATCACTGAGTCTCTCCTTGAAAGCTAATAGTCCCACTACAGTGACAGTATGAGGAGAGATTGATGTGACTTCCAATGTGAACCGCATGGCAAAGATAGACGTATTTGGATCCACAGAAAAAAAAAAAAAAAAATTGGTTGAAGCCGAAGACTTTGGTCTAGGTTTCGTCGCACATCTCCCTCTTTCCGAAGATTGTGGTGGGCAAGATTGCAGTGTATATAAATCCTTCGCCGCGGGAATTGGGTGGTGCATAACCATGGAGAATGTTGCACCACAAGCTCAAAAACAACGATCTTTCAACTAAATTTGTATTCATTTAAGACCTTTCGATGGTAGTTCAGAGGACAATTTTTGACTTATTGTTGAATTTGGGGGCAGGAAGGTGTGAATTTATTAGTTAAAGAAGAAGAAGAAGAAGCTTGAGAGAAAAATAAAAATAAAATAGACAAATAAACTGTTATCACTGAAGAATAGAACAAGGAATGGGTATCCATCATCTTTTTAGTGTTAGCTACGACAATATGCTAATACAATCATTCACCGAAATTCTAAAGTGGAAATTTTATTTGTATAAATTATTTTATTTTATATTAAAATTTCTATTAAAAAAAGAAAGTAAGAATTGTATCTAAACAAATACTAATGGTCTCTAAAAAATAATTAAAATAATTTATTTTCAAAAACAACTCCAAAAAAAGTCTAAATGTTTTGTTCAATTTATTTTTATTTCTTAATATTTAACTATAAGTAAACATCCATGTGGCATAGAAGTATATCAAACATTATATCATACGTCAGTGTAATGACGTGATATAGTTGAAATCAAGTGGATGGTTTCCCAAACAAGACTTCATTTTTCCTCAATTTTTTGTTTTTTAGTATAAGAAGAAACCATGATCCTAAAATTTACCCACAAAAGCAACGGTGTAATAGACAATTAATTATTCTCCTTAAAAAAGTTATTAGTTAATTTTATTCCACCACCACATATTGATTATGTGACATCTTCACATCGGATAAGAGAAAAAGTTTGTTTTAATCTTGTAGATATGTTTTAAAGCCGTGAAAACCCTTTTGAATCCTAAGCGGGCAATATCTACACGGTTCGGAGCAAATCATTACAAAGTCCCTTGTGTCTACATAAGAGGGTGTTTATGACATCCCACTTTAAAAGAAAAGTTCGTAAAGCTTGCTTTATTTTAAAATCGGTATGTCAGACTATGTCATGATATGCTCCTTTAAAAAAAAAAGCCTATAACAAGGCGCTTATTCTCCGACAGAATCTACAGACTACAATATACTCACTAGTAGTATTTTTAAGGCCAAAGGGATTTATAAGAAACCCCTCTTTGGACAATGCCAATACAGGACTACTTCAATATTACACTAAAGTTGCTTATCGTGGGGATGATGGATTCAGCGCTGCGTCCACATGGAGCGATTACTGGAACTGAATGAACAAAAGTTGAAAATGATCACTTCCTCTCTCAACTCATTCACCATTAATTCTTGGAGGGGCAAGGCAACTTCGACGCAAGGACATGTTCCATTTCTATGTCCAACCCATGCCTCAACTTTCTTAGCCATTTTGCTGATGAAGTGTGACACATCTCCTAGTAATAATGGGAGAGATGTGACTTCCAACGTGAACCTCGTTGCCCCGGAAGAAGTGGAGCCGTCCTAGACTTGTCTATGCTTTATGTTGCCAAAAGGAATTGCTTTATTTTTCTATCTCTCATGAGAAGTGTCGGGGCCAAAATTGTACGCTTTAAATCCTTGCCACAGGAATTGAGTGGTGCAAAAATGCCGGGCTTTTTAAACTTGTACGGCTATTAGAGAAATTCTTAAAATACGGTAGTTATAAAAATATTGATCAATCTACGCCACTTTTTTTTTTTTTTTTTTTTTTTATCATTTTGAAACACATTCTATTATTTTTCATTTCAACCGCACGTATATAAAAAATTGAATTTACTATTGTGTCAAAAAATACTTTTCATAATTTTTTTTATTAATCATACACGTTAAAAAAAAATTGAATTTATATTAAAAAAAATATTATTTTCATAATACCATAAAATCAAATTTATACTAAAGGTATCTTTTCAAAAGACATTTTCGATAATTTTTATTTCAGTTACATAGTAAAAAAAATTGAATTTATATGAAAGCGTCTTTATAATTCCATAAAATTGAATTTATACTAAATATATCTTTTGAAGAAGTACTTTCCACAATTTTTATTAGTCATCTATCGAAAAAATTAAATTTATATTAAAAGTGTCTCTTAAAGAGATACCTTCAATCATTCTTGTATTAGTCATTTATTAAAATAATTGAATTTATATTAAAAGAATTGTGAAGTATGTTTCTTCAAAAGACATGTTCAATGCAAATTCAATTTTTTTGAACATATATCATTGATATAAAAATGATGAAAAGTATCTTTTCAAAAGACTTGTTTTTTAAAGTGATAAAAAATGTCATAGATTTAAAAATATTTTTTATTATATTATATTTTAAAAAATTAATTTTAAATTCATCGTACAGTTATCAAAAATCCAAAAAATGGCAACCTATAGGAGAGGATTTCACCACAAGCTCAAATAGTACATAATCATTCAACCAAATTTCTCAGGATCCTTATAGGAACATTCAGAGCCCAATTTTGAAGTTTTTGCTGAATTTACTGGCATGAAAACCTTGAATTGAGTGATACCAGAAGAAGTTCAAAAGAAAAATTGCTATGATGGAAATGAATAATTCATCTTATTTTATATATTATTATACTTAGATGACATGATTCATCTTAATTCTGATAGGGTTAACAGATATTATCTCTCTCTGAAAAAGCAACTGTACTGGTTTTAATTTATCCACCACCATTTCATTGGGTATCTCATGATTCAGCTCTTTACAAAGATGGTGCTTATTCTCAAACAGAATCCACAGTATACACTCACTAGGGATATTTTTAAGGCCATAGAGAATCATAAGAAACTCCTCCTCTGGACAATGCTAATACAGTACTTCAATCTTCCATTAATGTTTCTTATCATTGGATGATGAATTCAGCTAGCGCAGCCACCACACAGTGCGACTACTGGAACTGAATGAACAAAAGTTGAAAACTATCGCTTCCTCTCCCGCCTCATTCACCATTCTTGGAGGGGCAAGACAACCTCGACACAAGGGACATGTTCCGTTTCTCTGTCTAACCCATCTGTCCAGGCAATCTCTGTGAAACATGTGACCACACCTCAACTCTCTTATCTCTTCTCCTTCTTCAATCTTGCATAGGCACACTACACAATCTACTGCCTCCTTCGACCCCGGCTCAGGTTTGTAGAGCCCCAGGCCTAGTCCCTGGTCACCATTTTCCGGCACATTCGTATTGTGATGAGAATTAGGAAAGAGAGAATAGTGAAGCAAGAAATCCCATGCCCATGTCAGATGGGCAGCGGTTGGAATTATGTAATTGGACATGATGGGGTGAGGGATGATCTTGGGAAAGAGCTTATAGCAGATGAAGATGAAGAAGCATAGCATCAGAATGGGGGAGAGAGGAAGAGCTGAACTTGCTGGTAGAATGCTCATGTTTGACGATGATTCCATGAAGAAAACTAGCTTCTGAGCATTGAGCTATATTTATAACTACATATCAGTTGTCAACATGTGTTTAACGAGTCCTACCTTCTAGCCAGTGACCACGAACCGCCTTCTTGAGAAAGGCCAATTGTTTACAGAGCGTCCAAGAAATACCAACCACGTACTTGGATATTTACTACAAGTAAGTCCGAAGTCAGCACCATGGAAAAGAACAAATGTACCCAAACGTCACTTCCAGTTCCAACCTATGAATTATTGATGTAAATTGAATACTTCAGAGGAGTCTCGTTTTTTTACGTTTCTCGACTTGTCAAAAAACATCATTGTTTCCAATTTTTTCTTGTAGTGCATGGGGATGCATATAAGGTTACAGTGGACCGAGTCGAGTCCATCGAATCACGTGCCAATTCCATTGTAGACTTGCAGATTAATTTGGAGTTTTGGTTTAATTTCTTCTCATCATCCATAGGTTAATTTGCTTTCGTTTTCCATAAGAAACGTAGAAGGATACGAAATCGTTGGGAATGTGAATTTATTAATCGAAGACTTTGAACCAAGCTCCATGTGATATCTGTCATGAACTTACTCCCATGTGAATCATAAGCAGAAAAGGACTGATCAAGGGCAGAATTTATTAAGTTGGCCGGACAAGGCCAATCAAACTATGCTATAGAATCTTCACTATCTACTTAGGGCCCTTGGATACTTGTATTTAAAAGTTGTTTTTACCTTTAAAATTTTAAAAATATTTTTTAATTATAAATAAATTTAAAAAATAAATAAAATTTACTAAAATATGATTATTATTATTATTATAAAATCATTAATTATATTTTTTCATTAATTTTTTTTTCATTATAAAAATAACATCTCTGTAAAAGCATAATAATAATTTAAAAATAACTGATTAAGAATATTTTATTTAAAAATAAATTTAGAAGCAAAAAATATATATTTTTTTAATATTTAAAAAGTTTTTTATTATGCATACATATTTAACACTCAATTAAGAATAGAGTATTTTTGGACTCATTTGGATTCAAGTTAGTTTTTTTTATTCCAAATTATTCTTAAAAACAAAAAATTCGCTAAATAATTTAAAACATTAAGTCTCACTTAATTTGGCCTTACTCGATTTACAATCTATCTGCATGGTGATAAAAGTGAAAAATTATAGTTATTATACATAGGATAAACAATAAAAATATGATTCATAATTTATTTTTGAGTTCCAAATGCTTTTTAAAAATTATTAAATTCGTTATGCTCCAGATTGTAAGGTCAAAGAGATAAACAAACATCCCTTATATCACACTAGGGTTAAAGATCTGACTCTAATATCATTTATAATAGTTTGCTCTTAATCATATAGAAATTGTTTGTTTTGAATCTAATGGAACTCTTATGAATTTAAATAATGTCTATGAGCTTAAAATGAATTTATACGTATATAGTATCAAAAACTTTTTCCCTAATCCGATATTAAATATCACAAACACTTTCTAATTTCTTCCTTAGTCGAATGTGAAAGATTGTCTTCTGATTTAAGAAGAATTAGTAATAGGTTATCAAACCAAATATTCAGGTATCAAATTTGGTTTATTTTATGTTTCTTTGTAACAATTCTTTACTTGGGAGGTTAGGATCTCTCTATTCCATACATATTTGTTCCTGATTTTTTTGAAATAAATAGAGTGGGTGAAGTTGCCTTTGGTCCACAAGTGGTATCTTTATTACATTGGCCCAAACTTATTTGTTTTTGTTCATTCCTATCACAACAAGATGAACTTTCCCTAGGCTGAGAATGGACCAACTATTATAAACTCATCTATGAATTATGCACACACAAGTATGACTGTTAGTGAAATTAAATATGGCTTTGATAATACCCAAAAACAGAAACATCAAGGCAACAAATATTTGAACGCCTAAATAGCTGTGAATGCACTTTATGAAATAAGCTGGTTTACATGGAGTACTACATATATGGCCATGACTTAGCGGAGCCACCAATTACTCCGGTCGCCGGAACTGAAAGAACAAAACCTGAACACTAGCTCTTGCTCACCAAGCTCTGAATCTGCTCTACGCCTAGCAAGAGAACCACGGCATAGTGGGCAGGTTGTGTGTTTATATTGAAGCCATCGGTCCAAGCAAATTCTGTGAAAGAGGTGGTCACATCTCAATTCCCTAATCTCTTCTCCCTCCTCACAACCTAACTTTAGCTTATAGTGGCTTATGCTGAGTTCTTCAGGATCACCATTTTCCAGCATGTCCACTGTGTGATTATGTAAGTTAACATGATCAGTCTGGGAATGACCTTAGGAAGAAGACGATTGTAGCACATGGAGATACAGAATTTGAAAAGAGAAAAAGGATTGATGGCTGAGATTTGTGGCGTACTGCTAACCTGTTAGCCGATTCTTCTCGAGGGGTGGGGGCCAAGTTTTGAGGATATGGGGTTTAGAGCTCCGTACCAAAAGTATATCTAGAGCTATGTGGTGATTTCCGATGGCTGGATGCTCAATAATCCATTCCAAGGCGGCTGAAGACTAGGACTAAAGACTATTGAGCTCCAGTATGAACTAAAATTTTGAATAAGATACCCTTATTAATTACAATATGATGGTGAGTGTAACGAGTTTCATGCCAAAAACAATGTATGGGCAGAATGGAATAGTTCCATTGACCATTCCATAATGTTTTCACTTGTCAGTGTCTGTATGTCTTGTTGTGTAGAAAACTGATTTCATTGATTGCCAAGTGCTCAACTCCTTTCCACTTTTCAGTTCACACATGAAACTAATCTCTGATTACCTCCCATCAGTCCGATGAGAACTGTGAATTGTCATTTTCAGATGTCAATCTTATCTAATTTGATGCTGATCAATCAGGATTTCAAATGTAAATTCCGTCTGTTTTCTTCCTTTTTTTTTTTTTTATTCCCTGTCTTTTTTGAATTTCTGAACTTGAATAAGTTGTTCTCCAGACTTTTTTGAAAAACCAGACGCCTCCGTTATCGAAGTACTTAGAAATATAGGGCTGTTTAGTTGCTATTTTTGAAAAGTAGTTTTTAAGAACATGTTTTTTATGTTTTTTTTTTTTAAAATTGTGTTTGAAAATTGAATTCTGAAAAACAGTTTTTATATTAAAAAAAAATATGTTGGATTGAGTTAATATTTTTTTAAAAAAATATGTTTAAAAGTTTTTTTTAATTAATAAAATGTTTTCTTCTGTTAACTTGATATTATAAATATATAAACAATTTTTATATGCACAATTCATTTAAATTTTTAAAAAAAATTATTTTATTTTGAAAATTTTACATTAGTTATAATTTTCTTAAGCAAATGATGACTTTATCACCATGTTTAAGTATATTAATTTCAATTATTTAAGGAAGAAGAAATGGTTTACGGGTGAGGTGTTTAGGTAGAGCTCATATTTGTGGAAACATAAAAAACAGCTAAAAAAACACACACAAAAAGAAGAAGAAAAAACACAAAAAACAATCTACTTTTTGAATAGTGAAAAAATAATGAAAACATTTTTTTTATTGTTCTCAAAAAAATGATTTTTGAGAACATAGAAAACACAATAAACAAAAAAACACTCACTTCATCAAACAAGTTTTTTGTGTTTTTTTGTTTTCAATAATAAAAAATAGTTTTTGAAAACAAGAATCAAACAGACCTAATCATTTGTTTATGGGTAAAATGGATGTAAATAAAATATGAACTTTGAATGTCACAATAAAAGACAAGACAATTGAGCTTTGATGTGTTGGATTGTTCAATTGGCCTCTTCTAGGTCTTAAATAGAAGGAACATCTATCATAAAATTTCAATTTACTTGTTCTTTGTCATTGAGTATTTTCTTGATCATTGTTGGAGCACATGGTCTCTGATTGAATAGTAATTTTTAGGTGCATTACTAAAAATGTCTTTTTGTTGATGTATACAATAACACTTATCCAATTGATTCTTGAAAAATATATATTAAAAAAAATGTGTGGGCAAAAAATAAAAAGAAAAAAAATTAGGGAAAATAAAAAATAAAATCAAAATTAATAAATTATTTTTATATACTTTTTCAAATTTAATTTACTTATTTTCTTTTATTATATAAAGATTAAATCATTTTAAATTACATAAATCTTTAGCTAATTTTAATTTTATTTGATTTTTTTATTGTGAAATCAAATATGAGAAAACAATTTTTCTTATTATTATTTTTCTTTCTTTTGTATTTTCAATGAACCAAACATAGTCAAATAAAAAAAGATAATTATGTTCCAAAGTTACATTTGATTTTTTGAAATTACTTAAGGGCAAAAAAAAATTGTTAGGTTATATTTAGAGGAAAATTTGAAGAGAAAAAATAGAGAGAAAGAATAGTAAAAAAGAAAAAAAAAAGAAATAAAGTTAAAGTTAATAAATTATTTTTATATACCCTTCAAACTTATTTTATTTATTTTAACTCTTTTATATGAAGATTAAATAATTTAGAAATTTATAAATTTTTTAATTAATTTTAATTATATTTAATTTTTTATTATTGCTTATGATAAATCAAGATATAAGAATTTTTTTTTTCTTTCTTCAGTGTGCTTTTGGAGAACCTGGACCTGACATATGCTCAAAAAAATGATTTTTTTTTCTTTTTTGTGTTTGATTTATCATTAAAAAAATGTAAAAGAAAATCAATTTCAATAACCATGTAAAAATAATTTATTAATATTAAGGTTATGATTGGTTCCTAGAAAATTTGAAAGAAAATGTGAGAAATAAAATAGAGGGGAAAAGTGGAATGGAATTAAAAAAAAAAAGTGAAAGAAAATAAAAAATAAAAAATAATTTTTATATACTTGTAGACCCCCATTTGGGCATGGGTCACTTTTTCTCTAATTGTTTTTGCAGATCACATTTTTTAGTCAGGTGTCACTATCCCAGCGAGCCACGTGTCACATCCTTAGTGACCATAAGGAATCAACCTCGCTTTTTGAAGCTGCAATAGGACTTCGACATGTGAAGGAACTTTCTAGGAGGGGGACCCCCCCTCTCTGACCATGAATCCCGGCTAGATGGGACAGGCAGCCAGGAAGCTGAGGGCTTGATGTCGGCTACAGCAGGCATGCAGCAGTAGGGAGAGTGGTTGGGCAAGCTATGCTGGCTGACACGTGAATAGGAGGGCAGAAGAGTGGCTTGCGGGAGAGGACAAAGTAAGGAAGTTAAAAAAAACAGAGAGGGTTTTTATGAGGTGGCAGGGGGAAAGGGGAAAGAGTATTGGTAAAACTTGGAGAGGAAGCTAAGAAAAGAGGAGCGTGGAGTTGCTGGGGAGTCCAGGACACAGAGCTGAGAAGGGAGACTTCCAGGTATGACGATTTGTTTTTTTATATCTTTCCCATTTTTTTTCCAGACTGTCCAGGTCTGATTCTCAGTGATTTTTCATTTCTGCTTGTTGGGTTGTTCTGTTTTGGTGATTACTGATTAAATATTGGAAGAGTTTGCTGTGTTTTATGCCTTATTCTGACGAGTATTTTTCCATCTTAACTCACTGGATATTGGACCCATGGATGAAATGATGAAATGGGTCTGATATGCTGGTTAAAGTCTTCATGTTCTTCTTCTTGTTGCTATCCTGTTATCTCCTTGTTTTTTTTTCCTCCCTGAGCGCATACTCGAGGCTCCAAAGTCTCAGCTGCTTTCTGTGAAGTTGCAAGCCATGGCCTCTTTGTGGCTAGAATCTGGGTTTCCAGTGACGATGAGAACAAGCCTTTTCAGTTTTCTCCAAGCTTTCGTAGTCAACAAATACCCAATGTTGCATATTACCAGGCATATTCGTCGGCTAGACGTGGAGACACATCTGCTGGTGGCCTGCCCATTGTGTTTATGTCCATGCACCTGTCTTCACTCTGCATGACCCCTATCTTTATTCTCATGCAAGCTTGTCGTCATCTCATCCCCATGTTTTTTTTTTGCCTTAACCACCATACCCATCGTTCATCTATCCACCTCTCTCTCTAGGTCGTCATACCTATTTCCTCATTCAAGCTTACAGGAATCAAGCATCCTCCACCACACCCATTTTCCTCTTATTCATTCTCCGCCCCACTCCCTCACTTACATGGAGTCTCACGGGTGCATGCTATCCTTCACTCCTTCACATACCCATTAAAACCACTCACCCAAGCTTCCATATCCATACAACCCGCACCCATCCTTCGTGCTGCTCATAACCATGTCCTACCCTACCCACGTGTACACCCATTTAACCATACTACCAAACCCGTTTCTCTCTCTAAACTTTCATCTACCTGCGGGATCCTCCCTAAAAAATGCTACGTGGCTCTCTCCCCCCTGCGACGTGCGGCATAGCTCATTCCACCCGGGGAGGAATTCTATCCGGCCAACCTCCCACCTTCTCCGAATGTCTCGCATCTGGAATTCTGTCCAGTCAACCTCCCACCTTCTCCGGATGTCTCACATCCGGAATTCTATCTGGCCGGCATCCCACTTTCTCCAGATGTCTCACATCCGGAATTCTATCCGGCCGACCTCCCACCTTCTCTGGATGTCTCACATCCGGAATTCTATCCCGCCGGCATCCCACATTCTCCAAATGTCTCACATCCGGAACTCTAGCCGGCCGACCTCCCACCTTCTCCGGATGTCTCGCATCCGGAATTATGTCCGGCCGAAGTTCCGCCTCTCCAGATGTCTCACATCCGGAATTCTGTCCGCCGACGTCCCACCTTCTTCGGACGTCTCACATTCGGAATTCTGTCCCGCCGACGTTCCACCTTCTCTGGATATCTCACATTCGACGCTTGACGTCGGATGGGAGAGGGGGCGATTCAACTTCCCCCGTCAGACATGTCCGGATCCTCTGATGACGCTTACCCAGAGAGCATCCGCAGCCGACAATTCAGATTCCCCGGACAGCTTGGCTCGTCAGACACTTGCGATTCGCCGAATCCATTTCCGCCCAGAATCAAAAAGCAAACTCCGATAATACTGACGACCAAGTCTCCTGAACTGTCACTCTCTCTATGTTTCATCCTCACTTTTTTTTTTTTTTTTTTATGAGTAATCTCTCATACTCCTATTTCTTACATCTTTTCAAATTCAAGCTATTAAATAGTTTTCCAATCTCTAAACCCTTTCAATAATTTTAGTTTTTTCAAATTCTCATCCTTAGGGTTTTAGGTCCTAAAAATCATATTTTTAATAAAAATTGGTTGCCATTTTCTTTCTGGCAAGCCATTTTCACACCTCCTCTGTTTCAAAAATGTTTTGAAATAAGCAAAGAATCAAATTTTGTAATTCTGAATAATGAAATTTACGGATTTGGTCTATGCAAAAATAATCGGGCTTTGGTGGGGGGCCCCACATACATGATCTTATGATCGATTGATTGATCTGATTGATTGATCTGATTGATTGACGTGGTTATCATACATGATTTATTTATCCTACTCTCTGACATGCATGTTATTATTCCTTAATTGTGCACTAACCCTCCATCTTGATAGCGCATGGTGGCTTATTGCCGAGGTACATACCCACTTTCCATCTGATCATTATCTATGCATATTCGAACTCTCATACGTGCATGACCACTTTGGGTATTCATCGATTTACTCATCAATTGTCATAATTGCTTCATTTTATTAGTAGAAACCCGTCTTTAGGGACTTAAAGGGGTGCTACAGTTTTTACCGTACCTTCCTGATAAGCAACCTGACCCCCTAACCCGATCCGGTTTTTCGCAGACCACCTTTTCCAAAATAAGGAATCACACTTAGGGTTTTTCTTTCTTATTTTGTTTACCCTTTAAAAATAAATAAAAATCATTTTTCAAATTAAAATCGAGCTTGCCTTCGAGTGGGAAACGCATTGAGCCGAAATGCAGGGTCCACAATACTTCTTTAAACTCATTTAACTTTTTTTTCATTGTATTAAGATTAAATAATTTTAAATTACATAATTTTTTATTAATTTTAATTATATTTGATTTTCTTTTGTATATTTTTTATAGTGAAATGAAAAAACTATTTTCCTTTTTTTTTTCTTAATACTTTCTAAGAACCAAATATAACCTAATAAAAATGATATGAAAAAAGTAAAATATAATTAAAATTAATAAAAAAAACTTATATATTTTAAAATTATTTAATTTTTATATAGACGAGTTAAATAAATGAAATGAGTTTAAAGTACTATATAAAAATAATTTATGATTTTAAATCTTTTTTTTTTTATATTATAGTTTTCCTTTATATTTTCTTTCCATCACATTTCCCCTTAAACTTTCAAAGAACCAAACATAACTTTCCCTTCAAAACACTTTATAAAAATCAATTTAAAATACATAAAAATTGTTTTTTGCCAAAAGTTTATCAAACATTTTTTAAAAATTAAAAAATTATTTTTCATTCCAAAGACCAAAAAGACTATTTTCAAAAACAATTTTATACCAGGCCTTAAGTTTTCAAGGCTCTAAACCATGAAATAAAATCAACTAAATAGGATTTTCTAAGGCGGTGTTTGTTTTTTTACTTAATTCTAAATAGAACATTAATACTTAATAGTATTAAATATTAGGTTGTTTGTTTTTGTAGTATTTTATTTCTATTAAGTATTAAAAAGTAAAAAAAAACCATTGTATTATTTTTTCTATTTAGAAAAAGCCACATATTTTGGCTTTTTCTATTTAGTAAAAAGTTTATAATAAGTCATGAAAAAGTAAAAAAACAAACAACCTAAATTCTAAAACTAAATAATTTTCAGCAAAAAGCCAAAAAAACAAACACCACCTAATTCTTGTTTTCCACTCACCCAGTCAATTATTAACACAGCGACCAATGGAAATAATGGGAAATCATGATCATTTTCCCCGACACATGTTAAGGCCCACAATCACCCTTTTAGGGCCAACCCAAAATCATATTACTTAAATAGGATCGACCCCAATTCAAGATTTTGTAGTGTTGGTGGAAGGTTCAAGCCCAATTGGACCAAAATTATGGGTCCCAAGGTTGCACAGCCCAAGCCCAACTATGTGATTGAATAAAGCCTTCGATATTTATTTAATTTTTTAATTGGTAATTATTATTTAATAAATAAAAAAACTCAAAAACATGTGATTAAAATAGTTAAAAATTACCTTAATTAGGAAAAAAATTCACAATTTTATACTTTTACGTTTATATTTCTAAGGAAGATATTATTTCCTAATGAATTAACATATAAATTATCCATCTATTCTCCCACTCATCTAAATATGTAGCACAGATTTTATAATTAATTCCATAGTTACAGACAAAATTTACTATTACTATCTCACTATTCAATTTTTATTTATAAGTAAAAGGAAAGAAACACAAAATTGATAGAAAATAAAAAATAAAAAATAAAAGAAAAAGAAAAGAAAGAATTGGTGGTTATAAAAGGGGGTTGAGACTTGCCTTTTTCTCTTCTTGAAAAAACAAGAAGGCCAATAGTCATGGCGGTTCACCTGAACTGGTCTTTACCTACTAAGTCTTCCCTCGATTTCCTCCATCGGACCTTCCAAGAAGCTCCGGCTCCTCCCAGACTCCTCTCCGTCCGATCTCAAAAGCTCAGCTCCGGTTCTGGAGATCCATTCCTTTCTAATGCGTCCGGGTTCGGACCTAGGAAATCCGCGAATTTGGATCGTCCAGAAGCTTCGATCGGATCTTCTGGTTCCTCTTCGTCTTCGGTTATTGATTTCCTCACATTGTGTCATTCGCTCAAGGTATGGATGTTTCCTCCTATTTGATTGCCGTGAAAACCGAGGAAAAGAAAATGAGGAGATTCAAGATAATTGATTTAGTTTATTTTATTTTAATGCAGTTCGTTATCAACGAAACTAGGATTTAGGAATTGGCTTGATTGCATTTGATCTTGAAATGTGTTTCATATGTTCAGTACAAATTTCACACTATTGTGAAATTATAAAGTTGTTTGGATTGAAGCATTTTCGTCAGAGCCGGTAATACTATGTGAACCAAACAGTATTAAGCTGAATCAAGTATTGAACTAATGACCTAACTATAATCTCAATAGAAGTGTCTTGTTGGGCGGGAGCTCCTGATTCTATCCGTATTTGCGAAGAATCCTTATTTACAAGCATGTGATTGTTATCTCACTTTTTTACATCTTTTAGACCACAAAAAGGAAGGGATGGATCAATAATGGGATAAAAGGTCCGGAGTCTATTGCTGATCACATGTACCGCATGGCATTGATGGCGTTGATTGCTGGTGACCTTCATGGTGTGAACAGGGAAAGGTTGGACTTGTTTGAACGTATCACTGCTTGTGCTTTTTGTTTTTAAACATATTTTCAGGTTATTCTCGGTGATATTTCTGCTTGTTTAAGTATTAACTAGATGATTATGATAATGATCTTTATCTTTTTATTTAGTTACTTTCCTTCTCTCTGAAATATCTCTCTGTGGCATTCTCCCAACCATATTCTGAGATTTCTGCATTTTATTTATTATGAATCCTTGTTGATGAGTTGAACAAATTGTGCTCAAGATTCCAAATAATATCTAAACCAAAATATTTTGATTTAATGCTCAAAGCGCGTTTAATCGGACCAGGATAGAAGAAGGAAAATAATAAAAGCTAGAAGGCCCAAGCTTGCATAGAGAGTTCAGAATACATTTTTTTACTTCATGAAGTTCTAGTTGTCTTTTCACTTCATTTATGAAATAGGAGGGGTGGTGGTGTGGGGAGCAAACAGAAGCAAATCCATAAGCTAGATTCACTGTGATCTATTTGTTCACAGTGTATCTGGCCTCCAAGAATTCTACACGGTAGATGATATTCATGAATCTGAGATAGGAACTGAAATTTACCATAAAGAAATGCATTCACACTTGATTTCACTTCAGAGTACTCCTCTTCCAAATATGAAGAGGTTTGGCCGCCAATCATGGAGAATTTGGCCTCACTCTCCATGTTTGGTTGAGAAAATGATTGAAAATGGTAGAAAACAAGATTATTTAAGAAATGATTTTTACTTCATGTATGAAACTGGAGGGGTGGTGGTGTGGGGAGGAAACTGAAACTAATGCATATGCTAAATATCTCAAAACTACCATTGATTATATAACAATTTGTATGCAGCCACAACTTTAGTAGACAAACATAAACATGCCATCGATCAGTTCTGAGTCTTTGTTAGATAGTTATTTGTATATAGTCAATATTCTTTTTTCATTCACTACCTTCACCTAGATTCTTATTGAAATGTTTTGTGTCTTTATTTAAACAGGTGTATTAAGATAGCAATTGTGCATGATATTGCAGAAGGTACATCTTTAATTCTTTTAAGACACTCAACATCTTTTGGTCAAAATGTTAAATCATATAATAGAGTCAATAAAAGAAAAAAACTTGAATTGTTTTTTTGCATGAAAATTGGAAGTTCCAATGTTTATTTGATTTTTCAGCCTCAGATGTACTATGATGGTCTGTATGGGAATATTTTTAGGGTGAAGATGTTTGTATATCAAATTGTAAGCTGCCTTGAAAAGTGTGAACTATGCCCTCCGTTTTTTTTTATATCTGCTTAAGGATTAGCTCTATCCTGGGTTTGTTCTGGATGGGTGCTTATATGGCACTCATCAAAAGAGTTCAAAATAGTACCAGATCCTTTAAATTGGAAGATTTTTACCCTATTTTCTATTATGCAGACTAGTGGTATATTTTGTTTTACTTTCTTGCACATTTTATCAAGTGAATGGATCTAACAACAACTAATCTAATTGAGATTCTTCAAAGAAAGATGTTCAAGAGACTTTAAAAGCAAGCTTGATTAGAATTACCATTCAAAAGGAAAAGGGGTGTGGGTCTATGGTATTCCTTTCTTAAAGGTCTCTACCAGATTTCATAGGCCTTATCTACTGTTACATCTTGGATGATTTTGGCATCCTCACTCAGGCATGTCTAGATGCAAGTCATGCATTCTATTCAATTATTTTTTTAATGCTCAAAAATCGATGTGTTGTACTTGAGTTGCTATACAAGGAAAATGCTCTAGTTCTTTGTTCACAATATCAATATGTTTCTGTATGTATTCTTGTGTTGATGAAGGATATACAGCATCTAGATAATGTTTGAAAAAATAATAATAATTGTTCAATAGGAGTATAAAGTAATGGCTTCACATAATACTCAGTGCTATCTGTTGGTGTGTTTCATTTTACAATTTCATTAGTTAGCGCACTTACATTTTTTGGGGGTGGTTTGAAGTTTGAGATACGTTTTGGATTTTGATAGCTATTGTTGGAGATATAACACCATCTGATGGCATTCCTAAAAAAGAAAAGAGCAGACTAGAGCGGGCAGCTTTAAAGGAAATGTGTGAAGTTCTTGGTGGAGGGATTAGAGGTACTCACTTTTGCTTGCTACTGTGGAAGACAGAATTAAAATTGTTATTTTTTTGGCAGTAAACTAAGTAATTGGATATTTTATTATCTTGCAGCTGACGAGATCAAAGAACTATGGGAGGAGTATGAAAATAACTCTTCCTTAGAGGCTAATCTTGTAAAAGATTTTGACAAAGTATGCATCATCTAGCATTTGTATAAGGTTTTAAATTTTATGATATTAACCAATTAGCAATCATATGAACTTTTAAATCTTAGAAATGACAAGAAGGTGTTGGATTGAAAAAAAGATTCCTCTGTTGTACTGCCTGACATTATTTTCTCACCTTTGACAAGAGATACCATGCTTTCGGACTCAGGATTTAATTTACTCAACTTAGAGAATGCTTCTGTTAAGATTTGATTATATGCATTTGAAAGTATTTTTAGAAAATGGTTAATTATGGAATTTTTCTTCCAATGATGTCATAAAGTAACAGAAGATAAATACAGAAAGATGGTTAACATATGTGGACACAACATAAACATGCACAAATTGTAACAGAAGGTTATACATGTCTGTGACCAGTTTTCATGTTCATCCAGGTTGAGCTGATTTTGCAAGCACTGGAATATGAAATGGGTAAGTTGTTGGTCATGAAATTATGTATGAGCTTTGGACAGTCACCTGGTATCATTCAATTTTTTAAAATTCTGGATTATAGTCATATTACTTCTTTCTTAAGACTTTGTTCCTAATTTCTGGTACATATTTATGGCAATTCTGTTTTATATGAATACATACAGTTGTAATGACTTTCTTCCTCAAGCCCATCCCTTGGGTCATTGAAGTATTTTGTTTTGTTTTGTTTTTTTGCACTTTTATCAAAATATTCTGCCTCCTGAATAGAGAACAGTTGGTGACAAGTTTATTGCTCAAGAAATTGTTTGACTGTAACTGTAGGGGTTAATTCTATATTCCTGATATCGTCTTTTCAGTTCTATTCCTCTGTACATTTACAAAATTGTCTGCTTATTTATCACACCTCTGAGCTATCTGATTGTTCTCATTTGATATCACTTATGACAGAACATGGTAAGGTCCTGGATGAGTTTTTCCATTCAACTGCAGGTAAATTGATAATTTCTCAAATAGAAGCAGGGCTTATATGCAAATTGATGAATTATGCCAATCTACCTCAGTAACCATCAAATTGTTCATTTGGAATTCTTCTTTTGGATTTGCAGGAAAATTTCAGACTGAAATAGGAAAAAGTTGGGCAGCTGAGATCACTTCAAGGAGAAATTCATGGTTGGGAAACAGGCCGAACTGATCCTCTGGCTCAATCACAGTTTTCATTCAGCAAAGCCAAGATGTCTTTTTGAAACTAGATCATGTAGCAATCTCCTCTAACGAGATAATGTCCTCCTTATTCACCTCTTTTTGTCCTGGAATATGGGAGGATAAATTATTGGACTTGCACTCCAAAGCAATTGAAACATGGTTCTATCATCAGCAACCAAATTACTGAAACTGTCAGCACTTTGAAATTTGAGCGCACGGGAGTATTATATCCTGTTGTAGTATCATGGTACAGATGATGTTCTCTTTTCCTTTTTGTCTTCCCTCTTGTCCTTACATTCATCAAAGATGGTGTGACTTTAATGACTGATTTGTACTCATCAAAGATGGTGTGACTTTAATGACTGATTTGTACTTAATTGATAGCAGTGGGAATTTTCATTCTACTTCCAACTTCATTGCCTTTCTATATTCATATTTTACACAATGATCCAAGTAACACTGGTGGTTATAGTAACAGTTGCTGTGCAGCTAAGCTTTTAAGTTTGTTGTCTCATGAGTTCCATGAGAAGCCCTTTCTAACTGCATAACCCGGTGATAAAAGAGGTTGCGGGATGATGGGCACATGGAAGAGGGACATCAAACTATTGATGATTTCTTAGCTATTGGTTCTAATTCTTGGTGCCTGCTGTTGAGATGTGTCTTGCCAGTCATTTCCCTGTTGGGGCTCAGCTGAGGCAGCTGGAAATGTTGCTTATTTTATCATATGCACTATAGAGGATCTTCGAAATCTTCATTCTATGCACCTACAAAGGATGCTAGAAGACGGCAACGTTCTCTCTAATGAGGTCGCAAACCAATCATTTTGAATCTGAATTTTATTGTTCACTAATGCCAAAGTAGCGTTCCAATCCACATGCCTGATGTGGAAGCCAACAAAGAACGATCTAAAAACCAATGACATGACAGAAGTCAGAGGCTGAACGATGAAATGGTATGCATGGAACTGGTGGCGTCAATGATTGAACAAAATACCATTGTCATTCATGATATTGAGACACGCTCATGAACACACTAACACTTGCTCTTTGCTAATGATTTGACTTTGAATTTTCACAATATATGGTTGCTTTTTTATGTTCAATGTGCAACTGATTTGTGAAGATTACACAAGCGATGAATTGTTCGGAAGGGAACAATGAAAAAGACTCTCCCAGGTTTCAAAACTGCCTCGGGTCGAACCACAATCCATGGGTACCTGAACACGTCTGGCCACGTTATACAGTGTCTGGGGTTCTTCTCCATGACTGCAGCAGCAGTTATGGGGTTCTTGTGCACCTCCACAAAACCTCCAGGGTGCACCAGCTTCAGCACTCCATGCTCTTCCTTGGTGACCGTCCCTACTGCCATGGTTCTCAAATCAGAAAGGAAGGATTGAACATGGAAGGAGAAGAGGATGCATACTTCCCACTTATATATGCATCCTCCTCCTACTAGCTTACAAATTTAAGAGGCGGAACACTCTATGACGATGATCTTTGGATTACATAGGATTCTTCGTTTTGCCCAGGCTATGTGGTGTCCAATTGAGATTATATTTTTAAATCTGATAACTGACTCTGGAGGTTATCTACAGAAAACACATACAAACACAAAATCTTCTTGGAGGATTCTAGAAGGGGGAGCAGACCATTTCCCAATGGTTATCATGCTTGCCTCTTATATGGAATTTCCCTTTCAATGGTAGCTATTTTTCAACTTCCTCCCATGCATGTATTAATTAAATTTTTTAAAATAAATATTATAAATAATAAATATGATATCGTGATACTGGATAATGAAGGAATGCATAGTAATATCGGTATCATGAAATGGAGTTTGGATGACCAAACATGGGGATTTGATTCTTTTCAAGAATAAGAAATTGTTTGCATTTATTTTCATGATATATTCAAAATTTTGTGTGTTATACTTATATCTGTGCTCTATATTCGAAATTGTATATAAGATTTATGAAAAAATGATTTTCATGATTTGTATTGAGAGCAATAACCTTATATAAATATTGATAACTAGAATATAAGTAATAAATTATCTTTATATGTACTGATAAATTGGAAAAATCACAAAATATTGGCAAAATATCGGTTTTGGACTGTTAAATTGCCGTGTGAGTGAGAAAAAAAAAATCGCTAATTAATGGGCAATTTTTTTTTAAAAAAATCAATTTTTAAAAATATTTTTCTGTATTTTTTGAAAATTTTATTTTATTTTAAGATTATACTATCCTTTTATTTTAATTATTTTTCATATTTATTTCATTAATCCTATTTAAAATTTATTATCACTTCACTTTTAAATTTTTTTATATTTATCCTTTAATTTTAGTTAACTTTAAATGTTTTTATTTTAAAATATTAAAAATATAAATTTATTCAAAAATTGCTAAAATATAAAAAATTAATGAAGTTATAATATTTTATAAATTAAAATTAATTTGATAAGATAATTATTAATATAATTTTTAATAAATTTAATTATTTAAATATATTAATTTTAACAACAAAAAATTGTCACCATAAATTTGTAATAAAATTTTATAAATTAAATATTTTATTAAAATCAATTTAATTTTTTATTTAAAATATAATAAAACATGTTTTAATGAAAATAGTTTTTAATTTTTAAATAAATAAATATAAATATATGAAAGGAATTTAAGTTAATTTTTTTTTAAAAATGATGAATATTATCTTTAATCGTATTTATGTTAATTAAACTAATAAAATAACTTTAATATGTGTATTTCCATCAAAATATTAATTGATATTTTTGATATATCCATAAAATTCAAATACCGATATATTTATATTTATTTATATTTTAATCACAAGAAAGGGGTGTAGTGAATGCTGAGGTTTTTGCGAAGAACTTGATCCAAATGAAGTGAAAATTGAGTTAGTTCAATGTGTTTAGACCTAGCATGAAAAACCGGGATAGCAGCCATATGAGTTGCACTTCGATTGTCATACCAAACAAGAGGAGGAACAGATGAGGAGAAACACAATTCTTGGAGCACGGACCGAACCCAGATGATCTCTGAAGTAAGGGAAGCTAGTCCCTGATATTACAGGAGATTACCCTTTGTTTGGTATATGACTAAGATATCAAGTTTGGACCAAGGAAAGCACAGTACCCACTGGTACCTCAGTGATCATCTGGGCAAGAAGCCCAATTTGCATCTATATATACCCTTGAAGATAAGGGGATTGTGTTGGTGCAGCAGGAGACCATAAGTGGAGGTACCTTTTAGATAACGAAGGATCCTCTTAACGGTAAGCCAATGAACTTCAGTGGGATTAGCCATGAATTGGCAAGCATTCTTAACAACAAATGCAATATCAGGTCGGGTGAGAGTGACATACTGAAAAGCACCAATAGTGCTACAGTATAATTTGGTATCCAAGAATAGAGCACCATCATGTTGCGAAAGGGTTTTGCCAAGCATTCCAGGCATGCCTGCTGGCTTGGAATCCAGCATATTGGTACATGTGAGAATATCCTGGATATATTTGTGCTGATTGAGATGCAACATGGTTTCGTTGTTGTTGTCGCCTCGCGTATCCGATGGTCCACGTTGCTGTTATATGGATGGACACGTGATTCTCAACACACAAGGGGTTCTTGATTCAGTGGTTGCACCTGCAAAAGGCATCCGGACAGGGTGTCTGGACGCACCCTCCGATGGTTTTATTAGCCATGGTGAGAAAGAGATATATAAATCAGTTGGCCTTTTTTCTAGGTATCAAGAGGTTACCAGGAGATCCCCTTTCTTCTTCGTGCGAAGGTATATATATCCAGCTTCAGGGGTACTGTTCCTCTCATTAATGGTGAGGAGATCTTTTCTGTTGTGATGATGACAATAGGTGTTAGTAGGAGCACTATCATCCTACGAATGGCTGTCAGAGACTATGGTAGGTGATGCGGTCGTCAGAGATCGTGGGAAGCGATTATGCAGAATGATCGTGGGAAGTGACTTGCTGTCACTTCCTCTTGTCTTCTCATTCTGCAGGTGATGGGATGTGGGCCATGGCTGCTTGTTGTGATTGCGTGTAAGACTCGCTTTACTTTAATTGACCATCCAGAAGATTTATATCCGGATGGCTCATGCTGATTATCCGGATGTGTTGTGGAGGCTATCCGGATGTGTACGCTCTGCCAGCGTCGTTTGCTCTTCCTTGGATAGGAGAAGATGAAACGTCGTTTGCCTTTCCTTGAAGCGGTCCGGATAGGATAACTGCACCATGCATATCCTTAGGGGAATCCGGATGATGATGGTCCGGCTGATAACACGTGCCACGCGTCACTATGAGCTGCGTGCCATGTGTTTCCCAAGGGGAGGGGTCCCTACATTGCCCCCCTTTTTAACTTGCCTATTTTGCCTAAAAAATGGGCGGGTTAAAAATAACTGGCTTTTGAAAACTGAAGAAGTCCCTTCTTCTGACTGGGCCACGTGGCGAGTGGGGGTGCGGAAGCCAAAAAGGCATTTATGACGAGCCGCCGACCCTGCGTATCCCCAGACAATATGTCGTTTCAATGATAACATGGCTGTTGGTTTGGCTTTCCGAGGGGCTGTCCTGCTATAAATAGGGTACTGTACCTCTTTTTGTATTTTTTTTTTCTACTGCATTCTCTTGAGAGTCTTTCTTCTTACTGCTTTTTCTACGCCCTTTGCTTTTCTGAGAAAAAAAACTCCGAAAGCTCTTTTGTACCAGTGCTTTTGTATCGCGACTTTGTTGGTTTGCTGCTGGTGATTTTGTATCAAGGCGGTACCCGTTCTTCTTCTTCGGTGCTGTATTTGGTACGTATCTCTTTGCTACTGCCGTTCCTTTGGTTGCGTTTGCTGGTTCTTTACACTTGTTTTCTGGCTTGCTTGGGCATTGTTTTGGACGAGTCGTTTGCAATTGTTGTTGAATGTTGGTACTTTGTTGTTGTTTGGAGGGGTTTTTGAGGAGTTTTTCTGACGGCTTTGAGTTAGGGTTTGTGTATTTTCTGATTGCTTGGTCTGAACCGTTTGCATTGTTTTTGCGTGTAGATTTTGCTTTGGCTTTGTGGTAAGAAATGGCTCCAAAAAAGACTATTTCGTCTGTCCGGGTCAGCGAGGCTGGCGAAAAGGCGATAGATAAACTAAATGCGAAGGAGTTCCGGGAGCGATTCCGCATCCCCCATGACGTATTGATAGACCTGGTGAACGAGGAGGCGGCTATGCCTACTGAGAAAGGTGGAAAAAACGCTATCCTCTTCACAAAGAAACAATTCAATGCGGGGCTCCGGTTCCCTCTGCCAGCCTTGTTCAAGGAATTCCTCCACTTCTTCCAGATTCCACCCATCTTCATTCATCCCAACCTTGTCCGGGTGCTGATGGGATGCAGCATTATCAACATGCTGTACAGCCTCGACCTTACGCTACTGGAATTGTTCTTTGTCTATTCCCTGAAGAAAGCAAAGAATGATATCTTCAGTGTGTCCACTCACCTGCCCTCCCTTCAAATGGTGACAGAACTGCCAGATTCGACAAAGGGAGGGGCGAAGGGGCTGGTGGCAGTCTGGGGTGGATGGGCGGGGCTATCGCAGCATCCGTCGAGGCCTTTTTCTCCGAATTATAGCTTAAAAATTCCGGGTAATCTTGTTTTGCGATTTTTTATCCGGATTTTGCTTTGCTGATTTTTTCTGATTTTTCCGGACAGAATTCTCACCTTTTGTTGCTGACAATGCAGGTTTGGAATTGAGGGCCACCTTGTGGATTGGGTGGAAAAGGCGTCCTTTGCCTGCGTCTGCAAATTATTTGAAATAGACCCCAAGGAGAGGGCCTACAAAACATTGCTTTCCGCGCGGAATTTGACAGAGGTCGTCCGGGAGCCCCAGGAATATGTTATCAATATTCTTCCTAGGAAACTGGCAAATGATGAGATAGTGCATGGGGAGCATTATACAGTGAAGGAGCTCCCCCTCTATCAGGAAGCTAAAGAGGCTGACGCTGAAAGGCGGCGAAAGCTCCTGGAGGATAGAGATCAGAAAAAAACTGAAGGCACTATCCGGAAGGCTCCCGGACAGAAGGGGGGGCCGGACCCTCCTTCAAAGAAAATTCCAGGCAAGATGGGGAAGCTAGTGAAGAAGCATGGGAAGGATGTGAAGGAACCCACTCCTCCCAAGGAGTTCCCTCCTCCCCAAACTACCTATGAGGGGGAAGTAATGATAGAGGAGCCAGTAAATGTTGCTCCGCACTCTATCTTAAGCGGCCCCGGACGCATGTCGGGGTTGAATCACTCAGGTCCTTCCTTGGTCGCGGCTGCGCGTCTGGCTAACGTGGCTGAGGAAGCTGCATCCATCAACCGTCTGGGCAACCTTAATCCGGATGCTGATGTAGCTGAAACGGCCCCGTTGGAGGAAGCGAGAGCAGAAAGCCAAAGTCAGCCTTCCGACGACCCGGATCGCCTGGCTATAGTCCTGGTGAAAGGGCCTCCCCTCAAGAAGCCGCGTTTGACGCGCGATCTACAGTCCGGACTCTTTGAGCGGCTTCAAGAGCGGCAGCAAGAGATTGAAATTAGCTGCGCTTCTGCCCATGACGCTCATCCGGATGGAGGCGAGGTGGAGATGGCTACTGAGACCTCAGCCGCTCCGGCAATAATTCCGGCTGAGGATGCATCCGGACCTATGTGCCCGGACGAAAATATGGGGGCTCCGATTCCGGGACACGAGCTACCCTCTCCTTCCTCATCCGAGGAGGAATCTGCTGATGATGCCGCTCCCGCTAGCCCTTTCAGCTACGCGGAGTTGGAAACTAAGTTAAAGCAGATTACTCCTGACTGGAAAGCCATCAAGCCCTCTGCTAAGATGTTTGATATGATAGAAACGGTACACCGTTGTCTTGTGTTTTTGCTTTTTGACTTTTTGTTGCACTGATGTGTTTGTTGTAGTATGATTTATGTTTTTGCTTTTCTTGTTTGTGTGTTAGCTGGTGAGGGGCCTCCGCAGCATGTCTCAACAACACGCTCTTTTTACTCAGCTGCTGCAGACTGCAGACTATATGAGGACCTTCTCCTCTCGGCACCAAGAGATTGAAAATCAACTGCGTCTGAGAATGGAGGAGGCTGAGGCCAGTCTATCCACCATGCGAGAGGAAAATGAAGCCCTCCGGGTGGAGTTGGCTGAGGCAAAGGGTCGAGAAGAATCAACTGCGGGCCGCCTTCATGAGGCGGAGGGTGAGGCAGCCCGGCTAAGGGATGAATTGAGTCGACTCCGGACAGAAGTTTTGAATGAAAAGAAACAGAAGGAAGACTTGCAGCTGTGTCTGGATGTGCAAAAAGAGGAACTTGAACGGGAGTTTGCTGTGGAAAGGGAGGAACTTGCAGCGGATTACCAGAAACAAGTGGATGATACATTTATATTTGGGTATCGCTACTGCATGAAGAAGAACGGTATAAAGCGAGATACCCCTTCAATTCCTCCAAGTGAAGAAAAGAAGTTCCATGAGAAACCTGCTCCCTGATAGTTTATCTCTTCTTGCAATTTTTCTGCTGTAATTTTTCCTTCTGTATATTTTTGTGGTCCGGATGTCTCTTTGTAATTACATTTACTCATATCAATAAAACTTACTTCTTTCTCATTTGCACTTGTGTACACTTTCTACTGATAATACTGCTTTAAATTAAACACATTCCATGGTCTGAGTAACGGAGTGCCATCTAGCTTTTGTAAATGATAGGCTCCATTTTCATTTGCCTTAGACACTATGTAGGGTCCTTCCCAATTGGCTTGGAATTTTCCTGCGCCTACTTCAACAGTATTTTCAAAAACTTTTCTAAGTACTAGCGTACCATTTTTGAAGTTTCTGGGCCTGACTTTTCGATTGTAATGCGCTGATGCTCTTTGTTGATAATCTGCCATCCGGATGGATGCGCTTTCTCTGACTTCGTCTGCCCAGTCCAAATTTCTTCCTAGTTCCGTGTCGGCGTCTTTTTGCTTTGCTGCATCAGTCCGGATAGTAGGAAGACCTATTTCAGTGGGAATGACTGCATCCATTCCATATGTAAGGGCAAAAGGAGTATTTCCTGTTGGTCGTCCGGGTGTGGTTCGATAGGCCCACAGGACGCCGGGTAGTTCTTCCACCCACTTCCCTTTGGCTTGCTCCAGCCTTTTCTTCAAGGCATTGACTAGAGTTTTGTTTGTGGCTTCCGCCTGGCCATTGCTTTGAGGATAACGTGGCGTGGAGTATGAATTCCGAATATTCAATTCCGAACAGAAATTCCTGAATGCAATGCTGTCAAATTGTGGACCATTGTCAGCTATGATGATTTGGGGAATCCCAAAGCGGCAAACAATGTTCTTCCATACGAACTTGGTAACATCTTTATCTTTGATGCTTGCATATGCTTCAGCTTCTACCCATTTACTGAAGTAATCAGTGGCGACAAGAAGGAATTTCTTTTGGGCAGGTGTTGCTGGGAGGGGTCCCACTATGTCCATGCCCCACTGCGCGAAAGGCCATGGGCCTGAGACCGATTTTAATGCGACTGATGGTATATGTGGAATGGGAGCGTATCTTTGACATTTATCACATTTTTGGACATATGCTGCCGCGTCTTTCTTCATTGTTGGCCAATAGTATCCTTGTGAATGAGCTCTATGTGCTAGGGATCGTCCTCCCGTATGATTTCTGCATATTCCTTCATGTAACTCAGTTAACACATACTGGGCCTCTGAGTGCCCAAGACAGCGAAGATAAGGCCCTGTGAAGGATCGCTTGTACAGGTGCCCCCCAATCAGGGTGAAACGGGCAGCTTGCACCCGGATTTTGTGCGCTCGTTTAGGATCTTCGGGTAAAGTTCCTGTCCGGAGATATTCTGCAATATCATGCGTCCATTCTTGTTCATCCGCTTGGTCTGCCTCAATGGAGTTGCAAGTGGAATTTTCTGCGACAGAGGGATTGGCTTGTACATGGATAGGCAATAGAATGGCTTCTCTGATGGGGAGGGAAGCAGCTATACCGGCCAAGGCGTCGGCGCGCCCGTTGTCAGCTCGCTTAATTTTTTCAATTGTCCACTCGGTGAATTGCTGTAAGGTGCTTCTTACTTTGGCCAAGTATCGCGCCATGCGTGAGTCCTTAGCCTCATATTCTTTCTGGACATGCCTTACCACTAGTTGCGAGTCGCTGTAGATTCGGAGTTTGGAGACGGATAGCGCAAGAGCGAGGTCCAATCCGGACAGGATGGCCTCGTATTCTGCTTCATTGTTAGACGCGGAGAATCCCAGCCGGATGGCCTGCTCCAGATGTTCCCCAGTTGGGGACTGCAATAAGAGCCCAACTCCAGAGCCTGATGAGCGTGAGGCTCCGTCAACTCGTAGAGTCCACCACTCCTGTTCACCTGATTCGTGGTGCTGGTCGGGTCTTCGTGAATATTCGAGCACGAAGTCGGCCATTACTTGGCCTTTTTTGGATAATCTGGGTTGGAATTCGATTCCAAATTCGCTCAATTCGATGGCCCATTGTAGCATTCGCCCAGTTAAATCTGGCTTGTGTAGAATGCTACGAAGGGGCTGGTCGGTCAGTACAATCACTGGGTGGGCTTGAAAATAGGGGCGGAGCTTTTGAGCAGCACTTCGAAGAGCTAAGGCTGTTAGCTCCATTTTTGAATACCTGGTTTCTACATCTGCCAAAGCTCTGCTGACATAGTAGACAGGTTTCTGCTCCTTTGGCGAAGGGCAGCGGAATAGAACGGCGCTGATTGCCCATTCTGAGACAGCTAAATACATATATAGCTTCTCCTTTGGGATGGGGCTGCTCAAGATGGGCGGATGCATAAGACAGCGTTTAATTCTTTCCAACGCGTTTTGGCAATTGTCCGTCCATCCCTGCGTTCCAGCTTTTCGTATCGCTAAGAAGAAGGGTCGCAACTCATCAGTGAAGCGGGCTATAAAACGTCCTAACGCAACGAGCTTGCCTGTGAGGCGTTGTAACTCCTTTTTGTTCCTGGGAGGAGGTGTCTCCATGACTGCTTTGACTTGATCCGGGCTGACTTCTATGCCTCTTTGGCTGACCATAAATCCCAGAAATTTGCCAGCACTCACGCCAAAGGCACATTTGGAAGGATTTAGCTTCATGTCATACTTTCGCAAGAGGTAAAATACTTCTTGTAAATGGAGGATATGCTGCTCTCGAGTTTTGCTTTTAACCACGATATCGTCAATGTATACCTCGACCGAGCGGCCTATCAGAGGTTTGAAGATTTTAGTCATCAATCTTTGATACGTGGCGCCAGCGTTTTTGAGTCCAAATGGCATGACTTTGTAGCAATAGAGGCCGTGTGGCGTTATGAATGCTGTTTTTTCTTCGTCATCCGGAGACATGGGAATTTGGTGATAGCCGGAGAAGGCATCCAAGAAAGAGAGCATCCCTTGCCCGGAAGTGGAATCCACAATTTGATCTATCCGCGGTAAGGGAAAACTGTCTTTTGGACATGCATTATTGAGATTGGTGTAATCAACACATACTCGCCATTTGCCCTCTTTCTTTGGTACCACTACTACATTTGCCAACCAATCCGGATAAGATACCTCTCTGATGAATCCGGCTTCCAACAATTTGTTAATTTCATCTTGGATAACTCTTTGTCTATCCGGGTGAAATCGTCTAATCTTCTGTCGAATGGGTCTGGCTGCTGGAAAGACGTTAAGCTTGTGAGAGGCGATAGAGGGATGAATTCCCTTCATATCCGAATGTGTCCATGCGAAGATGTCATAGTTACTTCGAAGGATATTCTGTATGCTCTGGGTTTCTTCTTGTGTCATGAGGGAACTGATGTTTGTAAGGTGATCATTCTCTTCTGAGATTTGGATTGTTTGTAAGGGATCTGCTACCGGGGGATCCTTGTCCACCGGACCCAATAATTGCTATTGGTCGCGCGCAATGCTAGGTTCAGGGGGAGATGCATCCTCCTGGTTAGCGACTGCTTCACGTGCTATTTGGTAGCACTGGCGAGCGACTAACTGGCTGCCATACAAGTCAGTTTGCCCTTCATTGGTGAGGAAACTCACCATTTGATGATATGTGGAAGGGATGGCTTTCATGTAGTGAAGCCATGTGCGTCCCAAGATGATATTGAAGGGTGACAATTCTTGCACCATCGAGAATTGCACGTTGAGAGTGACTGGTCCAGCTCGAACCGGCAGTATAATGTCTCCTAAGGATGTTGTTGATGATCCGTTGAATCCAGATAAGATTCGTCCGGGGTTTTCGAGACCCGCGAGACTATGTCCCATATGGCCAATGACTGATGCTTGTACTAGATCGGCTGAACTGCCTGGATCAACCAAGATACGTCTTACATCAAAATCTCCTATTTCTAGAGAGAGGATGAGGGCGTCGCGATGTGGTTGTAGCGTCCGGGTGGGATCTACTGGTGGGAAAATGATTGTCCCATCTATGGGGCGAGGGCCCTCTCCAGTAAGACCCGGCCGGATGGAATTAATGCGCTCGCGTATTGACGCGGCCCGCAACAATTTCTGCCTTTTACGCCTGGAATCGTATTCCTCGTCAGACGGGCCCCCATTGATATAGTTTATCACAGCCTTGGGGGCGACTGGGGCCCTCGGGGCCTCAGAGTTATGATGCTGAGATACGTCCCTTCCTCCAGTATCTGAGCGGAGGTACTGTTTTAAATGTCCTGCTTTGATGAGCCTTTCAACTAGATACTGGAGGGATCGACACGTCTCTGTTGTATGACCATGGTCTTTGTGGAAGGCGCATTTCTTGCTGCGGTCTCTTATGGATGGGTCTGTTTCGAGGGGTCTAGGCCACCTAAAGTCAGACAACCCTTGGATCATTGGGAGAAGTTTTTCGTATGATACGGATAGGGGTGTGACGGGCGGCCTATTCGGACGATTCGGCCCGTCCTGTCTCCGGTCAACTGGTTTTGGACGGTCCGGAGGCTTGGCATGCCTGTCCGCGTTATCTCTAGAAGCCCGTCCGGCAACCAATACTTGCTGAGTGGCTGCACGCACGTCATCTTCGAGCATTGAATATTTGTTAGCACGTCTGAACAAATCGTCCATCGTTGTAGGAGGCTTTTTTGCCAGTGATTCAAAAAATGGAGTGCCTGGACAAATGCTTCTCTTGAAGATTTGTAGGACAGCATCCATGCTGCAAACCTCTATTTGGAGTACGGCTTGGCCAAATCGTTTCACAAATTCCCTCAAGGATTCGTTGTCTCTCATTTTTATGTTCTGGAGGGTGCTGATATTCTGCTTGTGTCGAGCAGAGCACAAGTACTGTCCCACGAATGCTTCAGAGAGGTCCCTGAAATTGTCAATAGAGTTAGGAGGTAGGCGATGAAACCATGAGAGGGCCTGCCCTTGAAGGCTGGCGGGGAATACTTTGCATAACAATGCATCGTTGCCAATATCGAGCGTCATAAGCTGTCGATAGTGCATGATGTGATCGAATGGGTCGTTGGTCCCATCATATGTGGAAAACTTCGGTACGAGGAATCCCCTTGGGGGTTCGTAATGAGTGATATGAGAGCAAAAGGGCGTGGAGAGCATGTCATCCAGCCTTTTGCTGATGGAGCTAATGGGTGGCTCGTTTGGAAGGTTTCTCCCAGCTGGTCGTTCCGCTAGGTGTGAGTGAACGTTCCGCATCGCTGGGGTGACCATGGGGTCACGATGCGGAGGTACGTTCTGCACCATGGGAGCGATCATAGGATCGGGGCGTGGCGCCCGGGTTGTGGCTGCTGGTGGCCTTGATCTCCCAGGCTCTTGTGGGCCTAGTCTTGCACGCATAGAACTTGACAACTGTGATTTTCTATCACGCTGTCTTTTTGCTGAGAAATGAGTGGAATCTGAGCTTTCCTCACGGGGAGCTCGAGGCATGGGTGTGCGTGGCTCATGGGGCCTTGCGTTGTACGTTCCTGGGATAGCTCCTGTTGACCCAGGATATATTGATTCTGGCTCTGGCTTTGAGTTTGTCACCTGGCCTTTTGAGCGCTGACGACGAGGAGGTCCTGATGTTGAGGCTTGAATGCGTAACACAGCGTTTTCTTCCCTTAACCTCTCCGTCTCCTGGAGGAGAGCTTTTAGCTGTTTTTCGCTCGCCAACTGTCTTTTTTCGATGGCTTGACGCCATTCGTGGTTATCTTCTTCCTCTCTACCAGATGATCGACTTTGGGAAGGTGTGGCCATCTTTGCTAGTGACTGAATCAAAATAAAAAGTAAAAGTTTTCCCACAGACGGCGCCAATGTTGTCGCCTCGCGTATCCGATGGTCCACGTTGCTGTTATATGGATGGACACGTGATTCTCAACACACAAGGGGTTCTTGATTCAGTGGTTGCACCTGCAAAAGGCATCCGGACAGGGTGTCCGGACGCACCCTCCGATGGTTTTATTAGCCATGGTGAGAAAGAGATATATAAATCAGTTGGCCTTTTTTCTAGGTATCAAGAGGTTACCAGGAGATCCCCTTTCTTCTTCGTGCGAAGGTATATATATCCAGCTTCAGGGGTACTGTTCCTCTCATTAATGGTGAGGAGATCTTTTCTGTTGTGATGATGACAATAGGTGTTAGTAGGAGCACTATCATCCTACGAATGGCTGTCAGAGACTATGGTAGGTGATGCGGCCGTCAGAGATCGTGGGAAGCGATTATGCAGAATGATCGTGGGAAGTGACTTGCTGTCACTTCCTCTTGTCTTCTCATTCTGCAGGTGATGGGATGTGGGCCATGGCTGCTTGTTGTGATTGCGTGTAAGACTCGCTTTACTTTAATTGACCATCCAGAAGATTTATATCCGGATGGCTCATGCTGATTATCCGGATGTGTTGTGGAGGCTATCCGGATGTGTACGCTCTGCCAGCGTCGTTTGCTCTTCCTTGGATAGGAGAAGATGAAACGTCGTTTGCCTTTCCTTGAAGCGGTCCGGATAGGATAACTGCACCATGCATATCCTTAGGGGAATCCGGATGATGATGGTCCGGCTGATAACACGTGCCACGCGTCACTATGAGCTGCGTGCCACGTGTTTCCCAAGGGGAGGGGTCCCTACAGTTGTGAATAACCTCGACTCCAAGGAAATAATTCAAGCTAGCGTCCAAGATCACGGATGGCAAAGGTGGAGTTATAGGCAAGGATGAAAATATCGGTAATCACGGATATATCGGTAATTCGATTTTACGGATATATCGAAGATATTTTTGGATATATCGGTGGATATTATTGGTAAGCTTAAAATTGTTAAAAACTCATGGAAATGCAAGAAAAACCTTATAATAATATAATTAGAAGTATAATAGACATTTTAAAATTGTTTTATTGAAAAATTTGATATATATATATATATGATATAATTTGCGATATTAGATGTAATTATATCATGTCGATCTATAAGAAATGTTAATTTCGTAATTGTTTTCATTATAAAGTCACATCAAATACTTCATTTCATTAAATAATAATAATTTGTACACATTACATTGCAATGTCCCTTTAGTACCAAAATGAGTTTCGATGTGGTTCAATGGGATTGATAGATGAAGGAACCCCGGCTTGCTATTGGAGACAATATTGGTACCAAGTCAATGAGCCTCGATAATATTGGTTATAAATTCTAACATGTCATGCATATATCTCTTGAGTCCTGTCTACTGCTTCTACATGGATAGGATACTCAAAGTTCACCCATGTGTTAACGTCAAATCCTTCTTCCATCTGATATGGAATTTGGTATGGCATTTGTCTGGAAGGGGAATAATGCGACATACCATACTCTTCATCTGTTGAACTTAAAGGTTGATCATAACTCATCACATGAGGAGGGTAGACGTTAGCCTCATTCGAGGAGTTACTAAATTGAGTCTCTATACTCATAGATTCAAAACTCCCTGAAAGTAACTTCTCGTTATATGGTTCCATCATTCGTTCTCTTCCTCTATAAGGCCTCCCAATAGCTCCTATGCCTGGACCAGCTCTTCTAGAGCCATGGTCTTCATCCTGTGTGCAGTGTGTGAAATCATTTTCACAAGTAAATTGGCTGATTGGATATTGACTATGTCGACGTTCATCAATATCTCCTCCCCCATTATCACCTCCATCATCAGTTCCACCTCTTGAACCATCAGTCCCTCCACTTTTCATTACCAACCCACAAAAATTACAAATTGTTCCATTTCGATTACCCTCAATTTGTAAACAATACTTCCAAGCCGGATCTCGCCCTGGCATGGCAGAACCACCTTCACTAGCCATGCTAAATCTATTGCAAGAAAAATACACTTAAATTTAAATCTATGTTAATTAAACTAATTAAATAAATTACCTAAGTTAATTTTCAAAATCTAAATGTAATTTTATGACAAATTTACTAAATATTGAAATTAATCATAATTGAATATGAAAATAAATCGCGATAATATAAAAAATTGAGCATATTTAATATTCCATATATAGTAGTTCATGTTAATTTAAGTAATTAAATAAATTACCTAAGTTAATTTTCAAAATCTAAATGTAATTTTATGACAAATTTACTAAATATTGAAATTAATTATAATTGAATATGAAAATAAATCGCGATAATATAAAAAATTGAGCATATTTAATATTCCATATATAGTAGTTCATGTTAATTAAACTAATTAAATAAAATACCTAAGTTAATTTTCAAAATCTAAATGTAATTTTATGATAAATTTACTAAATATTGAAATTAATCATAATTGAATATGAAAATAAATCGCGATAATATAAAAAATTGAGCATATTTAATATTCCATATATAGTAGTTCATGTTAATTTAACTAATTAAATAAATTACGTAAGTTAATTTTCAAAATCTAAATGTAATTTTATGACAAATTTACTAAATATTGAAATTAATCATAATTGAATATGAAAATAAATCGCGATAATATAAAAAATTGAGCATATTTAATATTCCATATATAGTAGTTCATGTTAATTAAACTAATTAAATAAAGGGAGAATTATGTTTTAGGGGTAGATGGGCCCCCAAATTAACAAAAAGTTCATATAACTCTTTAAATTGAGTTGAAGGATATGAAATAGTAACGGACAAATATACCCTTTAAGAACACATATAAAATATTTTATAAAATTAAGTTAAATAATTTTTTTTTCAAAAATACTAAATTAAATAGAAGTGGTTTTCAAAAATATTAAATTAAAATTTTTTTTTCAAAAATATTAAATTAAATAATTTTTTTTCAAAAATATTAAATTAAATAATTTTTTTCAAAAATATTAAATTAAATAAAAGTATTTTTTAAAAAATATTAAATTAAATAAAAGTATTTTTAAAAAATATTAAATTAAATCAAAAATATTTTTAAAAAATATTAAATTAAATAAAAGTATTTTTCAAAAATATTAATTTTTTTCTCAAAATCAACAAAGGGCATTTTTGGAAATACTGAAATATAATATCCTTCAACTCAATTTCCATACTTACATTGAGTCTTGGGCTCAATTTGAAGAGTTACACGGACCTTTTGTTAATTTGAGGGTCCATCTACCCCTAAAATATAATTCTCCCTTAAATAAATTACCTAAGTTAATTTTTAAAATCTAAATGTAATTTTATGACAAATTTACTAAATATTGAAATTAATCATAATTGAATATGAAAATAAATCGCGATAATATAAAAAATTGAGCATATTTAATATTCCATATATAGTAGTTCATGTTAATTTAACTAATTAAATAAATTACCTAAGTTAATTTTCAAAATCTAAATGTAATTTTATGACAAATTTACTAAATATTGAAATTAATCATAATTGAATATGAAAATAAATCGCGATAATATAAAAAATTGAGCATATTTAATATTCCATAATTAACCATGTTAATTAAATTAATTACATAATTTACTATGTTAATTAAATTAATTAAATAATTTAGCTAAGTTAATTAGTTTAATGTAATTCTAAATACGAATTTAAATCACAAATAATCATCTAAAATAAATATATCATAACCTAAATTAATTCAATAAAAATATACAAAATAATTACAATTGAATGTAAACATACTAATTAATTAAAAATACATGAATTAATTATTGCAAACAAAATTAATTATAATTTCAAACAAACATACCTTAAAATGATTGAATAATTGAGCAATCTTGGAAAAAATTGGAGTAATAAGAGAGCAAATGAAGAATCAAAGCAAAGATGGATGAAATTGATGCAAAATTGGCTATTTATAGATGAAATTTGGGCCAAAATAGCCGTTGGAACCTTAAGTTACCGTTTAAAATTAATTTTGGCCGTTGGATCACAATTTGGAAGCAATCTGACCGTTGGATCTCTTTGTTAACGTTGGGATTCAAATCTGGGCGTTGGATCAACACGGGCGTGATCTGGGGCGTCAGATCACGCTGGAGAGAGAGGGGCGATTTTTCGCCAAAAATCGCCAAAAAATCGGCGATATATCACTGATAAGTCGGCGACACACGGGATTCTCAGGCGATTTTTTGATAAAATTGCCGATTTATCCTGTGTCGCCGATATATCGCCGATTTTTTGGCAAAAAATCGCTCGGCCGACTTATCTCCTCCATTTATCGTTTCGCTTCCCGCCGACATGCGATATATCGACGATATTTCGCCGATTTTTTCCTCCTTGATTATAGGAAGTAAAAGATGAGACCTGAGAAGAGTTATTGCCAATGACAAGAATATCATCAACGTAAACAATCAATATCGTTGCCTATATATATATATATATATATATATGCTCCGTTCAGAGCTCTTCTGGTTTGTCTCCGATGGCAGCAGCCTCGAATATTAGTCGAAAAGCACATCACCTATCATTGTTCACAATTCTTTGAATTGAGATTACTGATGCTTACCTTTTATAGGGCAGTTTGGAACTTTGGGTCACTTATTTTTCCGACGTGGGATTCACATGTGCTTTCTTTAAAGGGCAAATGTCATTTAAAAGGGCATGTAAAGGTGGTGAAAATTAAACCTATGTATTAGTGGGGAAAGACCAAGGGTTGTGATGTATTGGTCGATTTATCTAATATTATAGGATATTAAATATCAAAATAATATAAATAAAACAATTAATGATTTTAAAAATAATAAAATATATAATTATTAAAATCAAAACATCTTTAAATAAGAATAATTATAAGTTAAATATATTTAATAAAATTAGAGATGCTAAAATTTTAATAAATTTTCATGTTATCCTTATTCTAATTTAATTTGGCAATATTAATGATAAAATAACGAAATATGTTTTATTTTTTTAATAATATGTAAATTATATATTTATGATGTCATTGGTTCAATAGTTGTCTAAAAGGCTACTAATTCGTAAATTAATAACTTTTTCGTAATTGGTTCAACTACTAATTCGTAAATTGATAACTTTTTCGATTTAATAACCAATCTAATTCTAAAAACATTGAGTAAATCAAGCTAAAATTGAATCAAAATTTAAACCACCGGCTTCTTATGCTTGGAACCCAAAAAAGAAGTGAGAGTCTATGCCCGTGGAAGTATATCAAAGATGGCTGGAGGACGTTGCCTACCCTGAATTTGTTTTGGTATTCACATATTGTTATCATGGGGAGGAAATCAAGTAGTGTGAAGGTGTTAGATGTGGGGTTCATGAGTTGAGTTGAGGCAACGGGGATTGTCTTTGGTGGATGTGGTTTTGATATAAAAGGCTAACCAAATATGTGTGTAATTTGACTTATAATATTGTGTTTAGTAGGAAGGAATTTATATGGAAATAAACTTTAGAAATTCTCAAATTCAAAGTTTGGAATGGAGAGAATTCACTGAAAACAAAATTATTACATAATTTGAAGTTTTCATTAAAGATAAGTGATATTTTACTGAATTTGGATTTCATTTAATGGATTTGTTAAATTTTTTCATAATTATTACGATTTAGTGATTTTTATTTTTATTTTTTACACTGTATTATTATTATTATAATAATAAAATAAACAAAAAAAAATGTGAAAAAATAAAGTAATTAAATAAGAATTGGTAAAAAAACGTGTGATTAAAATAGTTGAAAATTACATTAATTTGAAAAAAATTGACCCATCTATTTTCTCACCCAATCTAAATATGTAGCACAAATTTTATCATTAATTTCATAATAACAAACTCAAATTACTATTACTATCTCACTTTTTTTCTTTTTTTTTTATAAGTAAAAGTAAAGAAACACAAAATTGATAGAAAATAAATAAATAAATAAATAAAAAGAAAAGAAAGAATTGGTTGCTATAAAAGGGGTTGAATCACAGCGAACCGTTTGGAATTTCGTTATCTAAAAGTAGAGTTGAGCGAGAGACAGACTTGCCTTTTTCTCTTCTTGAAAAAACAAGAAGCCCAATAGTCATGGCGGTTCACCTGAACTGGTCTCTACCGACTCAGTCTTCCCTCGCTTTCTTCCATCGGACCTTCCACAAAGCTCCGGCTCCGCCTAGACTCCTCTCCATCCTATCTCAGAAGCTCAGCTCTGGTTCTGGAGATCCATTCCTTTCTAATGCGTCCGGGTTCGGACCTAGGAAATCCGCGAATTTGGATCGTCCAGAAGCTTCGATCGGATCTTCTGGTTCCTCTTCGTCTTCTTCATCGTCGTCTTCGGTTATTGATTTCCTCACATTGTGTCATCGGCTCAAGGTATGGAAGTTTCCTTCTATTTGATTGCCGTGAAAACCGAGGAAAAGAAAATGAGGAGATTCACGATAATTGATTTAGTTTATTTTATTTTAATGCAGTTTTTTATCAACGAAACTAGGATTTAGGAATTGGCTTGATTGCATTTGATCTTGAAATGTGTTTCATATGTTCAGTACAAATTTCACACTATTGTGAAATTATCAAGTTGTTTGGATTGAAGCATTTTCGTCAGAGCCGGTAATACTATGTGAACCAAAACAGTATTAAGCTGAATCAAGTATTGAACTAATGACCTAACCATAATCTCAATAGAAGTGTCTTGTTGGGCGGGAGCTACTGATTCTATCAGCATTTGCGTAGAATCCTCATTTACAAGCATGTGATTGTTATCTCACTTCTATCTATCTTTTAGACAATAAAAAGGAAGGGATGGATCAATCATGAGAGGCGACTTCCAGAGCCTATTGCTCATCATATTTACCGCTTGATGGCATTGATTGCTGGTGACCTTCATGGTGTGAACAGGGAAAGGTTGGACTTGTTTGAACATCATATCACTGCTTTTTTTTTTTTTTTTTAACATATTTTCAGGCTATTCTCAGTGATATTTCTGCTTGTTTAAGAATTAACTAGACGATTATGATAATGATCTTTATCTTTTTATTTAGTTTTATGATTGAAACTGGCCAAGAAAGAGGATTCTTTAGGTGATTTGGCATACTTTATTATCAAGAGATCAACAATATAAGCATGCAATCATTTATTATCTGAGACCAAATTATTGTTAAGACATAAGCTGGTTCTTGATCTTAGTTCTAGAGACTTCTACATATATCAGTAAGTCTCTGGAATATAGAAGTCTCTGGAATTGCAACAGTAGCTGAAATGGTTACTTTTAAAACTGAGGTGGTTACACTGTTGTAACTAGGATTAACAACCAGCTTATGTCTTAACTATAATCCTAGAGACTTCCTGATGTACAGATCTAACCCATATTTTGAGATTTCTGCATTTTATCTATTATGAATCCTCGTTGATGAGTTGAACAAATTGTATTCAAGATTCCAAATAATATCTAAATCAAAGTATTTTGATTTAGTGCTCAAAGCACATTCAACTGGACCAGGATAGAAGAAGGAAAACAATAAAAGGAAGAAGGCCCAAGGTTGCATAGAGAGTTTAGAACACATTTTTTTACTTCATGAAGTTCTAGTTGTCCTTTTGCTTCATGTATGAAATGGTACGGGTGGTGGTCTGGGAAGGAAACGGAAGCAAATCCATAAGCTAGATTCACTGTGATCTATTTGTTCAGAGTGTATCTAGCCTACAATAAGCATTCAAAGTGTTATCAAATATCATATATATATATGTCAAATTTATGATAGTTTTTAGAAGAATTCTACAGGAGATGATACTCATGAATCTAAGATGAGAACTGAAATTTACCATAAAGAAATGCATTCACACTTGATTTTCACTTCAAAATACTCCTCTTCCAAATATGAAGAGGTTTGGCCGCCAATCATAGAGAATCTGGCCTCACTCACCATGTTTGGTTGATGAGAAAATGATTGAAAATGGTAGAAAACAAGGTTTATTAAGAAATGATTTTTGGGTGGTGGTGCAGGGAGGAAACTAAAGCAAATGCATAAGCTAAATATCTCAATACTACATAGATTATATAACAATTTGTATGCAGCCACAACTTTAGTACACAAACAGAAACATGCCATCAGTTCTGTATCTTTGTTAGATAGCTATTTGTACACAGTCAATATTCTTTTTTCATTCACTACCTTCACTTAGATTCTTATTGAAATTTTCTGTGTCTTTATTTAAACAGGTGTATTAAGATAACAATCATGCATGATATTATAGAAGGTACGTCTTTAATTCTTTTAAGACACTCAACATCTTTAGGTCAAAATGTTAAATCATATAATAGAGCCAATAAAAAAAATAATAATAAAATAAAATAAAAAACTTAAATTGTTCTTTTGCATGAAAAGTGGAAGTTCCAATGCTTATTTGATTTTTCAGCTCAGAGTTACTATGATGGTCTTTATGGGAATATTTTTAGGTTTAAGATGTTTGTATATCCAGTAATAAGTTGCCTCGATAAGTGTGAACTATGTCCTTCCATTTTTTGATATCTGCTTAAGGATTAGCTCCATCCTGGGTTTGTTCTGGATGGGTGCTTATATGGTCCTCATCAAGAGAAGTTCAAAATAGTACCAGATCCTTTAAATTGGAAGATTTTTACCCTATTTTCTGTTATGCAGACTAGTGGTATATTTTGTTTTACTTTCTATTATGTATTCTTGTGTTGAGGAAGGATATACAGCATCTAGATGATGTTTGAAAAAAATAAATAAATAATTGTTCAATAGGAGTTTAAAGTAATGACTTCACATAATACTCTGCTATCTGTTGGTGTGTTTCATGTTACAATTTCATCAGTGCTATCTGATGGTAATCCTAAAAAGGAAAAGAGCGGACAGGAGTGGGCAGCTTTAAAGGAAATATATGAAGTAATTGGTGGAGAGATTAGAGGTACTCGCTTTTGCTTGCTACTTTGGAAGACGAGTTAAATGTGTTATTTTTTTGGCAGTAAACTAAGTAATTGGATATTTTATTATCTTGCAGTTGAAGAGTTTAAAGAACTTTGGGAGGAGTATGAAAATAACTCTTCCTTAGAGGCTAATCTTGTAAAAGATTTTGAAAAAGTACGCATCATCTAGCATTTGTATGAGGTTTTAAATTTTATGACATTAACCAATTAGCAATCATATAAACTTTTAAATCTTAGAAATGACAAGAGGGTGTTGGATTGAAAAAAAAACATTCTTTCTGTTGTACTACCTGACATTATTTTCTCGCCTTTGACAAGACATACTATGCTTTTGGAGTTGGGATTTTATTTACTCAACTTAGAGAATGCTTCTGTTCAGATTTGATTATATGCATTTGAAAGTAATTTTAGAAAATGGTTAATTATGGAGTTTTTCTTCCAATGATGTCATAACATAACAGAAGATAAATACAGAAAGATGGTTAACATATGTTGACACAACATAGACATAAACAAATTGTAACAGAAGGTTATACATGTCTGTGACCAGTTTTCATGTTCATCCAGGCTGAACTGATTTTGCAAGCACTGGAATATGAAATGGGTAAGTTGTTGGTCATGAAATTATGTATGAGCTTTGGATAGTCACTTGGTATCATTCAATTTTTTAAAATTCTGGATTATAGTCATATTATTTCTTTCTTAAGACTTTGTTCCTAATTTCTGGTACATATTTATGGCAATTCTGTTTTATATGAATACATACAGTTGTAATGACTTTCTTCCTCATGCCCATCCCTTGGGTCATTGAAGTATTTCCTTTTTTCTTTTCTTTTTTTTGTATTTTTTTTCTTGCACTTTTATCAAAATGTTCTGCCTCCTGAATAGAGAACAGTTGGTGACGAGTTTATTGCTCAAGAAATTGTTTGACTATAACTGTAGGGGTTAATTCTCTATTCACGATGTTATTGATCAAAAAAAAAAAAAAAATCTCTAGTCACGATATTGTCTTTTCAGTTCTATCCTTGTGTACATTTACAAAGTTGTCTGCTTATTTATTACACCTCTGAGCTATCAGATTGTTCTCATTTGATATTACTCATGGCAGAATATGGTAAGGTGCTGGATGAGTTTTTCCTTTTAACTGCAGGTAAATTGATAATTTCTTAAATAGAAGCAGGGTATATATGCAAATTGATGAATTATGCCAATCTACCTCAGTAACCATCAAATTGTTAAATTTGAATTCATCTTTTTGATTTGCAGGAATGTTTCAGACTGAAATAGGAAGAAGTTGGGCAGCTGAGATCACTTCAAGGAGATATCGATGGTAGGCAAACAGCCCAAACTGATCCTCTGGCTCAATCACAGTTTTCATTCAGCAAAGCCAAGACGTCTTTTTGAAACAAAATCATGTAGCAATCTCCTCTAACGAGATAATGTCCTCCTTATTCACCTCTTTTTGTCCAGGAATATGGGAGGATAAATAATTGGACTTGCACTCCAAAGCAATTGAAACATGGTTCTATGATCAACAACCAAACTACTGAAAATATCAGAACTTTGAAATTCGAGCACATAGGGGTATCATATCCTGTTGTGGTATCACAGTACAGGTGATGTTCTCTTTTCCTTTTTGTCTTCCCTGTTATCCTTACATTGATCAAAGATGGTGTCACTTTAATGAGCATTTTGTACTTAAACATGATAGCAGTGGGAATTTTTATATCCTTACATTGATCAAAGATGGTGTCACTTTAATGAGTGTTTTGTACTTCAACATGATAGCAGTGGGAATCCTCATTCTACTTCCAACTTCATTGCCTTTTTATATTTATATTTTGCATAATGATCCAAGGAACGCTGGTGGTTATAGTAACAGTTTCAGTGGAGCTAAGTTTCTAAGTTTGTTGCCTCGTGTTCCATGAGAGGCTCTTTCTAACTGCATAACCCGGTGATGAAAGAGGTGTCCGGATGGGTGGGCACATTGAAGAGGGACATCAAACGGTTGATGATTTCGTAGCTATTGGTTCTAATTCTTGGTGCCTGCTGTTGAGATGTGTCTTGCCAGTGATTTCTCTGTTGTGGCTCAGCTGAAGCAGCTGGAAATGTTGCTTATTCTATTCATATGTGAGACACATGTTGAACACACAAACACTCTTGCTCTTTGCTCATGATTCGACTTTGAAGTTTCACAATATGTGGTTGCTTTTTTATGGTCAATTTGCAACTGATTTGTGAAGTAGGGTTGCCTCACACCCACAATCTACAATGCCCACTACTGCAAAATTCTAGCTCTGAAACCCACAACCAGAGGGAGAGGTGGAGATGAATCTAATTGTGAGGGAGGGTAACCTCGCCGATGAAAGACCGAAGTTTTTAGTCTACTTGACGGGCACCACCATGGTACTTCCAACACCGTACCAAAGATCCTACAGTTCGGCAATGGTCCATTTTTTATAAAATCAAGTAAATCCTAAATCGTTGGTGGATTCTCCTCTAGTCTTTGGAAAGGGTCACGGGGTAGGTTAAATTTGTTTTATTCTTCTGCTTTGATCTTCTCACTCATGGGTTAAAAGATTCAATTTCAGAATCATGGGTGCTCACTTTTGGAGAATCTCTGATTTTTTTGAAAAAATTTTGAATTTTTGTTGTGATTGAAAAGAAAAGAGAATCTCCATATTACGTTGGAAAATTCTGTGTAACCTAATCAAGTCAACCAAATTAACTCAGAAACTCTTGCTGGTTAAATGTCGAGTTTATGCATTATATGTATTTGGTATCTTTGCGACAGCTGTGGAGGTGGATACGATTCAGCCGAGTCGTACCAAATTCAACCGATACTTTGAACCCTGCTACACCGAGCAAGAGGACCACGACATAGTGGGCAGGTTGTGTGCTTATATTGAAGCCATCGGTCCTGGCAAACTCTGTGAAAGAGATGGTCACATCTCAATTCTCTAATCTCCTCTCCTCCTTCAATCTTGCATGGACAGACAACACATTCTTCTTCTCCCTCCTCACAGCGTAACTTTGGCTTATGCTGGGTTCGTCATCTCCATTTTGTAGCATGTTGACTGTGTAATTTGCTGAAAAGAAATGGTGAAGCAACAAAAACCAAGACCAGGTAATGGGCAGAATGGAATGGTTCCATTGACCATTCCATAATGTTTTCACTTGTCAGTCTGTATGTCTTGTTGTGTAGCAAACTGATTTCATTGATTGCCAAGTGCTCAACTGCTTTCCATTTTTCAGTTCACACGAGTCCAAAGTCAAGTGACCTTTTTTCATCAATCTTTCTATGAGAATTGTGAATTGTCATTTTTATATGATTTCAAATGTAAACTCCATCTGTTTCTTTCCTTTTTCTTGAGTGGGTGAACTTGAATCCATCCATTCTATTATAAAGTTTTTCTCCAGCACATGGGGAAAAAACAAAGGACTCCATTATTGAAATACTTAGAAATCTAGTCATTTGTTTGCTAGTAAAATGGATATAAATAAAATATGAACTTTCTGATGTCACAATAAAAGACGAGAATTGAGCTCTGATACGTTGGATGGTTCAAGTTTTCTCCTTTTAGGTACATTACTAAAAATGTCCTTCTGTTGCTTCAAATCCATATATATATCCCAAAATCTTAAATAGAAAAAAATAACCATGTTCCTAAAGTAATATTTGATTTTTGGAAATTACTATGAAAAGGACAAAAAAAATTGTTGGGTTATGTTTGGTTTTGAAAAAATTTGTGAAAAAATAAAAAAGAAAAGAAAATAAGCATAAAAAGTAGAAAGAAAGGAAAGTGAAGAAAAATAAAAAGCAAATTTAATTTTAATAAAAAAAAATTATATACCCTCTTAAACTTATTTTGCTTATTTTAACTCTTTTATATAAAAGTTAAATAATTTGATAGTGTATAAATTTTTAATTAATTTTAATTATCATTTTTTCCTTTTTTTTTTCATGCTAATTAAATCCAAATATGATAAAATATTTTCCCTGTTTTACCTTTTCTTTTTTCTTCTTTTCTAGATCCTTTTGAGAATCAAACATAACTTAAAAAAAAAATATCTCATTTTTTATTTATCACGAGAAATATGAAAGAAAATCAAATATAATAAAATTAATTAAAATTATATATATATTTTTAAAAAATAAGTAAAATAGATTTCAATAACCATATACAAATTATTTATTAATGTTAAACTTTTTCCTTATATTTTCACTCAAATTTCCTTTGCTCCAAATAAAACTAAGACTTGGAATAGAAATCTCCATTACCATCAATCAACTGGTAGGGAGGCTACTTCTTGTTTCAAATTTCCTTTAGGATGTTTTCAAAATCGGTTCTTAAAAAATATATTTTAAGAACAATTCTTAAAAATAATTTTTAATTATTTTCATAAACAAAATTCTATTTGAAAACTCAAATATGAAAAGCAATCTATACATTCAAAAAATTGTAATTTATTCATTTACCAATAATACAAAATTTTGATAAGTATTTTTCTTAATTATTGTTCACAACACCTTATAAAAAGCATTTAAAAATATATCAATTTTTTTTTTTAAATATATCTTTTAGTAACACATTCTCAAAAAATTGTTTTTTTTTTTTTGTCAAAAGTTGATCAAATATGTTTTCAATTAGAAAATTATTTTTCATTCTAGAGACCAAAAATATTATTTTTAAAAACAATTTTCAGGACCTTGAGTTTTCAATGCTCTAAACCATGAAGTAAAATCAACTAGTAGGATTTTCTGTGTCTTTTTTTCCTCTCACACAATCAACTTCAAATGTATTTGTAAAAAAAAAAAAACAGTAGTTATATCCAAAATTCAATTTATTCTATTATTACACTTTCAATAAAATAGATATTTGGGAGTTCAATTTATTTGCTTATGCACTTTTGATGTTATATTGAATTAATTACACAAAGACATATAATTGGTAATTATTATTATTTTTTTTAAAAAAATTAATCCTTTCTAGTTATGTCTACTTGGTAGTATGAATTATTATGATTTAGCGATTTTTATTTTTATTTTTTACTCCATAATATTGTTATAAAAATAACAAAATTAACAAAAAAAAAGTGAAAAATAAAGGAATTAAATAAGAACCGGTAGAAAAATGTGTGATTAAAATAATTGAAAATTACATTAATTTGAAAAAAAAAATGGAACCATCTATTTTCTCACCCAATCTAAATATGTAGCACAAATTTTATCATTAATTCCATAATAACAAACTAAAATTACTATTACTATCTCACCTTTTTTTTTTATAAGTAAAAGTAAACAAACACAAAATTGATAGAAATAAATAAATAAATAAAAAGAAAAGAAAGAATTGGTTGTTATAAAAGGGGGTTGAATCACAGCGGACCGTTTGGAATTTCGTTGTGTCTAAAAGTAGAGTTGAGCGAGAGACAGACTTGCCTTTTTCTCTTCTTGAAAAAACAAGAAGCTCAGTAGTCATGGCGGTTCATCTGAACTGGTCTCTACCGACTCAGTCTTCCCTCGCTTTCCTCCATCGGACCTTCCACAAAGCTCCGGCTCCGCCTAGACTCCTCTGCATCCTATCTCAGAAGCTCAGCTCCGGTTCTGGAGATCCATTCCTTTCTAATGCGTCCGGGTTCGGACCTAGGAAATCCGCGAATTTGGATAGTCCAGAAGCTTTGATCGGATCTTCCGGTTCTTCTTCGTCTTCTTCATCGTCGTCTTCGGCTATTGATTTCCTCGAATTGTGTCTTCGGTTCATGGTATGGATGTTTCCTTCAGTTTCATTATCGTGAAAACCGAGGAAAAGAAAACGAGGAGATTCACGATAGTTGATTTAGTTTATTTTATTTTAATGCATTTTGTTATCAACGAAATGAGGATTTAGGAATTGGCTTGATTGCATTTGATCTCGAAATGTGTTTCATATGTTCAGTACAAATTTCACACTATTGTGAAACTTATCAAGTTGTTTGGATCGAAACATTTTATTTAAAGCCGGTAATACTATGTGAACCAAAACAGTATTAAGCTGAATCAAGTATTGAACTAATGACCTAACTATAATCCCAATAGAAGTGTCTTGTTGGACGGGAGTTGCTGATTCTATCAGCATTTGCGTAGAGTCCTCATTTACAAGATTGCGATTGTTATCTCACTTTTATCTATCTTTTAGACCAAAGAAAGAAAGGGATGGATCAATCGTGGGCTGCAAGATCCGGAGTCTATTGCTGATTATATTTACCGTTTCATGGCGATGACTGCTGGTGACCTTCATGGTGTGAACAGGGAAAGGTTGGACTTGTTTGAACGTAGCACTGCTTGTTTTTTTTTTTGGGGTGATATTTCTGCTTGTTTAAGTATTAACTAGAAGATCATGATAATGATCTTTTATCTTTTTATTTAGTTTTATGAGTGAAACTGGCCAAGAAAGAGGATTCTTTAGGTGATTCGGCATACTTTATTATCAAGAGATCAGTTATATAAGGATGTGATCATTTATTATCTAAGATCAAAATGCGATCATTTATTATCTGAGATCAAATTATAGTTAAGACATAAGCTGGTTGTTAATCTTAGTTCTAAAGACTCTTATATACATACATATATATATATATATATATATATATATATATATATATATATATATATATCAGCAAGTCTCTAGAATTGCAACAGTAACTGAAATGGTTACTTTTAAAACTGAGGTGGTTACACTGTTGTAACCAATATCTGTGCATCAGGAAGTCTCTAGAATTGTGACAGTAACTGAAAAGGTTATTTGTATAACTGAGGTGGTTACACTGTTGTAACTAAGATTAATAACCAGCTTAAGTCTTAACAATAATTCTAGAGACTTCCTGATGTACAGATCTATATATATATATATATGTATCTTTTAAAAGGAGATGCAAAAAACAGAGTTACTTTCCTTCTCCCACCCATATTGTGAGATTTCTGCATTTTATCTATTATGAATCCTTGTTGATGAGTTGAACAAATTGTGTTCAAGATTCCAAAAAATATCTAAACCAGAGTATTTTGATTTAGTGCTCAAAGCACATTTAATCGGACCAGGATAGAAGAATGAAAACAATAAAAGGAACCTATCAAAAGAGAGAAAAAAAAAAGAAGGAAAATTATAAAAGGAAGAAGGCCCAAGCTTGCATAGAGAGTTCAGAATACATTTCCTTTCGCTTCATGTATTGAATAGGACATGTGCTGGTGTGGGGAGGAAACTGAAGCAAATCCATAAGCTAGATTCACTTTGATCTATTTGTTCACAGTGTATCTAGCCTACAACAAGCATTCAAAGTGTTATTAAATATCATATACATGCATACATATATATATATATATATATATACGTCAAACTTATGATAGTTTTGAGAAGAATTCTACACAGGAGATGATTATTCATGAATCTAAGATGGGAACTGAAATTTACCATAAAGAAATGCATGACACTTGATTTTCACTTCAGAATACTCCTCTTCCAAATATGAAGAGGTTTGGCTGCCAATCATAGAGAATCTGGCCTCACTCTCCATGTTTGGTTGATGAGAAAATGATTGAAAATGGTAGAAAACAAGATTTATTAAGAAATGATTTTTGTTTCATATATGAAACTAGAGGGGTGGTGGTGTGGGGAGGAGACTGAAGCAAATGTATATGCTAAATATCTCAAAACTACTACCATAGATTAGATAACAATTTGTATGCAGCCACAACTTTAGTACACAAACAGAAACATGGCATCAGTTCTGTGTCTTTGTTAGATAGCTATTTGTACACAGTCAATATTCTTTTTCATTCACTACCTTCACCTAGATTCTTATTGAAATTTTTTGTCTTTATTTAAACAGGTGTATTAAGATAGCAATTGTGCATGATATTGTAGAAGGTACGTCTTTAATTCTTTTAAAACACTCAACATCTATAGGTCAAAATGTTAAATCATATTATAGATGTTGAAAGAAAGTTCAACACAATATCACTACAATATTTATCAACTAAAATCAACCACGCATGCACCAAAATTTTTTAACATGGAAAACCTCTTCAATGTGAGGAGTTAAAAACCATGAGACCGAAGTCCACTCAAACAGGCTTCATTATCAACCAAAGTAAGAGTACACAATCTGTCCCAACATTAATTAGGGACCATCAACAACAACAATCATCAAGAAAAAAATTTCTTGGATTCACAAACATAAACATCAAATAATAAAAGAGTGAAATAAAGATATCACAAATTTGGTGTTCTATTCAGGTATACTAATCTATCCAAAAAACTCCAATTGATGATTCAACCATTCAGATTGAAAAACCACGAGTGTTGAACCTTCTATTAAAATTTCACCTCAATCAGGCCAAGGATCAAAGAGATATCATTCTTTGATGAAGACTGCACACAACGGAGGTGTTCTCCTCTCCTTTTCCACCCTACTCTGTTAAAATGATTATATCTTATAGTTAACTATTCTGATCAACGATCTAATTGACCAGAATCAAGAGACATAAGAGACGAAGCTATTGTCTAAATTTCAGCACGATCCAATGGTGCAAAACAGAGATAAAAAAGATTGATCAAAACTACTCTGAAGCGATTCTATTTCCAACCAATTCTGTTTAGGCGGCTATAGGATTAAGTAGACAACTCTAATCAATGATCCCATCGTCTAGAATGAAGAGCTACAAGTGATGAACCAATTGACCAAGTTTCGGCTTAAATGAACCATAGATCATGGAGATCTATTTCTTGGATGAAAACGGCTCCTTCACACTCTTCAATTTCTTCTTCTTTCTCGCTTACTCTTCTCTTTTTCCTCTCAAAATCATCGACTGCACTCTTCTCTCTCTATATTGTGAGAAGTAGATCCTTTTTTGGGGTTCTTGAAAAAAACCTTACACCAATAGACAAAAATGCCCATATGATATGGGCTTTGTTGGGTTTTGACATATATGGGTCATCCTCTACATGAGAGGGAAACCCAACCCAACAATAGAGCCAATAAAAAGAACTTGAATTGTTCTTTTGCATGAAAATTGGAAGTTCCAATGCTTATTTGATGTTTCAGCCTCACAGTTACTATGATGGTCTTTATGGGAATATTTTTAGGGTGAAGATGTTTGTATATCCAGTAGCAAGCTGCCTCGATAAGTGTGAACCATGTCCTCCCATATTTTGGTATCTGCTTAAGGATTAGCTCTATCCTGGGTTTGTTCTGGATAGGTGCTTATATGGCACTCATCAAGAGAGTTCAAAACAGTACCAGGTCCTTTAAATTGGAAGATTTTTACCCTATTTTCTATTATGCAGACTAGTGGTATATTTTGTTTTACTTTTTCACACATTTATCAGGTGAATGGATCTAACAACAACTAATCTAATTGAGATTCTTCAAAGAAAGATGTTCAAGAGACTTTAAAAGCAAGCTTGATTAGAATCACCATTCAAAAGAATAAGGGTTGTGGGTCTATGGTATTCCTTTGGTATTTGTATATATACTTCTTCTTAAAGGTCTCTACCAGATTTCATAGACCTTCTCTACTGTTACATCTTGGATGATTTTGATGTCCTTACTCAGGCACATCTAGATGCAAGTCATACATTCTATTCACTTCTTTTTTTAATGCTAAAAAATAAATGTTATTGCACTTGAGTTGTTATATGAGGAAAATGCTCTAGATCTAGGTTTGTTCTCAATATCAATATGTTTCTGTATGTATTCCTGTGTTGATGAAGGAAATACAGCATATGGATGATGTTTGAAAAAAAAAAATTGTTCAATAGGAGTATAAAGTAATGACTTCACATAATACTCAGTGCTATCTGTTGGTGTGTTTCATTTTACAATTTCATTTAAGTTAGCACACTTACCTTTTTTGTGGTGGTTTGAAGTTTGAGATACGTTTTGTACTTTGATAGCTATTGTTGGAGATAAAAAATCATACCATTACATCTCTGAAAGAGAAATGAGGAGATGGAAGCAATCAGCTTTGAGGGAAATGCATGAAGTTTTTGGTGGACAGATGACAGGTGCTCACTTTTGCTTGCTACTGTGGAAGACAGTTAAATGTATTATTTTTTTGGCAGTAAACTAAGTAATTGGATATTTTATTATCTTGCAGTTGAAGAGTTTAAAGAACTTTGGGAGGAGTATGAAAATAACTCTTCCTTAGAGGCTAATCTTGTAAAAGATTTTGAAAAAGTATACATCATCTAGCATTTGTTTAAGGTTTTAAATTTGATGACATTAACCAATTAGCAATCATATGAACTTTTAAATCTTAGAAATGACAAGAGGTTGTTGGATTGAAAAAAACATTCTGTTGTACTACTTGACATTATTTTCTTGCCTTTGACAAGACATGCTATGCTTTAGGAGTTGAGATTTTATTTACTCAACTTAGAGAATGCTTCTGTTAAGATTTGATAATATGCATCTGAAAGTATTTTTAGAAAATGGTTAATTACGGAATTTTTCTTTCAATGATGTCATAACATAACAGAAGATAAATTCAGAAAGATGGTTTAACATATGTGGACACAACATAAACATACACAAATTGTAAAAGAAGGGTTATACATGTCTCTCACCATTTTTCATGTTCATCCAGGTTGAACCGAGTTTGCAAGCACTGGAATATGAAATGGGTAAGTTGTTGGTCATGAAATTATGTATGAGCTTTGGATAGTCACCCAGTATCATTCAATTTTTTAAAATTCTGGATTATAGTCATATTATTTCTTTCTTAAGACTTTGTTCCTAATTTCTGGTGCAAATTTATGGCAATTCTGTTTTATATGAATATATACAGTTGTACTGACTTTCTTCCTTCCTTGGGTCATCGAAGTATTTGCTATTGGTTTTCCCTTTTTTTTTTTTCTGCACTTTAATCAAAATATTCTGCCTCCTGAATAGAGAATGGTTGGTGACAAGTTTATTGCTCAAGAAACTTTTTTGACTATAACTGTTGGGGTTAATTCTCTATTCCCAATATCATATTTTCAGTTCTATACTTGTGTACACTTACAAAGTTGTCTGCTTATTTATTACGTCTCGGAGCTATCTGACTGTTCTCATTTGATATTTACTTATGGCAGAACATGGTAAGGTGCTGGCTGTGCTGGATGCGCATTTCCTTTCACTCGAAGGTAAATTGATAATTTCTTAAATAGAAGCAGGGTATATATGCAAATTGATGAATTATGCCAATTTACCTCGGTAATCATCAAATTGTTCAATTCGAAATTCCCCTTTTTGATTTGCAGGAAAATTTCAGACTGAGATAGGAAAAAGTTGGGCAGCTGAGATCACTTCAAGGAGAAATTTTTGGTTGGGAAACTGCCCGAACTGATCCTCTGGCTCAATCACAGTTTTCGTTCGGCAAAGCCAAGATGTCTTTTTGAAACTAAATCATGTAGCATTCTCCTCTAACGAGATAATGTCCTCCTTATTCACCTCTTTTTGTCCTGGAATATGGGAGAATGAATAATTGGACTTGCACTCCAAAGCAATTGAAACACAGTTCAATGATCAGCAACCAAACTATTGAAACTGTCAGAACTTTGAAATCGGAGCACTCGGCCCCGTCCCTCCCCGTCTCGGCTCAAGCCCTCAAGCGAGCATGTTGCCTCGGAAAAACGTGCCAATGGCCAACGTCGCGGCTCATCACGGGGGGCTCACCCATGCCTCCCGCCCGACGTTGCCCATCAAAAGGCACACAGATGTCCCTCACCCCATGCTACGAGTGCCCTCCTCGTGCACTCTGCCCTGTCTCAACTAGTCGAGGAGCCATCAAGCCCTCGAGCGAGCATGTTGCCGAGGAAAAACGTGCCAATGGCCAGCGTCGTGGCTCACCACGAGGGGCTCACCCATGCCTCCCGCCTGACGTTGCCCATCAAAAGGCACACGGATGCCCCTCCCCCCATGCAACGAGTGTCCTCCTCATGCACTCGGCCCCGTCTCGACTCGTCTAGGAGCCCTCGAGCGAGCATGTTGCCTCGGAAAAACGTGCCAATGGCCAACGTCGCGACTCACCACGGGGGGCTCACCCATGCCTCCTGTTCGATGTTGTCCATCAAAAGGCACGCAGATGCCCCTCCCCCCATGCAACGAGTGCCCTCCTTGTGCACTCGGCCCCGTCTTAGCTCGTCGAGGAGCCCTCAAGCCCTCAAGCCCTCGAGTGAGCATGTTGCCTCGGAAACACATGCCAATCCACGAGGGGCTCACCCATGCCTCCTGCTCGATGTTGCCCATCAAAAGGCACACAGATCCCATCCCCCCCCCCCCCCCCCCCCCCATGCAATGAGTGCCCTCCTCATGCACTCGGCCCTGTCTCGGCTCGTCGAGGAGCCCTCAAGCTCTCGAGCGAGCATGTTGCCTTGGAAAAATGTGTCAATAACCAACGTCGCAGCTAGCACATAGAGGTATTATATCTTGTTGTGGTATCATAGTACAGATGATCTCTTTTCCTTTTTATCTTCCCTGTTATCCTTACATTGATCAAAGATGGTGTCACTTTAATGACCGTTTTGTACTTCAACATAATAGCAGTGGGAAATTTTCATTCTACTTCCAACTTCATTGCCTTTTTATATTCATATTTTACATAATGATCTGAGTAACGCTGGTGTTTATAGTAACAGTTGCAGTGGAGCTAAGTTTCTAAGTTTGTTGTCTCATGTGTTCCATGAGAGGCTCTCTCTAACTGCATAACCCGGTGATGAAAGAGATGTCCGGATGGGTGGGCACATGGAAGAGGGACATCAAACGATTGATGATTTCCTACGTATTGGTTCTAATTCTTGGTGCCTGCTGTTGAGATGTGTCTTAACAGTGATTTCTCTGTTGGGGCTCAGCTGAGGCTGCTGGAAATGTTGCTTATTCTATTATATGTACTATTGAGATCTTCGAAATCTTCATTCCATGCACCTACAAAGGATGCCAGAAGACGGCAACATTCTCTCCAATGAGGTCGGTAAACCAATCATTTTGAATCTGAATTTTATTGTTCACTTAGGCCAAAGTAGCGTTCCAATCAAGGGATCCACATGTCTGATGTGGAAGCCAATGAAGAACAATGTAAAAACCAATGACATGACCGAAGTCAAGAGGCTGGACAGTGAAATGGTATTCATGGAACTGGTGGCGTCAATGGTTGAACAAAATACCTTTGTCATTCATGATATTGAGACACACGCTCGTGAACACAAAAACTCTTGCTCTTTGCTCATGATTTGACTTTGAATTTTCACAATGTGTGGTTGCTTTTTTATGGCCAATGTGCCACTGATTTGTGAAGATTAAACAAGCGATGAATTGTTCGGAATGGAACAATGAAAAAGACTCCCAGGTTTCAAAACTGCCTCAGGTCGAACCACAATCCATGGGTACCTGAACACGTCTGGCCGCGTTACCCAGTGTCTAGGGTTCTGCTCCATGACTACAGCAGCAGTTATGGGGTTCTTGTGCACCTCCACAAAACCTCCAGCGTGCACCAGCTTCAGCACTCCATGCTCTTCCGTAGCGACCGTCCCTCCTGGCATGGTTCTCAAACCAGAAAGGAAGGATTAAACATGGAAAGAGAAGAGGAAGCATATTTCCCGCTTATATATGCGTCCTCCTACTAGCTTACAAATTTAAGAGGCGGAACACCCTACGAGGACGATCTTGGTTTTGCCAGGCTATGTGGTCTCTAATTGAGATAATATTTCTAAATCTGATAACCAACTGTGGAGGCTTGGAGGATTCTAGAAGGGGGAGCAGACCATTTCCCAATAGTTATCTTGCTTGCCTTTTATAATTTGTCTTGAGAGCAATAACCTTATGTAAATATCGAAAGATCTAAGTAATAACAAATAGATGGTTTTGCTCCGTGGGCCTTTACTGTTGTTGTACTTGAAATAGAAGGAGGTAAATCATAATTGACAGATAAACAAGTACACGAGACAATAAAACAGACAGAAAAACCCCAACTCTAAGACTTTTACTTGATCAAATTTCTGATATGATATTAAACTAATAATTCAACTTAAGCTTAAAAACTTAAGTATGAAGTAGTTAGTGGGGCTGACACTTTGCACATTCAGTGGCTGAAGATGGTGGAACCGTGCAAGTATTCATTCCCTGTCTCTACACACTGTTGCCAAGGATACATGTTGGTCCTAGGCCAGTGTTTCAGTAACATTGTTGTCCCTATGAGGTCAGTAAATTAGCTAACCTCTTCCTGCCTTTATAGAATGAGAAGCTAATAACCGAATTTGACTTTTTGTCCTTCCAAAAAAAAAACCAAGCCAAATCAATATGCTCCCGTCAAAGGGATCCATTTGTGTGATGACTTGGCTCAGACCATTTGCCCACAAACAATTTGGTTTCAAAAGTCAAAAATATGTTCAATCTGTAACTGATTTTTGAGGGCCACGCAATCCATGATTTTTTGTTTTTTCCTGTATGAAAAAGGACTTGGCCAAAATTTAAAAACCCCAACACACCATGCTCCCTGCCCTCTGCACCCACTCCTCTTAAACCAGACAATGAAGAAGAAAGAAGAAAGAAGAAACCCACCACTTCTATATGTAACCTTCCCTCACTAACATACAAATTTACAAGACTGAAAACTCTATGTGGAGGATCTTTGCATTATATTTTTAAATTACCAACTCATCTACGGTGGTATACATCTCTAACAAGAACTAAGAAATCTTTTTGTCTCCAGTGTACTAGATATTTGTGTTCCCACAAAGAAAAGAGAAAAGTTTTTCTCCTTGGAGTATCCAAGGTAGCAAAGCAGACCATTGGCCCCTATATATGGAATTTCCCTTCCCATCCTAGAGATTTTTCAGCCCTTTTTCTTTCATCCCATTTATTTTCATTGTTGACCCATTATTAGCCGACAACTTAGACTTACCGATCTATTTAATATGATATATAGCCTTATTTCATGAGAAGTTATGAATTATAATATCAATTATTTTTGTTTTCTTATTATAGCTTGTAAGATTAAGCTTTGAGGTCAAATGCTTAAATTACTCAACCCAGATGATGATTTTTATTTAAAATAAGTCCAATTGATGTTGGATGGAGATATAATACTCGGGGTTTACTTCCAATTTCGACTTCCCCATTTCCCAGTGAACAATCCACACTGAACTGCCTCAGGGTTCGTGGTTGACCTACTTCAAGTCTTTTGTACTAAAGTGGTAGGATTGTCATTTTCATATGGGGAGTAGCAGGCCAAAATTTAGGTCTTAAGCTTAATTGGAGTCTGCCTTAAGTTCTTAGGATGCTCCACTTGACCTCCACCGACAGTGCTTGGCCTCTCTGGAGGGAGAAGAAAAAAAAACCACTTCAGAAAAACAAAAGAACAGAGTAAAAGAGAAAAAAGAAAAAGGAAAAGGAAAAGCTACCACCATGTGACAGATTTTGTGTAAAAATTATTAAAATTAAAAGAGTTGTAATTATTTTTTTGTTTAGTCTTAGAATGCAATAAGAGAATAAATTGTTTGAGTGATGTATCTCGAATGTTATAAAAGAATTATGAACTTTTATATTATAAAATTCAAAACTGACTCGTATTAAACTTTAATTCTTCTCTTTCACGTCATCTATTCTTATGTTTCTTTTTATTCCACCTTCAACTCTTATTCTCATTGGCAAACCCATCCTAAATTTCAATGTGAAGAACCTAACCTATGAGATTTGAATTGAAAAAGGACCAAGTCATGGGAGGGTTAATAATGGACCATGGACTATTGAAAGTGATGGCAGGATTTGAATCATCCCAAAATGTACAACACCTACTTCTGAATTTCATTCTCACGGGTTCCAATCTATGCCACAATAATTGTCAAATTGGGTCCACCACTATACAAAAAGACTTTTGTCATTTTATTGAACATTCTCAAATGGGTAGGACCCATTTTCCTATTCACCCACAATCCGGGTTAATCTATTCCACCCATCTCATTATTTAAATTTATCCTCATCCTCATCTCAAAAATAATTTTAAATTAGATTTAACGAAACGATTTATAAAAAATCTCATACTCACCCGACCCGACCGGACCCTTCAAAGCACTACCTCTGACAAACCCTAGCTCCACATCCTCTGCAATGCTAATTACTTAATGAGAATTTTGGGGTTTGATTCCTTCACATTTATGATATTGATTAATCAAAGGGGTGAGCAGATGTTGGTTGGCATTAGAAAATTGCAGTCAAACTGTGGGCTGGATATGAAAAGGTCCAAAAAGTAAGACAAGTAACAGTAATCATGGGTTTGTTTATAGTATCAGCAGCATATTCGGACAAAATCAGCTGAGGTGGGGAGCTGGATATAACTTTCATATGATCTAATCAATTATAAACACTATAAAACCATCACATATGTGAATATTCTTCATTTTATTAAAAATAACACTTTCTTTGAAAATCAATCTTGGAAAACAATACAACGACCTTACCTACAAATTATCCTTAAAAATAGCTTTTTAGTTTTTTAAATAGAAAACACTTCCATAAATTTTTAACACAAAAATATGTTTCAAGAATTTGTTCTAAGAATAAATAATTTTTTATATATTATTTCTAAAAATTGAAAATTATTTTTCATATTTAAGTTCTGGAATAGAATTTTATTAGTAATTTTTTAAATAAATGTATAATAATTTGATGAAGAATAAGTCAAAAAAGAAAATTCTTTTTTTATATTTAAATTTTTAAATAAACTTTTGTTTCAAGGGAGGACTATTTTTAATAACGATTCTAAAAATTAATTTTTGATTATTGTTTAAAGAAAAAAGAAAAAAACGTGGCAAAACATTTCTGAAGTCTTTATCAAAAAGATGGTAGCAGAGGTGCCCATAAGTTGGGTAATTGCAGTTTGTGATATTAATATAAAATTTGATATGACGTCTAAAGAAAGCAACAATCACTAATGTGATTAGTGATTACAAATTTCTAGATTTTTTTTAGTTGAAAATTGTAATCAAATGTGAAAATTGGGTGGTATTCTTTTGAGGTCATTCTCACATTGCTTTGGATTTGATACCCCACATTCCGTGTTCTCATTTGGAGCATGATATGGGGGGAGGAGTGAGGAGAGAGAAAGAACGAAGCTTCTATAGAGTTGGACGGGGGGAATTCGAAAACCTCTAGTTATGACTTTGGATGGCTGTAGAGGAGGGAGAGAGGTGTGAGGGAAGTCAAGGTAAGGTTTTATCTGGGGAGTCTTTTGTGTTCATTTTGATGATCTGGGTCGGCTGCATTTGCTCAAGACTGGCTTAGAATATTAGTGTTTTTTGTTTATGAATTTTGGGTGTTTGATGAACTCAGGCTATGGGTTTTAAGTTTGTTGATGTGCTTTTCTTTGAATTTGGAATATGGGTTTTGCTCAAGATGTGATCGGTGATCTAGTTTTTACACTGAGAAGGGTTTTGTGATCGGGGGTTGGAGCATTTGGAGGACTTGAGGAGTTTGGCTGGTGAAACTCAGTGATTGGGATTTTGTTTTTGGAGGTTTGGAAATTTGGGTTTGCCTTAGAATTGAAATTGATCGCTGGGTTTTGATCTGATTTAGTTTTGCAGAGCAAAAATGGAAACTTTTTTTTTTGAAGATTTCATTATTGCTTTGCTGAATCAGGTGTTATTTATATAGCAGTTTCTTCAAGTTGGGAGTGATCTTTGTATACATTTTGAATATTAATTAAATGGCCACGGCGTCGCCGCCTCCTAATTCTTCTCCTTCCGCGGTTCCTCCGACCTCTGCCGCCACTCCACCACCGCCCTTGTCTTCTCCTCCTCCTCCTCCGGAGTCTTCTACTCCTCCATCTTCCCAGCCCAATGCAGATCCACCGGATGGTGCAGCAGGTTCTACTTCATCCCCACCACCTCAATCACCTCCTGCTGTTCCAGCAGCGCCACCTCCAGCATCACCACCACCACCACCACCAACTCCTTCCCTAGCCAATTCTCCTTCGTCGCCTCCACCTCCTTCTCCTCCACCCCCTTCTCCCAATGCTCCTCCACCGACTCCTCCGCCATCTCCACCCATTGCTCCAGTTCCGCCTCCCTCCAATCCCTCACCTCCGCCATTAACACCACCACCAACTTCACCTCCACCGCCACCACCACCGACCAATCCGCCCAGGAGTCCGCCTCCCCCACCACCTACAGAACCACCAGTGACTTCACCTCCTCCACCATCTTCAAACCCCCCTAAAAGTTCACCACCACCATCAGAACCACCAAAAACCTCACCCCCACCACCATCTAAACCACCCCCTGTTTCACCACCATCACCATCACCATCAAGTCCACCTGAGGATTCACCTCCACCACCTGTACCTGTGCCACCCAGTAATTCAACCCCTCCCGCCCCGTCTCCATCTGGTTCTCAACCAGCAACTCCACCCTCTCCAAATTCTCCTCCAAAAGGATCGCCACCACCACCCAGGACACCAACTCCACCTCCTCCTGCACGTTCCCCACCACCTCTTTCTCCCCCTTCATCTCCTCAAACTCCAAACTCGCCATCAGATAGCCCATCTGTGAACAATTCTACCCCCAATGGAAGTCCAAATTCTACAAGTAAAGGAGGCATTGGTACTGTAGGTACAGTGGCTATTGGATTGGTACTGGGTTTAGTAGTACTTGTTCTCATTGGAGTGGCTTTCTTGTGCCTGCGGAAGCGGAAGAAAAAGGTATCTGGACTTAATGGTGGCTATGTTATGCCAGCCACACTGGGTTCTTCTCCGAGATCAGGTAACACAATTACATTGTACCATTATCACATTATTCTTTTCCCATTTTTTATTTTCTTTCTATTTGAATGGGTACCTTCTAAAATTAATATTCTTTTGGATTACCAACATTCTAAACATGTAATTTGAGCTACTGTCTTCTGGGGTTATTTTACAGGCTAGGCTCATGGTTAGGTATTACCACTAAGTTAGTGATGATGTATGAGAGTGAACTGTAATTGCAGTGTCATGATTTATTTTCCTTTTAAAGTTTGTTTTACATACATCATGGAATGTGATAGGCGATGGAAAGATAATTAGGATTCAATTTAAACATTTGTTGTCAAAAAAATAGAGTAGGCTAGACTTCATTGGGTAATTTGAAACACTTCAGCCAGATCTTGATTTCTTGAGCATGTTTACTGATAATTTGCAAACATATGTTTGTAAAATTGACACTACTGAAATAAAATTAAGAGGGTTTATTGTCTCCAGATTCATCTTTTACAAAGACACTGTCTTCAGCTCCCCTCATAGGAAGTGGTTCGGGTAGCGACTTTGTATACTCACCATCTGAGCCAGGAGGATTAGGCAATTCAAGATCATGGTTTACATATGAAGAACTAGTCAAGGCAACAAATGGATTTTCAACTCAAAATCTTCTGGGCGAAGGTGGATTTGGTTCTGTATATAAAGGATACCTGCCAGACGGGAGAGAGATAGCAGTAAAGCAGCTAAAGATTGGTGGGGCCCAGGGAGAGCGAGAATTTAAAGCTGAAGTTGAGATTATTAGTCGGATACACCATCGCCATTTGGTCTCACTTGTGGGTTACTGCATTTCTGAGAGCCAAAGGCTGCTCGTCTATGACTATGTTCCTAACAATACCCTTTATTTCCATCTTCATGGTAAGGCTGTAGTGATAAGCTTCCAAGAATAGTTTGTGGTAATGGATAACTGATTATGTGTTGCTCCTTGTAATTTGTAGGGGAAGGTAGGCCAGTTATGGACTGGGCAACACGTGTTAAGGTTGCTGCTGGTGCAGCTCGTGGAATAGCTTATCTTCATGAAGACTGTAAGTATCTATACTTGTCTCTTCATTTTGATAACAAAGTATTATCCATCTTTGTGTAGGGTACTACCAACCTTTTTAAAAAAAGCAATGTTCACCTTTTCTTCTTATTCTGTTAGTGACATGTGTCAGTGTCCAGAGCTCAGACAAATTTCAGTCTCAGATAGATTCTGTTATGGTGCTGGTTGGACCATGCATTACCAGTCACTTACACATCATAAGAAAAACTTTGTGTTGATCATGAAGGACTAGCATTTACACCTCCAGTTAGTTAAGTCTCAACACCTGGTTGGGGAGCAGACAGCCTCCCTCCTTTTAACCGATTTCTAAATATACAAAAAGTACAATCACTTCTATTGATTTTTGTCAAACAAAAAGCGGGTGTTATGTCTTCTGTTTCCCTGTTGTCATTTATCAATGTTGTGGAATTACATGTGTTGGTAAAATTTTTAATATTCAACAATCACTGTATATTTCTGAAAAAACTTTTGCAGCAAAACATACTACTAAGATAAAGAATAAGCTTTGATTGACAATAATAAAACAATTTCATGATAACTATTGAACAAATAACATCACATTGTTGAAAACCCTAATAGCCATGTAACAAAAGCCATGCAACATTTTCTCAGAGGCTGCTTAAGTTTCTGACACAGAAACTACTAGATTGACTGTTCTTGTTGGCCAAGTTCCTTTTCATACCAATGTCTGCATAGTAACTTTTGTCCTCTTTTATCTTATTTCAGGCCATCCTCGGGTTATTCACAGGGATATTAAGTCTTCAAATATTCTTTTAAATTATAACTTTGAAGCTCAGGTATGCCCAATTTTTTACAAACTATATCATCTGCATTTGTCATTTCCTGTTATTATTGTTCTAAAAGTGTATACTTTTCTCTTTGCAGGTTTCAGATTTTGGACTTGCTAAATTAGCTCTAGATGCTGATACTCACGTAACAACACGTGTAATGGGGACTTTTGGGTACGCAACCCCTCTATGATGCTTTCTTTTTTTTTTTTTCTCTTTCTTTCTTTCTTTCTTTCTTTCTTTCTTTCTGTTCTTGTTTGATAGGAGCAAGTGAACACCCATGTGTGTTTAGTCCAAATACCCACTAAGGGGTTACACAGAAATCCTTCAGAGGGCACTTACTATTTAGGGATGAATTGTCCAGAATGACTAAGATTTGTTTTACATGCCATATCCATGTTCAAAGATTCCAATTGATTGAATTTCAGATATATGGCTCCCGAGTATGCATCAAGTGGCAAGTTAACTGAGAAATCTGATGTCTTCTCTTTTGGAGTTGTCCTTCTGGAGCTTATTACTGGACGGAAACCTGTGGATGCATCTCAACCCGTGGGTGATGAGAGTCTAGTTGAATGGGTAAGTTATATTGTTGATGACCCTGATTTAAGTTCTCTTTTGTTACAAATTTCTAAAATGCTAATTTCTTTTCAGACTTGCATGAACTAGTAGTACATCTAACTAATGGGTGGTTTACACAAAAACTTACTAGTGGCTAAGAAACAAGGATAGAGACACGAGACGTGTATAGGAATATGGATAACATTGATGTGCCAAATTATAAAGATTTGGATAATGTGGAAACAAGGTGAATAATGACATAGTTTTTTATTTATTACATGTTAGAAACAATGATTTTTGTTGATTTATTAGAAAGTATGACATTCCTACTTATGACAATCAATAATAAACATTTGCAAAATCATAATTCATTAATCAACAAAGAAGGTAAGATATGAATAAAAAATACCCAGAAATCATGGAGAATACTGACAATAATATAAATCATAATAAATTTTTAGATTTGCAAATGATTTGTTCTTTTTGTTATTGGTTTTCTTTTTAATTGAAAGATACATAACATGCAGATCCAATGCAGTATTGCCAAATATAAAAAAATTTGTAGGCTTGAAAATTTTAGTATATGACTTTTTGCTTTGTTCTACTCCTTCAATGAACGTTTTTATTTTTTTTATTTTTTTTTATTTTATCATTTCCTATAAATATATAAATAAATAATGTGATTATGAGCCATAATGAACTACAAGGATGGAGTCACTGGAAAGAAGTAGGTATATGCACTTAACAACAATAACAATTTATCTTTCAGGCTCGACCTTTGCTTAGTCATGCCCTTGAGAATGAGGAGTTCGAAGGTTTGACAGATCCAAGGCTTGAGAAAAACTATGTAGAAAGTGAAATGTTTCGTATGCTAGAGGCTGCTGCAGCTTGTGTCCGTCATTCAGCTGCAAAGAGACCACGAATGGGACAGGTAATCAAGTTCTTACACTGTTGAGGTGAACCTTTTTGCTCGATACTTCCATGATAACATTAGTATATCTAGGTGGTGAGTGTTTCCTTTTCCATGCTTCACAGGTTGTTAGAGCTTTTGATAGTATGGGTACCTCGGATCTGTCCAATGGAATGAGGGTGGGTGAAAGTGAAGTATTTAATTCTGCACAACAATCTGAAGAAATTAGATGGTTTCAGAGGATGGCATTTGGTAGTCAAGACTACAGTACAGACTTTTTTAGCCAAGGTGGCTAGAATAGTTAAGTAACATGGCAAATATTGGGAGAGATGAATGCATATTGAACCAGGAAGTTCTGCAGAGGCAAGCCAGGGTCCTGTTGATGTTGATGTGAACGTGGAGCGATGACTTAGGTAGTGGTACAAATTTGGCTCAGATCCAGAACCTGACCGAGCAGGTATAGAGACCAGAATTTACACCCTCAGCTCAGCTTAGATCCTGTAAATGGTTTCATTCATCTTCTATAATCTATACATTCTTTCTTTTTGTAAGTAACACGGCCAGTTTTTTGTTTCCACCGAAATCTGGGTGTTGTTAATAAAATGCCAATTTTCCGGTGCCATTAATAAAATGCCAATTCAATTTTGTTCTCGTGCAATTCTTATTATTCTTCTTCTTCAAATACCTAAAATATTCATCTGCTCTGTTCTGCACCCAGGACTCTGCTTCCTCCTCAAGGAGAAGGAATAATGTAAAATGCAGCCGGTAACCCATTCCTATTCTAGGAGTAGATCTCTGTTTTCTACCAAGGACTCTGTCTTCTTCTTCTTCAAATACCTCAAGTGCTCATCTGCCCTCTGTTCTGTTCCAAGACTCTTGCTTTCTCTAAAGGAGAAGTAATAATGCAGATATCAGGACAGGCAGTTCCATTCCAATTCTAGGACTACATCCAAGAAAGATCGCTTGTACTTTTGACCATGACCAGGACATATGGAACATTTAATTCGAGAAATTATCCAAACTTAGAAACAAAAAAATGCACATAGAAGATTAGAGGATGAATTAGGCAGAACTGGATGGTTGTGTTGTTTCTATGCTTCTGACAGATAAGAAACAGCCTGTAAATGTCTTTAGTAAAATGTAGCATGATCAATAATTTAAGGGGAAAATGGTTAAGAGTTGAATATTTTCATTTCATGTTACGCAGATTCCTTAGAAGCATTACAATATAGCTATTATGCAATTCATTAGTAGTATAACTTGCAAACACTACTACAAAAACTTCCATTTTCAGCAACCCAGATTCCTCGGTAGCGTTGACTTGCAGAAGGGATATGGGTTATGATCACAAGATTTCTTAGATTAAATATCTTGAGGGACAAGTAATCTGCATACCAGGAAGATTTAGATTAAGGTATTGAAATTGACAGAAGGGTGAAGATGTAAGGTATCAGAAGAAGAATTGTCACAGGTGTTCATAAATCACAAATGATCCTTCTTTGAAAGCCAAGTTCCATAACAGCCCAAGAAAAGACTACCCAGCTTACCCAAGAAATCCCCCAATTCCCACTGAATAGTAGAACGCAAGTTACCTTTCTATGATAGCTGATGATTTCTTGAAATTGGGTGGTTTCTGGACATCTCATAACCGCAATCAGAAGCTAAAGTTGCATTGCAGTGAAGCCAACAATCTGACGTCATGACTCATTACCACCTTGTGGCTTCGAGACATTGTTCTTCTTGCTTCACCCTTCCTAACACCTCCCAATAGGAAAAAGCACTTAATCCTTCAAAAGAAATGGTTTCTATCAACCTTCTTCTTCGCTGCCATCACCTCCCTCCCTTCTCCAATCTTTCTTAGCCCATGGAAGATTGGAACATGCTGGCGGCAGACTGTGTTGTCATATCTTGTTGCTGCCAATGCTTAATCCTACAAATGGTCGTCTTCGTCTTGCTCAAACTGCCATACAAGTTGTTTCGGAAGACTAAAGAGTATGCCAAGAAGAAGCTTATGCTGCATGGAAGGAGACAAGACAGAGGCACAGAGAGAGAAATGAAGCCATATGAAGATGAGTTCAGAGAAATACAGGGAGGGCTAAGAATTCAAGTAGAAGGAGGATTCCCAGAAGATGGAAGCCAGGGTTGTGGGTGTTGTATGGAGGAAGTTGAGAGGGTGTTGGAGGAGTATTCCCAAAGGGGAGAGTTTGCCTTTGGAAGCTTTTGGGGTAGGGGGGAACCAGACAAAGAAGAATTTGTAAGTAATGTTGTGCTGTGTCATTTAATTGAAATGATTGGTTCTTTCAGCTATGCCTAACATAGCCATTGTTGATCTTCATCCTGATAACCACCTTGATGCATAAGGTTAAATCTAAGGATGTATATATACTTTTAATTTGGTTATAGATTATAAGGGTAATAATTGGTGTTGATCGGTCATATTCATATCGTGTCAAGCTTTAAGCTTTTTACTAAATAAGTCGACCCAAACATAATATCATTTATAATCTACCTAAAAATGTAAATGTAAATACTACTTAATTATTAAGCAAACAATACTTTGCACAACTTATTTAACTTATTTAATAATTAGATTCTCCTATTTAATAATTAGATCGAATTATATTTTATATAAGTTTATAAGATTATATAAATCTATAGGATTAATCTTCCGATATGACATGTTCATAACTTAATTATCATATTTATTCAAAAATTTAAAATGAGTCAAATATTCTAAAATTATAATTAGGTTAATTAATGGATTATCAAATAAGTCAATTTGGATCAAATTCATATTTTGTAGGTTAACAAAAAAATAACTTATTTATTAAATGAGTTATAAAACTCAACATGAATTTGATCCAAATATAATTATACACTCATGAGTCATGAAAAGTGTACAAAATCACATCAAATTTTACCATTCCTAATACCATAAATTTGTGAATAAGTATTTATTCAGAATGGCTTCATTATTTTTTTTCTATACATAATTATATTTTTATGATTTTTTGTACTATAAAAATAAACTTCAAATCAAGTTATACTTTTTATTAAATTTATTAATAGGTTTAACAATTTTTAAAAATAATTTAAAACTCAAAAAATAGATCTAATCATTAAAAAAAATAATAGATTAAAACTAATATATTATGAGTCATGATTTTACTATTACTCCTATACATACAAATATATATTTTGAATTTAAGTAAATAAATAATAAATTAAGTAAAATATAATTAAGAATTTAAATTCCTTAACTAATTTTTTTTTATTTTAACGAATTCAAAAATCTGATCTAATTAATTGTAAGTTAAATCAAAATATTTTAGAATATTTTGATAGAATATTATATACATATACAAACTTGACTTATTTACATTTTTAAAAAGTTAAAATTTTATTCATTATTTAGTTTAAATAAAATATTGTTAAAAATTATTATTATTCACTTTTAGTATAAAAAAAAAATTACAATATCCTTGTATTTCTAACATATACTAAAATAATATTTTTTAATAAAAAAATATAATTTATGATTTTATTATAATATTATTATTCATGTTTTATAAAAAATAATTTTATTTATTTATTTGTAATTAAAAAACTATTTTCATTTTTAATAACACTTAAATTAAATTAAATTTGTATTATATAAATTGAATTTACAGTATATTTACAAAATCAAAACAAGAAAAAATTAAAATAATTTATCCAAATAAGTTATTTATTTTTGTTTTAAAAATAACTTGTCAAACACCTTTATTTTTATAAAATAAAATAAAAATTATTTTTAACTTAAAAAATAGTGTTTAAAAACAAGTTTCAAAAAATACGATCAAACACACCCTTAATAAAAAACAATATAAAAATCCGTAAGATTGAACCTTTGGTGAACATGGGTTTCATTTCATATAAGTTAATTAATATACATGAAGCTAATTTGGACAAAAGCCCACACAAGAAGAGGAAAATGGTGCATTTTTGGATGGATACCATAATCAATGATTTTGGAAAGTGCTCAGAAGCTGGATTGACGTCTAAACGAAGTTTCGGCGATATTCACACAAATTTCGGGTTTCCATGCACGTGGAAAGAAAATTATGGTATTATTGTTGTCGAATGGTACTTATCAAATTTTAATATCTTTAAGTAGATTAGTTTTTTGGTACTAAATATAATTTAATGTGTTTGAAAAAAATTAAAATTTAATAAAATAATTTTTTTTTAATCTTTATATCAATATTTAATATGCACTTATATTTTATTATTGATTAAAAAATCTAAGCTCATTTAATCATGTTTTCTAAAATTTGTTTTTAAGAATGTTTTTAAAATTTTTTATTTAAAAATAATTTTTAAAAATAAGGATAAAAAAACATAACCAAACATATCCATGTTTTCTTTTGTTTTAAAAAACTGGTAAAAATAACTCATATTTTATTCTCAAATAATTGTTTTTCTTTGTTTTTTAAAATCATTTCTATTTAGAAATTTTTTTTTAAAAAACAATTTTTTATTTTTAAAAATATAATTTCTTTTTAAATTATACAACCAAACAGCCCCTATATATCATATATTACTATTTATGTAAATATTATACAAATTTCATATTATGGTATGAATATTATTGACATGAAAATGAACATTTTTCATCCTCAAAATTATAAAAATTACTTGCATTTTTATTTAAGTATTAAATGAACCATTAAAAATTATTATATATCTTATTTTCTGAAAAAAAAAATTAAATTAGAGATACAAATATTATTATTTTTTTGTTTATTTCCTTATATTTTTAATAGTTTTTATATTTGAAGAATTGATGTTCTGAATTTCCTATATTTTCGTAAAGTCAAAGGAAAAGTGGTACAGAATAATCCAACTGTTCACGCTTTTGACCAGATCACTAGAAGACTACAAGGGTGACGATAATACCTTTGCGTGGGGCTTGGAGTTTTTCGAGAAAATTAAAACGGTAAAAGCTTAAGAATCACTTGCTGATGAAAACGCGTTTTCTGTTTTGATTATTCCAATTTTGAAAGCAAGAAAAAGCCAAAGCAAGAAACCACAGCCACAAGTCCTTAACAACTCCACCAAATCGACCCTCATTCCGCCATTCACAACCAAAACTCTCTCTCTCTCTCTCTCTCTCATCTTCTTCGTCCTCTTCTTCTTTATCTTTCTTCTACATGGTTATGGATACACTGAAATCTGATCAGCTAACGCAGCTAAAAGACATATTCAAGCGCTTTGACATGGACTCGGATGGCAGCCTAACCCAACTAGAGCTTGCAGCTCTCTTAAGGTCTCTTGGGCTCAAGCCTACAGGCGACCAACTGCAAGTATTGTTGACCAACATGGACGCCAATGGCAATGGGTCCATCGAGTTTGATGAATTAGTGGAGGCTATTTTGCCAGACTTGAATGAGCAGATACTAGTCAACCAGGAGCAGCTCACAGAGGTTTTCAGATCATTTGATCGAGATGGCAACGGCTACATAACTGCATCTGAGCTTGCAGGGTCCATGGCCAAGATGGGGAGTCCCTTGTCATATCGAGAACTCTCTGATATGATGAGAGAAGCCGACATTAATGGAGATGGCGTCATTAGCTTTAACGAGTTTGCAACCATCATGGCCAAGTCTGCTGCAGATTTCCTTGGCCTTGCGGTGTTCTAGTTGAAGGGTTGTAGGTTATGGATGAATTTGGCTTGACCTTGCCTTTGACTTTTTTTTTTCCCTTTTTTTCTTGATTTTTGTGTGTATCTTGGAGGGTAAATGTCTTGGGGAGGAGGGCTTCAATTTCCATGATTGAAGGGTTTTTTTCTTGATTTTTGGGTGTATCTTGGAGGGTAAATATCTGGCGGAGGAGGCCTTCAATGTCCATGATTGAAGGAGGAGGAGGAGGAGGAGGAGAGGGTAGAGGAGAAGACCTATTCAATGAATGTTAAATGAAAAATGTGACATTTCAACTTCTCTTACTCAGAAATTAATTTGTGAACTCATCTTCTAGTATTTATGAACTTATTCATCTAGTAGTTGGATGTTGGGCATTTCGAATACAATTCATTGTTGGGTTGTTCAGAATTATTTTCTGTGCCTCCTGGTTTCCATTCTAGAGGTGTTTTGCCTTTCAATGTGTAGAATGGATAGAAATTAACCTTACCTTTATCATGGAAGGCATTCTCATATAACTTGTACTACAGAGGAATTACAATACCCTCATGACCCCACTGGTTTAATGCTAAATCTGATGTGTGGATCCCCTAATAAACCATATGGGCCTTTGGTTGTTAGATTTCTCAATCCAGTAACTCAATCTTCAATGAGGAATCTCACTTGGTTTCTCATCTCTCCTGGCAATAATGAAGTTTCACTCCAAACAAGTTTCATCATATCAAGTTAGCAATGCTCGTCTGACTTTGTATCCTCTTTGACTTGGTCTTCCACTGACCTTGAGATCATCTTCAGGTCAATTCTCATATTGAGAAGCATCTAGCTTCAACGAATTCTGGGCCAACCTTTTCTCCTAGGGGTAAAGAAGCAAGCTTGCTGTCATTTTATTTTGATGGAAAAACAAAGCAGTTTTGTAGGTCACTTGTCCTAAATTGGGTTTCAATCGTCACAGCTGAAAATCAATTGGTGCCCAGTGAAGATAAGTCAAACCTTGTAAAAATAGGTCAAACCCTTTAATACATTTGATGTCGCATCCCACAGGTCTGTTCAAAGAGTCATCTCTTACAGTTAGGTGACATATCCTCAGGCTTAAAAGTAGTATTGTTGCACCCAAACAACTTGTATGCAAAGCCACAAGGATTGGACTCAGCAAAACCAGTGAGAGAAAGGAAAAAGGAGAAGACCACACAGAATTCTCTTGAATGAGTTTTGAAGTGTAGAACTCTTGGGAGAAATTATTAACTCAAAAAAGAAGCTAGAGGAAGAAGAGAGGAAACTTTATTTGGAGCCTTTCTTGTAAAACCTAGAGAAAATGAATCTGTTCACTATTGCATTATAGAAATATTACAAGATATATGATTACAAGAATAAATGTGTATGGCCTGTGACGGCCAAAAATCAAAATTTACAGCTTTTGGGCCCTTTTTTTTCTTTTTTTCTATCGAACATATGGTACAGGTTGGTTATACTTCTGTACACTACCTCTTGCTGTAATAATCCCTTCGACATGATTTCTAGTTGAATTGAGCTAATAAATGGCCACATAATTCAAATTTCACCATATTCAATGGGCAGAGTTCCTGGCTTCTCAGCAGATATCTACAGCTCAAATCCTTTGATAGCCTCCTCTAAGAGTTCAACTGCAAGTATCTATCTATGACTATCATTCTTCTGTTTATCTATGAGTTCTAGCCACTCTACGTGCTGATACACCAACAGTCTGTGGCCGCAAGGACCTCTGTCGCACCACGTTGCAGTATTCTGGATCATCTGTTTGCCCCTCATGCCTTAACCACTGTATCATTCCATGGTACATAGGAAAGAACCGCATCTGTATAGCTGTGTAAGCATAGAATGGTATAAGGGTTGAGATCACCACGAAGAGAGTGACAATCCAAAAGGTGGGGGCTGGGGCAAGGGCTTCAATAAAAAGTTTGTAAGCCGTGGAAGAAATGGAGGGAGACATGATTCCAAATACTAGGAGGAAAAGATACCAGAGAGCAATACTTCCCCAGATGAAGATATGTTGTATCAAGGTGAAGTAACTTATAGTAAGGGCCATCTGACAGTTCACAACCCATACAACACATGTATACATTGTTGTCCCAAGGATCTCCCTCCCAACAGTTTTCCCCCCGCTATTGAAGGCCTCGGAGTCCAGTGCCTTTATGCAGAAGAAGAAGATTATGATGGCACTGTATACCCCATTGAACATCCAGCTGAGTATTCGACGCCAGTTGAAAAGAACATTCTGCACTCCTTCTTGGTACAGTAGAGGAAACTGCCATGTGAAATTAGAGAAAAAAATGAGTGATCATCACATAAGCCATCACTTAAAACCAAAAAATATCAAACAAATAATGCTATAGCAGACACAACCACAAGGAATTCGAACATAGTTCACAATCACAAAGGCATAACTCGTATTTTTACTTTTTTTTTCAGCATTTTATTAAACTAGATTAAGTGTAATTCCAGCTAACTGGACTCGGCTAAAAGAACTCATTTTGGTCATTCTGCTCATCATGAGGATTTTCCAGATGCATTTTTATTAAGGTTCAGCTGCTTGAGTATTTTATTGTCAGCTTTTAGAAATTTTGATTTGATAAACAATATAATAACATATCATTACAATATTAGTAAAGCATTTCTCATTTTTATAATGGTCTTGCTATAATTTCATCATCTATTCCATGTTTAGCGTCCGCACAACCAGTCCCAGGCCCTGAGAAAGGACAATGGCTTGTAAATAGGTATACTTCTGAGGCAAAATATATATACCTATAACAGCCAAAGATCAGTGTAACAGGTAATTTTTTTTCTGTCACCGTAACATTACCCACAACAACCTTACTAGGAGCCATTAGTTTTCTAGCATTTTGTCTGTGTAACATTATAGTCTTAATCATAGTTGTTGACTCGTAAAACGCATTGTGTATCATTTTTCTATTTTCCTATATCATGTATTGTATCATATCATGTATCGTAAGTTTTTCTATATAGTAAAAAATAAATAGAAAAAATAAGTATATGTGCGTATATCTATTGAAAGTATGAAGTATAGAGTAGTATATAACCAAATTTTATGGAAAATAGTAGGATCTAAAAAGTTAAACTCTATCATATCAAATAAAAACATTGAATGTTAAAGTTTTGACAAGTTCAAATTAACAAAATATGACTTTAATATATAAATTCATTACATAATCCACAAAAATAAACTTCTTCAATTCTTTTAACTATGATTAAAAAAAGCTAATATATTAAGTAAATTTTTTTATTCACTAATCATCATCACTTTCACTGTCAACATTCAAATCATTCAAATGAAAATTCTTTAATATTCATTATAAAAATAAACTTAACTTATAATATAATATTTGACAACGAGAAAGTAACATCTCATATGAGATTATTTTACCTATTTCTCATTTTTATAATCAATTTTTAATCTTTTAGTATATTTTAAACAATTAATATAACAAATTTTTTTAACCAAAGAAAAATAATTTGATTTTTTTTAAAAAAAAATTATAGAAAATAGTTAAAGATGTTTGTATCATTGCATCATAATCTCATGTATCATATTGTGTATCACATATGTATCATAAGATATGCTTTAAAATAAGATACAAATTATGATACATATCGATTTCCATAAAAAATGTATCGTATCATTGTATTACATCGTCTATCATAATTTTTTAACAACTATGGTCTTAATGTCTCCTAACATGCATCGTCATAAGGACTAGAATCAAAAGCACATGATAGATGATCTGCATACCTTGAGACAAAACCGTGCTGAGACATCTTGGTCAAAAACACCCAAAGCAATTGGTGGAAGTGATGTGAAGAACACATTATAAAACGTCATAAACCAATCATTGTATGCAGGTTGCCCAGAGAATGACGCATGTGCCTCATATAAGAAGAGAGTAAAAGCAAATGTGATGTTCTTGTAGAAGAAGTAGCATATCTGCCAACAGAAGAAGGGTAAGTCAATTGACCATAAAACGATGGTTTCTAACGTTAATGAAATTTCAAAGTTCTGCTTGTGCTTAGATTTTGAACCACTTAAAAATTTTGGGATTTCATTTTAGTTTCAATCAGGATTGAAATTTTTGTAAGAAACTGTATTGAAAACCTTGATTTCTATTGAAATTTGAAATAATATCAAAATATTTACCATTAATGAGATCCTTCTATAACACCAATGTCCGTGGACTAGTAGCAAACGCTCCAAATACTGGAACTGAGCAATCGCAATATCACTTGACATGACTGCCTGAATTTGAAAGTAAGCATAAAAAAAGAGTTCAAAATAAGTGAGAAAAACCAGAACCAAATATGGAAAATTTTGCATCATTCAATTATAAATATAATCTGTTGAGCACCTGCATCCCTTCAACACCACTGATTCCAATCCCAATGTCGGCTTCTTGAAGCATTCCCACATCATTGGCGCCATCACCAATTGCTAGTGTTGTCTTCCCAGTTCCAAGTTTAACCAGACGTGTAACCTGCAATATTTGTAACACTTGCTAAAACAAATTTCCCTCGTGCAATGCAGATTAACAGAAATTCAACAAAGGAAAAAAAATGGAATAAGCATAAAAGACAGCACTGTTATAAAGAAAATGTCAGCTCACCAGCGCCTTCTGTTTTGGTGATGAACGACAGCAAATAACGGAAGCACACCCAATTGCAAGCTCAAGGAACAAGTTTTTGACATCATCTTGTAGTGCATATGCCAGTGATTTCCCATCAATGATCAAAGCATATGCCTCAGAGCTTCCACTAGATGCAGTAACCTGGGCTTTCCCTGCTGCTATCTGGTGGACGACACTTTCTTTTGATGCCTTAAAAGATGAATCAGAAACATCCTGTCACTATTACATGTATAATTTTTCTATTTTGGTTACGATATTACCATCCACGACTTCAGTAATCCAAAAGTAAAACGATATTACAGATGTATCCATTAAAGCACAGAGTTTCCACCAAATTACTGGCATGCTGAACATAAATGCTTACTAAAAATTCTCTTGATGTTATTCAATTATAGCATATGAGTAAAATTTTGTAATACTCGAGTTTTGCACAAAGAACATGAATAACCTAAAAAAGAAGGTCCTCCTCTGGTTTTTGGAAGCAGGTTTATAATACTTATGTTTTTTCTATCTTCATCTTTGTTACTTTTTCCATTTTCCTTATATCAGATGTCCAGTTAAACTTGGATTGAGTCTAGACATCAATATTGATGATTTCAGTAAAGAACTCTAAACAGAGCCATATATGTTTAATGTTTAATATAATTCAGTTGATAGTGCTACCATGTTAATGGCACAATGGATGTCAATTGCCATAGTAATATTATGAGAGGAAATACACAATGGCCTTCAGGCTTTGTTAGAGTAACAGAAAAACAGGATATGTGTCTTATATAGGGTAATATGCCCTCCTTGTATGCTAGGAACTGTATTGATACAAACAAGTCAAGGAATACATAATCATATGGTAAGAAGGAAATACTTTCAAGCCATCCTCACTTCATTCTAAATGTGACAGCATTAAACTCTTGCAATTTTAGAAAGAAAATTTTTCTATTGACTTGGTTACGCAAACGATTAATTCCATCATTAACAAATAAATCTGATAATAAATGTATGAAAATTAAATATAATTTTACCTTTATGATAACAGCCTTGTCTCCCACTTTTTCCAAAGCTTTAATGTCAGGTGTCTCCAAACTGATTATTATCTGCTTCATTCCTTGTCGAAGCAAACTACAAGCAAAACTGCAAATTTGACTTTGAAGTTAGAAGTGTTTATAGGAGTAGGCCACATTTTAGATGAATTAATGAGAAAAATTATGATTATACCCAATATTGATGGCAGTCTCCATCTTATCTCCTGTCAAAACCCATATCTTTATCCCTGCCTGGGCAAGCTTATCAATGCAGTCAGGAACCTGCAACAGAAGAAAAGTCATTTCCAAGCGGGTTCAACTATTTAATCAACATTTTTCCTTAATGTTTTTCATACTGACCCCATGTTGAAGTTTGTCCTCAACAGCAGTTGCGCCTAGGAGAATCAAATTCTTCTCCATTTTCTCTGTCACTTCATCAATCAATGCTTCTCTGTCTGCATTAACCGAGCTCTTGGCCTCATTGAATTTCTTATTGAACTCTTTATATTCTTCCTCATCAAGTTCACGATAAGCGAGTATTAAAGTCCTCAAGCCTGCATCAGCATACTCATTTACATGGTTTCTTGTGTCCTCTTCAAACTGCCGACCATTCTTGTCAAGCCTCTCAAACATGACACTGCATGGAAGAAAGTGTTACAATGGTTCTAAAGAGTTGTCGTATTGCAAGGTTTCAGGATATTTGAAATCACAGCACATACCTATCAGCACCTTTACAAAGTAATAATAATTTCCCCTCCTCATTTCTCACAATCACGGACATCCGCTTCCTTGTGCTGTTAAACTCCAAAACATTCAGGAGATCGTACACCCTGCAAAAAGGAACGCATTTATTGAGCATACAACATATCGCATCTAAGGCTGGAAGTGAAATAGTGCATAAATAAAATGAGTTCTTTTATAAAAAATAATAATTATCGGCTATGCACAATAGAAGACACTGACCTTTCAACTTTCTTGCCAGACACAGGATCCAACTCATGGAGTGAGATGCTTGTTTGTGTCCTTTTGTAGAACTCAAAACCAAGTTCTCTTGCTGCAATCACAAAAGCTGCCTCATCTGGTGACTCGGCTTCATATGAAACCTGCCCGGTTACTTCATTCACTTCAGGTATAGCAGTATGACAGATTGCCAACAAACGAAGAAAGCCCTGGATGACGTCTGCATTGTGCTCATTAACCCAATTTCCATGAATGATTCGTTCGTCTTTAAAATTGTAGCCTTTAATGAGTGGTTTTCCAATTTGAGCATCTTCATCCTCATCCCAACCATTCAATTCATGAGCCAATGGTGAACCTTTTCTTTTTGCCATAGCCCTCTCCACCTCTGTAACACCACGGCCATAAGCTGTTCCAGCCACAGAACACTTGATGAACTCCATTGAGTTGCATGTCAAAGTCCCTGTCTTATCAGAAAGTATTGTGTCGACTTGGCCAAGTTCCTCGTTCAAATTTGATGTACGGGCATGTGCTGGTTTATCAGTCTCCTTGTCGTACATATGAACATCTTGATTGATGAAGATGCTTTGCAGAACCTTGACAATTTCAATTGAAACATACAATGAAATTGGGATCATGTATGCATACAACATCACAGCTGTCAGGAAGTGAAGAATTGCTGCAACCGGTGCTCTTTTGGGGTCAAAGTAAATAGTGGTATCGTCTGGTCTAAGATACCACCTTGTCATCCTCCCATTCTTAAGGTCGTCCTTAGTAATAATTCCAAAGATAATGGATCCAACAAAAGATATCAGAAATAAGACGAAAAACAAGAAGTAGATAAGTTTATCCATCTTCTTCTCAACTCTGCTTCTCTTTGAGGGAGCATCAGTTGAATTTTGAATGACCTTTGTATCATGACCAGTGAAGATGACAGCCCCATATATGTAATCAGTATTCCGGAGTTTTGAGTCTCTAAGGAGAAGTTGTTGTGGATTAAGGGGACAATGTTGCTCTTCCAACTCCATAGTTCCAACAAATGTATACAAATTGGCATTCGGGTCTTCACATTTAATGACAGCCTTAAAATTCTGGAAGTTAGAATCTTCATTTAAGGATGAAGTTGCCTCCAAAGCTTGTTTCATTTTCAAATTCGTCTCCCCATCGAGGCTCATGGTTTCAACATAGCAGATTGCATCGTCATAACTGGATGAGAGCAAGAGGATATCTGCTGGAAAAAATTGATCCTTCTCCACCTTCACTACATCTCCAACCCTAAGATTTCTCCATTCAGTATCATGAAAAGTTCCATCACCAACATGCACTTTAACTTTCCTATTGTTCACCTCAATATCCTGAAGAAGGTACCATATACCAAATTAGGAGTTTGGCACTGAACCAACCTTGATAAACGAACAAAGAAAATATGAACTATCAACATAATTGAACTGCTGCACAGCCTTAAACAAGCAATTCTAGAAAATAATCTAGTGATTCTGGATAAAATAGGAAATATATTTACAAGGTCAAATTAGCAGAATCCACCATAGCTTTACTATGGAATGAAACCATGGTGGCAGGTATGTTATCAAGGGGTCGGAAGGATTGTTGCAATTCTTTCCCACAAAAAACCTACTCAAAATTGCTCATGAGAAACCCAACATAACTTCACCATCATCATTTGGGGCTGCTAATTTCTTAGATAATTCCCCCATAACCAAAAAAAAATCAGAGAACTCCCTCAACTAATTTGGGCAAGAATCCTTGATCATTTGGGATGTTTTATACAATCCATGTTCTAATTTAGACACAAAAAAAAAAAAACAAACAAACAAGCTTACGACCTAGTAATCAAGTTGATCAAACCAGTATGTATAAAAAAGAGGGGTACCTGTTGTTTTCGCTGCCAATCCTCTACACCCTCTTTCACCATGGTGGCTGCAATCACAATAACTAGAGGGAGGACGGCACTGACAGCAGAGTAAGGGGCGAGATCAGTGAAGGACAAGATGCCGGTTACAAGGAAGAAAAAGTTGGCAACCCTCCTAAACTGCTCAAACAAGGATTTAGGCAAGAAACTTGCTAGCGTATACTTTGTAGTCCTAACATAATTGTTTGCATAGTTACGTATTTTGGCCTCAAAATGATCTGGTTCGTTGCAGAAAACTACCCTGGAAAAACCGGGTTGCCCAATCTGCTCATGATCACCCTTCAAAGATGTTTTCCCACATGCGTATGTGTAGATCTTGCTCAAATGCAGCTTCGCCCTCCGGCCGCCAGCCATTGTCTCTTCCTCCTATGAGAACAACTCCAACCCACCCCCAATAACGCAACACACAGACACCACTGGAAACAACTCAAATTTGCTCCTGTAAGAGCAAATTATGACTGATGAATGCGGCTTATTCAAGATAAACCACACACGATAAATACCCAGAAGCACAACTCCTCAAAAACGAAAAATTTTCAACACCCAGAAATGAAAATGACAAACCCACTAATTTTTCTAAGAGGACAACCTGGGAAAATGTTCAAAACCCAATCCAACTTGAAGAAAATGAACTCAGAAGAGAAGGGTACAGGGAATACAAAATCAGGAAAAGGAACCGAGATTAACACAACCTTAAAAAGGAAAGGAACACAGATTCAGACAAAAGAGATACCACTCCTCAACAACCCAACAAAATCCAGCTAGAAATCCGAAAAGAAAAAAAAAGGTTCCAGAAACAATACTTTGAGACACGTCCCACAACAAAAGCTGCCCAGAAAGAAAGACCTCTCAATCAACTATGTAGAACCAGATAATTTTCGAATTAAGGCTCGTGAGGGACATAAAATAGCAGCCAGAGATCACGTTTAGAAATATTCGCGTATTTGATTTTTCCTTTGGCCCTGGAAGCTTTGAACGTAGACTTGGATCTATAATTTTGACTTCGAGAAATTTTGGTAATTATAGACGCGGCATTAAGAAATTTTCAAACTCGCAAAAAAATAAAAATGAAATAAAAAAATGCAAACGATTGAAGATTTCAACCCAAAAAAAAAAAAGGGAAAATTCAACGAAAGAAAGCTCTGCCCGGGTGCTGAAGATAAAACTCGCTGGAAAAAGCTCAACAATTCAACAATGGCATTCGCTATATACCATGGCTTTGTTGGCGTTGGAAGTTTCACTGAAAGACCAGACAAAATCTTTGTGTTCCTTTTCGATGTAATTTACATATACACACAGCTAATTAATAAAAATTAAAAAAATAAATAAATAAATAAATATATATATATATATCAGGGAATTAATTATTCCCAGGACAAAAAGGGGAAAAAATCCAAAACAAAATTTCAAAAAAATTACAGATATAACCCCTAAAAATGGGCTTTGTGTCTTGAAATGAAGATCAAAAGACGCGCCGCCATGGCGGGGGAAAGATGCAACGTGTTCTTTTGGGTCAAACACCGCCAAAAAAAAATAAAAAAACTAAATAAAAAATAATCACCCAATTACCACAACTCACGTAATCTATCACATGCATTTTCTTATTTCTTTAATAAAAATCATATTTTTTTAATTATAATATTAATGGAGAAAAAATTATTAGAATAATTTAAGTAAACGTTTCTCTTTCAGTCGTTTGAAGCTGCGTTGGGTGGTGGGCGTTTTTTCCAAATCGTGTTTAAGTCATGCTCGTAGACTCTTCCAAAATAAATCATTTTAATTATAATAAAATATTAATATAAAAATAAAGCTTGATTGACAATTAAGGAAAAATAATAATATTATACTCTTATTTTTCACGTCTATTTAATTAATTACATTTATAATTATTTTTTATTTTAAGAAAAGTACGAGAAGAAACAAACAAAAATACGACGTGGAATTATTTTTCGGATTTATTTAGGTAATTACATTAATTAATATTTCTTATTTTAAAAAATGTACGGAACTCACAGCCATTTATGGGGGTTGCCCTAATTTAATGAACTTCTAGAACTTTATAAGACCATTTTTAATTATTAATTAAATCGATCAAAAATTCCAACCAAATTAATTTTAAAATAAAATTCAACCAATGGTTGGTGTGGCAGACTTTATTGAAATTCCAAATTGCCTTAGATTAGTGAATATTCCATCATCATGTTCATAATCCAATTTGCCTTGCTGTGACGTTGATACAAAATATTCCATCATTTGGCCCCATACACACATTGGAGTAGCCATTTTTCATACTCGTATCATTTTTTTCCCCCCTTGTGAACATACTTTTTTAAATTCAACTAATAAAACGTTTGAAAAATATTTGAGCTCCTTCTAGAATCATTTTTAAAATTTATTTTTAGAAACAAAATTTGTTTAGGGACTAGAATATAAAAAGCAATTTTCGCAACTTAATACTTTCTATTTATATACCATGTTAAAAATTTTGAAATATTTTTTATATTTTAGTTATTTTATGAGAATACGAAAAACTTTAAAACACACCTGTTTGATAACTATTTTTAAAAATAATTATAAAAAATAGTTTTTACTATGCTTTTTGTATAACAAAAGTCAAATATAAATATTTTTAATATTTAAAATATGTTTTAAAAATAATTTTTATATGTAATAATTTTATTTTAATCATTTTACATATTTAATTAATTATTTCTTAAAACATTCCTAAGAAACAAAATAAACACAACAAAAAAATATGTTTTTGAAAATATCTTATTTTCTTTTTTTAAGAACAAAAAATAGAAAATAGATTTTTTTTTCTTCTGCAAAACGTGTTTCCTGTGTTTTTTATTATGAAAAATATAAAACCATTTTAAAAAATAATTCTCAAACAGACCTTTTAAATTTGGTTTAAAAGAAATTGTTTTTAGTCAAAAGTTTATCAAATTAAAAAATTAGATCATGTTTGAGAGTATTTTCAAAAATAGATTTTGAGAAATAATTTTTATTTATTTATTATGTCAAAGTTTTCAAAAAAAAAAATTAACATTAATATACAAAAAGATAATTGAAACTACCTCAAATTTGTTCTAAAAAACATGTTCTCAAAATAAATTCTAAAAAACAAAATTGTTTATAATTTCTAAGTCAAAAAACTAATTTATGTTTGAATTTTAAAAAATAATTTTTAAATCGTAATCTCATTTTATAATTTAGAAAACACAATAGTATTTTTAAGAATAATTTTTAAAATAAGGAAAAATGTTACCGTACTCTAATTTTCCTTTGCGATAACTTCTTTGGCTCAACCTCTTTATTTTATTGTGATGGAGAAGTTTCATGAGAGAAAGGAGTATCATCCAAAGGGATGAAAAGGTAGTATGAATTCAAACATTTGGGTAAATGACGAAAGCCCAAGACTATATGCCACCCAATGGATCTCACTTTCATACATCCAAATATTCTTTCTAGAAAGCACACGTCAAAGTTCACAAGTTGTTGCAAAACTTGAAATTAGTTTCCCTCCCATGGTTCCTTCGCACTTTCTCTTCATTAAACTTCTTTAAACTATCATATTAAAAATTTTGGTCAATTCTGATCTCACTCCGCTTTCTTTTCATTGACATTTTATATGAGGATTAGTTCAGACTACGGGGTTAAATCATATCATATGATAATCAATTGATATCGGATAAAGATAGAATAAATCTTTTATAATATTTAATATCACATAATTGGTATTTAAAATCTTATAAAAATAATAAATTTTTATTTTTAATTTTTTCATTTTAATATCATTAATGTCTAGCATGCGGCTTCAATAATATACCATTTATGTTTCCTTTTCAACCAAATTTTTTTTCATATTTTTCTTCTTTATTTTATTTTTTAAATTTTCTAATAATCAAACATGACTTTTCTTTTTCTTTTTTTGTTATATTCCTTATAGAAGATTCCATTTTTTCTTATAATAATATTTTAAAGAATTAAATTGGTCAAAAGAAAAAAAATAATCTTTATATTTGTAAATTTAATCTCTTCCATGTTTTTCTTGATAAGTAACTTATTGTTTATGTAAATGTTCTTAATTATTTTAAATATTTACATATTACATTTAAAATAAATAGTTATTTTTACAAATAATAATAATAATAGCATTTTTATCAAAATGTAACCAAAAAAAAATGATTAGATTTTTAAAATTGAGTTTTCAATAACCCTTTTAATCAAATGACCCTATTTTAAATCATGCTTAATACATCTTTTCAAATTCATAAACATGGGATAAACCCCCTCCATACTTTTCAAAGTTTTTAAAAGAACATGAAAAGGACTTCAAATTTTTCTTAATGTCAAGGGAGTAGAATTTTATTTAATTAATTTTAAAATATATATATAGAAAAAACTAATTTTATTTTAAGAGAAAAATAGCAACCATGTCAAGGGAAATGAAGATTGAAATGGTTAAGGTGACCCATCATTTTCAAAATGCTAAGAATATTGAAATGGTCCGTTGTCCATTTGGGACCCAACCATCTTTGACTAATCCCCAATGACCCCAATTTGTAGGTGGAAGACCAGGTAAAAGTTCTCAAATGCTTGGCTTTGCCTCCGCCTTGCGTCCATGAAACAGTCGCGTCCAAGTAGGGTTGGAACTTGGAGACCCACACGGTTGGTTCACATTATCCATCAATTCAAGCCTAAACCGAATTCCAATCCGAGGTATTTAATCTATATTTTATTTCTCTAAATTCGAATTGAATTCTTATTAATTGACTTAATTAGATTAAATTCAAGTTAATCAGGTTTTATGATTTAAAATTTATTTATAAAATTTTATAAAACCTTTTTTTTTTCTCTATATTGATGCTAAATTTTAAAGGATTAATTCGATAACATTTCAAAATAATAGCAAAAAAGAAAAAAAGAAAAAAAAGAGTGGGCTATGACTCACTAATTTGAGAAAAAAAACATGAATAAGTTTTATATCCGTCTATTTAAAAATATTTTAAAATAAATGTATTTTTTCATAAATTAAATAATTATTTTTTTAAATCATCTTTTTACTTGTTATGTAAATAATAATAATTTAATAAGTAGATACATAAATGCTTAACAATATCTCCCTTTCAATTTTAGTTTTTTAGTAACCATGAAACCTGATTTAGGATTTTTTTTTCTTCGTAAACAAACATTATTAGGAATGTTGAATAACAATAAAGTAAGAAAATTTTAAAATTTAAAATACAATTAAAACTAAAAAAGAATTAAAAATAAAACATTGACTCCTATTGTTTTTTTTTTAAATGGTGTAATTTACCAGTGAAGTGAAAGTTAATATTTTATTTTTACATTTTTAACTTTTATATTTTCTTTTAAAAAAATTCTTATTTCATTATTGATGTCAACCAATAAAATTTTTATTAAAAAAAGATAAGAAGATGAAGAGGTTTATGTAATATAAAATAATAGAATCATGAAAGATTTTATTTATCACGATCTTATATAATTTTTTCACAATGATTTATATATCATATTATAAAATAAATAGTTATAATATATTTATTTGTACTTAAAATGAAAATATTTTTAAATTGATAAAGATGAAATTGATTTATAAAATTTAAAATTCTTTTTTTCTGTATATTTTAAAATTAGTATGATAAAACTCACTTTTTCAAAAAAGTAAAAATTAAATTTATAAAAAAAAATTAAAATAAACAAATATATAGGGAGTAACATATATTATAAATATTATAAAAACATTATTTTAGGTTATGTTAGAATTGGATCATCCAAATCTTAATTTTAACCTAATTCAAATGGAGTCCGAGACTAAAAATCCTTAATATAAGCTAAATCTAAGAATTAAAAATGATTGTCTAAATTTACCCTAATATTATATTGGGTTCGGATGGTCTAAAAATTTTAATGTAAGCTCAACCTAAGAATTAAAAATGATTATCTAAATTTACCCTAATATTGGATTGGGTTTGGTTCGATGATCTAAAAAATTTAATGTAAGTTCAATCTAAGAATTAAAAATGATTATCAAAACTTATCATAATTTCGGATTGGTTTGTTACAATCCAACCAATCCACCCAAATTGTAGCCGGCGTTCAAGGCCATTTGTTAAGCTTGTGTAGAAGGGCATGGTGAAAGTGCCAAAGCTTAAAAGTTGAAAGGCTAAGAGACAAAAGCACAATGATGTTGTGGTCATCCCCCCAATAGGACCAACGCCCACAACATTTCTGAGACTCACGGCTCACCTATGTTTGTTTACACCATAGGACAAATTCCGTACACTTTTTAAATAGTTTTTGGTCTGCATGACCCTAGCTTGATGGTTTGGTACGATTATTTTGAATGTTGGGCCACCTAATTTTTGGGTTTTGATTGAAGCTAGGGAAGGGGATTAGAAGTTATGTTTGACCCACTAATGGCTATTTTTTTATTCTCTTATCTTCTTACTTCCTAATCAAACATTTGACTTTAACCAAATGTTTAGTTTAAGCTTAGATTTCTTTTTTATGGTTTTCATGAACTAATTTAATAAAATCAATTAGAGTCTATTTGATTGATATTATTGAATCTTGTTTGGAAGAATTTTTAAAATTTTAAATGCAGCTTTAGATATCAAACACATTGGTTGAATAGAATTTTCAGACTTGAGTGTCACGCTCTACTTTTTCTCTTATCATAAATAGAAATTAAATATTATTTCAAATATACCTTAATTAAATTAGTATCATATCTTTTGTCACGATGCCATTTAAATTAAATCAATACATTTTTGTCTCATTTGCATCTTCCTTTTTTATCCATGCTTATCTTTCATCCACATGATATGTTATATTAATACATACTATTTATATTATATGGTATTAGTTAAGTGTTCATCTTATCCATTGGGTTTCTTAATTTTAGTTTCTATGCTTCTAGAAAGTAAAATGAATTAAGTTGCTTAGGGTTTATTTGAGAATTATTTTTTATAATAGTTTTTTATCTTTCAAAACAAAAAATATAGAAACATATTTAACAATTAAAAACTGTTTTTATTTTTTGTTCTTAAAAATAAAAAATAAGGTATTTTCATATAACATTTTTAATTATTTCATATTATTTTATTTATTTTTTTAGCATTATTTTAAGAAATAATTATACAAATATGTAAAATGATTAAAAATAAAGCGCTACATAAAATTATTTTTAAAATATATTTAAAGATATTAAAAACATTTTAAGTTTTTAAATAAACTCATGTTCTACAAAAATCAAAGAATTGTTTTAAAAAACTATTCTAAAAAATTTAAAACTATTTTTCAAAATTATTTTTGAAAATAATTATCAAACATGCCCTTATTTTCCTTTGACGTTTGCATATCTTCTATATAGATAATAGGAAAATATTATTAATTAATTTTGTATCTGGTTTCATAAAAATATTAAGAAAAAAAAAGAATAAGAAGAAGAATTTTCTCATGCTTCATTTACCACTAAAAATAGAAAAAAAAATTAATCCATGGTTATTGTTCTCTTCTTAATTTCCATTTCTATGAATTCATAGCATCATTAAATGAATTGAATTAACTTTTATTTTTGAATTTTATACTTTCCTTATATATTCCATGATTTAAATTGTAATTTTTAATTTATGGGATTGTAAAAACTTATTTATGCAATTTCTAAAATTTTTGTACTTCAATCTTTATGTTAAACTCACGGTTGAGTTATTTCATAAAGCTAACACATGGCATTAAAACTAAGTTATAAGTTGCTATCATAAGTCACATAATCTTGAGGATATTCGTTAGAAATGGAAATATTTTGGCAAATCAAATTGCAGGGCCACTCTTATGAAAGGCAATCCAGTGACAAAAGACAGGTTGAGTGACATCAATGCTAACCATTTTTGGGCCATCTAATTGGAATTGTCAACATTGGAGACTTGAATTCACTGCCCCAACAACCCCCACTAAATTAAACTGGTTTTCAAGGAGAAGTATGGCCTTGTACAAAATCCAACTATGATGGGGTTGGTTTGATGAATAAGGGATTAGGATGATACAAAAAACAAACCCTAATGGAGTTGTTCTGATGACAATTAGAAAAATTTGTATTAAGTGAAAAAAAAAAATCATAGAGGACAGGGTCCAGAGATCTTCCCCACATAAGGACACCTGGATTCTGGATGACCTTTATTTGAACAGTTACTCCCACTTGAAAAATGTCCTTTTCACAATCATCACACCTGCTGATTTGTTTGCATGTTTTGCATAGGTTTGGTTCAATCCCCATATTGGTTCTAATATTTGATTATTCTAATTTTCAATGCCAATGATACAACAACTCAAACACCCATCTGGGTTTCAATGTAAATTTACATATTCTTTCCCACTTAGTTCATGGAATTAGTGACATATATACTAGATTAAGATCAATGAGGTTCAATTAGCTAGTCCAACCCACAACAAAATTGAGTCAGTATTTCCTTTTGGGGGATGGCCCTAATATGAATTTTTGGAACTTTTCATCTTTCTCATAAAAAAAATAGTAAAGGTTTTGTTGATGATTTGGTAGAAATTGACTTCCCTTATAATAAATAACCGCACATCATATCAAATGATGTTGGGGCTTGTGGACAGGAGTGTGTGTGGCCTACTTGTACACCCACCAAAGGGAAAAAACAAATGATGTCCAAGAAATCTCTATTAGAACAAGCGTAACGGCATGAATGGTGGATCTATGGCACGTTACATCATCTTCTCCATCACCAAGTACTATATGGTTTGTGATATTATTAATCAAGAGAAAGTTGACAGAATAACAAAAACTATTTAAAAAAGAAAAAGGAAAAAGAAATGGGAGTTATATTTGGCTTTATATACACATCAAAACCTTGGATAGTTTTGAAGGCCAACATATGGAGGAAGATAAGAAAAGAGATGCTTTCAGTGTATAACTGGAAAGAGACATGGGTTGTCCCTTCTGTGAGGCTCTTTCCAGAAAGGAACTAGTAGAAAAAAATCGAAAAAAATCAAAAAAGAGAAGATTACAATATGGGATGGGAATGTTACATGTGTATACGTATGATTTAGTGATGGCCCCATGAAGATGACAGGCCTTGGCAGCAAGCACTAGTGGAGATTGATTTTACCAATAGTGAATAGAAATATTTGGCCATCATGAGGGGACGAACCCAAGAGTCTAGACTTGAGAAGAAAGAGCCAATGAATTAATGATCAATGTTCATAGACTTTAGACCTTATCATCAGTGTGTGATGAAGTCCGTTAAACATGTTTTTTGGGGTAGACACATTGTAGTACGTCTTGCAGTGGTAGGGACTTGATCTGATGACTTGTTTCTCTCATGACTTCTTGTCAATGGTCTTATCTCATTAAGGTTTGGGGGTTTGGCCAAAGATGACTACTACTTAACTTTTTGCCTCCTTGGTGTTCATTGAGCTTCTCCACCCCATGTTTAGGGTCATCCGTTGATTTATATAGCATGGTCAAGTAGACTAATCTCGTGATTGCCTTGCACGATGGGTCTCATGTTCTGGGCTAGGTTTGGCTTGTCCTTACCTTAGGAAGTCCAGCCTCTCTTCCACGAATATTCTCTCATGGAGCTTGTTTGGTGGGACAAGGAGATGGGATCGGGTTTAAATTTCTATCCCACCTTTGGATATGGGAAGTGAAGATGCGAAATTTTTTTTACTTCTAATGGAAACCGAAATTTTTTCTTGGATTATAGCCAATTTTTGCGCATTGTGTGGCATGAGGGGCAAAGTTCGGAAAGAGGTTGAGGGGGAAGTAGCCTATTGGTTAGAAAAATTTAGAATCATCCGATCAAATCCTACTACCATTAATAGTTTTTTCAAAATTTCAGGAGAGGTATGTGCCCCTCCTAAACAGTAAACACTGCCTGGCTCCATCAATGTTTGGCATAGTGGTAGTGTGCTTTTTACAGACTTTTTCTCAATCCTAAGTCTGCAACTTTCAGCGTTCTATTCTTTTTGGCCAAGCTGCTAAGTCGATTGAGTTTATTGGTGATTACTTAGGAGTTAGGAAGAGGAACTTCTAAGCGCCGGAGGTGGAGCTTTCCTGATTTTATATGTCTCCAAGAAGGGTGAGAAAATGGTCATATGAATAAGTTAAATCCCTTAAACAAATAATCATATTGAAGCAAGCCAAACATCAACCATAGATATCAAATCTTTAGAAAATAGTATCTTATCTTATTTTGTCCAGACCCTTTTGGAATGCTCAAAAATGAGATAGAAGGCTTGGTTTTGAAGGTGGTGGAGCCTGTAGAGAGTAAAGGCATGCAGCTGTAGAAATACTGAATCATACTGAATCAATGTGTATAGTCTGTACACATTGATCCCCACAAGCAGGCGTCAAAAAAATGGAATAGTTCAAGTTGACTTACTCACTGAGAAAAGATAAAAGGTGGTGGAAATACAACAGAGGTGATAATAATTACAGTAGGGATTATAGTGAATGATGGAGTCAACAAAGTAAGACTACTTCATTGCATTTATTAATTACCTTTCATGCTATTTTTGACTTTCATTATACTCTTTGGGATTCAAGACTCCACAATTCTTGAACTTTTCACATTCAATTCAAATGTTTAAATTCAATCATTTATTTGTCTATCTTAAATCATTAAGATAAGCATAAAAGGCTACACCAAAAGCTAATGAGCATAAAAAGAAAAAACAATCTCTTATTCAATTTTTATTATAAAAAAGACAAACAACATTGGAAATGATAGAAATACAGATTTTACTTTTAGTTTTAGAGGGTGTTCAAAAAAATTTAAAACTTATTATTTAATAATTTAAATTGATTTTAAGTTTAATTATTATTAAGTTGTTGACTTAAAATTTATTATTTATTTTTTATTTTAAGTATTAATATTGTTTGATAAAATTAATTTAAATTTTATTTTAAATCATCGAATTAACATATTTATCCTTATTAATTTTAACTAATATTTATATTTTCACTAATCTTAAATAATAAATTTATTTGTTAAATATTCATGTTTAAAGTATTATATAAGCATGAGATAACTACAAAAAATACTTACTATAAAAAATTAGTTGTGGATGTGGTCATAATTGAAAAATATATTTTCGTTAAACATGGTAAATGAGGTAAAAAGAGTTTAAAGATTAAAAATAAATTAACTATTTTAATTTAATACTTAAAATTATGTTTGACTTTTAAGTTACAATATTAAGTTATTTTATTGAATATATTTAATTTACTTAATGACTTAAATTAAATATTTAAATTATATCAAGTTATTAAATCAAACATTTAGTTAGAGTTTGGCCAAGCCTACCATAGAAAATATACTCTATAAGGGATGACATACATGTAATATCTAGGCATTAAATTAAACCTTCTTTTATTTTATTGATAAATATTAATATATTTCTTATATTGTTGGATTCGGATTAGGCTTTGGGTAGAAGTTAAATTATAATCTAAATGGGTGTACTTGATGATGACTTAATGCACAAAGACTTAAAATGATTAAAAGTTTGATCATATTAAGAACCTATTTAATAATAATTTTAGGAAACACATTTAATATTTTTAATACTTGAAAATTTTTATTATTTAAGTGTTAAAAATGTTAAAAACGTTTTCTAAAATTACTTTCAAACGTACTCTTAAATTATTAAGTTTTTATCAAAGTGATTTTAAACTTTAATTAAGTGATAATATTAAATTATTTTTTAAAAAATATTTTATATATTTAATGACTTTAAATTAGGTCATTATAGTTATATTACGTGATTAAGTTGATTTACCAAATATTTCTTACGTATGGTCGAGGATGAGAATGACTTGAGCCTTGACCAAGATGGCTTGAGGTTGGCTTGACACGTTTACGTTCCTAGAAAGACAAATTTGTTCGTTCGTAGCTTTGCCTTGCTTTCTAGTCGGGATATAAATTTGACCATTGACTCAAAACCTAACTGAAGTTTCCTCGAAGATTTCAAACCAAAGCCTGGCCTAATCTACATCTAAGCCCATCTTGAGCCCAACCTGATCCCTCTAGGGCAAGGCTTGGGCTAATTTTTGAAGCATGAGCCTAGCCCATGGGCTAGCTTGAGCCCGGTTGGAGGATTAAAGCCCAAAAATGTCCATAAACATTAAAAATGGAATGAAAAGAAATCCATAATGAAATGGGATTTAGACTCTTGTAAAAACTGGAAAATTTGAGATACCAAGTTACCAACTATCGAGTCAAAATTTTTATTATTTTTATTTATAAACATCAGAACTGGCTTCGGGCTGGGCTGCTCAAACCCGGCCGGATGGCCTGTCTGGGCCTAGCTAAGGACAGCTTGATCAAGGCCCGAACCCCAACCAAGAGGGCTCGAGCCCAGCTTGTCTACACGCCTATGCTCTATCCCGATATAGAAAAATTGAAAGCCCATCCCATATAACATGAATAATAGTATAATACCCAAAAATGCTGGAATTTCAAAACTCAACCGAGTCAACTCAGATGTGCCAAGCCAACGAGTCAACACAGCCAATGCATGACTCGTTCTTTTTTTATTGCTGACTCAGTGTCCTTTGTTTTTATCGGTCTGAATCAGTATATAGCCAAATTTCTCAATCTCATAGTTTTTGAATTTGATCTTCACACATCCACATGGATTCACTCAGAGTCTCAGCTGCAGTAAGACTGCAAGACCCATTTCTGATGTGAAGGTAAAACCCTAATTTCTTTCTCAACTACACACACAAGCTATGCACAGCACATACTTAGGCTCAACTATAACTCTTAGGAGTAAAGGGTCTCTCTTTTTTTCCTTCGATGATCATTCTTACTTGTTCAATGAAAGATTTGATAGAACCCCATTAACATCATCATCATCATGTTGTGCTTGCTGTGGTGCTAATTTTATCCACGGGGTGCCCATAAACCCTGGTTTCTTGTATGGGTTAAGGCAGTCCACTTTAATTCAATGGGCTCCTTCTAGGAGGTTGATATTGGGTGCTGGGGACAGGTATTATTGCCGGCTTCCAGATCGAGGTTGTTATGAGGTGTGTTGCACTCTCAAGGAAAGGAGTGGCAATGGGGGAGGTGGGAGGAGGAGAAGGGGGAAAATTGAGTGTATGGTTTCGGAGGGGAAGAGTGGAAGATGTCATTTGGGTGGTGAGGCTGATGCCGAGGCAGTGCTCAACTTGTTGAGTGAGGAAGTGAGTGAGAGATGTTATGGTGCTAGAGAGACACATGGGAGTTCGTATGAAAGAGTGCGAGCGGAGAAGAGAGGCGATTTGGGTAATGAATGTTACAGGAGAAAGAAGAAAAATGTTGGGTTGGGTTCTTTGGAGTGCAGTTCAAAGCGTGAATCTCAGTCAATTATAGTTGGGTCAAGGGAAGAGGGTCATAGAAGGAGAGAGGAAAAGGAAGCTTCTGTGAGAATTGAAAATCGGGGGCTACGGAAAGAAGGTTCTAGTTGTTCATCTTATTACTCACTTTCATCTTTGGGTGACTCTGAGAGCAACACGGGCGATATTGAAGGCAACCAAGAAGCTCCGGTTAAGCATAGGGGAATTGTGAGAGAATCATCAAGTGGGTATAAGAAGGATTCATGGAAGACTGAAGAGGGTAATGTTGACAGTGAAGTGGTGGAGAAGTTTGAGAAGCAAAGAGATGAGGCAGAAGGATATGGGGAAGTTGCCAAATGGGGAAATACTTCAGTGGGGTCTTATGTGGTGGGGAGTGGTGTTGAGTGGGAGAGGAGAAAGAAGTCCGAGAAGAAGCTTGCTGAAGTATCAATCGAGCGAACTGAATCTATGGAGGAAACCTCAGAAATGGATTCAAAAGTATCACAGATCCATGAAAGCGGTTTTGGAAAGTCTTCTGGCTACCGCAAGCAATTCCATGGCAGGGGAGAGAAGTTGACTGTGGCAGGGAATTTAGACGAGGAAACAAGAAAGCAATATGGTCAGAAAGGTAAACTTGTCATTGGACAGTCAGAGTCTGGAAGAAAATACCAAAGGCTAACTGAATCGTCAGAAGTCCAGGGTAGTGATGTTGAAAGAACTTCTGGATCTCAGAAGCAATTCAGTGGCAGTGAAGAAAATGTAACCACTGCTAAGAATTTGGTCCAGGGAAGAGGAGAAGAACATGGTAAAAAAGATGCCCATATCACTGTCCAAGACAAATTAAAAAGAAACTCTCAGCAGTTCAGTGAAACATCGAGGACTCAAGAGGTAGATGTCAGAAATACCTCCACTTCTCTGAGGCAGTCAGGAACCACAATGAAGAACTGGAATGAAAATTCAACTTCATTCCTGGGCTCGGTTCAGGAGACAAAAGGGCAACAGCACCAAACAGGCGAATGGATCACTGGAGGAATTAACTCTAGAAGAAATTTTCAACAATTCACCGAGATCTCAGATATTCATGATAGTGATATCCGTAACAATAGCATTTCACAGACACAATATGAAACTAGAATGAACAAGCAGGAAGGAAATTGGAACTTGGTTTCCAGTTCACATCCAGAAGCAAAAGAGCAGCACTTGCAAACAGATAAAACAACTATTAGGAGAAATGAGTCCAGAAAAGGATACCAAGATGCCACAAGCATGTCAGTGGTTCATGCTAGTACTACTGAAACAGGTGCCAACCCTCAAAGGACTTCTGAAAAGAGAGTGAGCAATCAAGAAGTTAATTTGACGTCAGTTGTGAAATCAGTTGAGGAAACGAGAGAAAGATATTATCAAGCTGATGAAAGATTGGTGCAAACTAGATCAAGAGAAGAGGTTGAAAAGCCTTCTAAACAATTGCATTTTATTGAGTCTGCACCAGGGGATTCCTCCAGTTCCCAAGCATCTCTGAATTTGGTAGCCCAGGCTAGAGTGCAACAAATTGCTGCAGAGGAAAGAGATAAGACAAGTTCACAGGCAACATTGAAGCCTCCACCATTTCAGTCGGTAGAAAGAGGTCCACTGCATGTGGAACTGACTTCTGGCTTTGCAGCTCAAGAGGTTTCTGGTGAAACTCCAGAAAGTGGCTTTAGTGCCTCATCTACACTCCCTCCAACGAGAAGTCCAACTTGGCAGCGGGAACCACATGGTGAAGCTAGAAGAGGTGAAACTTATGGGGAGCCTCTGAATGTTGCCCCTGGAGATGTATTGGCTTCAGCTGATCGTTTAGAGAAATCCTCCATGCACTTTGTGGGAGAGTTTGTTGAGAAGGTAAGGCATGATGTGTTCACATCTGAAATCCAAAAAGAGAGAGTTTCTGAAGCAAATTTGCTGTACAAAGGTGAGGTCCCTGAGAAACATAAGCAAAAGGGTTCGAGTCATTATGGTTCTGAAAACTTGCAGTTGAAGGAGCATGACTCAAGGCGTTCATCTGGGGCTTCTGGAACAAAGGGGCCTTCTGACGAAATGTGGGATGTAGCAAATCCTTCTCTTCAGGAACCTCCCAAGACAGAAGCAGAAGAGGGCACTACAACAACTGGGACTGCCATCGTAAGGAGAACTGGAAGGTCCTTTTGGAGTGTCATTGCAGACATAGTCCGAATGCGGTGGGTCTCACATTCTGAAACCCATAATTCAGCCATGAAGTCGGGTGGAAGGAGTTCATCAAATGAGTCTGCTGGCAGTGATGCATGGTTTTCTGGTCGTGAGCCAGATGAGCACAATGACGAGAATGCAAAAAGGGAAAAAAGAAGCGTGCAACAAGAATCCATATCTAATGATCAGCCTCAACTGGGAAAAACTCCCACTCTAAATCAAGGAGAAGGGTCTCAAGCAACAAGCACAAAGGACCAAAAAAAGCATGCTGAACTGGACATGCCATCTTCTAGTATTTTAGAAAGTGGCTTAGTGCTCAAAAGCAATTCCTCTGCATCTGGGAAGGAAAGTCTTGGTTGGTATGAAAATGCAGAGAGTTTTCAAGGTTCCCCTTCAAGCTCTGCAGTAGTGGAATCAGCGTTACCAACACCCGGTAGGGACATAAGAAGATCTCCCACTGTGGAAGAAATCTCAAGTAGTACTAAACCTGTTGGATCTGGAAGTGGCTCAATGGAGGGGATGGATCAAAAAGCTGATGTACCATTGACTGAAATGTCAGGGACTGAGGGGAAAGATGGGGAGTTGAAAAGGAGAAAACTTCAAAGGAACAAGCAGGTATTGAAAGATCAATTTGATGAATGGGAAGAGGCATATGTACTTGAGAATGAGCAGCGTAAGATTGATGAAATGTTCATGAGGGAAGCATTGTTGGAAGCCAAAAAGGCTGCCAATGCTTGGGAGGTGCCTGTTGGGGCTGTGCTGGTACAGCATGGCAAAATTATCGCCCGTGGATGTAACCGGTAAGTTTTACCAGTTCAGACTTCTATTATCTTATTTGGATACTTGCTTGGAGTGATTTATACCATGTATATTTCAGAGTGGAAGAGTTAAGGGACTCAACTGCCCATGCAGAAATGATTTGTATACGGGAGGCTTCAAACCTACTCCGGACATGGAGGCTTTCGGTAGTATCACCATGTTCTTGGATTCTTTTGTGTTCAATTCAGTTCGATATTTTTACTTGATGACCTTTTGATTATTTTAAAGTGCCATTAGTTGTGTGTAATTTGGTCCCTATTCCCTATATGTCTGAAGATGATTCTTAAAGTTTGCACCAGTACTGCTATTATTTTATTATTATTATTATTATTATTGATAGGCACCAGTAGTGCTATTATATATTCATCTTTTAGGCAAGTAGATTGCTAACGAGTACCAAATAACTGATCTCTATATAAGGTTTCTGAACCCCAAATGGAACTGAACTCAGCACTCAGTATTGGTAGCTATAGCTCCTTGAAAACTTAAAAGCAGGATATTTAACTGCTTGGTTGGACAAGGTAGAGATGGGAGGTAGTGCTGATTTAGAAGCAATACAGACAAATGGTTAGGTTGACTAGTGAATGTCCAGGAAATATTTTTATCATACTTGCATTTAAAATCCTTGGAACTATAAATTATTATTTGGAGAAAAAAAGGAAAAATCATTTATTGGAAAGAAGATCTATAATATTATTATTTTAGGCAACAATACCCATAAAAGAAAAAAAAAAAATATTTTAGGCAACAAAGTTTGATGCATGAAAATTGATCTGTAGGTAAGTAGTGGCTTTAGCCAAATACATCCTCCAAGTAATTAAAGTATTAAACCAGCAGGCAGTCAATACCTATCCATTTTTGAAACACATTAGTTAATACTGAAGTTGTTTTTCACTTGTACAGGACCTGGATTTGAAAGTAGAAATGGTTTAAAAAGCTGGGTCCTTGAATTTGAAAATACTGGTGGATCAGTCTGGGATTTTGCAAGTCCCTATTGTTGGTTTAAATTCAATTTTTGTTTCATAGTTAGTTTCTGACTCCCTGCTGAAAGATGGAACATGCAAACAAGCCTATATGAACATAAGTTGTATATCTGTTATAAAAAACATAATTTGTATAAGAAACTTATGAAATAAAGTTCTCAATGATCATAAATAAAAGTAGTTGGACCGTATATTTCCTAGTTACTGGTGATCATTATCAGCTATTGCACTGCAGTTATCACTATAATGATTATTATCAGCTATTGCAGCACTTTTTTGGCATATATTGCTGTATTGAAACCTATTGTTTCAATATCCACTATAACTTGAACAATGGTAGTTATTTGAAACATAGAGGAGACTAATTAGATTAAATGCATGCCTTTACTTCTTTTAGCATATTGAAGTTTTGATGCTTTCCCAAAAAGTCATTTATGCTCCTTTCAACCTAATATTCCATTTTTCTTACTGGGAAAAAATACAAAAAAGAAAAACTTAGCATTCCATTTTTTTTCCTCCTTTCAGGAGACTACACTTTATGTAACACTCGAACCATGTCCTATGTGTGCTGGAGCAATACTACAAGCTAGAATTGACACCCTTGTGTGGGGAGCTCCCAATAAACTTCTTGGGGCTGATGGCAGCTGGATTAGGTGAGCAGTATTTGTGCTTGTCATTATATAGATCATTTTCATTGCATTTACCTGAAAAGTCACTTTAAACCTGGGCCTGTGATTATTAGTGGCACTAGAAGTTGGTCCTGTCTATCTGGGATTCATGAATAAGGACAGCTGGTAGTCTTCAGATGTCTATGTTTAAACTACTGCAATAAAAAACCAGACTGGTATTTGAGCCAGAAAGGCTTGTGATCTGGTCTTTTTCAGTTGGAGCATTGATTTGATTGGACAGACAGAATTCTAATTGAGTTTGTAAAATCATGGACATGTATCAGTGGCAATAACTCAGTAAAAAGGCGCTTATATCCCAGGTTTAGGGTACACTTGCCATGCATTTTAATTTTTTGGTATGATGAACTCTTTTAGGTAGCTTTCACGATTAATTTGCTTACCTGTCACAAAAAGAAAAAGAAAAAGAAAAAGAAAAAAAGTAAAAATGAAAAAAAATCAGGTAGGCCACTGTAATTTCACATTTTACCTGATGATGTGATGCATATATGACTTTCAAAATTACAATATACCTAGTTTTTTTTTCATACCTTTTCTTTCCTTAAGGTGGTTGACTAACGGGTTCTTTGTGAAACTGGCCAGTTCAATTGGTTGAACTGAAATTGAGTAAATGCAATCGTAAACTAATCAAAACAGCATTGAATTGAAAATACTGGTAGAAACAAGCTGATTTCAATTTAATTCATAGAGTGGAGTATTCTTTTTCTTCTGATCTTGTTAGTAACTGAAATTTTGAATATGACACGACTCATTGTGGGAAAAGAGAAGAAATTCTCTGAGGTTGATAATCCCTTAAATGCTGACATGTAGCCCACATTTTGCAGACTTTTTCCTAATGGGGGTGAAGGTGGAAGTGGCTCAGAACTGACAGATAAAACACAAGCTCCAGCCCACCCATTCCACCCAAAGATGACAATTCGGCGTGGGGTATTGGCATCAGAATGTTCAGATGCAATGCAGCAGTTCTTCCAACTCAGGAGAAAGCAGAAGGAGAAGAAACCAGATATGCCCGCCCCACCTTCATGCTTGCCCATTTCAAATCATCCTTCTAAGTTCATGACTAAGATGCATGGCATCTTCCACATGTTCTGTTTATAAGGAATGGGACATGGCCCATCTGTTTCTTCAAGCTTGTAAAACCATGTTGCTACATGTATCTAATTTTTTGTATCACTATCTATTTGTATTTCACAGGTTCAGAAAAAGCTCTTAAGTGACAGTTTCGGCGAATGCGAAAGATTAGAGATCGATACTATGGAATAATAGGATGACAAATTTTAGAAAGAAGTGTGATTGCCTTGAAGGAATTGTAAACAGAGATCATCTCTGTTTTGTGACTGAAGGTTACTGCATTTAGTATTTGAGATATACTGAAACTGTGCGAGTATAAACCTATTTTTTGAGACTGGGCAGAAAGAATAACATTAAAACTTAACCACATTCAGCCACAAGATTGAAGATTGATTGCATCAAACCTAAAGCTAAATTGGGTTTTGTGGTGGAAGGCCTTTTGTAATCAGACAAGACATTGAAAGTATTGAAAGAAAAAGTAGCGGTAGGGGGTAGTAAATTAGTAATAATGTATAGGTGCTCTCTACCAACCAAGCTGAGGCGGCTACCTGAGTGAAAGTAAAGAATTACCAGAAGAGAGGAGTATGCATCTGTTTTAGCCTTAAATTTGATTGGTACAGTGCACCAATGATTAGGTCCTATGTTATGATAAACATCCACATCCATCCATTGGTGGGTGGATTTTGTTAGCATTACATTTTGTATCCCATGCCTCTCATTTCACTCCATTTCTCATCTACACCTCTTTTGCCATATGTAACATGAGACACCCTTTTTTTTCTCTTTTTGTTTTCTTTAATCAATTAGAGAAGAATTGGTTTATAATTGTGCAATCCAGATTACTGTTTAGAACAGGCTGTTCATGGTTATCATTATTTTGTGGGGTTGGGGGTGGGTGTTCAGAAGAACTTTATTAACTTGGTTCAATTGGGGCTCTGAGATATGGCTCCAAGTCCTCAAGACCTTGACCATGATAATTGGGCCACCCAAAGTTCAAGCTGGAAAGTCCATTTAGAAACAATTTTGCTAATGGAAACCTCACGCTGTCATATCATTAGAAGAGATGTACCAATCACATGAAGACTACATCTCTCCATCCAATATTCACCAAACGTTTTTTATTTCTGAAATTTTGTGCTTCCCAGATCTGTATATAAGCACCAATTCTTCACACCAAAACTCAACAATTCCACAAAATGGCTTCACTGATGTGGGCCTGTGTCTCATCTTGCCTCTTCATTCTTGTAGCCATTGCTAATGCACAAGCACCTGCAGCCTCACCTTCTGTCTTGCCAACTCCCACGCCAGTTGCAGCCACACAGCCACCCTCAACTCCGGTCATACCCGCACCTGCAACCACTCCTGTAGCATCACCCTCTCCTAAAGTTTCGCCAGCTTCGAGCCCCACTGTCCCACCCCCTCAAGTTCCACCACCACCAAATCCACCAGTCTCAGCTCCAGTGCAACCACCAGTGCTACCATCGCCACCTGTTGCTTCACCTCCACCTCTGCCACCTTCCATACCACCACCACAGGTATCCCCAGCACCAGTCCAAGCACCACCACTGCCAGCACCAGCGCCCCCACCCCCAGTGCCCCCACCCCCCGTGCCAGCACCAGCGACCCCACCACCAGCGCCAGCACCAGCGCCTCCACCACCAGCGCCAGCACCAGTACCTGTACCTCCAACCCCAGCTCCAGCACCAGTACCAGTGCCCCCAGCCCCAGTCCCAGCACCAATTAGCGAGCCACCGGCACCTGCACCAGCCCCTACCAAGCACAAGCACAGGAGAAGGAGACACAAGCACAAGAAGCATCATCATCATGCACCAGCACCTGCACCAGTTACCCCAAGCCCCCCCGCACCACCTACAGTCCCTGAGGCTGAGGAAACGGCACCAGCTCCATCACCAAACTTGGTAATGTGTTCAGTCAGCTAAAATAATTAATTTCTCAACTTCCAGTTTAGTTTCTGAATGAAGCATATGCTTTTGAAAAGACAGAGTAATCAAATATCATCCATCTCATTTGATCATATCAAAATGTTTTAAATGACTTTTTCCTCTTTTTGGCAACAGAATGGAGGAATTGCGCTGTATCAACAGGGAGGTCTTGCAGCAATGTGGGCAAGGACCGCATTAGTTCTTGTTGCTGTGTTTGCTGTTTCGTGCTACAATTTCTAGTGATATTTGTTTTGTGGAGCCATGATTCTATAGCTTTACTTAAAAGGGGTTGGATTGTTTCAAATTTATGTCATAAGATCAATGAATTATTGATAGATGTAGAGAAGAATAAAACGAGAGATTTTGGTGGTTTGGTATATTTTTCTTATTCAATTGTTGCATGGTCAATATATAATAAAATTGAATTTGAACTATACACCATTACAGAGGAAGGGATGTTTTAAGGAAAACCAGAACAGCTCAATGAACTTCAATGTTGCATGTAAAATGGAAAAAGAAAAAATATAGATAACTTAATTGCTGCATTTCAAACTTGATCTGTATTTGAGTCTGCACTGATATTCTCCCGCAAATCATACTCAACCACAAGGCCTAAATTATCAACCAATTTGTGATGCTGAAGACACCCTGCACACTGATGAGAAGAACTGCCTGTTGGTGATGATAGACCAAAGATTTAAAAAATATTTAAAATGAAGGACTATAAACCATCTTGCAGCACAGAAGTAAAATTTGAGTGTCTTTCAAATGTAAACAATGTGAAAACATACCTAATCAAACAGGTTGCTTTGATTGAAGGCATGGTAGGTATAAAGTCACTAGTACAGAAGTTCAAGCATGGCTAAGAAACAATTTTATGTCTATAACAACTATACAAGGATAAATTTTGTTCCTTCATGGTATAACTGGAATAGAACCCTGAGGGGTAGCTCAGTTGGTCCGGCCTTGGGTTTGCCCCCCAATGATCACCAGTTCGAGTCCCCTCAAGGCCACTGGAGGTTTGCCCAATCGTTAATCAGGGCCACGTGGGATTAGTTGAGGTGCGTGTAAGCTGACCCGGACATCCACGGTTATAAAAAAAAAAAACTGGAATAGCATATAGAGATTAAAGACACCTAGTTATAGAGAGAATCTAGTGGTGGAGCAAATGCCAAACAGGGAAAAGAACTATTGCAGAAGCAAACATTAAAGAAAGCAAACTCTAAAGAGTTGAATGGCAATGATAACCAAGCAACCGAACTACATGGAACCAGGCATAAACAGGTCATATCTACAGTATAACATATGTCACGCTTGCTTCTACAGAAGTACGCACTGCACTTGAAAACACAACCAAGCCAAGTTGCAACTTTGAAAATCCAATTGGGTTAAATATTTTATGTTGATTTTATTTTCATCTAAATAAAATCCTAACTTCATCTTATAAAATTTTGACAATTTCATGTTTATATATTCTAAAAATAACTAAATCCCATATTCCATTATCTCTCTATATATATTTTTTTGATAGGCAAACAAAAACTCTGATTAAAGGCGTCCAACAAAATACCCATCATTCCTGTTTACTTTTTGAAGCAATCACTAAAAAAAATGCAATGAAAATTGCATTTGCATCAGGCAGCATTTTCATCTGGCAGCATCCAATCAAGAATCAACTTAAAGGGTTCTCTACAAGGGCACATTTTTATGACAAGTGAAAATCATATTCAAGCAAGGGAAAATTTGACGTTAATGATCAATTCAAATGAATGTTAACTCCTAGGATACACCTTCCCCAACAAGTAGGAATATCAATTCATATTTTCATGAGCAAGTAGAAACCTATCTTTATAAACACATGTAACATGATTCTTCCAATGCATATAATGGATACAAATTACAGTGACAGCTAAACATCCTTGACAAACAAATGAAGAAAAGATGAATTTTAATAACATTATCATCATCAAGAAACGTATCACAGGAAATCCAACATGATAGCAATGACCAGAACAAATACCTGCACAAAAACAGTCCCCCGTTCAAAGGCTAATCGATTTATAAGCCTTTCTGTTCTTTCACCACAAGCATCACAAGTAAATTGCACAATCAAACTTCTTCTTGGGAGTTTTATGTCAATACTTGCTTCCTACATGAAGGAAATGCCAAAGAAGATAGAGATCCCTTCAAGCAATCAGTAAGAAGAAAAATACATAACTTCTAGAGGTTGTATGATCTTACAAGAATTCTTTAATAAAAATAAAAACAAATCATAGAACTTTGAGCATGGTTACTTTTCAGTCATAAAATCGCTTCATCTTCAAATCATTCAAAGCATTCTAGAAGTTCCTGACTTCCCAAACAAGCAAAAGAACCCCAAATTTATCCCACTAAATTAAAAAAATTCCAGAATTATCCATATTTCTAATCATTCCAAGTTATTCAAAATAATAGTAGAATGCAAACCCATCATAATCCTTTTCTTGACATGAATCCGGATTTGATGTTGGAAACACCTACAGCTCTGAATATAAACCATTCTTTCTTCTACATAGAACCATTCACCCTCAAATTCATTCTTGATTTTTCTCCAAACCATTCCCATTCTTGATTTTTTACAAGTCTCTCCTGAATTCAGAAAATTTCAAATTCTGAACAACTACTGACCATTTGAATTTCCAATGGTTCCTGAATCCTGAATTTTTTTATTACAGAATATACAGTTAAATGCTTTCTAAAACCCGGACAGACCAAAACAGTTCAAAACAAATAGATAAATAGAAGAAAGCAAGAAATGAAAGCCCCTACTTGCATTCAGTGCGTAAATTGAAAAAAAAAATGCTTGAGCAATGTCAAAAACCATTGGAAATGAATAAGGCATTGGTGGATTGCAAATGGTTAATGCAAATTAAATGAAAGAAAAATACCAATAATTAATTAAGCTTAAGCTAAAATATTATCATACTGAGCAAGAATCATCAGAAACGGAGTTTGAATGAGAGGAAGATGACACTGAAGGTCCTAATTCCAGGTTCGCTTCAGAATTGCCATCCCGAAACCCAGAAGCAGCCAAAACCCGAAACCCATATTTTGGTGCTACTGTTGTAGTAGGAGAAACCCTCAATCTGAAAATAATATTAAATAAACAAGGGTTCTAATAGTTCGATTTGAAAAGTAAAAGAGCATCAAAACAAAAAACACAAAGAGAAACCCTAGATGGGAATCAAGATTAATGACCTGGAAAATCTGGTCTTGGGTCTGAAGAAGACAGTGGATGGAGCAGGAAGTTCAAGTGTTGTGGTGGTGAAGGACGAGTGGAGAGAAGAAATGGTGGGAAGAGCCCTGCACGTGGTTGCAGCCATTGATGGGGTGTTTACAGTTTGATTCAAATTTTCAAAAAGGCCTTTTTATCAATTTTTTTTGGTGGGAAAAAAACCCTAACCCTAATTCTGTTACCAACCCGAACCCCAAAATACCAACTTTTTTCGTTTGTTAACAACGCTGATACGCGACGACGACGTTTGATTTGCTCCGTTTTGTGGCCAGCGATCGTAAACAAAACCAAGGACGAAAATATGGTGAAATATTTATCGGTAATACAAGTAAAATATCAATCATAAATGAAAAAAAAATAATCATTGAAAATTTGAAGATATATTAGATATATCGATGAAAAATCGATAAAAAATTAAATTATTATAAATAAATTAATTTTAATTATCTTATAATTTATTTTGTATACTAATTAAATATAAAACAAATATAAAATCATAAATAAAATTATGAATATTTTTAAATAAAAATATTTTGTATCAAAATGTACCAATATTTTATAAATAAAAATCATAAATATATTTAAGTAACATAATTAGTAGATTTGTAATAATTTATTTTTAAATTAGTATAACATTGAATTTAAATTAGTATATTTTTATAATTAATTAATATATTTTTAATAGAGGTAAGTAAATTAACTTAATATAGTAATATATTTAAATCACATGATTAGTATATTTGTAATAATTTAATTTCATAATGAGTCTATACTTACAAAATTCATATTTCTTATCCGACACTATATAATTAAATTTAATATCACAAATCATGCCATACATATATTAATTTCTTCAATAAAACAACTTTAAAATATCTATTATATTTATAATTTCATTTTTTAGAGTTTTTTTCTTACATTTTCATAAGTTTTAATGAATTTTTGGTCTATCAAATATTTTGTATCATAATATCTATCAATATATCCGTAAAATCTAAATATAGATATATCCGTGATTATTAATATATTTATCTTTAAACAAAACATACTAAAACGGAGAAATATTTACTACAATAACAATCCACCAAAACAACCTCCGTTTCATTTCTTTTTCATGTTTCCCCATTTGCTAGTAGAGTCTTACTTCAATCTTAATCCTGAGATTTGGGCATTCTTTTTTTCTCAACTCCGTAAGGTTTTTCAACACTGAGTGCTAACAAAATTTGATTAAAAATCAATGCAGCAATCTTCAAATCAACCCGGGTTTTGGTGGGTGCTGGACTGGTTGATTTATACTCAAAAACTTTGGCAATTGACAGGGATCTCTCAGAAGAAACACTGTCCATGGAAAATGAACATTACTGATGTTTGTGTTGAGGGTTCATCTTTGGTGACAATGATGGAAAGAATATATACTGGTGTCAACTAGATATTAACACAAGGGCACTTTATTTCACTGTCATTCAATTGATGAAGATTTTGTATACAAGTATAAGCCATTTCCCAGACCTCAAGACTGAATAATAGACAGGGAGATGACATCTTGTCACATCAACTTGTATAAGGACAATTAGGTTCCTTTCTGAACCATATGGCCAAAGAAGTAAAGAACATCTGTGACATTCCAAATCTATTCCTTGAGCAACTGTTGCCAATGGGCATCAGTCTTCATCATCCACTTCATGAAAAGGAAGTGGCACTGTTTTAACAGCTCTGAACTTGCCTGCATTATTTAGATGCTCATTCTCCAACCTGGGCCATGACAGACAATTCTTCATTAGCTCAACTAGAGTGGGAGATATGAGTATTGTTGACAGTTACATGTGTGTGTAATAAAGAGTTGGATCCTCTGAAAGTTGGGAAATCCCATGTTACCTGTAGAAATTCCACTGTCCTCTTCTAATGACTTCAAGGGCAGCTAAAAATAGCCCGGTTACTCTGTAATCGACACCTTCAAAGTTGGAATGGAGAACAGTTTGCAACCAAGCAAGCCTGAGAACAAGGTTCAGTCCCTGCATGACATATCAAATATTTGTTCAAAAGCTTGACCTTGAGAAGTACAAAGTTTGCTTATATAATGTGTACTTCAAGATCTTTCCATTTTATAAATGGCCTTCTACAAGTAGATTTTAAGAATTTGTTATAATCCCTTTGAGACTTGCTCAGTGATATTGATGATCTGAAAAGCTAAGCTAATTTTCTGTTTAGAATCAATGGTTGGTTAGTGGGTTGAGATGGGTGCAGACTGAATCCTAATTGCCCATAGGAAGCTTAAGAAATTTCAGTGCAGGGAGAGAGGGTTCTAACATATACCATGGAGAAGTAGTAAATGATTTTTCGGCGAAGCATTAATTCATTTCTTAGCCAGGGGTTCTTGGAATGGAACTGGAGCAAACCCCAATCTCTTACATAGTCCCAATACAATTGATACACTGTTGCAGCACTTGACATAACCACAACAAGGCAAAGCCATCCAACACTCCTCTCCTTCTCATAGGCCACTTTGGCTCCTGCTGCTAACATCGCCGATACATATTTGCCCAGATTAACCAGATGGGTCGTCTGTCCTTCATCAAACCATCGCCTGGCACACTGCAAAAGCCCAATCAAGCAGAATCCTTATTAGGAATATTGTACTGCTTTGGAAAATTTCTGCAATATGAGCAAATCTCAAGTTCTAGTTTAAGCAGAAAGGTTGATTATAAACCTGCATAGCTCTCCAGTAATAAGGCAAGAAGGAAACAGCATAAGCAAGATCTCTGTAGTGCTTGGTCCTCATGCAGAACCCATAGTCCTGAGTTTTGAAGCTTCCTGTTATATAGTAACAAGCCACATACTCAAGGTTCCTGAGCATCGGCACCTATTAAACCATAAAGATATTCTAATAAATCAGCCACTCATACAAGTTAAAGGCTTCTGATTAGCTAACAAAGAGGCTTGATTTGTGATCAAACCTACCTGACTACAGAGTTGGTCAGCCATGAAGAAATCCAGCATGACAACCTGCAAAGGCAATAAGATAAATCAGTTAAAAAGGGAGCTGGCATAAAACTTTGTTTTTAATGTTCAACAAGAAAATTTCTGCTTATGCCTTTGTAATTTTCCGAATATGCGATCATGACTAATACCTTGTAGAGAGGGGACAAAATGGTATTCCTTATCACCCGAAGGAAACGATAACGGCTTGATTTATATATGATGTTGAAGGGGCACACAAGTAGTAGCAAGAATAGCTGTATAAAGATGAAAGTTGAAATTCTAGGTTATGACCAACTAAAAAATATGCTATGTCAATTTCAAGTTCAGAACAATATATTGTAGGCTAGAAGAATTACCAGGCACAGCAGACCGGGGATGGCTTGAACTCGGCTATATGAATTCCCTTTTGCCACAAGTGATAAGTGAACAAACATAACCCCCACCACAGCAGTCATTGACGTAGTACAGATCAAAAAGACATCTCTGTATTTAAGCTCCTTGGTGGGAGCCAGCTCAAAGATGAAGCTATAATTTATACGAGCCTTTCTCCACATGACAATGTTGCAACCATACAAAAAGAAGTGTAGAAACAGTAGACTGAACATGCTGCAAAAAGAGCAGTCTGTAATATTAGATGCCTAATCATAAAAAATTTCAAGAACTTCACATGAGAGGTGGTCTTAAGAAAACGCCATCAATGAGTACTTACCTAAGCACAGGGTAGACAGTCTCCATGTAGATGGTATCTGACTGCCCTCTGTACATCCCTGAAATATGAGCCATGATGACATATCCAGCAAACAGGGCAATGAAGCATCCGGTGAATAGCCCTGAAACATACAAGGGAAAAACAAAATTATATTAATGTGTACATTCTTGAGTCATTAATAGAATTTTTTCTAGATAATAAGTTATGGATGTTGCCTTATATGGGCACAGGTTGCAGAATGTGAAACGAATACTTCCTGATCTGGTAAATTGGAAGAAGTATGATTTAGGGGCACAATTATACATGTGAATAGAGCAAAACATGAAGCGCTATTATACACGCTCATCAATTCATGGTGGGTCATTTCTTTTTTCTTTTTTCTTTTTTCCTCATTTGAATGTAGAAAAAATTATGAGGGAGTGCTGCAGGAGACTTTTGGGGTTGTTAGTGTCCAACATGCATCCAATACATGTACAAACATGTTTGCTTCACTCATTTAGAAAGTGTCCATGCAATATAACAAGGTGTTGCACAAAGAAAGCTAACTGTTGCCTCTTTTGTGTTAATGTGCCTTTTAAGGTTCAATCTATGTAGGGTCAATCTTGTTTTCACATGATAATGGTCTATATTGGACCCTAACTTTACGATCCACCAAAAAAGTAAATCAGGTATGACCCCTTGATGCAGCTTTGTGGCAGAATGGGGCCTTACATATTTTTTCCCTTTTGTACCTTTGTCACTGTGAATCTGTGACCAAGCTCACTAGCTCAGAGGACTCCACTAAAAGAAATGGTCAAAAAAGAAAATATATTATCTTGTGTGCTTTATTTCATTAATCCCAGTTCTTAAAATAGTGCAAGGACCTCACCTATGAAGAAGGTTACTGTGTGTGATTCCTTCCTCTGATGGGGTTTGAGGTATTTCATGGTCTTTCTTTTATCTTCCTCAGCAAAGTGTTTGGTAAAGAGCTCCTCAACCTCATCCTCTAACTTCATTACCTGTAATTTCTGAGACAAGTTAGCAGGACTTCAATGCAAGTGTGAGACAAGCATATCTAAGTCAGATCCATTTAAATCTAAGGCCAACCCTTGTGCAGAAATGCACTTTTAGAGTCGATCACCACTTGAAGTTGTCTCCGAATAATCCGAAGTGTGGCAAACATCCCCCAATAGCAATTACCATTATGTTGTATAACATAGCTAGGCGTGACAGATTCTACATGTTTTACTTGGTTGGTTGGCTTAGTAATTTACCTTGTCTGAGCTGTTGAAATAGGAGCTTTCAACTACTTTTAGATAAATGGGAAGAACTTGTTTTCCTGTGACCTGAAAAAAACAAAAAAAATTCCTTTTTATTTACAGATACAAACAAAAAAAAAGCAACTTTTGAATACACAAAGTCATCAATTATTTACCTTGTCAAACTTCTTCAAGATCTTTACAAAAGCTAGCATGTTCAAGTTCCTAAAAACATATTCATTGCAGACCGCACATAAGATTATCGCTCATACTAAAGATTAAAAAAATGTAACAGCTTTTGATATGTCACCTGTAGGTTTTTAGATAACCCAACCCTTTGTAAAGCTCAATGAAAGCTCCTTTAATCATCTTCTCTGCATGATGAAGCTTTGTTTTGTTGATGTTTAGTTTACTTCCTTCTGGACCACATTTCCTTGAGGACTGATTCACCAAATCTCCCCAAACTAAGTAACTGATTGCTGATAAGGTACGAGAAGGTGTTGTCAGGGGAATGTTGATCCTTAAGTTCTTCCCCTGGCAATTGAAAACACGGCCAGAGAGAGTCCTCAGTTTCCCATCCTCTCTTTTCATTCTCATTGATTTCCCCATCTCATCCGACTTTAGGGAGTCTGAGAATTGCACATCATTGCTCTCAAACTCATCCGCAGTGTTGTCTTGGGCTGGCTCTTGCTCTGTTTTGTCCTTAATGGACTCTTCCTCTGTAACCAGCCATAAGACACAAGTGGCAGCTAGTTTAGTAAAATTCATGGAATTTTTAATGTAACATTTGATTCTTTTTATACTATTCTCTCTCATGTACTACAAAACTAATTAATCCATCCAGAGCAAAGTGAATCTGGAGCCTTAGAGGACTAGTCTGTTGCACATTTGCTTAGTACTTGTGTTCAAGAACATGGAATCCATCAGTACCCCAGACAAGAGAGCAGAGAGCAGAGAGCAGAGAGCAGATACTATTAAGATGGATGTATGGATGGATAATGGAGAGGAGAAGAGAACATGTGTGATATATAGATTGTAAGAAATAAAATTTTTTTTAGGGTAGATCAAAGAAAGTGCTGATGAAATGAAACAAATTGAGACAAAAGAAACCCCTTAAAGATGGAGCTAACAGAAGGTGGTATGCATTCCATTTCTTACTGCAAATGTGTTTGAAATAGAGAAAGGAGGTTATAGTTATGTACCACATGAAATGGTGCAGGAAATAGAGGCATCCTCCTTCGGGTCCTGGGCAGTGGATCCTTTGTTACGCTGTCGCTTCAGTGCAGATTTGAGCTCAATGAGAATCTCCATCTGCTCCTTCAAGGACTCTCCCCTCTCGAGGAACTCCTTCTCCTTTGTTCTGTAAAACTGATTCACTTTGTTAAGTTGCATATCCAAACATGCAAAAAACTCATTTGCAGCATCAGTATCCGCAATTTGCTCAAGCAATTCAGTCTCATAAAGGTCCCCTTTACTAGCTGATGACGCGAGTTTCTTGTGAACCTGATCAACACAGTGAATTCACATGAAACCATATCTATATCAACAAAAACTACTGAAACTAAAAGCATATATACATATGTGGAGGGGGGTTGTTGTGGAGACAGAGAAGGAGAGATAAGGAGAGGGACAGTACTTGAATGACCCCATGGTCTTTACGTTCATGGCCAAATAAAGAGAACCTCCTTATAGAGGAGAAGAGGGTTTTGGGCAAAGAGTACTGTTGGTTGGCGGTGGGAATGTTGTTAGTGGCGGTGCTAAGAAGATGGATTTTCTTGATGTCCTTCTTGAGTTGCCAGTAATCAACAAAGGCCTCTTTCCATTCAGGAACAAGCTGACCCTCAAACTGCTTAGAGAACTTCACCATCTTTCTCTCTATTTGGCTTTCCCAGAGAGAGATGAAATTCTAGCCAGATGATGTGTGAAGGGGCTTGTGAGTGTTTCAATGGTAGCCCATCATCCCTTCTTTTATGGTCATCGAAAATAAGTGACTGATGTGCATGATGCTCGACAGCACATTCTAAAATATCCTATGCTCTCTCCACTTGGAAGGTATACATCTTGAGTGGCAAGGTTCGCCGTAGAATGACCCAACCGCCGTCCGGTGATGACTCCTCAGCCAACATGTTCTCTTCAAATGTTGAAAAAGTGGAATTGTAAAAGTTGATGGATGTGGGACACAACCCAGTTCAAAAATATATATATATATGAGAAAGGATCAATGGTCATTTGGGGGCATAACATCTTGGATAACTGCCCTGCAATATCTTACTTGTAAGCCAGGAACTGCTCCTTTGTAAAAAAGGGAAAACCCCATTGGCTGAACCATGTCCAAGCACACAAAAGTGACCTCTAATTTGACCAGCTTGGTTTCCACTAGATTTGGGATAACTAAAAGTTCTCAATTATGTTTCATTCCCACTTTCACTAATCAATCCTTTTTGTTTATAATGTAAATTAAAGGCAAAATACGATATGTTTGGCTTGTATAAGATCATCAACCACCATCAAATATATCATGGCAGAAACTATTTACTGGGGTTGCCCATATTCCAAAACTGCTTAAACAGAGGACGGTAGAAGATTGAATTGACAGCATTCCCCATTTCATTAGAGTGGAATGATGAGGGAATATATTAGGTAAATCATCGTCAGATTCCTTATTTCATAGTCTCCAGTAATTAGGATTTTCCCCATGATATGACACTAAGATAACTGGATAAGCGGTTTTCAGACAAGTAAATTAGGCATAATTAGGCTGCTAGTAGTACCAGTAGCAGAAGTTATTTCAGTGAAAAGGTTCCTTCCCAAATTCTATTATTCCCTTGTTCCTATGCCACATTCCACCCAACTTGTCAACATGAAACCTTCCACTAAAACAACAAAATTCAAAATCCAAAATCCGCAACCGTTGTTCTGTCTCCTCCTGTATCATCTCTCTCCTTCAATTTTTTCTTCCCACACATAGATTGCAACATCAGCATGATGATTGTGGAAAATTGACAGCGTCCCTCTTAGTGGCTGACTCAAAGATACGCAATTCTTTTCGTCTTGCCATCTCTCTCTCTCTCTCTCACCCTCATTGTTTTGCTTTTCTTATAATCCCTATTCTTAGAAATTAGTAGTTAGTACCTTCTAAATAATCTAAGAAGAACAATTACAGTACAATTTGATACTGGTACTAGCATTTTCTTGTGATGCCAACAGGGGTAGATAGATACATGTACATACAAGAATATGTAATATGCGGTATTGAATCCAATTCGAGAATAAAAATGTCGAAAATCATACCAAAATATGCTACCAACGGAGACTAGGGACCATGACTCAGGTGCCTGTAATTATCAAAAATAGTAAGCTAAAGAACACAAGTGATGCATGGTAAAGAGTCGCGAGAAAGACACTGACTTTGAGTTCATTTTGCCTAAATTTTTTGGTGGGGCGATTTTTGGGTAGCAGCACTGCAAGTGGCTGGAGATGGTAGTGTTATTCCACAAGTGAATTGAGCCACCAAGCACATCCCATTCAGCCCCTCAGATAGAAAATGCCATGGATAAACCAGGGGAATAAGGTTGCTCAAGCACTTTACCATGTCTTCTCCTTCAATCAATATTCATTTCCTTTTTCTTGGACTGACCATTGAGTAGTATGCGAATGATTCCAGCATATGCGCCAACCCAAGCATCATGTAACAGAGCATGCAGAGCATAGGTACCGAGATCAACTAGTGAAATGCTAGAGCTTGATGTTTGGATGCTGGGAAAACTCTATTTCTAATTAATCTTACATTTCTTGGACATTTATTTGATGGTCTAAATTAGAGAGGAATGTAATTCCACGCAGAACTTCTTGAGCTACAAAGAGAAGAAAACGTGCCCGCAAAATCTAAGCCTTGCATTGCATCAGACCAATGACTGACCATAAAAATGAAGGTCTGATTCGGATAGCACATATTGGTGCGCCATCTTAGTCACCCACCTCTCCCTCCTACCTTTCCTCTTTTCATTATTTACATTATCATCTTATACTCTTCTGTTGTGAACAAAACAGACTACCCCACTTGCCTAATGATCAAAATTGACTCCAAGAACCATTACTCATCAATCATAGGCCTCAAGATGGTCAATGAAGCTCTGAGAAATACCATGTTGGATGTGAAAAATTCAGTATTTTTCACAAGTGAATTAACTATATGGTAAATTCTGGGGCCCCTCAGAGGGTGAGCACATGTATAAAGTGGCTTGCTGTAGAGGAAAAGAAAAAGAAAAAGAAAAAGAAAAAGAAAATGATACTCATCATTTCAAGCCATTCATGTATGTACCTCTACTCTCATCATCTGTTATGGAGATGGGATGAGTTAATTTAAAATGATATTCCACTCTTCAACCGTACACCCTATCAAGATAAAATTATTTGAGTGTAATGACTGGCTCCAAGTTCAAACTTCCAAAGTATGAGAAAGACGATTCCAAGCATACGATTCCAGATTTGATTCCATGGAAGGCCCTTAAGTTGATGGAAAAATGCATTTATCAGAAAAGAATATCCCACTTTAGCCAAGGAAATCCACCTGTTTTCCCTTGTAAAATGGATTAAAAACCCATCTATTTTCCATAGATTATATATTGATTCAATCAAGTCATATATATACCTTCTTTTAAGAACACCCTAGAGGGTTCTTCCCCCTTGATGGGTCATATTGGTACAACATTAGACCATAGCCACCATGGATTTTCTGGAGTATATGCCCAACTTTGCATCTGTCATGTTTGAACATCACATGGTTTAGAGAGCAGGTAAGGGGGTTCTGATTCTGAGCCAACGTGTTAAGAACATAAAATATTCCTCTGAGTTGGGCATGCAGATAATGGAAATTTGGATTGGACTGGTTTGATTTATGACTCAATGAATTAGTACCGTGTGTCGCGCTTTATTAACTTATGATTGTACTCGGTGATTAAAGTATTGTTAGTCTTGAAATGGCTATACGAAGTTAGGTTGTAAGCTTAATCAAACTGACCCTGAAAAGAGATTTTGATTCTTTGTAGGTGTTAAGAATCAAAATCTTCAATTGGGATAGCAGATAAGAAAATCTTAGTTAGATGCGGATGAATGAATACCATATGTTGGGCTTCATTTTCAGGAATGAAGACAAACATTGAAGTACACAGAAAATTAAGAGGATAAATCCTATAAAAACACATGAAAATGAAAGGAATCTTGGATTCTTATCATGGGAATCCTCTGTTTCCTTTTCCTTTATCATCAATTTTTAATAATCAAAGGGGGCCATAGCTCTACTCCATCTTCATTTGATTAGATTGAGGTAGTTTGATCTGAGTTTTTCTATCATTTGAATTTTGTATAATTGACCCTTTACTTTTTTCCTTTCATCACTGCCATTGCTATCATTAGTTGACCATGGGAGGGAGAAAACCGACAAGTGCTTACACTAGTGGCAATTTGAAGCTTATTTTCCACCCTGAAGGCAGCCCATGCTCAGTTACATTTATGGGAAATTAGGCATGTGCATCGACTTTCTGCATAAAAAATTGCTTCTAACCAGGCTAAATAATCCCTGATCTTCAGATAAAAGAATGCAAAAGACCCATAAGCACTTTACCTTTTTTCAGGACGAGGTTCAAAGCATAGTGACATGGTGTGCTATGATCTATAATTGCAATTATTGCAGAAAGGTCATTAGGAGACCCCCCCACTAGAGTATTGAAAAACTGGTCATTTTCCATTTACTTCCCATTAAAATGATTCCAGATTATATTCTCCTTATAGCAGAATGATGAGATTTTCCACCTGCATTTGAGCAGATTTCACTTCACTCTGTTACTCTCTATGTACCAATTTTTGACTGGCCATGCAATTTGTGATAGGAAAATCATGGTGAAAAAAAACCACTTTTTGTGTGCTCAATGACATAAAGACTGGGCAGCCATTTGCTCCAGTTTTCATCACCCCTGTTCTTGCTTAAACTATTCACCTGTCATCCACTTTCCCCATTAGCAGCCTGCATTTATCGCACGATGGCGGCGACATTTTTAAAATTCAAAGATTCCTCCATGGATATATCAGCAGAAGCAGACTTTAAGTGATCATTCAGAATCTCTCTGGCTCATTTCCAGATCAAACAAACACTCAGATTTCTCAATAGATTTGGTTAATCCAGCCACCCGGTCCATTTGTTTAAGTGTGGATTAGTACCAATCAACAACCATAAAGTTGGGCACATTCAGTACAGATGTAACAAGTCTCCATTTCCACACAAGGTTGCTCCCCCATTGGGAAATTTTTAATTTTGTTCTAGACTTAAATCAACCACCCACAGGGGCAACTGCATTGTTTGAAGCTAACAAACAAAAGGAGGCTAATCAACAAGACCTTTATCAACCAAATCCCAGTCATTCTTACTCTTTCTCTTTTTTTCCTTCCCAAAAAGTGGAATCAAATCTTTACACTGAAAGAGCACAAAAACAAAACCTCACCACTGAGTCTTATCATACTTTAATCCTTGAAATTAGGCAGTTCTCATGCATATTAAAAACATCCCTTTATTCTAAGACTGGCAGTGATTCATTAATAATACCTTGTTGTGACTTGTGATTGGTTTAAACCTAGTTTTTCTGTTCATCTTTGGATGATATTCAAAGTGAGCCTAGTGGTTTGAAGAACCAAAGAAGAAATGTATTGAATGGACTGAGGAGACCCAAAATGGCACCATGTCTGCCCACTTGGAAAAATTGACTCCATAGTGGGGATGCTATTACTTTCTTGACTTGCAATTTTTCTGTTAATCAAAAGCTCCTCTATAAAAATAGGAAATTTTGTACTAAAATTATAAATTTATTTATATAATAAACATTTTTCAATGTCTTAGTTTTTTAAAAATAATTTTAATTTTTTTTAAATATAAGTCTCTAAAATTATAACCATTCCAAAAGAGATATTATATGATTAAGAGTACATTTGGTATTGATTTTAGGAAGTGTTTTTAGTTTTTAAGCATCAAAAGATTTTATAAACATTTTTTAAAATCACTGTCAAAATTACTTTAAATTAAAAAAAATATTTAAAGAAGCAGATGCATCATAAAATTACTTATTTTATTAATCAATCTATAAAATTCACAATAATCAATGTCGCTCAATTCAAAATTCTCTCGTGATTAATACCTAATCTTGTACTTACAAAATGACCAAACTACCCTACATGCAAGATGAAGTAGCTACCAAAAAAATGGACATTTAAAGCAAAAACTAAGCTCCATTGTAGCTTGAAAGCAATGGCGCCAAACATAACCAATGCTTTACTCATTCAATCCATACAAGCAATTATTGTGCACATTTTATTATATAGTTTCTTTACGCAATGAAACATTGGGGTCTATGCAATTACGTGGGAGTGAAGTGTTAGGTTGGATTAGCTTTTGGAAACCACAATTTCATATCACCATCACCACCACCACCTCCACCTCCACCTCCACCTCCTCCATCATTATCTTATCTTGACATTTAAGCATCAAGATTGAAGGTTTGATGGAGCTGATGCTATATCCATCATCTAATACCATATTTTCAATATTTTCATTTTACTAATGATTGGGTGTTTTTGGGGTAAAATTTTCATCTTCAATCAACTACTAGAAACAGTTCTTTTTCCATTTCAAAAGAATCAATAGCAACTTCATAAATTTCCTTCTTGGAGAAGGATAAAGGGGGAAAAAAATATATAAGATTTTTTTTTTTTTAATGTCATATACAAGTTGAGCAAAATATATATATATATAGGGTTATATTTGATTATAAGAAAGTACTAAAATAAAATAAAAATGTTAAGAAAGATGATTTTCTCTTAGTTTATCATAAAAAAATTTAAAAATAAAATATAATTAAATTAATTAAAAAATTATGTGTTTTTAAATTATTAAATGTTTTATATAGAAAGAAAAAAATAATAATTGAAATGATTTTGAAAAAACATATAAAAATAATTAATTAAATATAAATCTATTTAACATCTTTAAACTCATTTTACTTATTTTTTTAATATAAAAAATTAAAATGTTTAAGTTTTTAATTAATTTTAATTTCTTTTAAACATAGAAAAATATAAGAAAATCATTTCCCTTAAATTATCATCAATTCTTAGAAAAATAAAAGAAAAAATAAAAAAGTATATTTAAAGTAAATAAATTATTTTTATATAATAATTTAAATTCATTTCATTAAATAATTAAAAAAATATGGAAGTTTTTCATTGAATATAATTCATTTTATTTTTTATTTTTCATAGAAAAATCAAACGTTAAAATATCAAATTCTTAACATTTTTTCTTTAATGATTTCATGAAATCATTACGAACATTAACGTTTTCTTCTTCATGAAATCAATCATCATGAAGGAGAAATTACAATGAAAAAAAAAACACGGAGAGTTCTTCTAATTTCTATGTGGTGTAATGAGTCATTTATTCAGCATTTTAGGAATAAATCGAGTATAATTTTCTGATAGATTATCTCTGCACATGGCTCCACATGCCTTTGGAATCATAAGGATTCAAGCTTTTTTATTTTTATGATTTTAATATTTTATATTTTAATAACAACGAGTAGTGGGAATAGTTATCTCATCCCTCTTCTTATTTATTTCCATGTTTGGATAACTCAAGTATAATAATGGAATCAAGAATGATTTCAAAGGAAATTGAATTCTACTTATATAAGTGACATTTCAGTTGAAGGTATTTTAATTTTGTAGTGCAACTTATTTTTAAAAATTAAAACATCATAAACTTTTTTAGATAAATTATTTTTAAGAATAGCATTTATTTAGATTTTGTAAAAAAAAAAAATGTAAATTCTATTTATATAATATAAACTAACTTTAATTCAAGTCAAATAAAAATAGTTTTCTAATTATAAATAAATTAAAAAAATAGTTTTTAATAAAATATGGATATTAATATTATAATAAAATAATAAATTATATTTTTATAAATATTATAAAAATATGGATATTAATATCTTATTAGATCATAATTGATTTATTTTGTTAAAAATAAATAATAATAATTAAAATATTTATTTTATTTTAAATGAATTTAAAAACAAACAAAGTTACATTTTTTTAGGTATAAATGAGTCAAAATTTTCAATACATACATACCTACCTTTAGTACTTAATTAAGGACATAATATTCTATATTTATTTTAATTTAATCTATAATTAATTAACCATTTTTTGAATTTCAAATTATTCTTAAAAATGAGAAGATTTATTAAGTAAATTAAAAAATTAATTATGTTTATTAATTTTCATAGTGATTATAAATATTTCAAATTATTTTAAAAAATTATTAAACTTCTTACTTATTTTTAAAAATTATTTTTCATGAACCACAATCAATCGGTATAAATTTTTAAAACAAATATGTTTTTAAATCACACACTAAAATATTTTTAAAAATAAAAATAAATATTTTAACATTAAAATAAAAACAAATGACCTAGATAGATACATCCAAATGTAATAATTGGAATCATTAAATCTATTCCTATTTAAGGAAGAATAGGAAGAATGAGAATGGTCTCATTCCCCATTCCCACATACAAAACATACCAACATGCCAAACAGGCCATTAGATCGATGGAGCTTCATGTTCCACAACATTCTGGGCTCAACATGGTGTTTGAAATTGAGGAAAAATCAGCTTGAAAAGTCAAATATGAATAGGGATAATTACGTGTAATTCAAATCCCAGACCTCTATGCCGAGTCATGGACAGCTCCGTTGCTAGCTGTAACCGGTAGGGTGTAGTATTAACCCAGAAATGGGGATTGTTTGGTTGGGACTGAGAATTCAAATTTTCATTTGGCCGCCAAAATTTCAAATATTTGTGTTAAAAAGTGTATAAAAATATTAAAATTCCAAAACATTTAGATGAATTAAAATTCCAAAAAAATATTAAAATTCCCTTTATGTTAGTGTATACAAAGTGTATTAGTATTAAAAAAATATAAAAAGTTTGACGGGATACAACTTTGTCCAAATCTCTTTTTGAATTTTTTTAATCAAATCTTCTTAAAATTTATAAGTCTTTGCTGTCATATTGATTTAATAAAAATTTAAAAACGATGTTAATTAATATATATTTGACAAAAAAATAAAAATTATTTTTACCGAGATGCCTAAAAATACTGATTGATTACTTCATCGATCAATTTTTTCACTTCAAGTCATAAATGAAATTATAAGAATTATTTTTTTTCGCATGATAATAACTTAAAAGTCTTTTTTTGTCTCAATTTTTTCGGGGGAGAGATAAATTAAAAAAAAAAGAATATTTGTTTGGATAGTTTTAAAATTTCAAGAAATTGCTACTCTTATTTTTCATTTATTGAATTGGGTCGGTCCAACTCATTTGGACAATCAAATCCAATATCATATATATATATATATATATATATATATATATATATATATATATATTAGGTCTTATTATTCCGGATTCACTTGTTTATAATTTGATTTTATTTATTTGTTTTATCATTCTATAATTTGAATAATTACATTCCCGTAATTGCCGATTTGGTTTCAATTTTTTGCATGTATCATTGGGGAATGAAACTTCATGAATTGGACACTGCAAGGAAAAAAACAAACCCGTTGAGAAATGAAAACATTCCAAACGGGTATCCAAACAGCCCCTTAAGAAAATCCTCCTGTTGGTGGGAGAATGACAGAAGAAAATGACGACAAGACAAAGAAAGCAAACGACCATTCCCGATCTTTCCCCCAAAAGAATAAATAAATAAATAAATTTAAAAACCAGAACACGTGGCAGACAACAACTGGCTGTCCACACTACGGTCCCCGCAATGAGCAACCCCCTCTGCCTTTCTGGGTTTCTCCCCCTCTACGCCATTTTTCAATGATCAAAATCCTCGTCGGCCTCATCCTCCCTGTCGCTATTTAAAGATGAATCCTCCGATGCTTCCCATCACCAATCCTTCTGCTTCTTCAGCAATGGTGGCGACCACATCTTTGACTGCAAATGCGGCCACAATGTTGATTCAGGAGCATCATGATGAGACTGCTCGCCTTCTCATTGATGGTAGGGCCGTCGATACGAAGCCTTTTCTCCCTAGGGCTTCCAGCTACACCAGTACTGGTACGCCCGTTAATGGCAGCAGCTTCTATCAGCAGCGGCGGAGGCGGATTGCCAGCGACACCTCTCTGGCATCTCTCACCACGGGCGGTGGCAGCCGGAGCGAGTACGTGGCCCACGCTGCGTCCGAGACATATTTGCTGACTCGCCTTGGTTTCAAGCTGTTGCGGTATCTTGGGTACGGTTTCTCTCTCAGTTTTAGGGGAATTGCTCTGTTCTGTTTCGTTTATGATTGTTATTCTTATATTTTCAAATACTTGGGATTTGCTGAAAATTGAGTGAGTTGATTACGGGTTGATTTAGTGTTTGGAACAAGTTAAAATATTTGTTGTTTGAATTGTGCATGTGTTTAGAGTTTTAGGGTGGTGTTCTTTATATTTTGTGCTATACATGACCATTGTTGAAAATGTGTGTAATTTGGTCCATTCATGCCATTTAATTGTGATGGGAAAAATGGGGATTTAATGGATATTCAATTGGAGTCTGTAAATTAACATCTAAATGGGAAGTAGAATTTACGGATGAATCACCTGGCTCTTTGGGGTGTTGGGGTTAGCTTCTAATTTTATCAATCAACTTAGCTGAAGTTGGCTGACCAAGAAAACAAAGCTTCTCAAGATAAGTAGAACTTCCTTTTTATTGGAAAATGTAACTTATCTAGCAAATGGTATTGAGATGTTGAGATGGATGTAGAAGTAGATTTATTTCTGATCCCAAATAATACATTTGGAGAAAACTTGAGGTTGGGTGGTGGGTGACTGGTTAGGGAATCTCTTAATCAAGATGGTCTGAACATGTATGAATTGGATGGTATGACTTGACCTGACAGTTCTCAACAAGAGGGATAGGAAAGTCAAGCAGGACAATCTTATACTAGAAGAAGAGGTTCTAAATCCCGAGATTGTGGTAATAACCTCAAGTGGTTGGGAAGCCACTCTGTAATTAACTAAAAAGGGATTTGGAATCTCATTTTCATGACAACAACCTAAAATGGTAGGGGGACACACTGAAAATAGTAGTTGTGGCAGCAGAAAAAGTCAGAGGGTATTTTCCTTCTGTTGTTTACATACTTTAGCAACTTTACATGAATTAGAGATCTAGTTATTTCACTTTCCAATGTTGGTATGAGATGAATTTCTAATCCATCCGATTCTCAACTATTAGAAGCTTTCTGATCGTTTATTTTTATTCAGGGTAGGCTACAGATGGATTACAAGATTTCTTGCACTTGGTTGTTATGCCTTACTACTTATGCCAGGTTTTATTCAAGGTCTGTAGCATTCATTGATCTGTAGTCAAATCCTTTTTTTTTTTTCATGCATCACTGTCTAAAATTGCTTGCAAGTAATTTAATCTCTATCACTGTGTTTTGAGCAATGCCTGTACTTTAAACAGCATAGTGATCTTATTTGTATGGTTCAGCTATAACTTTCAATTTTGGTGGAGCATAACAACTGTGCTAGACTTTTGCAGTTGGATATTACTATTTCTTCTCCAGTAGGGTCCGCAGAGGTATTGTTTATGGAGATCAACCAAGAAATAGGTATGTGTATGGTTGTGGCTTATTTCTTGTGCATTTACATGCAAAAATTTTTCCTACCTCATCTTACTTCATGTATTTCGTAGCATCAAGAGCAGATTTTTTATTCTGCAGGCTTGATCTGTATTTACCCAAAAACAGTGATGGGCCAAAGCCAGTTGTTGCATTTGTAACTGGTGGAGCCTGGATTATTGGGTGAGTAATTCAGCTGCATTTTCCCTGATAGCAAATATGAATTTACAGTACAAACATTTAAATACACAGGGGCAGACATGGATGTTGGCCTTAGCTCCATAGACTTATGAAACCAAAAATGATATATTACACCAAGATGCTACTGAATTGTATTTTAATGCAAAAAGTACTTTACTAGGGGGCCAATGGTATTTGTAATAGGTGGTCAGGGCAGGACAAGTAACAAAGCGAAGCTTTTTCCATAAGTTCCATTATTACACTATTTTCTTATTAGAACCTTTAAAATTGATTTATCCTTGTATGTGATTGAAAGGTTCATCTGGTCAGTTTTATTAATTCTATCATAACTTGCTAAAAAAATTAGTTTGCTTCTTGCGACCCTAATTACTTATTGCCAACCAATAATGAGAAGCTTTTTGTTGATGCAGTTATAAAGCATGGGGTTCTCTTTTAGGGCAACAGTTATCAGAAAGAGACATCATAGTGGCATGCATAGATTACAGGTGGTTTGCTTTGCCTAATGCATTAACATGTTTTTATTATGCCAGATGGAGTTTTCTGATTGATATATTGGGATTCTAGCTCTTCCATCATAATGGATGTATTGGAATTCTATCTCTTCTATGCTGATGGACTTGTTTGAATTCTTGCTCAGCTATAATCTGTATGCCATATCCATCAGCATAGTTTTGGCTTCTTAAACAGTTTCTTGGTCCATCTTTAAAGCATTGCCAATCTTACAAATATTAGATTGCTGTTCTTTTAATGAAAGGGGCACATGGATGTTATTTTTGTAACTGAATGACCACTAAACTTAACTTGCACAACCTTAAATCCCAACTACTTGGTTTGCACTACAGATTCTTTTTAGCCATTCAGATCCATCTACAGCCATATTCTCCTCTTCTTTTGGGCCTGTCTTGATTTTCCCCCTCTACTTTGGCTTTCCTAGTCCTTTTGACATCCTTAAATCAAATATCCATACTGGTGAATTCTTTTGATTTCATTGCACATGACTGAACCATCTTAGATTACTTTCCTTAATGTTGTTATCATTGATTTCACCACAAGGTTCTCCTGAATGCATCAATCTCTTGTTCTTTCTTCTTTTGCCATCTTCAGTCTCAACGTCCACATTTTACTTCTATTCACTTCTTGAACATATTTTTTTCTTGATTACCCAGATTTCTCATTTGAATTTGAATGAGCATTAATTTGCATATAATTTTTAATTTGTTCATTGTGTTTCTTATAACATATTTAACAAGATAAATGACATCATCGATGATTATAGTGAGGTCTCTATTATATTTTACACGTGTGTTAGAATATTTTATCAATCTCAGTGGATTGCTTCAATTTTCAAGGGTTTCTAAACATTGCCATGTTAATTTCTTTAACAGATAATCACTCAAAATCCATAGCTTACTTTTGTGTGGGTGCACTCATGTGAGCTAGTGTTTATGAGAAGCAACTAAGTTAGTTTCTTTACTTATGCTCCCTCATAAACTCTCATAATCTCTTTCAAGTAAATGTGCATGTTATGTGTTTTGGTTAACAGATGTTGCCTAGATGTCTTTTACTAGTTGATATTCTTAAAATTTATGAGTAGTTTTCAGTGTTCATTTATTAATTTCAAAATCACTTTATATAATGTTATACTCATGGATATCACAACTGAAGTACATAAGCATCAACTTGCATGTTTATGCCTCTAGTGGAGTATTCTTGTATATGCGTGCACGTTTCACATGAATAACACCCTGCTACATGGAACCCAGATCTTGTGTTTAAATTTCTTTGTTGAGGAGATATCATGGTTAATGTACTTTATGTATGAAAGCTCATGATTAATTTTTGGATGCAGAAATTTCCCCCAGGGAACCATAAGTGATATGGTGAATGATGCTTCTCTAGGTGTCTCATTTGTGTGCAACAATATTGCTGAATATGGGGGTGATCCTAATAGGTAACAACTTTTCTTTTTTTCTACATATCATTGTTGTTGCCTTACAGTTTTAGTTTTCGTTAACATGCCTTTTCTTTTTTCATGTTTTTGTTCATGTAGGATTTATTTAATGGGACAGTCAGCTGGTGCACATATTGCTGCTTGCACTCTCTTGGAGCAGGCAATCAAGGAATGTGGTGAAGGAGGGAGCACTTCTTGGAGTGTCGCCCAGATAAAGGCTTATTTTGGTTTATCTGGAGGGTAAATATTTGTTATAGTTCTGTTCATAATGTGAATTTCTATTCCTTAAATTTCCAATGGAATTAACCTAGTAATATTTTTATGATTATATTTTTTGAGGAAATCAATTAATTTTCAGTCTAGAAGATGTCCTAATGGAGCTCCTTCTAGCCCAATTACTATATTTTCCTTCTAGTCATGAACATTATGGTGTTAGTGCACATTGGCTTGATTGTAGTATATACTGGTTGTAGTATGTAGTTAAGAGAACTCTTAACCAATCAAGCGTATATGGAATATATTTTATTAAAGAACACTCTAGAAAATGCTTGCAGTATCTAATTAACAAAAGGACAGCTTAGCAAATCAAGCATTTGTCAAATATATTATCTTAAATGTCCTGATAGCCCAGGGGTCCATCCTATCCAATAAAAATTTTAATTTAGAGCAACCAAGGAATTTTCAGAATGGGGCCCTCCCATGGGAATCTGTATTAGAATGTTAGGAGTTCAAAGACAGCAAAGGCAGTTTAAGGTTACTTGTATCTCAAAATAAAAAGTTGTACCATCTAGAAGTTTTTTACAAGTTGCCAGAACAAATTTATCTCCTGGATCCTTTCTGTTTTTTTTTTCTGCTGCATTCTCTAACAGAAAATGTTTTAATGAATTCTGAAACAGTTTTGTTTATCATCTTCTCATGCATTTCTCACAAATAATTGTGCAGGTACAATTTATTTAACCTGATAGATCATTTCCATAGTCGAGGCTTATACCGTTCTATCTTTTTAAGGTAGACACTTTCTTCCCCTAGTGATTAAATGGTGCTTGGGGAACTTATAAGTATCATGCATTAACTTTGTTATTGCTTATTCTCTGCTGTCATATGTTTGATTGGGTTGCTCTGAATGCTTATACAGCATAATGGAAGGGGAACAATCTTTACATCAATATTCTCCTGAAGTAACGGTGCAGGATCCGAACATTAAAACTGCAGTTTCTCGCCTACCTCCTATCATCCTTTTTCATGGTACTGCAGATTATTCCATTCCAGCAGATGCCAGGTCAGAGTCTTCTCTGAAATAAATTGCAGTAATTGCATATTACTATTTCTAAACTCAAATGGTGAATCATGAATGGATGTTGCTCAGTTTACAAAAGCATTTTTCGTGAGATAATGCACCTTATAATTAACCATGCCTTTCTTCAGAGATAGGTAAATTAAGAAGAAAATATAGAAGATTTAGCATTGCCCTATTTGGTGTTCTTCCAATCAATTAATTATTATTATTATTTTTTGATAAAAAATGGTAACATCTCTTCCTCCATAAATGTATAAGCAGCTGGACTTCAGGTTTGCTCTGAGTTCACTGTGGTTATAACCTTGGACATTCTGATAGCACAAAATGGTTCAGTGATTGTTTACTAATGTGATAAGAATTCTTCACTTGTTGTGTACTGATTGACAAAAGTGAGTTGTAGTTTGGTTTCTAATTGTTTTAATTTGATAAATTAACTCTAGAATTAGAATATATATATATATTATTTTTTTTCAATTTGGACAACATGGAACATGGGACAGAGGCACAACAAAGAATAAAAATTTGGCCTTGTATGATGTTTTCGAAAATAGGTATGAAGAACAGTTCTAGAAACCAATTTTTAATTATTTTGAAGAATAAAATTCTATTTGGGAACTCAAATATGAAAAATAGTTTTTCTATTTATTCTCCATAAAGGTACTGCACATTTATGTACAATGCAATGCAAATGTTTCTAGAGTATTCTCTATTTTCTCAATTGTTGCTAAGAACATGTTACAAAAAACAACTAAAAACATCGTAAATTTGTTCTAAAAAACAACCAGATTTCAAAACAAATTCTAAATTACAGTTTTATGTCAAAAGTTTTCCAAATGTACTTTTTAAGTTAGAAAACTATTTTCTATTCTTTAACAAAAAAATGTTTTCAAGAATTATTATCAAACAGGCCTTGTGATTTTTTTTCTTTTTCTGTTTTTGGGAATCTTGGATTGCTATTCTTTCATATCCATCCAAGGGATCCTATCAAAATATAAATTCTGAATTTAAACATGAGAGTTTTTTTATAGCTTACAAGGGTTTCTCTGTTGCACAGGATCTTATTGATAACTTTCCAAAGAATCATTTTCAAAAAGTTTCATAATCATATTGTTGTTAAGAGCACATACACAACATAGAAAATGATCATATTCATGATTGGAGGTCATTCATTACATAATACTGAAAGCATCATTTAGACCACAAATCTCTAGTTTAAAATATATTTCATTTTTGTTTCTAAAGTAAAACACCTGACAAAAGCTCATAACAAAGTGTGTTGCTCTATACAGCAAGTCTTTTGCAGAGACTCTTCAGAGAGTTGGAGTTAAAGCTGAATCAATAATGTACGAAGGAAGAACTCACACAGATGTATTTCTTCACGTAAGTGTTGGACACAGATGCTTGTTTACCATTTTGATTGGCCATAATTATGTTTGTGAATTGAAGGCGATATTGTGCCTTTCATTCACATTGTCACTTTTATAGAGTTTCCTCTCCTTATATTAATTTTAGATTCCAACCTTGTTCCTTCAGTCCAATAGCCGTTCATATGTAATTCTGTGCAACTGGTTTGGGCTCTGTCGTATCAACAATTCGTCTTCTCCTTGCAACATTGTGTGATTGTCATACAGACTCAGAAGATGATTCTCTTTCCCATGGAAATGAGAATATTAAATATGAAGGAATTAACGCAAAACTGCTCCTACTGACTTGTAGTTCCTTTTAAATTTGCAGGATCCAATGAGGGGTGGTAGAGATGATATGTTTGAAGATTTAGTTGCCATGATTCATGCAAATGATCCAGAAGCCCTAGCAAAAGATGCAGTGGCACCTCCAAGAAAACGCCTTGTACCTGAATTCATGTTGAAGTTGGCTCGTGCTGTCAGCCCATTCTAACCATTATTACAGCTATTAACCATGAAGCTCAATTGAACACAATTTTTTTGGCTCTTATTTTGTTCATATATACTTTTTAGAATTACTATTAGCACTCCTACTTTTGTTACCCTTTTCTTTTTCTTCTTTTTACTTGAGGATAACTAGAGAATGACTGTATCCAATACCCATGTTGTGACTTGTGAACGATCATATTTGTTTCAATACAAGTTTACCATACCTCATTTGATGGATGTTATCACGGTATCAGCCTTCTATCTTATAAAAATAAATTATAAAGATTATTAATTTATAAATTATATTTCTTTTTAATATAATTTTAAAATTTAAAAATATTGAAAAAAAAAATTAAGTTGGTGTTAGAAAGATGATCCCATTTATTTTTTATTTTTTTTATTTTTGGATGGGGATGAAAATAAATTGGATTGGTTTGTTCTAAACTCATTCTGTTGTCGTCTTTATATTACTATTATTTTTATTTTATAATATAGATTGTTATTGTTGATAAATTTCACATTTTTTTTCCTTAAATCTTTGTCTAGTGTAACTTGTCTTAAAAAAAGGTTAAGCTAAGGTGAACACAATTTCATCCACATACTATCACAAGATCAGTTAATTTATAGCCCAAGGACAGGTTGATTTATTCAATAGCCAATTAGCAGCTCAACATTAATGTTACCAAATCACCCTCGAGCACCTGCAAGAGCATTCAGAGGAAGCTCATAGTGCATTGGACGATCAGGCTAAATTGTAGTTAATGTTCTATTGTTACAACGTTATGCTGTTCACATTTAGAATGCAGGGGCAACGTATTGGAGATTGGTGATCAAACTTTTCGAACACATCTTAGGCTAGACGACTGAAGTACACATAGACGATATGCTAATGAAAACTTTATCGAGCAAATCATTTTCAGTACCTTGAAGGGGCATTGGGGTGGATGGAAATTTTTTTGGTTATATGGTCGCAAGAGGGGGATCGATGCCAATCAAGATCAAGTACACACTTTCTTGAAATGTCGTCATCCCTATCTAGTACCAAACAAGTACAATATTGTCCATTGATCGACCAAAGCCTTTCTTTGATATACTACTTCGGCGACAAGAAAGTTTGGGTGAACAAATGACTGTGATGATGGCAGTTTGAGCCATTAAGCAATACTGGGTCAAGCCCTCAATATTGAGCAGTCCACAAGGTGGAATTGGAAGAAGCTTTATGTGTAATTGGCAGCACGAGGGAGGCATTTAGAGTTTGCCAAAAGCCCATCTTCTACATTAGCAAAGCCTTAGTGGAGCTTGAATTACCTAGAAAAGGTTGCCTTTATCCACAAGGTTGAATTTTTTTTTTATCCCTATTTTGAAGTGTTATTAGAATTATGTACATACACCAACAAAAAAATAAAAGAAAAACACTAAATTAACATGGTTCAATGATCAATATGATCTGTATGTCTACGAAGTACTCCAACACTTAAGAATCTACTAGTCAGATGAAAAAAAAAGAATATAATAATGAAACTCTTACCATCCTTTTAATTTCAATTACAAAAAAAAAAATTCTTAAATCATAAAAGAGTTAAATATATAACAAGGATAAGCTTGTCATTCAACAAATAAAAAAAGTTTCTTTATGAGGTGTTGCCTTCTTCAACCCTCATAAAATTAGCGAGAAGCTAGACTCCTAGTGTCCCCTATAAAGTACAATAAAATTGATTTAGGTTTCACAATCCAACAATAAACCCATGTAATCAATGTACTCACAATCTCTCTTTGAAAGCCACCTCGCACAAATTGGATCTATCTGAAAGAGTATTGAAATGACAATCGAACTGAGTTAATTAAGATATTATATATAAACCACACCTTGCTCTTGTAGACTTCTTGGCCAAACTACTAGCATCCAAAGTCTATTAATACACTAAAAAGCCCCATTGATTTTGGATTCTTTATGTGGACAACTCATCTAAGGTTAGGAGGTTGGGTTGGAATTGTGCTCCAATTCCTTGATGGAGAATAGTTGAAGCAGGCTATTCACTTAACTAATTTGGACTAATATAACTCAAATTTTAACATAAATCTAATGCAAAGTTAAATATGACTAATGCAAAATACCTCACATATTTTAAGAGAAAAAAAAATTCAATGAAAATGCTAATAACTTATATTACAAGGGATCCACTCACAATGATGGTGGAGCATACAAGTAATAAGTTGTCCATTGACACTTATTTAGTATTTAACTTAATTGTTCTCGTTTAACCCACTAGTAATTTAGCCAACTAGTATGATTTTCTACCCTTTTCCACTATACAATTTTGTGGGTAAAATTAATTAATTATGAACTTTTTGTTACAACCACTTTATGAAATTTTTTTCATGATAAATACATTTTTGCTATGAAAAGGTTTTGTTTGAATCACTGAAATTGTTACTTTTAAGGGTGGATATTCACCATTTTTATCCTTTTCCACGTTATAAACATCACATAAACCAAAATTAATGACTTTGTAAATTGCTAATACAAATCAAGATAATTGGTATTGATAGGGAGAAGAACACTGTAAGTGAAAAAATCCTTTTAAATTCTTCGATATTTATAATAATCATTAATAATGTAAAAATATTCATTGCAAAACTTTAATATTATTCATTTAGCCATAAAAAAATCATTAATAGAATAATTGAATTAGATTTTTAAGATAAAGGGAAGATCAAGATAAAATGAGAGAAGAAAAGAAAGATATGAGAAAAATGATTAAATAATTGAAAGATCTTGTAGCTCGTTTTTTTTAAATTTATATTATTTCAATTTTTTTTAATCGTGTCACAATGCTTACATGAAATTGTAAAATTCAAGAACAAGAATGACATGAGCTTATAAGAAGACATTAAGGGTGACAACCCGCCATATATATGAAGTAGATCATCATGAATAAAAAATGTTCTTTTTTATCCTCAAGTGTTTCTATTGAATATTTTAATAATCTAATATTTTCAATTAAATCATCTCATTTTATCATCTCTTACCAATATAATTCAAAATAAATTTTATTAATGAACTCTATGTTAAAAATAATTTTTTTTTAAAAATTATTCAAAATTCGAAAGATGGTACCTCCCATCAAGTATCAAGTAATCGTGGATGCATATTTATCTTAGATATAGGCTAAAGGAAGAATTGTTGATTCCGTACAAGTACGTACATGACATTTTCAAAACGATAGTATAAAACAATATTGATGGCTGAATCTGAATCCAATCCAGTCCAGATTCCAGAACAACAAAAGTGATTTACGGTAAAAAGAAGCAGTGGGTCGTCCCCCCAAAGTTTCTCTAAGTCAACTTCATTATTACCAATTCAATCAAGTCCTGCTGCTAGTGCGATTTGGTCTGTTCCCAGCATTAGGTGTTGACTAGCTACAGTGATCATCGAGTAGAATAAATTAATAGGGGCTCAAGGAGGGAGACTTCACCAGAAGTTGGCCTCAATTGAAGCAGGATGCAATTGGTAATATGTTTTGAACATCAATGAAAATGCTTGGAATTTAATCATCAATTCTTAATCATGTAGGTATTGTTTACTTATTCTCAATCATATATGTATTATTTATTTTGGATTTAAGGATTCTCACCGCTTCAAAATATGTTTACATAATTAAGAAGAATCCTTACATATATATAATTTTTTTCTCATATCCAAGGAGGATATTGTAATCACCTTTCATACAAAACACAACGTTTTTGTTATATTCCATAAAATTAAGGGATGAAACAAATAGATATTTCTTATAGGAAGATAAACACCTGTAAAATAAACTCTAAATTAGTTTTGATATCATTTATATGGACTTCTTTTAATTATATAAATGTGTTTTAAAACTATGATAACCTTTAACCCTAGAATGTATAATATCTAAGTGATTGAAAGCGGATTGTTATATTGCATGTCAGCATCGGCATATCTTATGCTCAGAGATGACTCATTATAATAGTGGAGCTACCATACAACAAGAAGTGGGTAGTCCACTCAGGCTTCTCTGGGCACTCAATTATTCTCCTTCTATGTGCCCACAAGAAATCCAGTCAGCCACTGCTAGTGCCATATATAAGTGCGGGAGGGGCGGAGAGACTTCATCAAAGGTGCCTTGAAGAAAGAAATGGCTCCCAAGGCTTTCGTGATCCTTGGCATCCTCTTCTTTCTGATGACAATTCCATCCATGAAATCGGAGTCTCAAACGGTGAAAGATAGTTCAAGTGATGAAGCAGCCCAGAATAATCCTACAGACGGCGGGACTGCACCATCAACCACCCCAGTTCCACCGGAGATTGTTGTTGGAGGGCCCCCCTACAGAGACTATTTACCAGATAGAGAAACTTCACCATACCATCAGTATCACCGTGAGTATAACCTTTCATGCAGTTCAATAAGCTACTGCATGCATTACTTGATTGTTTTGTTTCTAGTTTCATTGGATCCAGTAGGATGATGGAGATATGAACTTGTTAACAGTTGTGCCTTCTGATAACAAGTTTGTCCTCCTACCGCTTGCGCTTGGAGGTGAGCCATAGGATTTGGAGCATTCAGCAAAACAATAGTTTAGTCTTATAAATAAAAAATCTAGCTAGGTTATGTTTAGTTCTAAAAAAATTCCAAGGAACCAAAAAAAAAAAAAAAAGAAAAGAAAAATAGTTTTCTCAAATTTGATTTCACTATAAAAAATATAAAAGAAAATCAAACCTAACTTGAATTAGTTAAGAATTTATATATATTTTTAATTATTTAATCTTTACACAATAAAGGAAATATAATTTAAATAAATTTGAGAAACATATTTTTCACTGAGATTCTTAGCATATGACCAGCTCCAGTTTTTAGCTAGTCATCATGTAATTTGGCTTCATCTAATTATAAGCAATTCTCATGGTTATTATTGCAGAGGTCCGCGTGGTGTGCAGGAGTAAATCACGAGGAGCACCAGGTGTATGCGAATGAAGGGGAAGGGAAGGCCCTCGATTTTCTATGTTTAGGAGCTTTTCCCAAGAAATTAAAAATTAAAGCTAAATGGGGTCGAGGATCTCTCTCTCTGGGTTTGGGGTGAAGTTGGGTCCATACATTTTCTCTTCCCGTGTGTTGTAAAATCTAAATTATCAATATTATCAAATTATATTCAAGAATAAAATAAATAATGTGAGGGAGTGTGTCCATGGGGTTACGTATTATTGGGAGTAAGTGGTTATTGTTAAGAAATCTTTAAATTGAATTAGAATTTACTGGCTTATAAATAGCCTTACAAGATAACTCAAACAGAGCTGGAAGTAATCCACATCTAACAGTCCTAGAAACTTGGTTTATAACTAAAGAAATAGATAAACCTAAAAGCACATCCCTTATTAATAGGAAAAGCTATCAAATCCCTAACAAACTACCTAAAAACGAGTACTTTAACATCCTTCCTTAAACTGAATGCTTTAGCAATCAGTTTACTCCAGGATCCAAACAAACACCCAACAAATCACGTAATTTCAAGAATGCATCAAGCTTTAGAGGTTTAGTCATTATATCTGCAACTTGCTCCTGCGTATGACAATGAACCATCTCTATAGTTCCATCTTTTGTAAGCTCACGAAGGAAATGAAAACGAACATCAATGTGTTTGCAGTGACCATGCATCACTAGATTCTTAGAAAGCTTGATTGTTGAGTTGTTATCACAATAAACTGTTGTAGAATCATGTTGAGCATGGTTGAGACCTTCCAATATCCTTCTTAACCATATTGCTTGACAGGCACAAGAAGTTGCAGCAATAAACTCAGCTTCAGTAGTGGACAAAGAGACCACAGGTTGCTTCTTTGAGGACCAAGACACTGCTCCTGAGCTCAACATAAACACATAAACTGAAGTGCTTTTCCTATCGTCTAAATCCCCAGCATAATCACTATCTGTGTAGGCAATCAATTCCTCATTTCCACCCTTCTTGTAGAACACACCAAAATCAATGGTACCTTTCAAGTACCTTAGTATCCTCTTTGCTGATTGCAAATGAAGTTCAGTAGGACAGTCCATAAATCTGTTGATGAGACTCACCACAAACATAACATCTGGTCGAGTGGCAGTCAAATACATAAGAATTCCTACAATCTTCTTATAGAACGTACTGTCAACCTTCACTCCATCTCCATTTTTCGTAAGCTTGAATCCAGGAACCATAGGATTGTGAACTGGATTGCACTTGTCCATGCTGAACCTTTCCAACACCTCCTGTGTGTATTTCTTCTGATTAATAAAGATGCCATCTGATCTTTGCATCACCTCAATGCCAAGAAAGTATCTCATTTTTCCAAGATCAATCATATCAAATTCAAGCATCATGGATTTCTTAAACTCAGCAAACATAATTTCATCATTCCCAGTAAAAATAAGATCATCCACATAGAGACACACAATCAAAATCTTACCTCCTTTTCCAGTCTTGATGAATAAAGTATGCTCATAGTGGCATTTTTTAAATCCTTCCTTCATAAAATAGGACTCTATACGACTATACCAAGCTCGCGGAGCTTGTTTAAGTCCATACAAAGCCTTTTTCAATCTGTACACCTTCTGCTCATTGCCCTTCTGTTCATAGCCAGGAGGCTGTTCGACAAAGACTTCTTCACTTAGTTCACCATGTAAGAAGGCTGACTTTACATCTAACTGGTAGATTGTCCACTCCTTTAGAGCTGCAAGAGAAATCACCACTCGAATTGTATCTAATCGAGCTACAGGTGCAAAAACCTCAGTATAATCCACCCCATGTTCTTGAGTGTAACCCTTTGCTACCAACCGAGCCTTGTACTTATCCACTTCTCCATTCTCATTAAACTTTGTCTTGTAAATCCATTTTACTCCAACTTTCTTTGCTTCAGTAGGTAAATCTGTCAACTCCCATGTATCATTCCTCTCTATGGCTTCTATCTTTGCATCCATTGCTTTCTTCTATTTCATACTTTTCACAGCATCGCCAAATGAGACTGGATCATTGCCGACAAACAAAGCTTGGTATGCAGTGTCTTCTTCCTCAGATAAACCATTTCCACTTTCGTAATCTCTCAGCCAAGCTGGTGGTCTTCTGATTCTTCCTTCATTAGGATTAAGTGGATTTTCTTCATTTGACTCATATGAATCATTACCCTCCATAGCTTCAATTGTAATGTCATGGTGATCAGTTTCAAAATTTCCTCTATTGGTATCAACTAGGACTGCTTCTTTGTCACTTTCTCCCCAGTCTAGATCAGCTATAATGGCTTTTTCATAACTTTTGTTCCAATCCCAACTGTTTTCTTCTTCAAACTTCACATCTCTGCTTACTATTATCTTCTGAGAGATTGGATCATACAATCTATATGCCTTCGACTCCTCACTAACTCCAAGTAGAACACATTTCACACTCTTGTCATCAAGCTTAGTCCTCTTACTATCAGGAATATGAACATGAGATATGCAGCCAAACACCCTGAAGTGATCAACTGATGGTTTAGATCCACTCCAAGCTTCTTCTGGAGTCATGTCTTTTACTACTAGAGTTGGACTTCTATTCAGAACATACACAGTCCAATTAATAGCTTCAGGCCAAAAATTTTTTGGAATTTTTCTTCCTGAAAGCATGCTTCGCACCATTCTGTTGTGGAGTATATGCCGCTGTCAGTTGTCTACGTATGCCATTTTCCTTACAAAAATTTGTGAACTCGTGTGATGTGAATTCTCCTCCACGATCAGTGCGAAGACATCTTATATATGAACCAGTTTCTTTCTCAACACAACTCTTATAATTCTTGAAAGTGATGAAAGCTTCTGACTTCTCTACCAAGAAATAAACCCAGGTTTTTCGGCTAAAATCATCAATGAAAGTGATCAGGTACCTTTTCTTGCTATTTGAAGTGGGGTTGATTGGTCCACAGATGTCTGCATGCACCAGTTGAAGAATCTGAGAAGCCCTTCACGTGCTTTCTTTTGGAAATGGATTTCTTCGTTGTTTTCCTACCAAGCAGTCGTCACACACTTTTAAAGGAGCTTGAAATTGTGGCAGTCCATTCACCAGTCTTTTCTGCTGAAGAGTCTTCAAGCCGTTGAAGCTTAAATGTCCATATCTAAGGTGTCAAAGCCGAGCTTGATCCTCTGTAAGAGAAGAAAGGCAGATTTCTTCTTTTAGCAATTTGTGGGCAGGCAAAATAAACATTCTATTTAAGGACATTGCAATCTCCATGATTAATCCTCTATCTGGATGATAAATCTTACATTTCCCATGTTGTATGAGAATTGCAAGCCCTTTCTCTTGTAGCTGTCCCACACTTAGAAAATTATTCTGCAATCCCGGAACATAAAACACTTCAGTGATGAGCTGCACAATTCCATTCACAAACATTCGTATATTTCCTTTTCTTGTTACTGCCATGCTTGAATTGTCTCCAAGCTTTACAGAAGTGCTGAAACTCTCATCAAGCCTAGAGAAAAGCTCCTTCTTGCCACACATATGGTTGCTACAACCTGAGTCAAGAAACCATAACTCCTCTTTGCTAGCTTCCTTGCCATCTACATGTGCCATTAATAATATTTCTCCACTAGCTTCTGCATACTGTGCCTTTGTCTCTGTCTCCTTGTTTGGACATTCATATTGAAAATGTCCAAGCTTATGGCAATTATAGCACTCAATGGTAGACTTGTCAAAGCTTTGTCTACTTCTACCTCTTCCTCTTCCTCTTCCTCTAAATCCACCACGACCTCGTCCTCTTCCTCTTGATTAATCTTCATAGGTAACCTTCAATGCTTGTTCTTCCACAAGATGGCCATTCATGCGTTGTTCATGCACCAAAAGACTGCTTTGTAGCACATCAATGGATAAGGTGTCTAGATCATTAGACTCCTCGATAGAGCACACAACATAGTCGAATTTAGGAGTCATAGATCTTAGAATCTTTTCAATGACCACAACATCCTCCATTTTCTCACCATGAACCCTCATTTTGTTGGCTATAGTAAGGGTTCGAGCAAAGTACTCATTCACATATTCTCCTACCTTCATGTTGAGCATCTCAAATTCCTTTCGAAGAGCTTGTCGTTGTGCGCGCTGCACCCGTGCCGTCCCCTGGTACTTCTGCTTCAAAGAGTCCCAAATGCTCTTTGCTGTATCTTTGTTCAGAATGGTTTCTAGGACTGATCGATCAATGGCTTGGAAGAGATAATTTTTAACCTTCAAATCCTTCAGTTTTGCATCTTCAATCACCTTCTTTTGCCCTTCAGTGAGTTCTACCCCTGCTTCTGCTATAGGGATCTCTTGTTCTATCAGGTTCCAATATTCCTTCGAGCGCAAAAAATTCTCCATAAGCATACACCAATGATCATAGTGTGCATCAAGTTTTGGAATTGCTGGTTGCACAAAGTTACTCTCAGTTGCCATCCTTACTGCTACACTCTTAGAAGACTGCTGCTTCTCAGGTTTCTGCTAGTTTTGATCAGGCCCGGTGATTGCTGGTTTCTGCTCCTTTTGCTCTGATACCAAATGTTAAGAAATCTTTAAATTGAATTAGAATTTACTGGCTTATAAATAGCCTTACAAGATAACTCAAACAGAGCTGGAAGTAATCCACATCTAAAAGATAACTCAAACCGAGCTGGAAGTAATCCACATCTAACAGTCCTAGAAACTTGGTTTATAACTAAAGAAATAGATAAACCTAAAAGCACATCCCTTATTAATAGGAAAAGCTATCAAATCCCTAACAAACTACCTAAAAATGAGTACTTTAACAGTTATTAGCTAATGATAGCATAGTAGTGGCTTCTGATTTGGGTTTTATCGATTTAAAATATGTCAAGAAGTATTAGGACAAATAAATACTAAATAATAAGCCCAACTAATCCATGATAAGTACTCAACCTCAAATTAAACCAAACGTACCCATGATAATCTCATTATAACAAGGATGAAAATATAAATTTTTACCATAATTTTTATTAAGACAAATAAATACTAAACAATAAGCCCAACTAATCAACCTCAAATTAAACCCAAGAAAGACCAGATGGTTGAACGGCTGTGATGAACCGTCGGTTTGAGCCTGTATTCTTTTGGCCAAAATTGGTCATACTGCTGGGCTTCAAATCTGGGAAGTTCACCAGCCACATGCAGCTGGTGGGTCAAGCCAACAATACAAAGGCATTTTATTCTCTATGCTTTTTGATGTGGGACTGTTTTGAAAACTGGGAGAATAAAATGCAACATGGGGATTCGACCCCACAACATTAAGCTTAGAAAGTCAGGCCTCCCACCATTACGCTATTTATGAATAAAAAATAGATTCTTCCCAAAAATTTTATAATAATAAAAATGCAAATAATTTAAAGTAAAATAATATAATTATTTTAAAACCATAAAATAATTAAATATATAACTTTTAATATATATATATATATATATAAATTAAATGACTTCACATTTAAATATTATATATATTTTATTTAATAAAATGTTAAAATATTAATGCATCTATATACTATATACTAATTTGATAATATTAAACAAATAAATATTATTAATTTTAAATTTCCTTACATATTTAAATTTTTATAAAAATTTTAAATTTTAATAATATATAAATTACATATTTATAATGTTACCGATTTGACTGTGATTCTATCATCAGTTCAGTGAACCGTGAATCGATAACTTTTTCGACTCAATGACCGGTTCGATTTTGAAAATATAGATTTTTACAAATATATCTTGATATATTGGTAAAAAATTTGACACTATATATATATATATATATTAAAGTTATTTGAAGGAAGAAATTAATATATATGTGTACATTAGAAAATAATATATCAAATTTAAAAACATATTATAAATATCAATTAAGATTGTTGACTTACTAAACCAATACAATATTTTATTCCATTTAAAAAAAAATTAAAGTTCCAACCATCCTCCACAAACTTTAAAACTTCATAAGTAAAAATAAAATAAGCAAAAAATAAGGTTTTAAAAATTACCACTTTTAGTGAGTCAGTAAATAGGACGTATGTCCAATCGTTTTTCACATTATGGACATTCACTAGAATATGGTATATATATTGGAACCCTGATAACCTATGCATTTTGTTATTATTGCCAAGTGGAGGATCCATTAATTTGAAATAAATGAACTCTCGCAATTTTCCTTCTCAAGCTTATCGCCATTTCCTTCTTTAAGAGATATTGGATCAGATGAGACATTTCTTTCTTTCTTCTTGGTTGACTGATATATGCCCACTCTTGCCTTTGGTCTGATCTCAACTCCTCATGGCTAAGTAATTTCAATCTAGCAAGCTACTGCATGCTTAGGAAAGACAACGGGGCAGGTTCGGGATGGGTCGCCCCCATCCCAATCCCGCTCCGTTTATTCAAAATAATTCCCATCCCCATCCTATTAAAAAAATTAAACGGGGCGGGGAGGGTATGATAAATTCTCATACCCACCCTACCCCGCCCCGTTTAACTTTTTTTTGAATTTTTTTTTAAAATTTTTAATTACATTAAAATAAATATATTTTATAAATAATTAAATAATTATATTTTTTATAACTTATTTTATTAAATAAATCCAATAAGCTACTGCATGCTTAGGAATGACAATGGGACGGGTTCGGGACAGGTCGCCCCCATCCCAACCCTGTTCTATTTATTCAGAACAATTCTCATCCCCATCTCATTAAAAAAAATTAAACAGGGCGGGTGGGTATAATAAATTCTCATACCCGCCCCGCCCCGTCCCGTTTAACTTTTTTTTTTTTCAATTTTAATTTTTTTTTTAAAATCGATTTAAAAAATTTTAATTACATTAAAATAAATATATTTTATAAATAATTAAATTATTATATTTTTTATAACTTATTTTATTAAAAGTATTTTATTATTATCTATATATTAAAAATAGTAAAATAAAAATTAAATTAAATAAATTGTAAAATTTAAATTAAATTTAATTTTATATATAATTGGGGCGGGGCGGGGCAGGACGGGATAATACCCATACCCGCCCCAGGTTTTTTAAAAAAAATCTCAAACCCGTCCCAAACCCGTTTATTAAAATTGAACCTTGTCCCAATAGGGACGGGACGGGACGGGTGCCTGAAAAAACTTGTCTCATTGTCATCCCTATGCATGCTCCACCCCTAAAATATGTTATGAAAGTTATGAAAGATGCCTCCACATACTTACATGGTTCAAAGCCATGATCATAATTACATGGTTCAAAGCCATGATCATGGTCATTGAGTCAAAGAATCTTGACCTTCATCAAATTTGGATTCAAGTTATTCACTCATAAAATTTAAAATATGTATCTATGGATGGTAAAGTTTTTTGAATGATTAATACAAGAAATTAGAAAGGAAATATTTTGTATTTCCTAATTTGGTTTTTTCAAAAATTGTTTTTAGTGAGTTTTCAAATTGTGTTTATTTTTAAATTGGCATTTGATTCTAAAAAGAATTTTTAAAACAATTTTTTGGTAAGTTTTAAAATTTGTATTTGTTTTTAAATTGGTATTTGATTGTAAAAAACATTTTGTTTTAGAGTTAAGAAACTCTCCATAAGTTTAAAAAGGATTTTACAAATATAAATAGATATGTGTTTACGCTAAGAGAATATAACCATCAAAACTTTATTTTATAATTCTTAAACTTTTAAGACCTTTCTTGAAAGTAACTTTCTACTATAAGAAATGTTAGAGATTTTATTATGAAATTTTGATAAGGGCTTTAGAGGATCCACTAAGAGTGCAAGGATATGAAAAAGAAATGTATGTGTTGACGATATAAGATATTAAGAAGTATGCGTATTCGAGTAGATAAAACTATATCCTATTTTTTCATAATTAATAGATTATTCAACGGTTAGTAGACTACATGTGATTTTTTACACCTGGTATGTTGTTAGGTGATTTTTTACCCTATGCATAGCCTGAAATCAATTCTATTTATCTGTGAATGAGATTTTTACTCTTACTAAAAAATTAATATGAAGGAAGAAACTTAATATAGGTAAGAAAAATCTTAATTTAGGGATTAATTTAGGTACTATTTAGTATTTATTTCTTCTCTAGGCAGTCTCATTATATTAAGATTAGGCATATTTTGCAGCCACCAATGCTGGTGGTACTCCAAATTGGTTGCTAGATTCTAGAGCCTAGCTCTCATCACGTATCTTTGATCTCCAGAATCTGGCCACACATTTTGAGCACGATGGCGTTGATGATATTATTCTTGGATATGGTAATGGTACATAAAATACACTTACATGGGCTCTGCTCTCCTTCACACACCATAGAAGAATTCAATTTATAAAACGTCTTGTTTGCACCTTTCATTCATCGCAATTTCCAGTCTCTGAACCCTACAAACGAAACAATGCCTCAAATTGAATTTTACCCACATTCTTTTTCTGTGGAAGATTTGACCATGGGGGCATTCCGGTGCAAGGAACGAACAAGGGCATGCAACAGATATGAGTGGCCCTCTCACACTCCCTTGCTGCAACACCAATGGCTCTCACTAGAATTAATTATAACGACTTGAGAAGATTAGGTCACCCAAATAGCAGGCTTTGAAGTCATTTAGTTTCTTCTCAACTCATCCATATGTCATCTACAGAATCGGTTGATGAGTTCTCTTACTATGTTTTCTTCTTTGATCACCACAGCAAATATATGTCATTGCATCCCATGACTCCAAAATCTGATACATCCACCCATCGCATGTACACCTCAAGACATCTAGTCTTTGTTGGAAATATATTTCCATTTCTTGATTATCTTAACTCCACATATTCTATTTGTACAACTCAAGCTTAAAAAATTCCCCGTTCTATGCTCAAAATTATGTAAGTTAACTCTTATTTGAATTGGAATAGTTACTACTTTTAATGGGTGGATAAGTGGGATGTATGCCCAATTGTTTTCCATATTGTTAACAATATTCAACAGAATACACATGTGGTCTCTGTTGAAAATATATTTTCATTTCTTGATTACCCTAACTCCATAGATTTTGTTCGTATAACTCAAATTTGGAAAATTTCTCATCCTATGCTCAAAATTATGTAAGTTAACTCTTGTTTGAATTGCAATAGTTATTACTTTTAGTGGGTGGGTAAGTGGGATGTATGTTCAATTGCTATTCATATTATCAATAACATTCAACAGAATATACATGCAGTCTTTATTGAAAATATTTTTTCATTTCTTGATTACCTTAACTCCACATATTTGATTCGTATAACTCAAGTTTGGAAATTCCTCATCCTATGCTCAAAATTATGTAAGTTAACTTTGTTTGAATTGCAATAGTTATTACACTTGGTGGGTAAGTGGGATGTATGTCTAATTGTCTTTCACATTGTCAACAATATTCAACGAAATATACATATAGACTTTATTGAAAATATATTTCCATTTCCTGATTTCCTTAACTCCACAAATTCTATTCGTATAACTCAAGTTTGGAAAATTCCTCATTCTAGTTATTACTTTTAGTGGGTGGGTAAGTGTGATGTATGTCTAATTGTTTTCCACATTATCAACAATATTTAGTTGAATATACATGTAGTCTTTGTTGAAAATATATTTCCATTTCTTGATTACCTTTACTCCACAAATTCTATTCGTATAACTCAAGCTTGAAAAATTCCTCATCCTAGTAAGTTAACTTTTGTTTGAATTGCAATAGTTACTAGTTTTAGTGAATGGGTAAGTGGGATGTATGTCCAATTGTTTTCCACATTATCAACAATATTCAACGGAATATATATGTAATCTTTGTTGAAAATTCATCATCATGCATTTAAAATTATGCGAGTTAACCCATTATTTGAATTGCAATAATTACTACTTTTAATGGGTGGGTAAATGGGATGTATGTCCAATTGTTTTCCACATCTGTTATTATTGCTAGTTGGATGATCCATTAATACGAAAGAAAGGAACTCTTTATATTTTCCTTTTTAGGCCTATTGCCCTTGAACTTTTTAAGAGAGCTTGGATCAAATGAAACATTCCTTCTTGGTTGGTTGCTGATAACCTATGACCATTGGCTTTGACCTAATCTCAACTCCCATGGTTGAGTATATTTGATCTAGCAAGCTGCTGTCTGTCCCAATCCTAAGTGTTGAACACTTTGTTATAGGTTGGTGTTATAAAAAATAACGTAAATAATAATTTGTCTTGAACACAAAACTATAGTAGTTGAATGAAATAAACGTTGTTTTTCTTTAATTAAATAGACATGTGAATTTTTTTTCTTAAATCAACGGGTAAATCAAATAGAATAAATAGGTAAAATATAAAAATTAAGACATCAAATTTTTGCATAAAAAAACCTCCACTATGAAGAGAAAAAAAACAATATGACCGATCAAAATCTTCCATTATGAAAATAATGGATACATCAATTCTTCTCTAAAAAAATATACTAGAGTTTTGCAACCACCAATGGAAGTAAAAACCAAAATTGGATTATGCATATATAAGACCTGTGGACCCTGCATTTCGAACGCTCGAATGCGTTTCCCACTCGATGGCGAAACTCGATTTTTATTTTGAAAAATTGATTTTTATTGATTATTTGAAAATGACTTGGAGTCGCCACTTATTTTTGTTTTATTTTTAAAAGGGTAAACAAAATAAGAAAGAAAAACCCTAAGTGTGACTCCTTATTTGGAAAAGGTGATCTACGAAAAACCGGATCGGGTTCGGGGGTCAGGTTACTTATCGGGAAGGTACGGTAAAGACCGTAGCACCCCTCTAAGTCCCTAAAGTCGGGTCTCTACTAATAGAATGAAGCTGACATGGCAGCCAATGAGAAAATCAATGAATACTCAAATCGATCATGCACGTATGAGAATTAAAATAAGCGTAGAGAGTGACCATGATGTGAGAAGCTACGTACCTGGGTGGCAAATCGATATGCGCTATCAAGAGGGGGTTAGTGAACCAATATAGTATGAATATACGCGCATCACAAAGCAGAACAAATCAATCTTGCATGACAATCAGATCAATCAATCAATCATGAATCACATATGTAGGGCCCCCACCAAAACCCGTTTATTTTTGCATGAATTAATTCCATAAATTCCATTATTCGGAATTACGGAATTTAATTCTTGCCTATTTTTAAAACATTTTAAAAGAAAACGAGAAAGATATGGAAAAGAATTGCCGAAGAGAAAATGACAATATGTTTTATGGAGAATGGGATTTTGGAACCTAGAAACTCTGAGAATGAAGTTAAACATGGAGTTGGAATTATTTGAAAATCGAAATTTGAAAAGTTATTTACAAAATAGACTTTGAAAAATTATTTGAGGAATAAGAGTGGGAAATCATTTATAGGAATAAAATAAGGATGGAAAGAATAGGAGGATGGCACGTGACATAAAGGTGTTCATGCATAATGATGTCTTGCACATGGGCCCGAGGGGCACCTGATGTAGCTTGTGGGATTGATGATATCAGCTGATATATTCTCTGACTTTCCCCTCTTGGTGACCACCATATAAACCATGCATGCCTTCAAGCAATCTGATATTTGCTTCACAAGCATAACAGATGCAGCACACACCATCGTCACCATTTTTTTCATCACAGGTTGTGCTCTCCACTTCCCATGACTTGATTTGGCTGATAAGGAGACTCGAGAATTGTTATAACTGGGCAAGTTTAGCGAGACACGTGTCTCCTAGTCATTGGTGAGACTTTTTTAAAATACGGCATACTCTTCTTTAATAATCTCCCCAGATTTCCTCATCCAGATGGTCATTTGCTTGCCGACCAAGGACCACTCACATGAAGCTTCCTTGATTTTCTTCTTCAAAAATTTCCTTCTCAATGGTCTTTCCAATCCTGTGACTTCCAGATATACTCTTCATCATCATTTGTGCTTGGTAGTGACGATCACCTTCTCAAACACCAAGTAAGCCAAGTAGAATCCTATACCAAACTGTCCAATCACGTTCTCGTCAAAGCCAGCAGCTGAAACTTCCACAAACTCCTCACGCAGGCTGCATGGTGTGAAATACGGGCGTAAAAGGTTTGGCATATATGAGTATCTTTAGGGAACCGGGTAGTGGGAATGTGCCACGTGGCCACAAAGTGGCCATGCAAAAGCATTTTATTCTTGGTCTGGGACTAATGCAGTTTCGTCCCTGTTGCTTTGCTAAAGATGGATCCAAAGAACACTACCAGAAAACCCCATGTAGTATGTGCACCATTTCCAGCACAAGGGCATGTGATTCCCATGATGCAACTAGCCAAACTTCTAAACTCGAAAGGGCTTCTGCATCACCTTTGTCAACACCGAGTTCAATCATAGGCACTTGATTCGGAGCAAAGGAGAGGACTGGGTTAAGGGCTTTGATGATTTCTGGTTCGAAACAATATCAGATGGATTGCCACCGTCCAATCCAGATGTCAACCTAAATCCCACTATGCTCTGTTACCACATTCCAAAGCAGTGTTTGGCTCCAATGCGACACCTGAGGTTCAGTCCTGGACTGCCTCAGCTTATGGCTTCATGGCATATCTGCAGCACACTCATAGAAAGATGGCTCAATGCGCTGCCAAATGAGCAGGGCATCTGCCTTTCGCAAGCATCTCAGCCAGCCGTCATGATATTGCTCGCATCACACCAAACCCAGCCATTTAAATCAACTGCTATCTCAAAGGAAAGCCTCTTCCCAAGGGCCTTAAGGACTAGACATGTTGATGAGCTCAAACATGTAGCCGTCTTTGAGGGGACCAAACTCTGTTGCTTTCCCACTGGCGTCAGTGCATGAGGGCTCAGGATTCACATTCTTGAAGGCTCAATATCGCTTAAGAAGTTTCATGTAAAGCCTATATGCCGCTGGATACAACCGACGATTTGGAATGACATTGCTAGAGAGAAAAGCTAAGACGAGCATGGGCAGAGCGATCCTTGCGGAGATGGCCTTCTTGAGGAACTCCCACGTGACCAGCACGTTGTTGACCCAGCAGATATGAGACACCAGGAGGTGCGCGAGCTCCGGTGACGACAGCGAAGTCAGATAGAAAGAAGAAGATAGAGAGAAAGAGAGAGAGTTTTATTGAAAAAATTTAATAATATGCAATACAATACCTCTGCTATATATATAGCAGGGATTAGGAAAACAGAGAGGCTTACAACAAACTCAACAAACTAAACTATTAGTTGTTAAGCCGTTTTGCTACTTTTGCCTAATTTGCTCCCTCAAATGAATCCTCCGGGAACCTCTGAACCTTCCACCCTCTGGGAACCATTGATTTGCTCCCTCAAATGAATCCTCCGGGAACCACTGAACTCACACCAAGCTTAATCTCCATTCTTTAGATCAAGAGAAGTAACAGTAAGCTTCCCACATAGCTTGTCAAAGAACCTGAAAGATAAAGGCTTTGTTAACACATCTGCAATTTGATTATCAGCTAGTACATGCACCAGCTTTCTTTCCATTACTTTCTCCCTGACAAAATAAAGGTCTAACTCCATATGCTTAGTTCTTGAATGCAAAACTGGATTAGCTGAAAGGGAAACAGTGCTTATATTGTCACACCAAATTACAGGAACCATAGTCATCTTAGATTTGAGCTCAGACAAGAGGAACAGTTCTGAGGTCAAGCTAGCCAAGCTTCTATATTCTGCTTCAGTACTAGATCTGGAAATAGTGTGCTGCATTTCGTTTGAGAGGGACTTGCAAGAAATGCAGGAAAAGCTTGAGCAATTGCGGCTTGAGAAGGAGAAGACGGAGGAGTTATTGAAGGCTAGAGACGAGATGTTGAAAATCAAGGAGGAAGAGCTCGAGACAAGGGGTCGAGAACAGGAGAAGCTTCAGATGGAGTTGAAGAAGTTGCAGAAGTTGAAGAAGTTCAAACCCACCGTGACATTTCCACTTCACTCTCTGAGAGATAAAGAACAAGAAAAGAAGGAGAAGAACAAAAAAAGGGCTGCCCAGAAACGAAAAGGCCATCTCCGTCGTATGTACTCTGATGCAAGGATCAGTGGAATGAGGCCAAGAAAGCAAACCCGGATGCAGACTTCAAGGAGATCTCAAAAATTTTGGGGGCTAAATGGAAGACAATCAGCCCAGAAGAGAAGAAGCCGAATGAGGAGAAATATCAGACTGAGAAGGAAGCCTATTTGCAGATAGTGGGGAAGGAGAAGCGCGAAAATGAAGCCTTGAGGCTGTTGGAAGAGGAACAGAAGCAGAAGACAGCTATGGAGTTGCTCGAGCAATATCTCCAGTTCAAACAGGAAGCAGAAAAGGAGAACAAGAAGACAAAGAAAGAGAAGACCCATTGAAACTGAAGCATCCTATATCAACATTTTTTTTTTCTCAAAAGAAAGGCGAGCAGCTCTGCTTGCAGAGGATAAGAATGTTTTAGAGATTACCAAGATTGCTGGTGAAGAGTGGAAGAACATGACGGAAAAGCAGAAACGCCCTTACGAAGAGATTGCAAAGAAAAACAAGGCAAAGTATCAGGAAGAAATGAAGTTGTACAAACAGCAGAAGGATGAAGCAGCTGAAAATCTCAAGAAGGGAAAGGAGGAGCATATGAAAATCCAGAAACATGAAGCATTACAACTGCTCAAGAATAAAGAAAAAAACCGAAAATATAATCAAGAAAACCAAGGAGAATCGCCAGAAGAAGAAGAAGTAGAAGGAAAAGGCCAACTCTGATCCAAACAAGCCTAAGAAGTTGGCGTTGGTAATCTCTGAATTTTGGATTTGGAACCAAAATCCCTGTTCCATCAATCACCATCTTTGGTGAAAGGTGCTCTGTTCCAAACAGGAAACCTTCAAGACCATAACCCCGTACAACATTTTCAATTTGATACCTCCACATCAAGAAATTATCATCCTCCAGACGCATCGTAATAAGCTGACTCAAAGGGCTTATTATCATTCTCAAAGATTCGTCTGTGGTCGTCGGATTGCCTCTTCTAGCTTCAGCTGAAGGATCCGATCGTAGCACCTCTCCATTAGTATGATTTACAGGGGCCATTGATGCGTAAGCCCTAAGCTCTGATACCAAGATAGAAAGAAGAAGATAGAGAGAAAGAGAGAGAGTTTTATTGAAAAAATTTAATAATATGCAATACAATACCTCTGCTATATATATAACAGGGATTAGGAAAACAGAGAGGCTTACAACAAACTCAACAAACTAAACTATTAGTTGTTAAGCCGTTTTGCTACTTTTGCCTAATTAAGTCCCAGTGGAGTTAAGAATCAACGAGAGCTGAACCGCCTATAGAAGGGGATCACTGTTCCGGTGATGGCGAAGGCGTTTTGCCGCCGCCGGCGTCGTTCGAGGGCGTCTTTGCTTGCTTTATTTCTTTCTCAATACCAAAGCACTGATAGAGACACCCTTATTTGGAGAAATCTTGAGGATCCAGTAATACAGCGACACGCGCGAGTCAATTACAGCTTGAGTGCAACAAACTTTCCATCTTAAGAAAACCCCTCCTCACAATTACTCTCTCTTTTTATGCTGTCATTACATCTTATGTTGTTTTCCCTCAAACTCTCCCATTTTAATAGCCGAGGACTGAGAACCAATCTTCTGCAATACCCTTCTTCTTCAGGCGAAAATGGGAGATCTAATGCATAATACGGATGGGTACCAGGAACAGGGGATGAACAACAAAATAGAGCAAGAATAACAGGAAGCGAAATGAACCCATTCAAGCCTCATTTCATATATTTATCGAAGGGCTCGAATGCAGGGATGGGTCAAAATGGTTTTTCAAACAGATTACATAGAAAACGTAAGTTCGTAGAGACCAGCAAACTCCCAGAGAGAAGAACAAACCAACTTTTAAAAAATGGGTTAGAAGCAAAACACAAAGTGAGTATAAGCAAACTTCGCCATCAACATGAAACATATTATATCCAAAAAGCATAAATCAAATGACCTGAATATAGAAACAAACCTATGGAAATCATACCTGTGGAAGTCTTTCTCTAGCAAAGATCAGCAGGACTCCAAGTTTTGCTTCAGAAAATGTCTCTCTCTCGACAGCTTCCCCTCCGTAGCAGCCTAAACTCCAGGAATCTCTCACTCTCTTCTCATTTCCCTCACCCCACAGCTCTGGGATCCCCCCTCAGGAAAAAATCCTCCTCAATGACCAGAAAAATCACATTTTCGTTGGTTCTCGCCCTCACCCAGAAAGATGAATCCCTTCCTCTGTAACAGCTTTCCTCCCTCTGTAACAGCTTCCCCCTCTCGAAAAAATCCCTCTCTACTCCCCCCCAAAAGAGATGAACTCTCCTCTCACTTTTTCTCTCTCTCACAGCTCTGGGATCTCTCTCTCTACCCAAAGTAACCAAACAAAAGCTCCTGCCCCCCGGTAAAGCTCCCTGCCACCTTCCTCTTCAAGGACCATATCCATTTTCTCTCCCGGATTTGCCCCTCCGACCATCCCTGCAGCCACCTCCAGCACCCCTACACTCTGCACCACTACCTTGCTAATAACAGAAGACGCTCCTCAAACGGCCAGACGACCTGCAGATCCTCATGCCACCTGTCAACCTTCCATTGGCACTTCAAAAGCAACATATGATTCTGCATTGTCCTCTCAAAAGAAGACACGTGGTTGAGCAAGGCTCTTCCACGTGGCCAAAACGAGCAGCTGCAGGAAAGGCCCCAAATGGGGGTCTACAGACCATTTTCCCTTTTTTTTTTTCTGAAATTTATTGAAGTGAGCCCCCACTTTCACGTGTGAGGGACGACACTCATCAGTTGGCCCCTTTATGATATCCAAGAGTTGGTGCTCTTCATATAAAACACATGGGGGGAGAACTATGAAAGATGCCTCCACATACTCACAAATGGGTCTAAACAATAGTTCAAAAATATTAAATAATTTGTAAAAATATTTCCTCTATTTTTAGTTTCATATAAAATTTATAAAAATAATTTTATTTAAATCATTAATGAATAGTATATAAAAATAACATTTAAATTTAATTATTTTTGTATTTCAAAATTTTAAAATTAAATTTATATTTCTTAAGTTGTAAAGTACTCATTCTTCATTTTATTATTATTATTTTTTTAAATCTTTAATTATATATATATAACTCTTTTTTTTTTTTTTTAAATAAAAATTTGAGGAGACATATGCACCATGCAGGTGTTCGCCATTGCTAGGCAAACAACCAGTGTCTCGTCCGCCCAGACTTCTCAGAGTCTAACTTAATTGTTATCACTTCTCATTCTACCCACTAGGATGCTGCTAGTGCGGTTTGCTCCGTTCCCACTATTAGAATTTTTTAATTAGCTATTTCGAACAAATTAAACTAATTCATATTTATAGGAGCTGAAAGATGGAGAGACTTCACCAAAGTTGGTTGGAAGCAAGGCATGGTGTAACGCCCAAGTTTTTATTTTTAGGGGTAATTTAGGAAATTATTAATTTAATTAATTAATTAATTAAATAAAAAGGAAGAAGGGTGAAAATATAATTTTACGAATAAATACCCTAGGTATAAATTAGAATTCTATTCTTCCTAGTTTGAAGAATAGATATCTATAGGTAAGATTCTAACCCCTAGATTAATATTTTAGATTCATTAGTTAATTTTTAAGCACGTTAGATTTTTTTTTTTTGGAAAACCCAAATATGGTTAGTTTATTATTATTTTTAATTTGTTTTAATATCAAAAAGTGAAAATTTAAGATTTTGATTTATTGTTGGAATTGGGGAGATCTTAAGTTTTTTTAGAAAAAAATAAAAAAAATTCCTGTGAAGATTTTGATTTAGATTAGGGTTAGTTTATTATTATTTTTAATTAGTTTTAATATCAAATAGTGAAAATTTAAGATTTTGATTTATTGTTGAAATTTGGGAGATCTTAAGTTTTTTTAACAAAAAAAAAAAATGCGTGTGCACTGGTTGCATGCGTGTGGGAACTATGCATTCACTTTTTTTGTAAGGATTTCATGGTTGAAATCTAGTTGGTGGATTTTCACATACTCTATTATTAGACTTTGATGGATACTTGGGTATGTAATATTTAATAGTAGCAAGATTCCGTATTGTTAGACTTTGATGGGTACTTGAGTACCGAGTACTGTATTATTCAATAATGGCAGGGCTTTGTGTTATTAGAAACAAATTGGGAATTTATTAATATATTTAAATAAGAAATAGATTAGTTAAATTATAGATAAATAGTAATAGTTATTTCTCTTATGTTATATTAGGTGAAAATTAGATTTTCCAAAATTATTTTTCTCCCAAGTTCAAGGACTTCTTTTTAGGCAAGGGAAATTAATACAGTTATTATTTTTTTTTGGAAACAAATTTTTATATACATATTTTGAAAATATTTTGAATTAATATTCGTTTTATACATGGATCAAATATGTTTTGTATGAAAAGTATGTTAGAACTTTATATTTTGTTTACAATGGAGAAATGTGGAGATATTATGTTTTGCAAATTCAAATAATTGAAATAAGTGTTTGACTCTGGTTTGTTTGGCCCTTATCAACGGGATATAATAATTGACTTATGACTTTTTGGTCATTGTCAATGGGATATAATAGTTGACCTTTACATTCTTAGTGGAGAATGTAATTGATTTGGACCCCAGCCTCTAGGGGTTTGGCTAGAGGTTACTAGAACTAGTAGTGTTTGGTTCCGTCCACCTTAAAGGAACAATTTGAGGCTAACCACCTATTTGAAAAGTCCCACCTAACTGGGCACCATTTGATGTTTGATGACCAGAGTAAATAAATGTTTTGAATGTTTTGATTGAATTTGATATGAAAATGTTTGAATCAGAATTGAAAGTGTATAGTTAAAAGTTTTGAATGTATTGGCAAAACTGACTCAAAGGTTTATGAGAATAATTAGTTATAAAGTCTCCTATTTTGCAAGTGACTTTGAAATATTTGATCCATGGACTGAATTAATGTTCCTATTGGGCTTTGAACTCATTCCTATTTGTTGATAATTTTTCAGGTACCCTTAGTTCGGGCGAGGAGTGATGGTTAGGTCGAGGAATGGTCATCATTAGGATTTTTCTTAGAATGTTATGTGAATATTGTTAGCTTATAAGTTAATGTTCATTTGGATTATTTGGTTTTTGGAAACTATTTAGATATTGAGCTTTTAAATATTTTTTTGATAAGTTTGAAGTTGAGATTTAGAGATTATGAAAATTTGTTAGCACTTGATTTATTCGAGTTTGTAATATATTTGGATAATGGATTTTGGTTGATGGATGCTTAGTTTTAAAGTTAAGTTTGAAGATTTTAGAATTTTGTTCCGCTACTCTGAACAGATTTTTGGTAATTGGTTAGTCCAGTTATAATATGATTTTAGCATAGTAGTGGCTTCTGATTTGGGTCTTATCGATTTAAAATATGTCAAGAAGTATTAGGACAAATAAATACTAAATAATAAGCCCAACAAATCCACCTCAAATTAAACCCACGAATAAGGATACACAAATACACAACTCAAAAAAGCTCAAATAGAGGGACAAAAAACAAATGTCCGATGAAAATATAAGTTTTTACCATAGTTTTTATTAGGACAAATAAATACTAAATAATAAGCCCAACGAATCATGATAAGTACTCAACCTCAAATTAAACCCAACGACCGGTTGAATCACTGACTCAATGAACTGGGCCGTCTGTTTGAGCCTGTATTCTTTGGGCCAAAATGGGCCACATCATCGGGTTTAAAATCTAGGAGGTGCAGAAGTCACGTCCAGCTGCTGGGTCAACCCAACAATATAAAGGCATTTTATTCTCTATGCCTTTTCAATGTGGGGCTGTTTTGAAAACTGGGAGAATAAAATGCAACATGGCTATTTGAAATTTTGAACCCATAACATTAAGCTTAAAAAGTGAGGCCTCCCACCATTACGCTATTTATGACTTATGTAAATGTTTCCATATCAAATAAAAAAATAGATTCTTCCCAAATTTTTTATAATAATAAAAATGCAAATAATTTAAAGTAAAATAATATAATTTTTTTTAAACTATAAAATAATTAAATATATATAAAAATTAAATAACTTTCAATAAATAACTTCACATTTAAATATTATATATATTATTTAATAAAATGTTAAAATATTAATACATCTATATAGTATATACTAATTTGATAATATTAAACAAATAAATATTATTAATTTTTAATTTCCTTACATATTTAAATTTATATAAAATTTTAAAATTTTTAATAATATATAAATTACATATTTATGACGTCACTGGTTTGACCCCCAGTCTGATCAGTGACTGTAACTTTTTCGATTCAATGATCAGTTCGATTTTGAAAATATTGATTTTTACAGATATATCTTAATCTATTGGTAGAAAATTTGACACAATATATATATATATATATATATATATATATATATATTAAAGTTATTTAAAGGAAGAAATTAATATATGTGTAATAAATTTGTAACATTAGAAAATAATATATAAAATTTAAAAACATATTATAAATATCAATTAAGATTGTTGACTTACTAAACCAATACAATATTTTATTCCATTTTAAAAAAATTTAAAGTTCCAACAATCCTCCACAAACTTTTATACTTCATAAGCAAAAATAAAATAAATAAATATAGAAATAAGCAAAAAATAAAAAAAAGACAACTTTATAATATAGGTGTAGGTGTGTTATAGACTTGAACTTAATAGTTTTCATTTGAGGAGTCATAGTGAACTATGTCTTGAACTAAATCTTTGAATAAAAGTGCAAATGTTACACACATGGTATATATATATAGGACTTAGTCTTAAACAGGTTAGTGTTATTAATGGTCATACATTAGTATCTTGATTCACATGAGACTAATTACTAGAGAATAAAACTATTAATGGTAATGTGTTGGTCTCTTAATTTAACCTAATTTCGTAGTCATGGCATGACGATCAATAACTCATACTTAGGTGAGTTTTTCAATGGTACATGTGACCTTATCTTGTAGGACTTTCTGCCTCAAGCTAATCCAAGATAAAACTCTTCTTAATATCACATTAATAACAATATTATCATAAGGATGAGGAAAAAACTCTCTCCTCAAAGTTAGTGCTACTTATGACTCATGTAGTGCATGTTGTTTCTACCGATCGAACCTTCTTCATTGGATCTACAATCATAAAGATTGGGTTATCTTCAAAAGTGACTCCCTTGTAGGCTTAACTCCTTCCTTCCTTTCTATAAATATGAATCTAACTTACTTGCTAATCTTGAGATAAATTACTCATTAATAGATTTTTTTTTTTTTCATATTGCATACTTATGCCAACTTATTACATGTACAAATTGTCTTTCACTTTTCTTGGATCATTATAGTGCTATAATTTTTTGTACATTCAAGAACATTACTAGAACACCATGTATAGAAGTTATCAAAGTATATAGCATTCTCCAATTTTTATAGTATATAGATATATTAGCATTATGAATATGCAACCCCCACATGCCAAAAGAGAAAATAAAATGTTAAGAGAAAAAAATTAACTATGTTATCATTGTTAGGATAGAATCCTTGAAAGTAGTGACATGATGTAATAATTTGATTCATTATATACTATATGAGTAGTTTTCTCTTCTTGCATTATGTGTTTGAGCATTCAGACCTATAATACTTATTGTGCATGACTCGATTGTATTAGGAGTTATACAGAAGATTCAAATTCATGACTTTCTTATAAAGTAGTAACTTGTTCATGATCGGTTCATAGATTTTATCAATCTATTAGAAGTCATATTGCACTACCTCAAAAGTGGTATAATGACTTGTCTTGGTCATTAGGATGTATTTTTTGTCATGAGTGTACTTGTGATTAATAAATATTTTATCAGTTATGCAACTAAGATATATAATTTTGAAAATCATGAAATCGTAAAGTAATGAAATGGAGACTTGATTCTTTTGATTCCAGTAATGACTAATAAATACAAAATTTATTTTAGAATCAAATTCAATATCTATCATATCTTTGAAAAGATAACAAAAGAGAAAAAAATCTGAACTTAATTCCTAATCACTTAGAAAAACAAAATTTACTCCCCTCTTTTAAGATAATTTTTAATCCCATATTTATAAAATTAAAATACTATATATTTATCTATATATAAAAAATCAAATACGTTATTGTTATTTAGGAAGATAATAGCTTTAAATTGTTACTAAAATTTTCTACTTAGATAAAATACATGTAAATTTCATCAATAAGTTATTCTAAAATTACTATATATATTGTGTCTTAACCTATATGTACCGACTGGTCACTTCAAGATACAATCTTAATAACTTTTAATAGTTTTACATTCCAAATTATGCTTATTAAAGCCCAATCTTAATAACTTTTAATAGTTTTACATTCCAAATTATGCTTATTAAAGCCCACAACCAATATATCAGTTACATGTTAAAGAGATTCTTGACTTACCAAACCAATATAATATTTTATTCCATTTTAAAAAAAAAAAATTGAAGTTTGAAACTTTTTTTTAACCATCAAATTCCCAACAAGTGCAGCATACAACCAGCAGTGGGTTGTCCACCCAGGCTTGTCAGAGTACTCTACCCGATCTCATTCTACCAACTAGCCATCCAGTCTGCCACTGTGCGGTTTGGACTTCTTATCCATTGTGAGCAAAATAAATTAATTAGAATGTGTAGGAGTTGAAGAACGGAGAGACTTCATTGGTCTTGGTCTAAAGCAAGACACGGTTTCCAAGGCTTTCCTGATCCTAGGCAATATCCTTTCTGCATAATGGCGATTCCGTCCATGACATCGGAGTCTCCTCCTGAGGAGGATGATGGTTCAATTGACGACGAACCCCCCAATTCTGCAGACAACGGGGCTCCATCATCACCATCATGAATACTCTTCTCTGGTGAGTATAAGCCCTCCTATGCAGTCCAATAAAAGCACATAGTAAAGGGAAAGGCCTTGTATGTACAATGCTTTTATGCTCTCACATCTATTTCTTTTTACCTTTTTTCTTCCATCTAGTTCCCTTAATTAATTTGGCTTCATCTAATTATAAGTAATTCTTTTAATTATTTTTCCAGACGCGAAAGCATGCCACAGTAGACCACGACAAGCTCCAGGTGCATGCAACCACGAGTAAAAGGCAGCCCCCATGAATTTTCTCTTGTCATGGTATTAGTCCCCAAAGATATATAGTCATATAGATATATATATAAAGGAATTATAGAGTCACGTATTAAAGCTAATGGGTCTAGGATGCTCCTATATGTGTGAAGTACCTCTGATCATGTGGATTAGTGAATGTAATTTACTTTGTTCCAATGTTCTACATTGTCGAGTTAATCAATAGCATTTAATGAAAGTAATATGTTGCTATGAACTTTTCCATCTTTTACAATTAATAATCAAATCTTATTTTTAGTCTCTTAAGTTATTATAAATTATATATGTATAAGTACTATATATTATACACATATTACTCTTTCTAAATTAATAAATATTCATTTATCGGTAAATTAATGAATATTTATTTATCAATATATCAATAACCTTATTAAGATAATAATTTCTCTTAGTTCAAAAGTATTAACATTTTCTAAGAGTTTTACTATATTTATTATGATAATTATATTTTAATCATCAAAATCCTTATTTCTTTATTTAATTTAAAATAAACTATCTTCCTTTTATAAGGATCACTTAACATATGTCATAATTTGATTTGATAGAATCATTGTCAAGTGACATTTTTTATTTTATTGCAATAATTTTATATTGTATATATTTTTATGACACATGATGATTAATAAGTGGTAAGAAATTTTTACCATTCTACACATTTTTTCACTATTTGATCATCATCTTTTAATATAACATGTAATAAATGAATTTCAAAAAACATTTTTATTTATTTTAAACTTCATAATTTTTTTTTAGGTATATAAAGGCATATAAAGATAAGAGTAAATAGTAGGGAAGACTGAAATCAAACATATTTTTTTAATTAAAACTTTAAATAGGCCTGTAATATATAAAGACTAACAATTATAATGTTGCACAAATAATTGAATAATACTAGATTGAATGATAATGAACACAAACTCTCGAGTGTGAACTATATTGAACCTTGTTAGTTATTAGTTAGATTTTGGTATGGTCAAGATTATTGAAAAATCAAAGGTGGACAAAAAAACTCCTACTGAAAAAAGAAAAAATTTACCATTTTATTTAGTACGAGCATCTCTTGATTGATTCCATGTTTCCAAAATGACATGAAATTCTTCATCCTTTGTTTGGCTTGGCTTTGAGAATTTGTGTTTATATGAATAACTTTTCCATTTCTATGCCCTGAATTATGATTGGGAAGCACCTTGTAGTCGCCTTCACACATCATTACTATCATTTTGTGGCAAGGATAAAATCCTTGATTCACTGAGATCCCATAGTGGAGCTTCTCTGTACATTAGTCATATTCTCTTCACCATCCAATGTGGTATACCATGATTTTTGAGTTAAAAAATTATAACCAAGGAAAATAGCCCACATGTTGAAGCAATTGGAATGAATTGGGTTTAGAGCGTTAAGCTACTTCACCCAAAAAAATCATGTATTTAATTATTGTTCTTGTCATAGATATCCATACCATAATTATATTCCCTCCACCTTTTTCACCCAAGAAATTATGTATTTAATTATTTTTCTTGTCATAGATATTCATACCATAGTTATATTCCCTCCAACTATTAAAAGGATTGATTATGAAACATTGAGTGCTGCACACAAACTCTTGTAACTCCCGAGTGCTCAGCATTCACCATTGAATATGGTCTACCGTGATTTTTGAATTAAAAAAATATAATAAAGGAAAATAACTGACATGTTTAATCTATTAGTATGAATTAGGTTTAGAGCATTAAGGTATTTCATCTAGACAATTATATATTTATTTATAAAATATTTAATAAAATTTATGAGATATATAAATAAAACAAAACTTACAATTTTTTTCCTTTTTTTTCTTTTCTTTATTTATTTATATTGTTCTATTGTTTCTTTCTATTCCCCTCAAATAGTATTTTAAACATGAAAAGACATTTGGGAGGCAAATGGTGGAGGGGTCACATTTACTACATATATAAATAGTTCCATTTAAAAAATCAATATAGGCCTTAGTCGAATGATTTAGGTAATTCTTTGGGTTAGGGGCAGCCATCATCATGGGTTCGATAACACTCTACCCTTATTGATAACACTCTTCTTTAAAATTAATATTACTTTAAACCTATTGACCCGCGTCAACCTTATCCTTTTATATATTCTAAGAGTTGTGACCTCTTCTTCATTTGCCATTTTAAATTCATCTTAGCTTTTTTTTTTCTTTTTCTTCATTAATTTGATTGTTTTTATCATGCTTTAAACCTTAAAAACTTATAAAAATGGGTCAAACAAAAAAAGGTTAAAGAAATGATGCCCATAACTTTTTTTCTCATGGAAAATTGAATAAAAAGAGGAAATTACGAACAACTAAATTTGAATGAATAGTTGGAGATGACTCATGTTATTTACTTGTCGGTGTAGCCTTAAAACATTTTTTTAAACAATTTCAGGGGAGTAGTTGAATTTGCCCCGTGAATAACACTTTTTGTGGAGAATGATATTATCTTAATTTCATTGACCATAGGTCAATCTTATCCTTTTGCATATTCTAAGAAGTTGTGTGACCTCTTCTTTTGCATTTTAAATTCATCTCACTTTTCTTTTTTCTTTCAAATTGCTTTTATCATGTTTGTAAACCTTAAAAAATTTCTAAAAATAAGTGAAACAACAAAAAGTCAAAGAAATGATGTTCATGACTTTGTTTCTCATGGAAAAATGAACAAAGAGGAAATTCCGAAGACTTTTTTTCTCATGGAAAATTGAATAAAAAGAGGAAATTACGAACAACTAAATTTGAATGAATAGTTGGAGATGACTCATGTTATTTACTTGTCGGTGTAGCCTTAAAACATTTTTTTAAACAATTTCAAGGGAGTAGTTGAATTTGCCCCGTGAATAACACTTTTTGTGGAGAATGATATTATCTTAATTTCATTGACCATAGGTCAATCTTATCCTTTTGCATATTCTAAGAAGTTGTGTGGCCTCTTCTTTTGCATTTTAAATTCATCTCACCTTTCTTTTTTCTTTCAAATTGCTTTTATCATGTTTGTAAACCTTAAAAAATTTCTAAAAATAAGTGAAACAACAAAAAGTCGAAGAAATGATGTTCATGACTTTGTTTCTCATGGAAAAATGAACAAAGAGGAAATTCCGAAGAATATTTAAAATTATTTAAAATATATTTTTATAGCCAAACCAACGGACATGTCACGAGGAGGGTCTCAATAGTGAATTGTTGCCAAACATTTTTATTTGAAAATTGGAAATTGCTATGTGGCTTCCAATTCAAAGAGTAGGGTTAGTTTAGCGAGGTTAAATAAGGGGCGGGGTGATCGTTTCAGTTTCTTATTAGCATCATCGGCAGGTGCTTAAGAGAGCATTAGAGATGGCTGCTGGCAAGGCATTCCTCATCATTTGCTTCATATTATTCATTCTGCCTGAAGTGTTGGTTGTGTGTAATTGCAAAACGGACCCTGGAGTGGTTGAGCGTCCAATCTCAGTATGTTTGTTTATGCTAGCTATTCAATAGAAGATTACAAATATAAGCATATTAATTTTATGATATTAATTTATTATCCGGTGGCTCTGGCTTCTTATTTTGATTAGGGGGAAGTGCACCCAAGTCCGTCCAAGCGTGCTTCAGGATGCTCCGTCCCCACATCGAATGCCCAAGCGAAACCGCCATCTGTTTGCCGCCGAGCGCCTCCGCTACCTTCCTGATCAGTTTGGTTAATTTGGTATCCATATGGTCAATCACTCCTCAAATTTCTGTTCTGGTCGATATACATCCGGTGCTGTATGTCGTTGTGGTATTGTGATGTTTGAGTTTGAACATTAATGATAATAAATTAATTCTAGAGTGCCAGATCTTTGGTCTCTTATATTGGATAAGACCATTAAAAAGCCTTTTTGTTTTTATTTTATTTTGTTTTTTTCCGGTCATGATCAAGAACGTCACAAGCACATGTGGAAAGTAGCTCCAAAGGCACAGTTAATTTCATGTTAATATATTATATATGGTCATCTCACCACTGGCGGGTGTTGAGGGGTCATGAGATTTATTATCATTGAGATGTATTTTGTTACATATTATTTTTTAATTTTTGTTATATTAAAATTAGGACTTTTTCAAAATTATGTTTGGTGATCTATTTTTGCTTTTAATTCTAAATCATAATAATAAAATTTAAAATAAAATTACGAAAGATTTTCCAATTTTTAGGACTTTTTAAGCATTTCTATAATTATGAAATTACACTAACAGTGTATCCCGATACTTTATAAAATTTTTGAGTTCGCGTACAAAGTGTATGAGGTTTTTAGCCTTCAGCTAAACAAACCAACAAATTGATTATGAAACATGAGCAGTTGACTCTGACTTTTTTAATTCTCAGATACTCCACCTTTACCATTTAGTGTGACATATCATGATTGTTGAGTTTTAGAAAATATAACCTAGGAAAATAGCCCATATTTTTAATCCATTACTATAAATTGGTTTGGAGCATTAAGGCATTTCACCAAGCAAATCATGTATTTACGGTAGATCGTTGATATATTAATACTCTCAATTAAATAATGTTTTTTTGCTAGTCTCGACTTAGGGCCAAGATGTTAAACTAATGATTTGATAATTTATAAAATAATACATAATTTGTGTAGTGTATATATATATATATATATATATATATATTCAATTTAGAGAACGTGGGACATGGGACTAAGACACAATAAAAAATTTTAAAAACCAATTTTTAAGAACAAAATTTTATTTAAGAACTCAAATATGAGAAAAAATAGTATGTGTAGTAGTGAATCACGAGGAGCTCATAGGGCAAGAGAAAATGGGGTATAAAGAATTATACTTGTCATATATTAAACCAACTATTACATTCAAATTGTATGGACAGTAATTTAAAAATCTATATCCTAATGTATAAAAATGGTCTCATATCGAGAGGGATGATTGTCAATGTAGACAAACAATATGAAAAAGATAACCAAAGAGGGAAAGATAAACAATACAAAATTAATTAATGTGGTTCGACTTATTCAATCTCACATTCAAAGCAACAATTAAAGAACCAATTCCGTACTATAAAAGAAAAATGAAGAGGATACAATATTCAGACCTTATAGCACTCAACCCAAAAATCCTCTTATTACGACCTTTTTCTCCTTCCTGAGATACAAGCTACCTTTTACAAGTAAAATAGAGTGCAAAAATTACTAAGCCAATCATGTACTTTCACACACCAACATCAAAGAGGATAATTAATGACTCATACGACAAAATTCCATTTTCAAATGTTACTAACTCTAACATGGAGAAAACTCTTAGTTGATGACATGAGTTGGCTTACGTGCTAGGTTCTTTGTGCCAGATCACAGCAATCTATAACAAATCATGTATTTAATTATTTTTCTTGTCATAGATATCCTTTAATTAAGAATTATGCAGTGCTCCAGTCAGACTCCTTTTATCTCCCAAGTGGTCATCTCACCATCTAATGTGGTTTATCATCACGGTTGAGTTTAAAAAAAAAAACCCACATTTTAAACCCAATATTATAAAATTATACTTTGCTTAGATTACGTTTGGTTCTCGAAAAATACTAAGGAAAGAAAAAAAATGCAAAGAAAAATAATTTTTTTATGTTTGGTTGTCCTATAAAAAATATCAAAGAAAATCAAATATAATTAAAACTAATTAAAAACTTATGTATTTTTAAATTATTTAATATTTATATTGATGAGTTAAAATAAATAAAATGAGTTTGAAATAATAAAAAAAATAATTTATTAACTTTTAATCTATTTTTTTATTTTTCTTCACTTTTTTTTTTCTGTTTTTCCTTTGTATTTTCCTTCAAATTTTCTGGGAACCAAACATAACCTTAAGATGTTGAAAGTTAAACTCTTGGTTGATTTTTTTATACCATGAATCACAAACTTGTCTTAATTATATATTTAATTATTTTATATTTTACGGGCTCTTTTTAGAAAGTGTGATACAATTGAGAGTTTTTTTTAGAGTTTTATCAGTATATTCTTTTTTGGACTTTGATTAATAAATTATTGAATGATGGTGCATTTTATGAACGTAAATATCATATTGATCGTTAAATCATGTTAAAAAAAAATCTTTATTTTTAATTTGTGTGTGCGCGTGATTGTGAAGTAATGTTGCGCGACGTACACTCCTTGCAGTTGGCTCTCATCATATTCCACCAGAACCTCACTTAGCCAGTCATGATAGCATTAGTTACTATAAATTGGGATTGGAGGGCTAAGTGATTCGGCAAACGGAAGCGTTAGCAGAGATGATTCGCAAGGCTGTTGTTATCTTCCTGTTGATGGCAGTGCCGTTTCTGACATTGGAGGCTGTTGGAGAATCACCTACCTCGCTGGCAACGGATGAAGAATCATCTCCCCTTCAGGCAACACTTCCCCGCAGCTCTCGCGGAACGGTCTCTTATTCCTGTAGGTACGTACTTCATTTTCTCAAATTTCCAGTTATTTTGGGCGCAAGTCATCATTACTTTGATTGTCAACTGCTAGCCACCTTCTTTTTCGATAGCTTATTTTTATAGGGTAAGGTTGTATTGTGAAAGAATGAATCAATGCCTTAGGTGCATGGCAGACCAATTAATGTACCACAACCCAATTTTTCTTTCTTTCATTTCTTTCTCTCCCATTTTTTAATACTTTGGTTGCGATGGAATCATGGAATAGAACCTAATAATAGTTTCTGTCTCTCGGGGAAAGCAGCCCTACCATGTTCTCAAGGACAAACATACAGTAGTTGTGAAGCAGCCCACCTTCGATCATTGCAAAGGAGATTATAATCGTGGTTGTAATTAATTATTAATCACTTTGGTTAGAAAGATAAATGCCTTATAACTTGTACGAACCTTTTCCTTGTCCCCACCCTTTTATATATATAGTCCAATGATTTCCTTTTTTCTTTTATTTTTCAGTTGACAATCTAGGATGTTTTTTTTTTAATTAAAAACCACTTAATTTATTAAGTAAATGAATCTTCCACTTAAAGCAAGACATGGAAAGTGATTTTTATTTGGATTATACTTTTATATTCATTTTTTTTAATACTAAATCATTGTATTTTTTTAGAGAGAGATAAAAAGAATAAAAATAATTGTTATTTTATTAAATTGATATTAGGTTAACTCCATTGACTACAAGTCAAGCTTATCCTTTTGCATATTCTAAGAAATTGTCATCCTCCTTTAATTTGATTACTTTTCCCAAGCGTGTGGACCTTAAAAGACTTTAACAAATGAGTCCAAAAAAGCAACAAAGTTAAAGTAACTTTAATATTCATAACTTTTTTTTCCCTGGAAAATTGATCAATAAGAGAAAATCATTGGCACACCAAATTTGAATGAATACTATGTGATTAGATAATGAATACATTTGATAAGATTATATTAATACTATTTACTTGTCTAGGTATAGAGTTAACTTTTGATAGTTACAATATTCTACAATTATAATTAAGTACTAAAATTCTCCTTAATTTTAAATTTTAACAAAAAATTAATAATTTCCAATAAATATTTATTAAAAAAAGGTTAAAAGATGTGTTCAATAAAGAAAAAAAAAATAGTTATGAAAAATATAAATGTAAATGACACATGAAATCACATAATTTTTTTTAAAACTAGTAAAATAAATAGTATGAAGATTTTTTAAAATTATTAATTCTAAATAATATTTTATCACCAAACCAACCAAATATTAATTACGAGGAAGGTCTCAATAGTGAATTAATTGTTGTCAAATATTCTAGTTTGAAAACTGGAAATTGCTTCATGGCTTCCAATTCAAGGAGTGGGGTTAGTTTGCAGAGGTAGGCTCGAACGTTGCGATAAATATGGGCTGGGGTGGTATTCTCGTCTTCGTATTAGCATCAATAGTTGATTAAGAAAGCACAAGAGATGGCTGCTGGCAAGGTATTTCTCATCATTTGCGTCATATTATGCATTCTGCCTGAGGTGTTGGTTGTGTGTAATTGCCAAAGGTTCACCGGAATTTATCCCAGTCCAGACGTAAGTTTGTTTATGCTATTCAATAAAAGCCTAACCATATTAGCATATTAATTTTTTGATATTTATATTCCGGTGGTCTCTGGCTTCTTATTTTGATCAGCGCAAAGCGTACGGATCAGTGAACCCAAATCCTTCAAGCCCTGGTCCTGGATGCCTCCTCCGAGCCGATGGTCGATGCCGAGGGCCTCCGTAACATCCCTGATCAATTTGGTTCATTTGGTATCCATATGAAGCACTCCCTAAATTTCTGTTCCGATGTTATATATATATATATATATATATATATATATCATGGTCATCTCAATACTTGCAAGTGTTGGGAGGCAATGGAATTTATTATTATTATTATTATATAAGATGTGTTTTTTACTTTTTTTTTTGGTTTTACTAAGATTAGGACTTCACAAATTTTTAAGAACTATGTTTGGTGATCTATTTTTACTTTTAATTTTAAATCATAATAATAAATTTAAGAAAGATTGATTTTCTATTTTATAAATTTTTTAAAGCATTTTTATAATTAATTATGAAACTGCACTGCACTAACAGCATATCTCGTTGCTTTATAAAACTTTTGACTCTGCTTACAAAATGTATGAGATTTTTAGTCTTCAGCTAACCAAACCAACCATGAAATCCAAAACTGTACTAATATTAATTTGAAGATCCATATCCTAAGGTGATAAGAATCATCTTCTTATAAAAAAAAAATGATTGTGAATAATAAACAACATGAGAAAGAGAACTAAAAAGAGATGATTATGATTGATAAACAAATTTTTTATTTATTGAATAACGAATTTATCCATCATATATTTTAACCCTATTATGATTTAGGGTTTTATTTTAAAGAGAATAAATATGTGTCATGGTAATTAAGAGAAGTGAGAGAACTTTTCACCATTATAACTTTTCAACTTCATTCGAATAGTGGATTCTTGGGTGTTGGTGCATTGCATGGACATGAAGTTCACATTGATAGTCAAATCACGTTAAAAATCTCTTATATTTTCTTTATTTTTGATCATGTACGTGATTTGATTAACAATTGTCAAGGACAATTGTACTTTGTCATGTGTTTTTCATATATATATATATAAAACATATATTTCAGTCGTGAATAAAAATTTTCATCATCATCATCATCATCCAAGTGTTAGGCTTGAACCATTGAAACAACTAATTATCCTACCTTTGCCAACCTCAATTGAATTATCAAGTAAATCAAGACAATATCTCTTTGCAATTTTATAAGCTTCTCCTTTTGCTTATCCTAAGCAACCAACTCTTCTTCTTGTTGTGGGCAATGGAAGTTTTATTGCAAATAATTTTAGTTCAAAACCAAAATGATAAAACAATTCACACAATGATACACAAAATCTTAAAGTAATTTAATAAAACATGTCTACATCTTAAATGAAAGATAATCATTCCACCATACTAGAGATAATATTATAGAAAACATAAATAAATATATTTGTTAAGCTTTTAAAACATCTCATATTTCTTTTTGTATTTATACCTTGAATTATGAGTTTCTTGCTCCATCAAGTATCTCTCATTTTTTTTCACGTATCTATCAACCTCATATAATCATTATAAACCCATCACCATTTTATGACTGTTTTCTTTCTTGACCTAAATTATTTATGGAAATATTCTTAATGACATTTCTTATAATATAAAGAAATCTTATATTACAATAGTATATAAATATAAAAAATATTATATACAATATTCTTCATAAGAGGAATCTATATTAATTAGAAATTTGAAACACTTTTCAATATTTTTTTTTGCTTCTTAAATTCAAATCAAACATGTGCACCTTACGACACTTTTGAAAATAGGGAAAAACAAAAAAAGTTAACAAAACGATGATGTTCATAACTTTTTCTCATGAAAAACTAATCAATAAGAGAAAATTACTTATGATATTATTTATCAGTCTAAGAGTGGAGTTAATGATTTCTAATAAATAAATATTTTAAAAAAGTTAAAAGGTGTATTTAATAAGAAAGTAAAATTTATCTATATTTTTTTTATTAAAAAAATATAAATGTAAATGAAATATAAAGTATGTTTGATAACATAAATTTTTTCAAAACTAATTAGAGAAATAATAGGAAGAATTGTTTAAAATTATTCTACTTTTTTATCACCAAATTAACCCACATACGAGGGACTGACTAGTGAATTGTAGTCAAAGATTTCAGTTAGAAAGTTGAGAATTGCGTTGTGATTTCCAAATCAAAGGGTAGGTAGGGTTAGCTTAGCGAGGTGGAATCCAATGTTGGAACGGTGTGGGCACCAAGTACAGCTAAGACACTGAATAAATGAGGTCGGTAGGTGATTAAATCACATAGGTACCATTTGTTTTTATACTTTGACTATAGTGTTACATCTATATGGGTAGGTTTCATTTTAATATTGTAATGGTGTGGGCTCCAAACACGGCTAAGACACCGAAAAAAGCAAAGGTCAGGGCACGCCAGGGACGACCCAGTGAGGTGCTAGACGCACCGGTGCGTCTTACACACGGCAGTAGTTGACTCAGAATATGTCTCTGAGTCCTGATGTCGCTTCTCCTACATACACTTTGCTTTCTCTCTCCTCTTTCCCATTCCATCGCCGTTACTAACATCCTGACACAATGCATGTTGAATTCTTCAAATTATGAGACCATTTGGCAAAGTGTTACTTAGAGGTCTGGTTGCATTAATTTTTCCAAACCAATATTGGTGGCTTATATTCATATTTTTAATGATGTCACATAGGTGATTGCAAAGTCTATAATTTTTTTCAACACTATTTTTTATTTAAAAATTAAAACAAAAAAAAAATGATGCCACAAGAAAATTAAAAAATAAATAAATAATTGAGTACAAAGTTCCAAATATTCATTTCTACTTCATTAGCAAACCATCCCACGGTGAGAGCAGCACACACCATGTTCCTTCAGTCACACCACTATTAACTAAAATAGCAACCAAGGACAAACTAATGATCCATCCAACTTTTGAAACCAATCAATAAGCATTGCAACATTCCATCTTACATTTTAATTTTTATCTCTTGATCTAGTCAAAATATTCATTTTTTTAATTTTATTTTGTGGATCTAATTATTTTTTGTATAATTTTTTCCAAGTTTTCTACAGTTTTGGAATTATTAAAAAAAAAAAAAAAAAAACCCCTAAGTGGATATCTCGGCCCAAACCGACATGGCCTAACAGGGCCTCGTGCCTATGCTGCTGGATCAGGTGTTCGGGCTGCTAGGCACGATTTGACATAGCCCAGTTTTAAAATTGGCCAGGCGTAGCCCGACCCGTGGCTAGTTTGGACCTTTGACATCTGTGCCATGCCGGCCCAGCTTGATCCACTCTCCACCTGTAGTTGTAAATATATTTTGAATATTAAGATGGAAAAACGTATATTTGATGCTTCCTTTTTTTTTAATTTTAATATTTATTGTTTAATGAATTAATTTGATTTTGAATTAAATTATTGACTTAAAATTTATTATTTGATTTTATTTCTTAAGTAATAAATTTATTTGATAAAATTAACTTAAAATTTATTCTAAATCATTAAATTAATATATCCATCCTTCTTAATTTTAACTAATAATCATTCTCATTGATTTTAACTTATATTTATTTTCATTAATTTATAAAATATCTATATGTAAAATATCATAGATACATAAAATAGCTATAAAATATTTATTATAAAAAAATGAGTAATGAATATAAAATTATAATTCTAAAATATATTATCTATGAGCAAATGAGTAAAAAGGAAATTAAAATTAAAAATAAATTAATTATTTTGATTTAATATTTAAAATTTAAAATAAATTTAAATTATAATATTAATATATTTTATCAAACATATTAATTCAATGACTTAAATTAAATTATTAGTTATATTATTTACAAAACATTTTTATTTTAAAAACAAAGTTTTTTTGACATTCATAAATGGGTTTTTGGATATATATATATATACACTAAGCTCGAGGAATGACTTATTGATTTATTTATTTACAGAAATATTTACTTATTTTTAGATAATCATTGCTGGAAAAAAAGACAAGGGTCCCTATTTCCCTTCGAAAAATTTGGGTGTTATTCTTGCTTCTTGGCATTTAAAAACATGATCATGGTTTATGATTCAGTTGTGTTATGGCAGAGAATGAGAGCGGAAATGGTAGAAGCAAAATGGGGGTAAGGGGCAGCCACTCCAACCCGGCCCACCCAGCCACTGGCCAGTCATCTCCCTCAGAGGCAACCCCACCACTACATCTCCTAGGGCTTTTCTTCCGCTTTGCCATCACTAATTTCTCCTAAGCCTGTTAAAATAGACCGTTTGGCACATGTTTGATTTGTTATAATTTATATATTAGGATATTTAATTAGAAGGGATCAAATAAATCTTAAATCCACAAACTACTCTCACTTTTAAAAACCAGCAAAAATGATTTTTAAGAATGAGAATTATTTTTCTTAGAGTGGAAATTACGATGGAAAAGATATTTCAAACTCACTGTTTGATATTTTAAAAATAAAATATACATTTGACATTTTTTTTTTTTAAAAAAAGATCTCTAATGTTGATCATCTTTAAACTTAGTTCACACTGAATATTAATTTATTTAGTATTCTATCTATACATTTGCTTTAAGATTTTAAATTTTTTACTCAATTTTTTTTTATCACAAAATGATTAATTTATGAAGAAAAAGGAATCGGAGAAAAATGTAAGAAATAGAATATAAGTTAGAGGAAGAGTTAGTTTCATGATTATATCACATCTCCCTAATAGAATTATTAAACTTTGAAGGGATATGGATAAAATTGGGTTAAGTTACTTAAACTCTAAATTTTATCTTATCTTATTATCAATAAAACAAAAGAAAACATGAATATGATTTCTATAAAAGAAATTAGTATGAGAAGATGAAGAAGAATTAAATAGACTAATAACTAGTTTGGAATGAAATAAAGATTAATTTAAAAATGTTTTAGTGTCTTGATGAGAAGGTTTTTGGATATAGGATATCGGTTGAAGAGTGTTTGTAATGAAACTGAATATGTAGCACTACGATAAAAATTATTTTGATGGCCTTTATGTTGATGTTGCAATTGAAGAGCATATTAATATTTGACCAAAACTTACAAAAAAAAAAAAAATCTTTGTAACTTTTGAAAAATAACAAAAATCTTTGATATAATTAAACTTATTAATATCTTAACCTTACTCAATAATCCATCAATCATCTATATTATTTGATGTAAAATTTATAATCAGTAAATTCTCAATCCATCATGATTATATTAATTTAGTTAATTTAATTTATCAATTATATCTCAATTAAATCAAATTTTTAAAAAGAATTAAATTCCCTAAATAATAATTTAAATTCTCATGTTTAATAAATTTGAATCGCTTTTACCTAAATTAAATATTATTAGTGATATGATACCTACCAACATCAAATGGTAAGGTCATTCTATTATAGTTATATTATTTGGGATGGTTCAAGGAAATATCAATCATTTCAATTGTTATAAAACTATTTATTATATCCTTTAGTGGATTTCACCTAACTCTTTTATGTGTGCTATAAGCATATTAGAATTTTAGAGTTGATTTCAATATCTTAACCTTACCTAATCATCCATGAATTTCAATTGTTATAAAACTATTTATTATATCCTTTAGTGGATTTCACCTAACTCTTTTATGTGTGCTAGCTATTATAAGCATATTAGAATTTTAGAGTTGATTTCAATATCTTAATCTTACCTAATCATCCATGAATAATCTATATCATTTGATCGTATATAATCATTAAATTCTCAATCCTTTGTAATTATATTAATTTAGTTCATTTACTTTGTCAATTATATCTCAATTAAATCATTTAAAAAATAAAATAAAATCCCTAAATAATAATTTAAATTCTTATGTTTAATAAATTTGAATCTCTTTAACCTAAATTGAATATTATCAATGATATGATAGCTACAAACATCAAAAGGGTCACCTATTATAATTAGAAATATTTGGTTAAAAGAGATGAAATAATCCCAAATTATAAATTTAACTTTTCCCATGATTTTTTTTTGAAGTAATATATATTTTTACATAAATGTCTTTTATCATTTCATATATTTATATGTAGGTTTTCAAACAAATAGTTATTTTTACAAGAAAATAATAAGGACATTTTTATCAAAATAAGATATAAAAAAAATGATAGAGGGTTAAATTTCCAAAATTTGGGTTTCCACCTGCCCTATTAATCAAATAACCCTTATAATTATAATATTTAGGATGGTTGGAGGAAATATCAATCATTTCAATTGTTATAAAACTATTTTTTAACCTTTAGTGAATTTCCACCTAACTCTTTTGTGAGTGCTATAAACATATTAGAATTTTAGAGTTGATTTTATTTACACGCATAGTATAAATACATTAAATCATTAATATTAATTTCAAATTTTGTTAGATAGAGCTTTATAGATGTATTTTATATATAAAATTTATTATTTAGAAAATTGTTAAATGCACTTACCTAAAATTTTTCTAAAAAATAAATTTTATGAATTGAGTAAATTTTATTAAAGTGCTAATTAATAGAATTTGAGGATTAAACATATTTATCAATGTTTTGAGAACCAAACCGATCATTAAACTAGAAAAGTTATCGGTTCATAGTTCACTAGTTAGACTGATGATCGAATCGTATTTAAATCGATGACATCATAAATATATAATTCATAAATTATTAAAATTTAAAATAATTATAAAAATAAAAATAATAATTTATATATTATTTAAAATTTATTTTTAAATCATAAACTTATTTTAAAATCAGAAATTTATTTAAAATTATAATGTTTTTATTCATTTAAATTAAAATCATAAGTTTTAATAAAAGAAGGGCGGCCAAAGGGGGGCGCGGAGAAGCCACCAGCTCCGTGGGTGTGCTTTGGTTCTACTACTTGTAGTGTGGATCATGATCTCTCATGTCTCCACACAAATGGGTCCTGCATCCAATATGCTATGTGCTGAGCTAGAGAAAAGGCAAGAAAAGGACATTGTTGTACGCAGTAATGTTGTTATAAACAAAATGTACATAGAATAATCGTTACATAAGACAATTTAGAAACAAAATGTTGTTATACATGTATTCTCTGGTGAATGAAAGTATGCATCCAGTCAAAACTTGCTCTATAGCAAGTCTTTTTGCATCATTGGGCACGCTTGTTTGACTAGTTTTATTGATTGTGTGTGGAGAGTGGAGTGCACCACTGACACCACTTGACGCGGTGAGATTAAAACACGCCAAAAATTTTGGTGCGCGGACCATAGCACTCAGTATCGCAACTGCCCAGAAAATTCATCCATTGTGAGAAGGAAAACTCAGAATTTCATGTATATATAGACACACAAAGGGAAGCAATTAATCAAGCTTAAATGCAAACAACTCCCTCCACGCTCTTGCTCTGAAAATTAATAATGTCTGAGAAGACGTGTCTGCTTCTTTCCATCCTCTTGATCTCAGTCGTCTTTTTCTTCACATTACCAACTGCTGGAAGAGTACTGCAGGCCGATGCACCTGCGCAAGAGGGTATGTACTATTTATACTCCAGTATCATGATTTGTAAGATTCAGAATCTCTTTACATGTGTGTATATGGGGAAACTACCCACCCAGAGGTTAGCCTGCTGGTCCTGAAATGGCTTAAAGCATTTTTGATATGATCATGAATTATGATTCAGTTCCGTTATGGCAGATAATTATGAGAGTACTCAGAGTGGGAATGGTCGAAGCAAAATAGGAGTATGGGGCAGCAAGTCCAACCCAACAAAGTCAGCCACTGGCCCGTCATCTCCCTCTCAGGCAACTCCCACAGGTACATCTTCTAGGGGTACTATTCCGAGCAAGTCGCCATCACTTCATTTCTCCTTATTAAGCCTGTTAACATAGACAGTTGGCCACATGATTTGAACAAATTTTATAAATTAGTTTTATCTTTATTAATTTAAAGATATTTTAAAATAAATACACTTTTTCAAAATAAATAGACTTTTTCATGGGTCAGATAATTATTTTTTGAAATAATTCTTTACTTAATAATATTAAATAAAATTATAAAAAATTAATTTATCATTTTAAGTTAATAAAAGTATCCTATAAATAAGTATACTATAAATGTTTATTATATGATATGAAGTATAAATCATTGTGAAAAAATTTTACAAGATTTTCAAACGATAAATAAAATCCTTTCTAATTCTCTAGCTAATAATGATTTTATATTTTATATTATATAAATCATTTATCTTCTTATAATTTTTAATAAAATTGAATAATTTTTTTTTGATTGATATCAATAATAAAATAAAAAATATTTAAAAACTTAAAAACTAAAAATATAAAAATAAAATATTAATTTTCACTTCTCTCATAAACTACGCTAGTTAAAAATTGTAAATATCAAGAAAGAGGAATACAATGAAAGCCGATACTTTAATTTTTAAATTTTGTTAAGTTTTTTTATTTTAATTGTATTTAATTTGTAACTATTTTAATTTTAATTGTATTTTTCATTTTTAAATTTTCTTATTTTATTGTTGTTCAATATTCCTAAAAATGTTTGTTTCTTCAGAAAAAAAAAATCCTAAATCAAGGCTTACAATTAAAAATAAAAATAACCCAAAACTAACTATAATTAAAAGGGAAGTGTCTACTTGTTAATTACTATTATTGACATAACAAGTATAAGAGTTATTTTAAGAAATAATTATTTAAATTATGAAAAAATACACATATTTTTAAATAAATGAAGATAAACTCGATTTATAAAATTTAAGGTTCTTTTATTTATTTATATATATATATATATTCAAATTAGTGAATTATAATCCACTTTTCCTTTTAATTAAAAAAAATAAAATAATTCTTAAATCCATAAAATACCCTTCACTTTTAAAAACCAACAAAAAAAAATGAATTTTAAAAATGAGAATTATTTTGCTCTTTTATCCAAATATTCTTATATGTAATATTTTATGTCATTCTCTTTTTTTTCTTATTAAAAAAATTTAGAATGGACATTAGGATGGAAAATATATTTCAAACTCACCGTTTGATATCTTAAAAATAAAATATATATTTGGCATTTAAAAAATTGAAACATCTCTGATGTGGATCATCTTTAGATTTAGTTCACATTGAATATTAATGATTTATATATTATTCTATCCATATATTTGCTTTAAAATTTTAAATTTTTGACCCAAAATTTGTGTATCACAAAATGATTAATATATGAAGAAAAAAGAATTCCAAAAAAATGTAAGAAATTGAATACGAGTAGAAGGAACATTCAGTTTGATGATTATATCACATCTTCTTAATAGAATCATTAAACTTTGAAGGGATATGGATATAATTCAGATTAAGTTATTTAATTCTAAATTTTATCTTATTATATTATTAATAAAACAAGAGAAAACATGGATGTGATTTTCATAAGAGAGATTTGTATGAGAAAATGGAAAGAAATTGAATAGACTAATAACCAATAATTTGGAATGAAATAAACATTAATTTGAGAATGTTTAGGATCTTGATGAGAAAGATTTTGGATATAGGAGGTAGTTAGAGAGTGTTTATGATGAAAGTGAATATATAACACCAGGATAAAATTGTTTTGGTGGCATTAAGGTTGATGTTGCAATTGAAAAGTATTTGGCCAAAGCATAGAAAAAATAAACAAATTTTTGTAGCTTTGGAAAACAAAAAAAGCTTTGATATAATTAGACTTTAATATAATGTCTTAACCTTATCCAAAAATCCATCAATCAATTATATTATTTGATCATTCAATTTATAATTATTAAATTCTCAACCCTTCATAATTATATTAATTTAATTTATATCTTGCATTTCAATTAAATCAATCCTTTAAAAATTAAATTCACTAAGTAATAATTTAAATTCCAATGTTTAATAAATTTGAATTTACCTTAGCCAAATATTATTAGTGATATGATACCCACACCCGATTGTAATAATAGTATTTGGGATGAGCCTCTCCCAATTACTGATAGAATACAAGTTGCTTTGACCAAAACTTCACTTTTGGGTCTTTCATGAAGGAAATAGAAATAGTAATTGTAGTAGCACTAGAAGAAGGGACACCTGTAGGAGCATCTCTACTGAAGAAGCATTTGAAACTCATAGATATTGGAGCACATTCAAGATATAATAACAAAAGAAATTGGATACGTCATTAATAGAAGAGATAAAATCCACAATAATACTGAAATTTCTTCTCTGTTACCATGAATATACTGCTACATAGATTTAAGTTGGGATTGATATAAGTAAAAAATAAATAAATAAAAATTCATGATTTGTATTCGTTTTCCAAATAGTTGGAAGTCAATGCCTTATCATGTAATTTGAGTAGTAAGTGAGGAGAATATCGGTTATTCCATTTGTTATAAAGTTACTTCTTATGTTATTCGATGGGTTTTAACTTAACTTTGAGTATTGCAAACATTAGAATTTTAATGTAAATATGTTAAGAGAGTGTTTGTTTTTTTACTTTTTTTGCTGAAAGCAATTTATTTTCAGATTTTAAGTCGTTTGTTTTTCTATTTTTTAATGATTTATTATAAATTTTTTACTAAATAGAAAAAACCAAAATATTTGACTTTTTCTAAATGGAAAAAGTAACATATTAGTTTTTTTTTTACTTTTTAATATTTAATAGAAATAAACTATTAAAAAAACAAACAACTTAAAACTTAACACTATTAAACATTAAAGTTCTATTTAGAAGTAAGTAAAAAAAGTTATTAATGATTTCAAATTTTATTAGTTAACATTAAGATATAAATATATTTTATGTACAAAATTTATTTTTTAGAAAATTGTTAAACATATTTACCTAAAATTTTTTTACAAAATATATTTTATAAACATAATAAATTTGTTAAGGTGCTAATTGACTAAATTTAATGGTTAAATATATTTACACTATATTTCAAAGAGTTTAAGTAAAATTAGCCCTAAAATTTTAAAATAGGAATTTTGTAGATATGTAACTAATAGACTACATTACAACAATTATCCTAATGGCTAGACTCAACAATTATCCTATTTTCAAATCAAACATAGTCACATTGTTATGTAGTAAATTTATACATCAATTAATTACTAAAACAATGACACTATAAAAATTAGAGGTATGGGTGAAAGGGTTGTAAGGATTGTAAATAAAATATAAATAAATAAATAAATAAAATAAACAAACACACAAAGATATTTGAACTCCTATTATGGAATATATTGGCATAAATAAGCTTATATGCAAGGAGGAAATGAAGAAGAGATTGGAAATGATGAAGAAAACATTAATTCCCAATGAGCTTTGTGTATCTTTCTCTCTTTTTTCTTTTTTTCATGATGACAAACTAATTTGGGCAATGGTTTTTGGGTTTAGTAGTTAATTTTTATATAAATCTTATATTTATTTGAACTTGAATTTATTTCCTGAGTATAATCTATAATAAAGGGTCGAAAAACTTTTATTTTCTTTAGAACATAATGACGTATGTTACATTCCAAAATCTATGGTTGTTTTATTATAAAAGAGAATTAGTTATTATTATTTTAAAATTTTATTATTTATTTATTAATTAAATTATAAATAATCCCTAATGAGATTAGAAACACATTACATTCCATTATCTTATAAAAAAGAATGTATAGAAAATCTCCTATCCACTTGTGTAATATTGAAGAGGATGCAACCCGTCTATGGCCTTCTATAAATAAAAGAAAATGTTTTGAAAGGAATTAACATAATAATTTTATCATCATCTAATAATCTAGGTTTCTTGTATTCAAGGATTGTCTCGCAGGTCCTGTATGAATGTTGATGAACGGGTATATTTTCCATCCATCCACCACGTATATTGTAGTCCACGAGGAGGAAACTAGTAAACGACGGAAAAGCTACCTGCTCCATGAATGCGCTTTGGTTGTACACCCCTACTTATAACGTGGTTCATGATCGGGTCCTACATCCAATATGCTATATGCTGAGCTAGAGAAAAGGCTACAAAAGGACATTGTTGTATGCTGTAATGTTGATAAATATATGGAATAATAGTTATATGTGACAATTTAGAGACAAATTAAATGTTGTGCCATGAATATTTTAATGTTGTTTGTGTTGCTTCCTAAATGGGGCTTGCTTCTTAGATTAATGTCAATAAATTAGTACCTCATGTATATGGGTCCTCTAGAAGAATGGACAAAATTAATCGAGGTACATGTGACATGGTAGCTTTAATGGATGGCACTAGACAAAATGACACTTTAGAAGTTTGGTAGGCGGACCATAGCGCTGAGCATCGCAACTGCCCAGAGAATTCATACACAGTGAGAAGGAAGACACAGAATTTCATGCACATATATATATATATATACAAAGGGAACCGATTAATCAAAGCTTAAATGCAAACAGCTCTCTCTACACTCTTGCTCTGAAAAATAATAATGTCTAGAAAACTTCTGTCCATCCTCTTCATCTCAGTACTGCAGGCTGATACACCTCAAAAGGGTATGTACTAATACGCCAGTATCATGACTTGTGAGATGTGTTTATGGGGAAACTACCCACCCAGAGGTTAGCCTGCTGGTCCTGAAATGGCTTAAAGCATGTTTTATGTTATCATGGATTATGATTCAATTGTGTCGTGGCAGAGAATTATGAGAGTGGGAATGGTCGAAGCAAAATGGGAGTAAGGGGCAGTCACTCCAACCCAACCCACTCGGCCACTGGCCAGTCGTCTCCCTCTCAGGCATGAAAAGGCTCAAACACAGGTTTAGCAAGAATGAAGAATCTATTTCTATTCACCACCACTTATACAGTAGATCAATAACTATATATATATATATATATATATATATATATATTACCGTATATAACTAACCTAACCATCTAACCATCTATTGAACCACCTAACCATCTTCTAACTAATCATAACAACATTGGTTAGAGAGGAGAAGAATCAGCTGCTGATGCGGGTGTTTGTTTATCATCCCCCCGCAAGCTGACAGGTATTGGGACAACAGAGAGACGAGTACGAGCCACTGAGAACTGACAGCTTGGAACATGTTTAGTAAAGACATCTGCCAACTGGTCGATAGAAGGAACATATTGAATCAAAAGCTCTTTGCGGAGGACCTTATCACGGACAAAGTGAAGATCAATCTCTATGTGCTTGGAGCAGGCATGGAAGACAGAGTTAGCTGCAAAAGCAGCAACACTGATATTGTCACACCAGATCAGAGGAGTGTTCGATTGAGGAATGCACAACTCTTTGAGCATAAATTAAACCCAGGAGACCTCAACGACGAGAAGAGCAAGTGTCCGGTACTCCGATTCTGTACTAGTACGAGAGATGACATGTTGCTTAGTGGAGGACCATGAGATGAGATTGGTGCTAAAAAAAAGACAAAAGCCATTGGTGCTTCTTCTATCATTGGGACATGAAGCCCAATCCGCATCGATACAGCCTTGAAGAGACCAAGATGGTGTGGCATGGATAGAAAGACCATGAGTAGCAGTACCTTTGAGATAGCGGAGTATGCGTTTAGCAGCTTGCAGATGAGAAGTGGTAGGATGAGCCATGTATTGACAAGCTTGATTCACTGCAAATGAGATTTTTGGTCGTGTGAGAGTGATGTATTGAAGAGCACCCACAAGACTGCGGTAGTGAGTAGCATCAAGAGCAGATAAAGGTTCTCCATCTACTGCTAATAACAATTTTCCCAAAGCACCAGGTGTGCTAGTAGATTTGGCCCCAAGAAGATCAGCACACTCAAGTAGCTGATGTATGTAGCGTTGTTGATTGAGATGAAGAACATGAGGAAGCCGGGTGACTTCAATGCCAAGGAAGTAGCTAATATCCCCAAGGTCTCAAAGAACAAAATGGGAGCTAAGCTAAGAAATGATATGATGGACTTGTAGTGGATTGCTGCCAATAATGAGAATATCATCCACATAGATTAAGAGGATGATAATATAAGATGCAAAGTGGAAATAAAATAAAGATGCATCAGCCCTTGAGCATTGGAATCCCAGTTGTAAGAGAAAAGAGTTGAGCTTGTGGAACCAAGCTCGAGGCAATTGTTTAAGGCCATAGAGAGCCTTCTGTAGACGACAAACATGAGTGGGGAAAGAGCTATCTTCAAAGCCTGGAGGTTGCATCATGAACACCTGTTCTTGAAGATCTCCATTTTAAAAAAGCATTGTGGACATCTAGTTGTTTAATAGGCCAATTGGAAGAGATGGCAATGGAGAGAACAAGCCTGATAGTGCAAAGCTTCACGACTAGATTGAATGTCTCAAAAAAATCAATGCCATAGGTTTGATGAAAACCTTGGGCAACTAGCCCAGCTTTGTAACTGTCAATGTTGCCATTAGGTTTATGTTTGAGTTTGAAGACCCATTTGCACCCAATAATTTTGGCATTAGACGGAGGTGGCACCAAAGACCAAGTTTGATTCTTCAATAGAGCCTGATATTCCTATTCCATAGCAAGCTTCCAGTTGGGGTCTTGAAGAGCCTGCTTGACAATATGTGGCTCAGCTATGAGTGAGGTAAGATAGGTCTTCTTCTTATAGATACCAGATTTGGATCTGGTAATCATAGGATGGCCAGGAATTGGAGCTATGGAATCCTGGAGTGGAGTAGTAAGAATCTCAATTGCTTCATCCACAAATGGTACTTGAATGAGCGGGGGTAAAAACAAAGAGCTGGCTAGAGGTGATATGGGGGTAGGTTCGGTTGGGATAGTCGGAGAAGAGCTGGTTGTGGATGGGAAGAGAACAGGAGATGGAGGAAAATGCTGGAGTGACAGGAAAGTGGGATGATTGGTGGGAAGGAGAAGTCAATGCCTGAAATGGAAATGTAGTCTTTGCAAAGACTACATGCCTAGAGATATACACTCTCCTAGTTGTAGGATTAAGACAAAAATAACCCTTGTGAGATGTTGCATAACCAAGAAAGATACAGGGTGTGGACCATGGCTGAAATTTGTTGGAGTTGAGATGTTTGAGGTGTGGATAACAAAGACAACCAAAGACTTTGAAATGGAAATAATCAGGTGGGTGTTTGTAAAGAAGAGAAAATAGGGAGCTATAATTGAGCAAAGGAGAAGGCATGCAATTGATAAGGGTAACTATTGTGGTGAAAGCATAGAACCAAAATTTGGATGGAAGGGCAGCTGTGTAAAGAAGAGTGAGCCCGGTTTCTACAACATGGCGCATTTTGCGTTCGACCCAACCATTTTGTTCAGGTGTATAAGGGCAAGAAAATCTATGGAGTATACCATGAAGAGATAGAAACCGGGTGAGGGCAGTGAACTCTCCACTAGGATCTCTTTGAAGACATTTAATGGTGGTCTGAAACTGGTTTTCAACAAGAGTTTTAAATTGGACAAAAGTGGAGTGAACCTGGTCCTTGGTGGGGAGTAGATATAACCATACAAACCTAGAGTAATCATCCATGAGCAATAGAAAATATCGGGCACCTGTGGAGGAAGGAACAGGTGCTGGTCTCCACAAGTCTGCATGGATGAGTTCAAGAGGAAAGGAGGCCCAGGAAGTGGACAATCTCCGGCGTGGTTTGTGTTGATGAAGCCATCGGAAACTAGGTACAATATGTTCTTAAAGCTTTCTTGAGGTGAGTAAGAAAAGCAGAAGGTAATCTGTAGATGACGTATATTAGAAGAAAGTTGCAGCAGAAAGAGTTGTTGGAGAATTCTTGATTGTCTTGTCGGGAGAGAAATTAGAAAAAGTACATTCAGGAGCCTATAGCTCTGATACCATGAAAAGGCTTAAGCATAGGTTTAGCAAGAATGAAGAATCTATTTCTATTCACCACCACTTATATAGTAACTTTAATGGAGTACACTTTACAAAATGTTTTTTATATTATATATTTATGCAAACCTTTTAACTTAAAATTTAAGTGGTATTTGTTTTTAAACTAAATAGATAAAGTTAAAATATTTAATTTTTTCTATTTAGTTAAAAATAATTTATTAATATCTATCAATTAGAGTGAATTTATTATTAATAGGTTTAGTTTTGTTATATGGGTTGATATCAACATATTACTTTTAATTGAATAGAAAAAATAAAATATTTTAACTTTTTCTATTAAATAAAAAACAAACATTATCTTACCATTTAATTATTACTTTAAGTATTAATTAAAATATTTTGACAAAAATAACTTAAAATTTTTCTAAATTACATTTAATCTTATGAATCTTAATTAGTGATGGGTTGATGAGAGGAAATTTTTTTTTTTTTTAAAATTTATTACATTAAATTAGTTTTAGCTTGAAACAAGATTATTATTCTACCATTAATAGATTTGATGATTTTAATTAAGTCATCGAACCATCTTGGTTCATTTAATTATGGGCGCCCCTTTATTTACCATTAATAGTAAATGTGTATGATCAAGAAATAATTGGCTCGTTTAGTTGGATCAAGCTGAGACCAAATAAATGTACACATTTTGGCAGTTTAAAATTTTCTATAAAATGGTTAATGATAATATTTATTTATTCACAGAGTTATTTACTTTTATATATATATATATCTGGTGAGTGGAAAATGTACATCCAGTCAATTATCCAATATAGTTGGGTTGAAAACACAATTTTCTATTTTTTTTTAATTTATTACATTAAATTAGTTTTGGCTTGAAACAAGATTATTATTCTACCATTAATAAATTTGATGATTTTAATTAAGTCATGGAACCATCTTGGTTCATTTAATTATGGCGCCCCTTTATTTACCATTAATAGTAAATGTGTATTATCAAGAAATAATTGGCTCGTTTAGTTGGATCAAGCTGAGACCAAATAAATGTACACATTTTGGCAGTTTAAAATTTTCTATAAAATGGTTAATGATATTATTTATTTATTGGCAGTGTTATTTACTTTTATATATATATATATATATATATATATATATTATCTGGTGAGTGGAAAATGTACATACAGTCAAAACTTCCTCTAAAGTAAGTCTTTTTTGCATCCTTGGGCACGCTTGCTTGACCAGCTTTATTGATTTGTGTCTGGAGAGTGGAGTGCACCACTTACGGCCATAAGTCCAAACCAGACCAGTCAGCCACTGGCCAGTCATCTCCCTCTCAGGCATCCCCCACCAGGACATCTTCTAGGGCTACTATTCCGAGTAAGTTGCCATCACTAATTTCTCCCGAGCCAGTGAGCACATGTATGATGTGTTTTTTATGAGTTATATATTCGGAAAAATGATCCTAAACATTTTTTAAACAGTAAAATTACTTTTTGTTTTTAGCAAAAATACCCTCGTGTTTTTATTCCTATCTTACATCAAAATATTTTTTTTGAAAAAAAAAAATGAAGGATATGTTTATCTATAATTTTAAAAGAATGGAGATTGAGTTGTTTTGTTCCTTTTTTTTTTTTTTTTTGTTTTTCAAGATGAGAAGTATTTTAATCTTTTCAACTATATATTCATTGAATAGACATTGGAGTGGAAATTATTAGGATGAAAAAGGTATTTCAAACTCAGGGTTGATATTTTAAAATATAAAAATATATTTGGCATTGTTGGGACGTCATTTATTTGTTTGGCCCTGGTGCCTAGGCTAGAGCCTAAGCGGCGCCCAGAGTGGCCTCCCCAGGATTCGAACCCAAGTCCAAGACTTAAGGACGTTGAGGTTGCCCTCCTGGTAGGCACCAGGGCCAAACAAACAAACGACGTCCCAACAGGCATTAAAAAAAATATGAAACATATCAATGTCGAACATCTTCATGCTTTAGGGTTATTTGCTTTTTTAATGTCTTAAAAATAAATTGCTCTTAGTTTTAATAAAAATGTTAAATTTTTTTACTTTTTTCATTAAAATATCTTAATTGTCTTAAAAAATGATAATTTAAGAATCAAGTCTTAAAACAACTTAAATAAAAAATTTATTTTGATACTTACGTATTAAGATAACAAAAACAAAAGCAAATTCTATCAGTCTCATTGTTATGTAGTAAAATTTGTACATCGTTTAATTACTAAACCAATAGCACCATAATTAGTGATATGGTTGTGAAGAATTGTAAATAAAATATAAAATTCTAAATTAAAAAAAAAAAAAACAAAGAGATTTGAACTCCCATTGGATCTCTTATGCAGTGGCATAAATAAGATCATTAGGAGGGAATGATGAAGAGATTGCAAATGATAAAGAAAGCCTTCCCAGCAGCCTCTCTGTGTGTGTTTTTTTCCTTTTTTAAACTCACAAATTTTCATGAAAAACACCACTTATAAATCTTTCGGGTTTAGTAGTTAATTTTTGTACAGATTTTATATTTGTATTAACTTTAATCTACATCCGGCTGTAGTTCATAATAAAGCAATGCTGAAGATCGTTTATTTTCCTTAGAAAGGGATGGCATTTGGCACATTCCAAAATCTATGATTGTTTTATTATAAAAATAGTATTTGTTATTATTTTAAAATTTATCATCATCTGATAAGCTGGGTTTCTTATATTCAAGGAATGGATCCTTCGACCTGTTCGCATATTCCCGGCCAGTCAGGTAGTTGTGATACTTCACCTGGTCAGCTCGCATCAACTGGGGAGGAGCCACCCAGCAGACTGCCACAAACTCCATGAATTTGCTTCGATTGCAGTTATAATTTATATTATGGTCATCTCCCTTCTCTAATCTCTCATCTCTCCACCCAAGTGGGGTTCCTTGTCGAATGTGCCATATGCTGAGAGAAAGGGCTAGAAGAGGACACCATTGTCCGCTGTGATGTTGATAATAATCAACATATGTGACACAATTTGGAAACAAAATGTTGTGGTATGAATTATCTTAGCGTTGTTTTGTATCGTACGATTGTTTCCTAAAAAAAAAAGAAAAAAGAAATTGGAATACTTTTCTTAGAGTGTGCTTCATGTAGAATTTTGCTTCCATTACCTAGAATTTTGCTTCATTTATTAACTTGGAAAGGGGTCATTAAAGGATTCCGCTTTTATAATGAGTTACAATCTACCTTTTTAAAGTTACTTTTTCTTCACTTTAGAATTATTTCTTTAAGAGGAAAATTACATTAACCCCATTCCATCATTCATCTTCACTCAAGCTTCGCCTTTTGGACATATAAATAAGCAATTTGCAACTTTCTCTTTTGTATTTTTGAATTCATTTCAAACTTTTATTTACCATTTTTTTAAGTCCAGGACAATTTGGTGTTGTAGCAAACTTTCAATTCAAATCCTTGATGTGTGTATACTTAATAAATTTGAATCATCAAATCATAATTGAATAAAAGGAGACTTAGGTTTAAAAAATAGCATCAAGGTAAAAAAAAAAAAAAAAGTTTATTGTATAAGAAAATGCAATATATTTTGGTCATATAATTACTTTTAATTGAACCCCATCTTTATATATAGTATGAAAAAAAAAGTCATTTTTAATATGATAAGAAAAAAAAAAACTTTTTAGGCTTATTTTGAAGAGCATGACATATATTATGAGTTTAAGTTTTTAGGAAAATTGGTGGCAGAATGAATCACATATTGTTTTTATAATATATTTGAACATATTGCATGTTGGAATAGATTTCAAATTGTTATTTAATGTGATAAACCACAAAAATAATTTTAATTATATTTAAAACAAAAAGTATGTACATTAAATATTAGAAAGTATGTTTTGAAAATAAGTTTGTAACATAAAAGAAGAGTTTTCTTTAAATCCCATCTTCTCCCTTTGGGATTTTTTTTAAAAAATTAAAGAGGCATGTCAAATTATAAAATTGCTCTTTTTTTTTTCATCAATTTACACTAATTCAAAATCCTTACTCTAATTTCATTGTCTTATCTTTTGAAAGGTTACTTTGTTCCTGTTCCAATTTATTTCATTTTTTTTTTCACTTCAAATAAAAAAAGGAAAAAAAAAATTAGGCTATATTTGATTTCCAAAAAAATGAAGGAAAATGTGAAAGAAAGAAAATAAAGAGGAAAAGTTGATGGAAAAAAAAAAGTAAAATAAAAAATAAGTTTAAATTTAATAAATTGTTTTTATATAATTTTTTCAAACTCATTTTATTTGTTTATTTATTTTTATTAAAATAAGATTACATAATTTAAAAATATATAAATTTTAAATTAATTTTAATTATATTTTATTTTATGTTTATATTTTTTTTTTATAGTGAATCAAAATATGAAAAATTATTTTTCTTAACATTTTTTTATTTCTCTAAATAAATAAAGAGTAACCATTACCTTTGCTACCTTTTGTTTTGTTTAGTTTGAAGTGAGGAGAACGGATGGCCCACGAACAAGAAACAAATGAAATGGGAAAAGGCAAGTTCCGGGTTTAATTTGTTTAATTTTTTCCTAATTGGTGTGTAGGCAGTAGGGATAAAAAAATATATATAAAAACAAAAGGTGGAAAGACAGATGTCGATTACGATTTTAAAATAAAAAATATTAAAATAATGAGGAATGAAGGGAAAAAGGTTTGAAATCCAGGATGAAACAGAGTCGACGTTGTTAAATCACCGACGCACTAGTGAAGTGAAGTGTACACCTCATGAATTTTGGAAACTTCTTTGTTGGTTCCCGTACTTTTATTTTCAGTGCTGTGCCTAGAAACACAAATGATATAGGCTCTCACTATAAATGAGGGCCGAGTTCTTCTCATGAGCATTGCCAACTAATTAAGAAAACCCCAAGAGGCAAGAGATGGGTGCAGGTGGCAATACTTTCCTCATCCTCTGCATTCTCTTTTTCATTTCTTCAAGAGGCCTTGGTGGTGTCTAATGCCCTAAAACCTTCACAAACACAACATGTTGTTCAGCGTATAATTGGTGAGACTGAGCCCTCTACATTTATTTTTTTATACACAAAAACAATCGATATTTTAGAAGAATTAGCATATAGTGTGTCACAATTTATCTGATAACCTTGGCTTCTTTTTGTTGATGAAGGGTCAAGAGAGTGTGGATGCAAATGGCCAAGAGACTGTGGGGGTACATGCCCAAGTGATCCAGTTCATGCCCCCAGACCACGTTGCAGACCTGGTAAAGTCGGCTGTGGAAGGCTTCCAGCTCCGTGAATTTGGTAGATCTCTTATTCTTCTGGTGTTTTTGGCATCTATGAAAGTAATAAAGCAATAAATTGGGTCATCCTCTCTACATGTGAATTCCCACAAGTGGGCTCTTGGATGCATATGTGTAGTATGTAGATGAACGAAAAGAAAAGGTGCAGTACAGTCTCGTTGTAATGGTGTTGTATATCTAACGTAATGGTATGCGAGAAGAGTTGTCGGGAATAGAAGGGCGAGCGTATATGGTGCAGTACGATCCTCTCTCATATATACATCAATCCTAGTAGCTCACGATGACCGTGAAACCATCTTCTCCTTCCGGTAGACAACTTCATTCTCCAAAATTCTGAGTTTCAAGTACAAGTCATGCTTATGATTTTCAACAACCACTTCCTTTTCTATACTCAAAAGATTTCTGATCGCTTCATCCATATATTACCTTTAGGAATCATTAATCTATGGAGTACAAACAAGTTTATTGTGATGAAATGGGTTTATAAAATGAACTATAAGTAGTATGGTTTGATGGATTGATTTAAAGCAAATTAGTCACCAAGCATCATAAATAGAAGCCAAGAGTATCAACTACTTGGAATTTTCTCATTAGACGAGATCCCTCCTCTCTCAGGTAATAATCCACTAGGAGATTAAAAAACTTCAATACTTGAAAAGAGTTCAAGAAAAGAATCTTCAATAGTTTAAAGCTAACCCAATAATAAACTTGACTTTTTTAAAAGTAATGTTAATGGGCATTTCTTGTAAATTATTTTATTTAAAATGAAAATTATAGTAATCTCATTCTGTCATTAACTTACTGTCATGATCAGTAACCATGACTTTCCTCATCCTCATGAGCATTCTTAACTAATTAAGAGAACACCAAGATATGGTTCGTTGCAAGGCTTTCCTCATCCTCTGCATTCTCTTACTCATTCATTTTAAGGCCTTGGTGGTGTCTGATACTCTAAAACCTTCACAAACACTACATATTGTTCAGCATCTTTTTTAACCAGGACCTTTGCTATCTTTTTTTGGCTGATTTGTTTGTTATTAGTTTGAAGTGAGGAGAAGATCGGACGACCAGGAACAAGAAAAAAATGAAATGCATGGGAAAGGGAAAGGGAAAGGGAAAGTTTAGGGTTTTTTTAATGGGTGCAGGAATAAAAAATATTATATAAAAAATATAGAAAGACAGATGTCAATTATGATATTAACATAAGGAGGTGTGAAAAGAAAATGGTTGGGAATCTAGGGATGAGATGGAGTCCACGTTGTAAAAATGACGCGCTAGCGAAGTGAAGTGTACTGTACACCTCATGAATTTTGTAAACTGCTTTGTTAGTTCCCTTACTTTTATTTGCAGCGCTGTGCCTTGAAACATATCTGATAGAATCTCACTATAAATGGGGGCCGAGGACTTCTCATGAGCATCGGCAACTAATTAAGAAAACACCAAGAGATGGGTGCAGTTGGCAAGGCTTTCCTCATCGTCTGCATTCTCTTATTCGTTCCTTCCGAGGCCCTGGTGGTGTCCAATGCTCTGAAACCTTTCACAAACACAGCATAGAACTGGTAAGACCGAGCCTTTTTCCATATTTTATTTCTATAGATAAAAACAATCAATATTTTAGAAGGATTAATCAGCATATTGTTTTTCATAATTTATCTGATAAACTTTGCTTCTTTGTTGAGAATGGTCAAGAAACTGTGGGAGAACTTGCCCGAGTGGTCCAGTTCATGCCCCCATAGCACGTTGCAGCCCTGCAGATAAAGATCATGGCTGCAGAAGGCCTCCAGCTCCGTGAATTTGGTCTCTTATTCTTATGGTGTTCTTGGCAGTCATGAAAGTAGTAAAGCAATAAATTGGGTCATCGTCTCTATATGTGAATTCTCACAAGTGGACTCTTGGATGCATATGTGAATCTGTATATAAGCGAAAATGAAAAGGTACAGTGTCTCGTTCTAATGGTGTTGTATATATATGTAACGTAATGGTGTCTAAGAAGAATTAATCAACATGTTGTTTTAGTGTGGATTAATTTGCCTCTGTAATTAATGATAATAAATTCATATATATCCTAGAAATTTTGAGGTATTATCAGCTCATACGTAGATTCAGCACCACGCTACCACGCTAACACTCAGCCATGCATTTGGCATAGAATATCGAATTCCAAATGAAAGTACCAAGTGTCATCAGCTTCAGTACTTTTACTCAATTGTGGAAATTGCTACCTAATTGTACCATCTTTCATCACATTTCTGTTATCAAATTATTTTCTTTTTTTTTATTTTAATTACATGTCTTATCAAATTCATTAATTCTTTTCACCAACTACCCAGTTGTTAACGGCTTCCAAGTTCTTGGATCACGTCCAATTTTTAATACCTCAGGCTCAGAATTGAAAAAGAAAAAGAGTAGAGCTTTCATTACCTAGAATTTTGCTCCATTTATTCAATTTGGAAAGGGTTGATTAATACCATGTTTGTCCAGATGGATGGAAAATGTTAGAAAAAGAAAATAGAAGAAAAAAATGAAGAAAAATAAAAATAGATCTAAAACCAATAAATTATTTTTATATATTGCTTCAAACTTTTTTCATTTATTTAACTCTTCTACATAATGATAAAATAATTTAAAAACATACATCTTCCTTAATAATTTTAATTATATTTAACTTTATTTTGCATTTTCATAATAAAACCAAATATTAGAAAATTATAGTCCTTTAACATCTTTTTCTTTCTCAACTATTTTCTAGGAACCAAACATATCCTAAAAAGTTCTATTTTAACCTTATTTTCTCATTCATCTTGAGTCAAGCTTTATCTTCTAAACGTAGAAATAAGTCATTTATAACTTTTCATTTTGTAGTTTTGAATTCATTTGAAACTTTTATATATCAATTTTTAAGGTGGACGACAATTTGATGTCATATAATTGGAATCCTTGATGCTTTGAACTATGGAACAATAATCAAGTAAAATGAGACTTAAATTTAAAAAGTAGCGTCAAGGTAAAAAATAAATAAATTATTGTATGAAACATGTAATACATTTTACTTGGATAATTACTTTTAATTGAATGACATCTTTAGTTATGATAAGCCATATAAATAGTTTTTCTTTTCTTTTTTTTAAAAAAAGTATTACATTAAATATTAAAAATTACTTTTTAAAATAAGTTTGTATCATAAAAGAAGATTTTTCTTTAAAACCCATCTTTTTCACTTTAAATACTATTATTTTTCTAGTTTTTTAAGATTAAAGGGATATGTTAAATTATAAAATTTCTCATTTGTTTCGCGAATTCATGCATACTTGAAAATCCTAACTCTAATCTTATCATCTTCTCTTTTGAAAGCTTCCCTTGTTCCATTTCTATTTATCTCATCTTTTCTTGCACTTTAATTTAGAAAAGAGAAAAAGAAAAAAACATAAATAAAAAAACAGGAGTAACCATGACCTTTCCTATCTTTTGTCTGTTCCTTTCTTTGCATTTTTTTTAGTCTGAAGGGAGGAGAAGATGGGATGATCAAGAACAAGAAAAATATGAAGATAGGAAAGGGAAAGTTTAGGGTTTTTTCAATGGGGGTAGGGATAAAGAATATAAAAACAAAAAGTGGAAAGACAGATGTCAATTCTGATTTTAAAGTAACAAATATTAATATAATGAGGTGTGAGAAGAAAAAAAGGTCGGGAGTGTCGGGATGAAATGGAATCCACGTAGTAAAAATGACGCACTAGTCCAGTAAAGTGTACACCTCACGAATTTTGGAAACTGCCTTGTTAGTTCCCTTACTTTAATTTGCAGTGCTGTGCTTTGAAACACAAATCATAGGATCTCAATATAAATGGGGGCCGAGGTCTTCCCATGAGTATTGGTAACCAATTAAGAAAACAGCAAGAGATGGGTGCAGGCGGCAAGGCTTTCCTCATCCTCTGCATTCTCTTATCCATTCCTTCTGAGGCCTTGGTGGTGTCTGATACTCTAAAACCTCCACAAGCACTACATATTGTTCGGCATATAATTGGTAAGACTGAGCCCTTTTACATTTTTTTTTTATATTCATAAAAACAATCAGTATTTTAGAAAGGAGATAACTTTGGCTTCTTTGTTGATGAAGAATCAAGACGCTGTGGGGCTGTATGCCCAAGTAATCCAGTCCATGCCCCCAAAGGAAGTTGCAGACCTGCAGGTAAACACGGCTGCGGAAGGCCTCCGGCTCCGTGAATTTGGTCTGTTATTCTTATGGTGTTTTTGGCAGCTATGAGGGTAATAAAGCAATAAACTGGGGCATCTCTCTACATGTGAATTCTCACAACTGGGCTCTTGGATGCGCATGTGTAATATGTAGATGAGCGAAAAAGAAAAGGTGCAGTTTCTCGTTGTAATGGTGTATGAGAAGAATTAATGATTGTGTTGCTTCAGTATGGATTACTTTGCCTCTGTAGTTAATGATAATAAATTCATAATCAGTACTATCCTCTTATATATACATTGATCCTTCCTGGAAATTTTGGGGTATTATCAGCTCATATTTAGATGCAGCACCACACTACCAACCACCCATTTGGCATAGAATATCGAATTCCAAAGGAAATATTGTCAATTGGTAACCTAGAAAATGAAAGAAAATATTGGGTTCTAAGTCTTAATCTACTTATAATTGCTAAAAGTATGTGAGAATGAAATTCCTATGATGGTGCTATCCAAAGGGATTTGACTGTATATTTTCAACCTATAATGGTTGAACCTTAAGCTGTTATTGAAAAGATACTAATCAAAGCTCAATCATCTTCAGTGGAACAGATTTTAGCTTGATTGCTGGAGACGATTGTATGGACAAAAGAAAAATACTATACGGGAGGAATGACCTTTCTTTTTTATTTTATTTTTAAATTAAAAGAATATGTAAAATTATAAATATCTCATCTTTTTTCTTGATTCACACCTAATAATCCAAACTCTAATCTCAGTATCTTCCTTTTTCAATGCTTGCCTTCTTCCCTCCTTGTATTTTCTATCTTTTTTCTCCCTTCAGTTTCTTTCTTAAAAAAAAATTAAAAAATAAAAAATAAAAATGTTTTATCTTTCTTTCTTTTTATTTTATTTTATTTTTTGCCAATTTGAAGTGAGGAGAACTGGAGAAGACGGGATGACCAGGAACAAGAAAAAAAAATGAAATGAAAAAGGGGAAGTTTAGGGTTTTTAAATGGGCCTGCAGGAATAATTTTTTTTTTAAAAAAAAAAAAGGGAAAGGAAAAAGACAAATGTCTTAAAATAATGAGGTGTGAAAAGAAAAAGGTAGGGATGAAAAGGAATCCACATTAGAAAACTGATCCACTAGTGAAGTGAAGTGCACACCTTGTGAATTTTGGAAACTGCTTTGTTGGTTCTCAAATCAAATAATAGGAAGCAGCAAGGTGGCTGCCAATGTATGGTTCCCATACTTTTATTTGCAGTGCTGTGCCTTGAAACACAAATGATGGGATCTCACCATAAATGGGGGCTGAGGTCTTCTCATGAGCATTGGCAACTAATTAAGAAAACACCAAGAGGCAAGAGATGGGTGCAGGTGGCAAGACTTACATCATCCTCTGCATTCTCTTCTTCATTTCTTCTGAGGCCTTGGTGGTGTCTAATGCCCTAAAACCTTCACAAACACAACATGTTGTTCAGCATGTAATTGGTAAGACTGAGCGCTTTACATTTTTTCTTTGTACACAAAAACAATCGATATTTTAGAAGAATTAGCATATAGTGTGTCACAATTTATCTGATAACCTTGACTTCTTTCTGTTGATGAAGGGTCAAGAACGTGTGGGAGAACATGCCCTAGTGATCCGGTTCATGCCCCTAGAACAGGTTGCAGACCTGGTAAACCTGGCTGCGGAAGGCCTCCAGCTCCATGAATTTGGTCTGTTATTCTTATGGTAACTTTGGCAGCTATGGAAGTAATAAAGCAATAAATTGGGTCATCCTCTCTATATGTGAATTCTCACAATTAAGTGGACTCTTGGATGCATGTATTCGTATACTACAGCAGCCAAAAAAACAAAGTGCGGTGTCTTGTTGTAATGGTATGTATATATGAGAATTAATCCAAGTTTCGTTTCAGTGTGGGTTTGCTCTGCCTCCATAATTGATTAATTAACGATAATGAATTCATAATGAGTAGTGTCCTCTCGTGTGTATACACATTGATGTATTATTGGGTTTTAAGCTTTTCAAACCCATCATCTTAGTTCTAATATCAACTCTTGAATTGGGTGTCGACTATTTTATTTGAAACCTAATTTGATGTCCAATAAAAATATGTTAAGTTTTTTTATGATATTTGGCATAATTAATTGTTACTGAAATAACTCATTTCACCCAAACGACTATCACACCCATTTGACATGGAATATTAACGTATTTTATAAAATAAAATAAAAAATAAAATTTACAATAATTTCAACTATTATTATATCATGAAATTACTATTTAATTGTATCATCTTTAATTAAATTATGTTTCTCACCTATTAATGTGATAGTCTAATGCTGAATTTGTTACTACTATTTATATTTATTGTATTATCCACCAATTGTTACCAATATATACTTTAACAATATATTTAAGTAAAAAAACGTATATTGATCAAAACTATGAAGTTGTAATATTTCTACAGATTATTTCATAAATTATGTTACCAATTCATGTAAATTTATTTGTGTATGTTTTAAGCTAAAATAAAACTTCCATTGTCCCTCAATTGATATGTCATGTGAAGATGGAGCAAGTGTGCCTCAATTACTATTTCATGTTAAGACGGAGTAAGTGATGATCATGGCAATCAATGATGAAGGAATGAATAAGAAGGGGAAATTTTGAAAGAAAAATAAGTAAATAAATAAAATAAAACTAAAGGGAAGTTGGGAAAGAAGGTAAATTCAATTTAGGGGTTTTGGGTAAGTGTGTATAAAGGAGATGAACACGAAGAATTATACAATTTGACAAATCCACTTTGATTTTAATATAAAAAAATATAAAAATAATGAAATGCAAAAGGAAAAAGGTATAGATGAAGTGGAATCCAGTAAAGTGTGCACAACTCATGAAAAAATATATATCTAGTAGCGATTAAAGGAAACTACCTGGTGGTTTCCCATTCATATGTAAGGGAGCCAAAGTATGGCTCCAATACTTTGATTTGACCCAAATGATATTACCCTATAAATGAGGGCTGGGGTGATCTTCTTAAGAGCACAGGTAACTAGGTTAGAAAACTCGAGATGGGTGGTGGCAAGGCTTCCCTATTTCTTTGCATTCTATTAATATTCGCTCTTTGCTCTAGTTTGGTTTTTTGGACTCAAAAAATAACACACTATTTATAGATCGAGTATAAAGGCTGAGTAGGTAAGCTTAGCTAATTTGGTGGTTGAAATGACTTGGGTACATTCTTTATTATATGAGGTACAAGTAAATCCACAAAGAACACCATTAATTTGGTGTGATAATTAATTTGAGTACCTTATTGTTAGCTGCAAATCCAATATTACAAGCTAAGATTAAATATATAGGACTAGACTTATACTTTGTCAAAGAGACAGTAATGAAGAAAGAGACATCGGATCAACTAGTTGATGTTTTCACCAAGACAATTTCAAACGTTCAATTTAATTCAATAAGATTCAAGCTCCGAATATAAAATTTCCAACTTTGAGTTTGAGATGGAATGTTAAAACACAAGATTAGTTGATTGAAAATTTCAATTTAATCATAATTAGCTTAGCCAGGTATATAATTTATATTAGTTAAACTTGTTAGAGTGGATTACAAGTTTGTTAGAAATTTTTTGTATACTAGATTATATAGATTTTAGTTTAAAATTTAATTAATAAAATTCTAGAATCCTCCCCTAAACTTTCACTAAGGTTACCTAGAAAATTCTCTTCAAAGTTAGAATTTCATCAACTCATTAGACTATCCACTCAAGTCGTTGCGATTCTTTTGTCGTTGTTAATATTTTATATTATAATATTCTTTTGTCGCTGCAATTCTTGCACATTTGGATTTTTCCCCTATATACTTTTTATTTACTATGATGAATGATGGTTAGCTGTGGTTATTTTGATTTTAGAAATAATTTAAGAAAAATTTTAAAAATAATAATATAAAATTTAAATTTTTATTTGATAAGCTAACCACGACAATTCCTGGAAACACTGTTAAGAAATGTGCTACAATGTGATTATTTAAATGAAGGATGAATCAAAGAAAAATGATTTATTTTCTGGTCATTTAATTGAAGTCATTAAAAGATATTTTTATTAATCATGTGTTTATTTGCCATGGACCAACACTTTTATTGTCTGACCAGCTTTTATAGAGGTTTGCTATCCAGGCACTCTTCTTTTGATTATTCTTTTGTTAATGGAAAGGAAAGTTTAATTGACCTGGAGTCGAGCTTTGTCTTTTTGAATCTGCGCGTGGACTGGACACCACTTTGCATGTGAGAACACACCAAAAGTTTGCAGAAAAAGAGATAAAAAGAAGTGTGATCGCATTCTATGCGGACCTCAGCACCCATCATCGCGACTGCTAGGAACATACAGGCTGTGAAAAGGTAGAATTCTCAGTCTATATATTGACACAAAGAAGTGAACCAATTAGGCGATTAACGTAACTTAAATACAAAGGGCCCGCTCTTGCTCTCTCCACCAACAAGAATATGGAAAAGTTGTATTCTGTGTTTCTTTACGTCCTCTTGATCTCACTCCTGTTCTTCCCATTAACATCTGCAGGAAGGGTACTACTTGATAAACCTCAAAAGGGTATTTTTTACTTAAACCCCACAATATACATACATACATATATATATATATATATATATATATATATATATATATATATATATATATAGATCATTATATGTGATTAAGAATCCCTCATGTACATATATATTACTCAGCTGTGGACCTACTGGTTTTGAAAGGCTTGAAGCAATTTTGATATGATTATGAATTATGATTCAGTTGTGTTGATTCGAATGTTACAGCAGATGATGAGAGTGGAAAGCATAGCAATGGTGGGAACAAAATTGGAGTAGAGGGCAGTCATTCGAGCCCAGCGCACTCTGCCACAGGCCATTCGTCTCCCTTCCACGCAACCCCCTCCAGTGCCAATAAGCCTCTGACTGGTAATTCATTATCCCTTACCAATTTACAATTATATACCACTTCTTTGTTCCATATATATCCTAACCATGGATCACTTTCTATAGACATTGGGGTTTGGGAGCTCTAATTTCTAGATTATCTTTATATTAGTTGATGTTGCCAACTCAGTTAACTCTATAATCATGTATCCAAAGTTGAAAATAATTTTGTACATTTATCGTCGATTTTTGTTGGAATTTTGATTTCCTTGATTATCAGTGTTGAGATCTCCCAGTAAAATTTCAGTATTACTTCTTTTTACAGCTACGTCAGGTATTCCGAATAGAGTAGCATGTGGTCAAGGTGACCCGAACAGTGTTTGTGGACAACAGACTAGGCTCAATCGTTCATGCTCCCAATTTAAACGAATCTGCTAAGAAAGCTGATGAAGTTGAAGCAAAGTGAACAATCAAGGAAAAAGAAAATAATAATGAAAGTTATTGATACTTACGGATGTAACTTTGTTTACAATGTGGAAGGCTTTACCAGAAACTGGTTTTGTGCCTCATGGTGTATGCAATTTGTATATTGAATTGACTTGCAGGACTGTTGTGCTTCATTTTTTCTTCTCTCCTTGTTTGGACAATTCTTGCTATTTGCATTGCTTCGCATGGAGATGATAATAGCACTAGTTGTAATTTGGATGATCTACTTACTGTTGGAGGCTCCTCGGCCATACCCACTTCTAGTACATGTAGTTTTGGATGGCTCTTATTTTTAGCCTTTAATTTGGTGTTGGAATTCTATATTTAAAAATATTTTTATTTTTAAATTTTTTTTTCACATTTTAATTAAAAATATTTATGTTCCAGGATTGGATGGTGGAAAAGCTATTTTGTCGGCTTCCCTAATGCCTTGAGAATAGTAGGGCGTTGGAAACTTATTTCAACCCCACGTTTGGAACAAAAGGCTTTAAAATTATCATTATTGAATTGGAGCATGTAGTCCGAAATTATATCTTTTTGAAGTACAAATGATAACATCAAATTTTTGCAAACTTCATGTCCTCTTATTCTAGCAAACGCATTTGCTTCGATACATTTAGTGAAGTAGTCAATGACAACTAGCAAGATCTAGTGTTATTGGCCCTACAATTTCGACTACCTGTTACAATTGTTGGGTTTTTCCTTATGTGGAAGGTATAAATTAAGAAACCAAAATTTAAAGTCTCTTAAGCCTTTATATAAAAGGGTTAGAAAAAGAATATCTCTTCTTCTTCTTCTTCCAATTTTTTTTGCAGCCACCGGAAGTAGAAAAAAAAAAAAGTAGAAGGAGAAAAGAGAGAGAATGGGAGAACCACCATTTTTTAAGTTAGAGAGAAAAACTCAGTTTTTCTTCACTGTCCAGATTTCATCAAAGGTCCGATTCCACTTCGTTTGTAGGCTGATCAACCTAAAATTTGGAGGAAAGGTTCGTGACTCATTGATCTTCAATCTGAATGGTGGAAATCAAATTTGGAGTTCCTTACGGTCGTATTTTAGTCCGAGAATAGAGCCTCTATTTTGGTGAGTTTTCTATCCGGACAGTTTTGATCATGAGCTCCTATCAAGGTTAATCTGTGGTTCGATTGAGCTGATTTTTGGTGAGTACATTCAAAACTCATTGATCTTCATTCTAAACGGTGGAGATTAGATTTGGAGTTCAGAACAGTTATATTTTAGTCCAAGAACAGTGACTATGTTTGGTGAGATTTCTCCATTGTCTTTATGCAAAGTTGTTGAAATTGTTAAGATTAATTTGCCTTGAGATATGGTTGATGTATGTTTCTAGTTTTATCTAGAGAGAATTGTGTAACTCATTGATTATATTAGTGGGGTTTTTAAGTAGTCTAAGGGTCCCATGGTTTTTACTTCTGACGTTCTTCACGTTAAAAATTGTTGGTGTTCATATACTTGTTGATTGGGTGAATTCTTGTTACTCTATTTGATTGATTCCTATTAGGTTCTCACAAAAGGGGATAAAACCTGATTGTGTATTGTTTGTATTTATCCCATCAGCAAAAATGGTGAAGGACTCATTAAAGATTATGTCTCTCTTGTTGGTTGATGGATGGTTGGGGTGAAATGCTACCCTGCGACACATTTTCTAGCAAAACTCGTCATCTATTTGTATATAAAGCCAATAATAACCCTACTTAAATACCTTGTAAGCCAATCTTCTCCCTTGTAATGATATTGTTGGAAAGTGTCCCTCATTCCTAAATAGTATAATTTTTTTTTTTGTAAATAATATTGTTAATATACAATATTTTTTAAGTTGATATATTATTATAATATTATATTTTCATATGAAATAAGGAAAGTTAATAGAAATATTTTTATAAATATTTTAGATTAAGAAATAAAAATGAATGACCATATGAAATAGATAGAGACACTCGATGGAGTGAGGGGCTCATGATTCGAGTGTAGATACAAAGAGTGGGAAAATATGGGATGTTTTGGAAATCAATAATTATATCTAGTTTTATCTTTTATAATATTCTTTATAATATAATGAAATGATTCTCTTTTATTTGTAAATGTAGGCATGTCTAGACAAAACTACTTTAAAATTTAATAAACCTTTGTGTGTATATTTTATCTTTATGTTTTTTAACTAACATTATTTACATTAAAACTTTCATTGACCCAGTAAATTGCTATTAAAGCCTAGGTTGAAGATTTATAAATGAACCAAAAAGAATATAGCATATAAGATATAATTTGATCCAGATTGTTGGAAAGTGTCTTAAATTCCTAATTGGTGTAAATTTTTTTTTGTAAAGAATATTGTATTGAATAATTTCTAAATTGATATATTATTATAATATTAGATTTCCTAATAGGATAAGAAAAGTTATTAGGAATATGTGTATAAATATTTTATGTCATGGGAGAAAAAGTGATGAGATGAAGATGGGTTTATAAAAGACTATATAAGGTAAATAGAGATATGAGAAAGAATGAGAAACACTTGCTAAAGTGAGGGGTTCATGGTTCAAGGTGAAGAAATAAGAAGCAGAGAAATATGAGATATTTCGGAAACCTAATAGTTGTATCTAATCCTGTCATTTATAATATTCTTCATAAGATAGTGAAATGATTCTCTTATGGATGTAGGTATGTTTGTCAAACCATATTAAAACCCCATCTACCTTTGTGTGAAGGTTTTACTTTGTGTTCTAAAACAATTTTATAACAACTTTATTTGCATTAAAGTTTCCATTGACACAACGGATACTCACAAATTCATTCACTAAGTTCACTCAACAAGTTATGAGCTTCCTAGAGAGAGATGCATTTCAAATACCTAAAATGAAAGTTGGTATAAATTTTAGATTGAATATCTCGCTATCACAAATCTTAATTTTTGTGGTTTTTTAAATTTTTTTATTATTTTTTTTATTAATAAATGGGTGCCTGCAAATCTTACTTATCTATGTCGATAATTTATTACTCTATTCCAACGACCTTCACATAGCTAGGTTGATCAAGAAAATCCACATACAATTGTACATGTTGAAATTAAGTTAAATTAAGAAAGGTGGTTGGGCTAGGGCATCAACATTTGAACTTTCAGTCCTAGGGCATTGAGAAACTGTAATGTTCTAGAATTTAGACGTCAACTCTTTCACTTTCCATTGGTACCGAATCATCCTGTGATGTTTCACTTCATACTGGCCGTAATGCTTACTGTACCTTATAGAGGAGCTATATATGAATTTGCAAGTTGGCTACTTTTACCCATCTAGCCATCTCAATCCAGGCAATTAGAGCTTCTTATCCAGCTTCACTGTCAGAGGTTGGGAATGTTTTTAGGTAAAATAAGGACATTATGTGATTCTTAGAGTACTAGCTGACCAAAAAAAAAAAGATGACAAAGAAAAATTGTCTTTTTTTGTGACCTATCAAAATGAGTTTTCTTTTGTTTCCCACTCTTGTTTATTTGCAGTGGTAAACACTGATATGGCCTGCCTTTACAAATATGTTATATTACTTAATACACCCTTATTTTGAATATTGTTGTGTTCTTGTCTTAGAAATGGAAGACCTTAGTCAAACTTTGTCTTTTTGAATCTCTAGGTGTGGACACTTTACCCTGTGAGAACACAACAAAATTTCCAGGGAAAATAATAATAATAATTAAAAAAATAAAAAGAGATAAAGAAAGTTTGATGGCAATTTACGAGGAACCTAACACTCAGCTGCTTCGCAAGTGCCAAGGAGGCCTGAGAATTGTGTATATATACACTCCAAAGAAGTGAAATAATTAATGCATTTATACCTTACATGCAAGAGCTCTCTTTAAAATCTTTCTCTCTCGATCTGGTAATAAATTAATAATGATAGAAAAGACTTCTTCTGTGTTTCTTTGCGTCCTCCTGATTTCAGTCCTTTTCGTCCCATTAACAACTGCATTATTTAATAATGATAATTAATGATATGTATCAAGTCCCAAAATCTCCTTTCAAAATCAGTTCTTTCATCCTTCCTAAATTAATTAATTTTTTAACTCTCTACAAGCAATTTTGTGAGTATAAAGAAAAGAACAAATTAAAATAAAAAAACTAATTGATTTTGGCTCACTTAAACATATCATTTTTATTTGTATAAAAGATGAAATATTACAAGAGAGCGTTAATTTATTCAATGTTTAAAAAAATATAAAAGTTATTTTGAACTAATATTTTAAAATTATTTTGTGTCTATCTTTTGGCTCGCTTTAATTTATTCTTGGTTTTTTAAATGAGGAACCATGGATTGCTCCAACCTAACTTGGTTTTATATTTAGAAAATCAAAACTATTGAAATTCAATCAATTTAGGCTAGTTTGATTCGATTCGGTTAGCTTTATCAGTTCAATTGGTTTTTTATGCCCCTACCTTATAGTGTGATGAGAAATGATGAAAATTGATTAGTTATTAAGAAAAATTACTTAAATTACATCTAGACTAGGCCTTCCTATATGTTTTGTTTGTTGTAAAGTAGTGAAAATACAAAATATGGGAAGTAATTTGCTCCAAATAAAATCTCTCTCTATAAACTCTTTTTTGCTATAATTCTCTTTACCATTTTGGATTTTATCTGCACTTTTTTATTGTGATGAAAAGATTTCACATATAATTGTCATTAGTTTCTATATATATTTTATATATGAAGATAATCATTACCATATAATGTCATTATTTTCAGTACTTTATCAATACTAAAATAGGTTTTTTTTTCTTAATAAATGATTTTGCATTGTCAAAATTAGTTTTCCAAGTTACCTCTAAATAGTTAATTGTTTCTTTTTTGTATAAATGTTTCTGAAAACAAGTATTATTAGTGTATTGACTAATTATTTTAAGTTAACTATTTTATTTTATACATTTTTATATTCTACTTTGCATATTCCCCCTGTTTTACAAATTGACTTTGAAGACACAAAAGCATTGTTGATTCAGTTCATAAACTACTAAGATAAATATGATTGAATTGTTTGAAGGATAATAACAAATATAAGGTGTATTGTGAACTTTAATTTATTAAGTGTAAAAATTAAAATTTAAAAAGAAAATTTTAAATGGAATGCTTAAGCACTTGCAAAAAGAGCTCACGGCGCTCCTAGCACTCAACCACTCTTGAAGAGTGTTCAAACGCTCATGACTTTTTGAGCATAATTTCTTATTTTGATCAAATTTCAATAATTAACTCTTTTTCTTTTTTTCTTTTTTCAAAATTTGCTTGATCTATTAGGGTTATTCACCTATAAATATACATACTAATTGCTCCATTTGGTACCCCCGCATCCTAAAGCATTATCTCCATGTATTCCTAAGTCACTCAAAATTTAATTTTGCTTGAGTTTGTACATGGTGGTTGATCACATTTTCTCAAAGTCATTGAGGTGTTCACTAAGAAACATAAAGGCGTTGTGTCACAAATATGGAGACAAGTGTTGTTATTGGCCTATGTAAAACTCATGGGAGAGGTATCATCAAGGTTTGGATAAATATGTGTTCTTAATATTTCATAATTAGTGAATTTACTTTTCGATTGATTGACTTATGGTTTTTATGTCTACAAAGTTTTTGAGAGCCTTTATTAGTGATTTTCTGCATACATTACATGTTCAATGTGAGATTAATTGTTTTTTATATTTTTAATTGAATATATTTAATCACAAAACAAATAAAGACTAAAAATTTGATTTTGGTCTATAAAAGGACTATGTTTTCACCCCCTCCTCTAGGTGGTTTCATGAAATAAGACCTAAACTTTCAAATGTTACTTGCAAAAACATTGTCAACAAAAATGTTTTTATCTCATAATATGATTATTTAAAATGTATTGAAGCAATCCGATAAGAAGTCCAAGATGTTACATCTAAAACGTGACTGCAAAATATAGATGTTTGACCAAAATAAGTATCTTAGGAGAAGGTATGAATTAAAGAAATTTTTTTTTTTTCTGATTATATAATTAAAGTCACTAAGAAAGATTTTTTAAATCATTTTTATTTGCCATGGACGAACATTTTATTATTTGACCGGGCTTTATAAAAGTTGTTCATCCAGGCAACCTTCTTTTGATTATTCTTTTGATGTAAAGGAAAGTTTGATTGACCTTGGGTCAAGCTTTGCCTTTTTGAAAGCTTGGTTGATTGATTTTATCAACCCTGTCTGCGTGTGGACTGGACACCATTTTGCATGTGAGAACACACCAAAAGTTTGCAGAAAAAGAGATAAAGAAGTTTGTTTGCATTCTATGCGGGCCACAGCACCAATCATCGCAACTGCTAGGAAAGTTTATATATGCTGTGAAAAGGAAGACTGAGAATTCTATATATTGACACAAAGAAGTGAACCAATTAGGCAATTAAGGTAACTTAAATACAAAGATTATTATTAAAATTCTAGCTATGTCAATCTAAAGTATTTATCATAGAGGTGGGAGACTGGAAGGGACAGAGTGATGGTCCCTTTTTATAATTTTAAATTTAAAAGACAAGTGATAATTGTATGTAATAATATAACAAGTATATTAAAAAAAATAATTACATTTACAATAAAAAGGGTACGGATATACAATAGGTCTCAGAGACTTCAACAGTTGTAATATGACTTTTAGTCAAATTTGTGAAAAAAAAATTAAATACTAAATTTTTCCTAAAAGAGATGTGATTTTTTCAACAATAATTGAAAGTGTGTTTGCAATGGGTATAGGATTATGGATAATTTATGGTCAATAATCTTATTCCTAGCACTTTTTTATATGTGTTAATATTAAGAAATTGAGAAGTCTTTATATAGGTCATAAGCATGAAAAGTATAAGTATTAATCGATATAAGCCCCTTTGTAGCTTAATATGTATATATATATAAAGAGAGAGAGTCTTGTGTGTGTCTCTTGGATCTCTTTGGTTTGTTATCAATTTTTTAAATAAGACCATGAACTGATCTAACTTGATTTTATATTTAAAAACCTGAAATTGTTAAAAATAAATTAAACATTTAATCAGCCCGGCCGATTTAGTTCCAACGTACTTTATCAATTCAATTGGCTTTTTGCACACCCATAATCTAAAGTGTGATGAGCAAGGATGAAAGTTTTGGTAAATTTCACAAAAATTTGGACGGCTTGGAAAGGGAAAATGTGGGTGAAACCTAACAGAGGAAAATCAAAGAAAATTGATTGGTAAAAAAAAAAAACCTTCAAAATATTCAATTAATCAAGAAAAAAAATTGCTAATATGGGGCGCTCTATTTTTTTTTTTATCATAATTATCACTATAATTATTTTAAAAAAAAATCAAAGTTATTGGCAAACAACTAAAATAATAAAAATAATAAAAATAAAGATTTAATATTTTATAAAATATTAGTTTTCAATGATTTAATTTGTAATTAAAAATGTAATAAAAATGTTTCAAAGAAATTGTTTTCATTAAATGAATATAATTGAATTAACAGGAATTTAAGATAATTTGAATAGAAAGTTAGGTAAATATAAATTGATTAACATGAATTTGCATAATATGTGTTTTAAATAATGCAATTTAATAATTAAATTTTCATCCTCATACTTTTAAATTTTATATTTCTTATCAAAGCATATTATTTTATTATCCTACATCACAAATTTCACCGTACATATATTTTTTTTCTTAAAATGAATAATTTTAATATATGTATTACTGTTTATTTTATTTTATTTTTAAAGTTTTTCTTAATATTTATATAAGTTATAATCAATTTTCACATCATTATTTTTGTTTTTGGATTTTCGTTTAATATTTCTGTAAAATAAAGCAACTGATATTTTCATATTTTCCAACATTTTGATGGGCAGTGATGAGAGATTTTTATATATAATTAGTTTATACATACAAATCTGGAAACCCTGCTTTTGATTATTCTAGGCTGGAAAGCCAAGTTTGATTGACCTTTGGTCAAGCTTTGTCTGTTTGAATATTCTTCAAACAGGTTTGGCTTGCTTTACTGCTTTTATCAACCGTGTCGGCGTACCAAAAGTCTGCAGAAAAAGAGATAAAGAAGTGTCATTACATTTTATGCGGGGCCACACAGCACTCAGCATCGCAACTGCCAAGAAAACTCATGTGCAGTGAAAAGGAAGGCTGAGGAATTTTATAAATATACACGCAGAGATAAGCGCACCAATGACTCTTAACTTAATGCGAAGAGCTCTCTCTGCTCGCTTATCCCTCTCATCAATAATGATGATTGAAAGGGTTTATTCTGTGTTTCTTTGCTTCCTCTTGATCTCAGTCCTTTTCTTCCCATTAGCAGCAGCTGGAAGAGTACTACTAGGTACCCCTCAAAAGGGTATGTTTTACTCGTACTCTCAACATCATTATTTGTGATTAGAAGTTTATTTCATATACTGGTTTTGAATATATGATTATGATTCATTTGTGTCGATTCATGTTTTATGGCAGGGGATGAGGGTGGAGACCATAGCAATGGGAGGAGTAAAACTGAAGTAAAGCCCAGTCACTCGGGCCAAGCCGGCTCCGCCCTTGGCCACTCATCTCCCTCCCACGCAACTCCCTCCGGGGTACATACGGGTGCGCATGCAGTTACTTGTGAGTCATTATTATCCCTTGAAACCATCTTAAAATCCAATGTGTTCGATGGCAGACCAACCCAATATTTGTTAATATCAACTAGGAGTCTACTCAGTTTTTGATAACCAGGACTCCTCCGTATATTGGAATTTGGTAGTTTTGATAGTTCTATAGATGACTCTATCTGCAAATATTTTATAAGAATCGACTTTTATATTTATTGCTATTTTAACTTAAATATCTCTGTTTCATCTGTTATACATAAAACAGCCACAGCCAACACGGCCAACAGGGCTGCACAGGTCGCACCATGTGGTAGCAGTGCTGGGCAACCGTTCGGAGCTAATTGTGTAAAACAGCGTAAGCCGGAACGTTCATGCGGCGAAACTAATCGTGACTGCATAAGAAGCTGACGAAGTGGAAGCATAGTGGACAATTTACAAAAGAGAAAATAATAATTATTTTGTAGTATATGAGGTGATGAATGACATCAAATTGAATTTGATTAAATAAAGTAGTGAATTAAAGATGAATTACAGCCTTCCATTTACTCATCTCAAACAGGAGGATTAAATGAATTAAGGCATTTGTAAAGCATATGATATGCTTATAATACAAATCCAAGTGAAAGAAAAAAAAAAGGCTCCAGTTATTTCTTCGATAGTCTCTCGATTGTCCTTTATACATTATATTTCATTTTATTTTATTTGTTGTACACATTTGTTTCTAGTTTTATAACACATCATTGGTACTGAGCTGCTTCAAAGGTAATTTTTCGAACCTTAATTCAAGGTTGTTAATATAAAATAATTTTTTCATATTTCTATAAATATTCATTTTGATGATTTAAATTATATTATATACAATCAGAGAATATAAGGAAATTATTTTACTTTGTCAAAGGCAAAAGTTATGCATAGATCCCATTTAATATCATCATGCTAAGATACTATATACAAATTATTGTATAGTAAGATGTTATGTTTGATTTTTGAAAAGTACTAAGAAAATATAAATAATTGATAAGAAAAATAGTTTTTTTTTTATGTTTAGTTTCATAAAAAAAAAATAGTTTTTAAAAAAATAAATATAATTAAAATTAATAGAAATTTATATATTTTTAACTTATTTAATTTTTATAAAATGGAGGAAAATAAGTAGAATGAATTTAAAAATATATATATATAAAATGACTTTAAACCTAGTTTTTATTTTTCTTCGTTTTTTTCTTTTCTTCTATTTTTTTCTTTGTATTTTCTTTGAAATTTTTTGGGAACCAAACTGTTAGCCCAAGGGTTCTCTTGATCGGGTTTTGATGATAACAAACCATGGTTAAGTAATTAATTGGTTTAATGTTTAAGAATCTTAGGTATAAACTCGAAAATTCATCAAAGAACCAAATGGATACAAGATCGAGACGCTTGGAAGACTTGAGATCATAGGAAATGAATGTAAGATGAGAGCATGAGTGCACTTAGGATGTTTATACCTTTTCATGCATCTTAGAAAACTCGGTTTATTCTTTAAAACTTGATTTTCTTTAAAACCCGAGTTTTATCAAACATACCTTAGGCAAATTGATTCAAAAGTGGCATATTAACTCACCTAAAGACCTTGCCTAAGTATTGGAAAAGAAAGAAATAAAAAAGGATAGGTTTTCGGGGCCAAAAGGCTCAACCGGTCGAGGCTAAGGCCAACCGGTCAACCGGTTGAGGAACCGGTCGACCGGCTGATGTCGTTCGGTCGAGGACCAGTTGAGGAAGGTTAAAAACCTTCTCTCTCCCAGTAGCCTTCTCTTCCCGGTCGAGGTGATTCCTTTAACGGTCGAGGCAACGGTAACCTGTCATGCATTAAATGCTCCAACGGCTAGTGAACCGGTCGACCCCTAGCTCAACCGGACGAGGTTGCCTTTTGCTGTTTTTGACTCTCGAGCTTAGAAACCTATAAATTGAGAGCTCCACTTCATTCATGACTAAGAGAACAATTGCATTCAAAGCCTACCTACCTGTTCTTGATCAAAAAGCTCTCATTTCTTTCTTAGTGCATTAAACCATCACTTGCATATTCTTAGTGCACTCTTGTAAATCATCCTAGCTTTTTCTTGTACTTGAGCCATCCTTAAGCTAGGTTGAGAGTTTCATATTTGTGTAAACTTAGTGTGAAAGCCTTCAAGTGGTTCAAATCTTGAAGAAATTGTGTAAGAGCTCATTGGAGCCGGAATCCAAGTGTAAGAAGATTGAAAGCTTGATTGAAGCTTCAAGTTAGTGGAACCCTCACTCGGTTAGGAGATTGAGGAGAATGGACGTAGGCAAGGAAGTGTCGAACCACTATAAACCCGAGTTTGAATTCTCTAACTTTATCTCTTTCCTTTATTTATTTTGTGCATATATTATTGTGTGGAAAAAGATTTTGAAAAACCCAATTCACCCCCCCCCCCCTCCCCCTCTCCTCCCCCTTTTAGGTATTTTCCTTAATTATTCATAGCCTTTGTTTTATCAATTGGTATCAGAGCTAGACCTCTTGCTTAAGACTTAATCGTCTAAGAGGAAAATGGTTATTCCATTAAGCTCATCTCAAACTGAAAATTGTTCAAAACATAGAGCTCCATTCTTTACGGGAACTGACTATCCCTATTGGAAAGCTAGAATGACTTGGTACTTACAATCAACTGATTTAGATGTATGGGATGTCATTGAAGATGGCCCAACTTTACCCACTAAATTAGTTGATGGAGTTTTGGTTCCAAAACCCAAGCAAGAATGGAATGAACTTGATAGAAGAAATTTTCAATTAAATGCTAAAGTTGTTTTTACTTTGCAATGTGCTATGGATAGGAATGAATATAATAGAATATGCCAATGTAAATCTGCTAAGGAAATTTGGAGATTGCTTGAAATAACTCATGAAGGAACTAATCAAGTGAAAGAGTCAAAAATTAATATAGTACTTGTCCATAACTATGAATTGTTTTCAATGAAAGAAACTGAATCTATTGTTGAGATGATCACTAGGTTCACTGAAATTGTCAATGGCCTTGAAGCATTAGGAAGGGTCATAAATGAATCCGAAAAGGTGATGAAGATATTGAGGTCTCTCCCCTCAAAGTGGCATATAAAGGTCACCGCTATTCAAGAAGCTAAAGATTTGATCAAGCTACCTATGGAAGAACTCTTAGGGTCATTAATGACTTATGAAATCAGTTTGACAAAGCAACTACAAGAGAGTGAAGACAAAAAGAAGAAAAGCATAGCTCTCAAAGCTACAACCAAGGATGAAGAAGATGTTGAAGAAGAAAAACCAAGTGAAGAAGATGATGATTTAGCTCTCATCACAAGAAAGCTCAACAAGTACATGAGAGGTGAAAGGTTTAGAGGGAAAAAGTTTACCTCTAGAAGAAATCCCTCAAGAAGGGAATCCTCATCACATGGTGACAAGGAAAAATGGGAAGAGAAAGGAGATTTGATATGCTTCAAATGCAAAAAGTCGGGACACATTAAATATGATTGTCCTCTCTACAAAATTGAAGCCAAGAGAAGAATGAAGAAGGCAATGATGGCCACTTGGAGTGAGAGTGAAGAATCTTCCAAGGAAGAAAAGGAGAAAGAAGTGGCAAACATGTGCTTCATGGCAATAGATGATCTTGATGAGGTAAACTCTAACTCTAGTGATGAAGATATGCATGTTATTTTTGAAGAACTATATGAGGATTTTGAAAAACTTAGTTTGAAAAATAATTCTCTTAAAAAGAGAATTCAAGAACTTGAAAAAGAACTTGAGGAAGTGAAAGAAAAGTTTTCAATTGATGAAATCTCTAAAAATCATCTTGAAAAAAAGAATGAGATTTTAAGAAATGAAAATGAAATTTTGAAAAAGAAAAATGAATGGTTGACCTCCTCTCTTTCAATTTTCTCTTGTGGACAAAAGTCATTTGAAATGATCTTAGCAAGCCAAAAATGTGTTTTTGACAAACAAGGACTAGGATTCAAATCTTCAAAGAACCAAAAGTATTTTAAAAACTATTTTGTAAAAGAATCCTCAAGTAAATGTCCTTCCACTATTTGTAACTTTTGTGGAAGAGGAGGGCACATTAGTAGTACATGTCCCTTAAGAAATGGTGCTCAAAAGAATTCAAATGCTGAGGTTAAAAAGGTTTGGATTGAAAAATCCAAAGTCATTAACCCTTAAGGACCCAAAAAGACATGGGTACCTAAACCAACTTGAATTCTATTTTGTAGGGCTCAAAGGAGGATAAGTGGTTCTTGGATAGTGGGTGCTCAAGACACATGACCGGGGATGAATCCAAGTTTGCCTTCCTTACAAAGAGAAAAGGAGGATATGTCACCTTTGGAGACAATGCAAAAGGAAGAATCATTGGTCAAGGTAACATAGGTAATGGTACATCCTCCCTTATTGAAAGTGTTTTATTAGTAGATGGTTTAAAACACAATCTTTTAAGCATTAGTCAACTTTGTGACAAAGGTTTTAAAGTAATTTTTGAAGCATCTCATTGTATCATCAAGGATATTCAAAATGACAAAACCATCTTCATGGGCCATAGATGTGAAAATGTATATGCTATAAATATTTCAAAATATGATGGCCATAATAGATGTTTTTCAAGCATGCATGATCAAAGTTGGTTGTGGCATAGGAGGTTGGGACATGCTAACATGGACCTCATTTCCCAACTCAACAAAGATGAACTCGTTAGAGGCCTTCCCAAAATTAATTTTCAAAAAGACAAAGTTTGTGAAGCTTGTAAAATGGGAAAGCAAATAAAAAACTCTTTTAAAAACAAAAATTTCATTTCAACATCTAGACCTCTTGAATTGCTACACATGGATTTATTTGGTCCTTCTAGGACACCTAGTCTAGGAAGAAAATCTTATGCTTATGTCATTGTGGATGATTTCTCTAGATACACATGGGTCTTGTTTTTAAGTCAAAAGAGTGAAGCTTTTTATGAGTTTTCAAAATTTTGTAACAAGGTTCAAAATGAAAAAGGCTTTACAATCATTTGCATTAGAAGTGATCATGGAAGAGAATTTGAGAATTTTGACTTTGAGGAATATTGCAATAAGCATGGTATCAATCACAATTTTTCGGCTCCTAGAACTCCTCAACAAAATGGGGTAGTTGAAAGGAAAAATAGAACTCTTCAAGAAATGGCTAGAACCATGCTAAATGAATATAATTTGCCAAAGTATTTTTGGGCCGAAGCAGTAAACACTTCTTGCTATGTTTTAAATAGAATATTGTTGAGGCTCATTCTTAAGAAAACTCCTATGAGCTTTGGAAAAACAAGAAACCCAACATTAGCTATTTCAAAGTCTTTGGGTGCAAATGTTTTATATTAAACACCAAAGATAATCTTGGAAAATTTGATGTAAAATCCGATGTTGGAATTTTTCTTGGCTACTCAACTTCAAGTAAAGCTTTTAGAATTTTCAACAAAAGAACCATGGTTGTAGAAGAGTCCATTCATGTCATTTTTGATGAATCTAACAATTCTCTTCAAGAAAGAGAAAGTTTTGATGATGATTTAGGATTGGAGACCTCCATGGGAAAATTGCAAATTGAAGACAAAAGACAACAAGAAGAAAGTGGAGAGGATCCCAAGAAATAAGAATCACCTTTGGCATTACCTCCTCCTCAACAAGTGTAAGGTGAATCAAGCGAAGACCTTCCAAAAGATTGGAAGTTTGTTATCAACCATCCACAAGATCAAATCATTGGTAATCCATCGAGTGGGGTAAGAACTAGATCTTCCTTTAGAAATATTTGTAATAATCTTGCATTCATCTCTCAAATTGAACCTAAAAACATAAAAGATGCTATAGTTGATGAAAATTGGATGATTGCTATGCAAGAAGAATTAAATCAATTTGAAAGAAGTGAAGTATGGGAACTAGTACCAAGACCTTCAAATCAAAGTGTTATTGGAACCAAATGGGTCTTTAGAAACAAAATGGATGAAAATGGCATCATAGTAAGAAATAAGGCAAGATTGGTAGCCCAAGGATATAATCAAGAAGAAGGAATAGACTATGAAGAGACTTTTGCCCCCGTAGCTAGATTGGAAGCAATTAGAATGTTGCTTGCTTTTGCATGCTTCAAAGATTTTATTCTATATCAAATGGATGTGAAAAGTGCTTTTCTAAATGGCTTCATAAATGAGGATGTATATGTTGAACAACCACCCGGTTTTCAAAGCTTTAACTTTCCAAACCATGTTTTTAAACTTAAAAATGCACTTTATGGTTTGAAACAAGCACCTAGAGCTTGGTATGAAAGACTAAGTAAATTTCTTTTGAAAAAGGGTTTTAAAATGGGAAAAATTGACATAACTCTTTTCATAAAAACCAAAGAAAAGGATATGCTCCTAGTTCAAATATATGTTGATGATATTATTTTTGGACCTACTAATGACTCTCTTTGTGAAGATTTCTCTAAGTGTATGCATAGTGAGTTTGAAATGAGCATGATGGGAGAACTCAATTTCTTCCTTGGACTTCAAATCAAGCAACTAAAGGAAGGAACCTTCATCAATCAAGCAAAGTATATAAAGGATCTTCTCAAGAGGTTCAACATGGAAGAAGCCAAGGTGATGAAAACTCCGATGAGCTCATCCATCAAGCTTGACATAGATGAAAAAGGTAAATCTATTGACTCAACTATGTATAGAGGCATGATAGGATCCTTGCTTTATTTGATCGCTAGTAGACCCGATATTATGTATAGTGTATGCTTGTGTGCTAGATTTCAATCTTGTCCTAAAGAATCTCATTTAAGTGCCGTTAAAAGAATTTTTAGATATTTGAAAGGGACAATGAATATTGATTTGTGGTATCCTAAGGGTGATAACTTTGAATTGATTGGTTTCTCAGATGCCGATTTTGCTGGTTGTAGAGTTGAAAGAAAGAGCACTAGTGGCACTTGTCATTTCCTAGGACACTCACTTGTCTCATGGCATAGTAAGAAGCAAAATTTGGTAGCTTTGTCAACGGCGGAAACCGAATACATAGCAGCCGGTTTGTGTTGTGCACAAATCCTTTGGATGAAACAAACACTTAGTGATTTTAACTTGTCTTTTGAGCATGTTCCTATCAAATATGATAACACTAGTGCCATAAATATCTCAAAAAATCCTGTGCAACACTCTAGAACCAAGCATATAGAAATTAGACACCATTTTCTTAGAGATCATGCACAAAAGGGTGACATTACACTTGAATTTGTAAGCACAAAATATCAACTTGCCGATATTTTTACAAAACCTCTAAGTGAAGAACAATTTTCCGATATTAGAAGACAACTAGGGGTTATTTCTCTTTGATCTGATGTGTGTATAATGAATTCTTGTTGGAAATGCATTATGATTGCATAAATTTCATCTCATACGCATCATATAGCAATTCCTTAGGAAATAGGTCAATTTTTTACCAAAATTCAAAATTTCCTTGGCATTGAACATAAAAAATTGGGGATTTCAACTGAAAAAGGCAAGGGGAGGATCACGAGACAAGAAAATGCAAAAAAATTTGGAAAATCTGGCCGTTGATCGTTGATCGTTGACCAAGCAGTCGACCGGTTCGTCGGGGTTGGGAATTTAAAAGGCCCTCGCGCGTCAATTTTTTCCACTGTTCTCCACCGTTCCTTGAAGACTCTTCATCTTCCCGCCTTCAAAGACTAGTTTGGGCTATTCTTTGGACCGATTTCAGGTTTTAGAGTGATTTTGGGACAGATTTGGGCTAGGGTTTTGGTTTGAAACCCAGGGTTTCACCTCTTGAAGGCGTCTCCTCTCTGCACCGCACGTCTCAGGGCTGTTTAGCTCTATCTTCAAGGGTCTAGGGTTTCGGGTTTGTGGTTGCATCTTCATCTCTGCTTTCATTCTCTATTTGGACTCCTTCTTCACCTCTTTCGCTTCATTGATGGCACCACGGAGAGAGACGGGCACTTCCAGGGCTCAGGGCAAGCGCCCTGTTAAGCCATCTCAACCCGAGCAGACGGAGGCTTGTCGAAAGGCGAGGTTTGACATGGCACTCTTCAGTTCGAATGAGGACTATCAGCGCTACAAGCAAAAATTTGCTCAGAGGAAAGTCGTCCTAGGGAGAAGTGTCAATTTCTCCCAACTTCAGCACTTTGGCTTTGAGGGGTTGTTCGGACGGATGGGATGGCTGCCCATAGTGATGATCTCTGAGCCGATTTTCCCGACTCTGGTGCGGGCTTTCTATTCTCGGGCGACCTACGGGCTTGGAGGACCCGTATTATCCATTGTGAGATCCGTTTGAGTCCCGAGAGCATCTGCCACATTCTCGACATCCCTTCGGTTGGACTCCGTATTTATGAGGCCAAGGCGTGGCCCACTGTGCCGGGATTTGAGCCTAGAGAGGTTGTTCAGAGGTTGTGCGGACTTGCTGATCCTCAGGGGATGGGCAAACCATCGGCTCACAGCTTGACAGTGACTAGTCGAGTCCTTCACCATATGATTTGTTCTATTCTCTTGCCACATGGAGGACATCGAGACGAGGTCTCCTACCTCGAGGCTTTCATTGTTGACTCGATCCTCACCGGGAGACGGATTCATGTTGGCTACCTTATGATGATGCACATGATCTCCTGTGTTGAGAGCTCGACACGTGTACTCCCCTACGACCGCTTCCTTACCCGTTCTTTCAAGGATGCCGGGGTCGACTTGAGTAGAGAGACAGATTTTGAGGCTCCCACCACTTATGACACGTATGATGAGCAGTCTCTGGGGTGCATGAAGTTCGAGAAGGCACCCGATGGCTCCTGGGTTAGGAAAGCCGAGCGACAGGCCCGGGAACATGATCAGATGCACCCCGGAGCAGAGGAGGAGGTCAAGATCAGAGAGATGGAGGATGGGTTGGACCCTCAGAGGGACTTTGAGCAGAGAGGGCCCAAGGTTGACATTCCACCTCCACATCAGTCAGAGGGCATTCATGTTGAGGCTACCTTCTCCGAGCCTATGATGACTGAGTCGTCCTTCACAGCAGGCCCTTCATCTCAACCATCATTCACCGAGCTACCATCTCAGGCACCTCATGTTCATGATCATGCGCCTTGGATGGATTTCTCCGCGCAGATCAGCTCTCTTGGGACTCGTATGGAGGAGTTTGCCATAGTCCATGACTCCCGCTTCTACTCTATAGAAGAGCATCTCAATCAGTATCAGGTCGGCTTCACATCTCAGTTTGAGCATCTCGTATAGAGGATTGAGCATCTTGAGAGCCGCTAGGAGAGTCAGCACGAAGAGATGATGGCTTACCTCCGTTCTGTATTTCCCCCACCACCTCCTCAGCCTTGAGTTTGTTTGGGATCCCCCTTCGTTTCTTTTTTATGTTGCCAAAGGGGGAGATATTTATAGGATCTAGGATCTAGGAGTCTCTCATGCATGTCATTATTATCATTGTCATATCTATCTTATTGTACATGTGAGATTTCCATATATTTATGATATGATACTTTTATCCATTGATTTTTCGTGTTTTACATTGTTTATCGCTTGATTGATCCATGATTGGTTTGAGGGGGAGATTTCTTTCTCTCTTAGATAACCAAGGTTTGTCATCATCAAAAAGGGGGAGATTGTTAGCCTAAGGGTTCTCCTAATCAGGTTTTGATGATAACAAATCATTGTTAAGTAACTAATTAGTTTAATGTTTAAGAATCTCAGGTATAAACTCGAAAATTCATCAAAGAACCAATTGGATACAAGATCGAGACGCTTGGAAGACTTGAGATCATAGGAAATGAATGTAAGATGATAGCATGAGTGCACTTAGGATGTTCATACCTTTTCATGCATCTTAGAAAACTCGGTTTATTCTTTAAAACTTGATTTTCTTTAAAACCCGAGTTTTATCAAACATACCTTAGGCAAATTGATTCAAAAGTGGCATATTAACTCACCTAAAGACCTTGCCTAAGTATTGGAAAAGAAAGAAATAAAAAAGGATAGGTTTTCGGGGCCAAAAGGCTCAACCGGTCGAGGCTAAGGCCAACCAGTCAACCGGTTAAGGAACCGGTCGACCGGCTGATGTCGTCCGATCGAGGACCGGTCGAGGAAGGTTAAAAACCTTCTCTTTCCCAGTAGTCTTCTCTTCGCGGTCAAGGTGATTCATTTACCGGTCAAGGTCCGATCGAGGTAACGGTAACCTATCATGCATTAAATGCTCCAACGGCTAGTAAATCGGTCGACCCCTCGCTCGACCGGACGAGGTTGCCTTTTGCTGTTTTTGACTCCCGAGCTTAGAAACCTATAAATTGAGAGCTCCACTTCATTCATGACTAAGAGAACAATTGCATTCAAAGCCTACCTACCTGTTCTTGATCAAAAAGTTATCATTTCTTTCTTAGTGCATTAAACCATCACTTGCATATTCTTAGTGCACTCTTGTAAGTCATCCTAGCTTTCTCTTGTACTTGAGTCATCCTTAAGCTAGGTTGAGAGTTTCATCTTTGTGTAAACTGAGTGTGAAAGTCTTCAAGTGGTTCAAATCTTGAAGAGATTGTGTAAGAGCCCATTGGAGCCGGAATCCAAGTGTAAGAAGATTGAAAGCTTGATTGAAGCTTCAAGTTAGTGGAACCCTCACTCGGTTAGGAGATTGAGGAGAGTGGACGTAGGCAAGGAAGTGTCGAACCACTATAAACCCGAGTTTGAATTCTCTAACTTTATCTCTTTCCTTTATTTATTTTGTGCATATATTATTGTGTGGAAAAAGATTTTGAAAAACCCAATTCACCCCCCCCCCCCCCCTTTTGGGTATTTTCTTTAATTATTCATAGCCTTTGTTTTATCACAAACAATAGCTTATATGCCCAAATCGACACTACTAAGTGGTCTAAGAAAGCACAAGATAATATTTCTTTTCTTTTGTGATTAGGAGAGACATGATCAAAAATAGTAATTATAAATAATACAAGAGTAAAAGTTATAATTGGGCTTTAAAAAAAAAACCTATTTTTTTTTTTACAAAATTCAATTCAAATAGCAATTAAGTCGAGCTTTTCAAAAAATATTTTTAGTTTCTAAAAAAAGTCAATTAATAATTTTTAAGGTAATAAGAATAAAAATATTAAGAAAAAATTGATTATCTAATATAAAAAAGTACAAAGAATGATCATAGAAATAAAATTATACTAATTTCTCAAATATATTTGAAATAGTTTAAGCAATGTTCTAATATTTATAAATTAAATAATAATCCATGAAAGAAGTGAACCAATTAGGCAATTAAGGTAACTTAAATACAAAGAGCCCTCTCTTGCTCTCTCCACCAACAATAATATGGCAAAGGTATATTCTGTGTTTCTTTGCGTCCTCTTGATCTCAGTCCTGTTCTTCCCATTAACATCAGCTGGAAGAGTACTACTTGATAAACCTCAAAAGGGTATGTTTTACTTTTACTTAAACCCCAATATATATCATTATTTGTAATTAGGAATCTCTCGTATACATACACATTACTCAGCCAGTGGTGGACCTGCTGGTTTTGAAAGAGCTTGAAGCAATTTTGATATGATTATGAATTATGATTCAGTTGTGTTGATTCGAGTGTTACAGCAGATGATGTGAGTGGAAAGCATAGCAATGGTGGGAACAAAATTGGAGTAGAGGGCAGTCATTCGAGCCCAGCCCACTCTGCCAAAGGCCATGCGTCTCCCTTCCACGCAAACCCCTCCCATGTTGTTAATCCTAGTAATTCATTATCCCTTACCAATTTCCAGTTTTCCGCGCAAGTCTTTCTTGTGATTGTCAATTATATATGAATTAATTGGTTAAAATGTTGAAATAACCCTCATATGCTTAAAAAATAACATATTTTTAACATAAATACCCTTTGCTATTTCAAATATTTACATGTAGTTTTAAATAAAGGGTTATTTTTTCAAGAAAAAAGTGAGGACATTTTTGTCCAAATGAGATCAAAAAAAGATGAGGGGTTAAATTTTTAAATCTGGGTTTTTAATGACCCTATACCACTAGGAGGTATACTATCTTTTCCCTTTTGAATATTTGTTATCATAAACTAGGAGGGTTCTCAGTTTCTGTATATGCCCAATTTCGTATACCTCAACACCCTCAAGATACAAGCGTGTATCCCTTGGGATTTTATGGGAGTTTTAAAATTTTTGGATTATTTCACAAATTGATGTTACCAATTCAGTTTTATCCTTCGTTATATATCTTAAGTTAAAATATCAATTTTTATATTTATCATTCATTTTTGAAAAACAAATTAACTTCCTAGATTATGAGTGTTGACAACCGCTTGCTCGGTTTAATTTCGTTACTTTTTCTAACAGCTGTCACAGGTCCAAAAGGCACGGCGTATGCTGACAGTTTTCCTTGCGAAGGTCGCAAATGCCTAAGAACCGAAAAATGCAACCCAACCAAAGTTCGCGGATGCCGATAAATCTTCAATACACCCTGAAAGAAGTAGAGATTTATAGCTTATGCTTGTAACTTTGTTTAGAAATTGGAAGGCATTATCAGAAACTAGTATTATGCCTCGTGGTATATTTGGCTTGATGGTCTAGTTTGTAACTTTGTTTCTTTTTGGACAATTGTTGCTATTTTTGCATTGCTTGTTATGGATATGGTAATAACAACTGTGATTTGATTTGGATAATCTACATACTATTTAAGGCTCCACAAACGTAACTTTTAGGATAACATGGAGTCCACATAGTTTTTCCTTTCCAATGCAGAAGAGCATTTAGATATCCCTTATCCTTTTCATAAGATAATTAGTTTGTGCCAAAAGCTTTTCCATTTATGGTCCGAAAAAATATATAAATTGTTCCTAAAGGTCTGCTCCTCTCCAATTGGTAATGAGAATTGAAGATATCCTTTCTTCTTTCGTTAATAACATGTTTCAAGTCCCAAAATCTACTTTTCAAATCAATTCTTTCCTCTTTCCTAAATTAATTAAATTACTTTTTTTTTTAAATCTAAAAAATATAAAAATTATTTTGAACTATTTTTTTATAAGTAAACTTAAAAATGCCTTTTTTTTCCTAAAATTTATTTATTTAGTATTCATCAATGATTTAGTAAAGCTTCTTCTCAATAAAAAAAAAATGATAGATAGAATAGTAAATTTAAATGATTAACTAATTATTTTTTAAAAAATAATTGATATAAAATTGAAATTTTTAGCTTACTTTTTAAAATAAAATTCAAACTTGAAAGAACCATAATTATCTTAGAATTTCTTCACTTTATTATGAAAGTAGGATTTGTTTTTATCTTGAAATTCAATTTTTTATTCCTCAAATTGAAATGTATAATTAAGATTATTATTAAAATTCTAACTATGTCAATCTAAGGTATTTACCATAGACGTGGGAGACTAGGAGGGAACACAGTTATGGTCCCTTTTTATAATTTTAAATTTAAAAGACAAGTGATAATTGTATGTAATAATATAACAAGTATATTAAAAAAAATAATTACATTTACAATAAAATGGGTACGGATATACAATAGGTCTATTACAACTTCAACAGTTGTAATATGACTTTTAGTTAAATTTGTGAAAAAAAATTAAATACTAGATTTTTCCTAAAAGAGATGTGATTTTTTCAACAAGAATTGAAAGTGTGTTTGCAATGGGTATAGGATTATGAATAATTTATGGTCAATAATCTTATTCCTAGCACTTTTTTATATGTGTTAATATTAAGAAATTGAGAAGTCTTTATATAGGTCATAAGCATGAAAAGTATAAGTATTAATCGATATAAGCCCCTTTGTAGCTTAATATGTATATATATATAGAGAGAGAGAGTCTTGTGTGTGTCTCTTGAATCTCTTTGGTTTGTTATCAATTTTTTAAATAAGACCGTGAACCGATCTAACTTGATTTTATGTTTAAAAACCTGAAATTGTTAAAAATAAATTAAACATTTAATCAGCCCGGCCGATTTAGTTCCAACTTTATCGATTCAATTGGCTTTTTGCACACCCATAATCTAAAGTGTGATGAGCAAGGATGAAAATTTTGGTAAATTTCACAAAAAATTGGACGGCTTGGAAAGGGAAAATGTGGGTGAAACCTAACAGAGGAAAATCAAAGAAAATTGATTGGTAAAAAAAAAAAAAAAACCTTCAAAATGTTCAATTAATCAAGAAAAAAAATTGCTAATATGGGGTGCTCTATTTTTTTTATTTTTTTTAATCATAATTATCACTTTAATTATTTTTTTTTAAAAAGATCAAAGTATTGACAAACAACTAAAATATTAAAATTAATAAAAATAAAGATTTAATATTTTATAAAATATTAGTTTTCAATTATTTAATTTGTAATTAAAAATGTAATAAAAATGTTTTAAAGAAATTGTTTTCATTAAATGAATATAATTGAATTAACAGGAATTTAAGATAATTTGAATAGAAAGTTAGGTAAATATAAATTGATTAACATGAATTTGCATAATATGTTTTTAAATAATGCAATTCAATAGTTAAATTTTCATCCACGTACTTTTAAATTTTATATTTCTTATCAAAGCATATTATTTTATTATCCCACACCGTACATATTTTTTTTTCTTAAAATGAATCATTTTAATATATGTATTACTGTTTATTTTATTTTATTTTTAAAGTTTTCCTTAATATTTATATAAGTTATAATCAATTTTCACATCATTATTTTTGTTTTTGGATTTTCGTTTAATATTTCTGTAAAATAAAGCAACTGATATTTTCATATTTTCCAACATTTTGATGGGCAGTGATGAGAGATTTTTATATATAATTAGTTTATACATACAAATCTGGAAACCCTGCTTTTGATTATTCTAGGCTGGAAAGCCAAGTTTGATTGACCTTTGGTCAAGCTTTGTCTGTTTGAATATTCTTCAAACAGGATTGGCTTGCTTTACTGCTTTTATCAACCGTGTCGGCGTGTGAGAACACACCAAAAGTCTGCAGAAAAAGAGATAAAGAAGTGTCATTACATTTTATGCGGGGCCACACAGCACTCAGCATCGCAACTGCCAAGAAAACTCATGTGCAGTGAAAAGGAAGGCTGAGGAATTTTATAAATATACACGCAGAGATAAGCGCACCAATGACTCTTAACTTAATGCGAAGAGCTCTCTCTGCTCGCTTATCCCTCTCATCAATAATGATGATTGAAAGGGTTTATTCTGTGTTTCTTTGCTTCCTCTTGATCTCAGTCCTTTTCTTCCCATTAGCAGCAGCTGGAAGAGTACTACTAGGTACCCCTCAAAAGGGTATGTTTTACTCATACTCTCAACATCATTATTTGTGATTAGAAGTTTCTTTCATATACTGGTTTTGAATATATGATTATGATTCATTTGTGTCGATTCATGTTTTATGGCAGGAGATGAGGGTGGAGACCATAGCAATGGGAGGAGTAAAATTCACGTAAACCCCAGTCACTCGGGCCAAGCCGGCTCCGCCCTTGGCCACTCATCTCCCTCCCACGCAACCCCCTCCGGGGTACATACGGGTGCGCATGCAGTTACTTGTGAGTCATTATTATCCCTTGAAACCATCTTAAAATCCAATGTGTTCGATGGCAGACCAACCCAATATTTGTTAATATCAACTAGGAGTCTACTCAGTTTTTGATAACCAGGACTCCTCCGTATATTGGAATTTGGTAGTTTTGATAGTTCTATAGATGACTCTATCTGCAAATATTTTATAAGAATCGACTTTTATATTTATTGCTATTTTAACTTAAATATCTCTGTTTCATCTGTTGTACATAAAACAGCCACAGCCAACACGGCCAACAGGGCTGCACAGGTCGCACCATGTGGTAGCAGTGCTGGGCAACCGTTCGGATCTAATTGTGTAAAACAGCGTAACCCGGAACGTTCATGCGGCGAAACTAATCGCGACTGCATAAGAAGCTGACGAAGTGGAAGCATAGTGGACAATTTACAAAAGAGAAAATAATAATTATTTTGTAGTATATGAGGTGATGAATGACCATCACATTGAATTTGATTAAATAAAGTAGTGAATTAAAGATGAATTACAGCCTTCCATTTACTCATCTCAAACAGGAGGATTCAATGAATTAAGGCATTTGTAAAGCATATGATATGCTTATAATACAAATCCAAGTGAAAGAAAAAAAAAAAGCTCCAGTTATTTCTTCGATAGTCTCTCGATTGTCCTTTATACATTATATTTCATTTTATTTTATTTCTTGTACACATTTGTTTCTAGCTTTATAACACATCATTGGTACTGAGCTGCTCCAAAGGTAATTTTTCGAACCTTAATTCAAGGTTGTTAATATAAAATAATTTTTTCATATTTCTATAAATATTCATTTTGATGATTTAAATTATATTATATACAATCAGAGATTATAAGGAAATTATTTTACTTTGTCAAAGGCAAAAGTTATGCATAGATACCATTTAATATCATCATGCTAAGATACTATATACAAATTATTGTATAGTAGGATATTATGTTTGATTTTTGAAAAGTATTAAGAAAATATAAATAATTGTTAAGAAAAATAGTTTTCTTTTTATGTTTAGTTTCATCAGAAAAAAAAAAAATTTAAATAAATATAATTAAAATTAATAGAAATTTATATATGTAGACCCCATATAGGCTCGTTTTCATTTTATTTTCTAGAGCCCATTCTTTGCAGGTGTAGGGCTCTCAGCAAGCCACGTATCGCCTCCTTGGTGGCAGGTAGTGGAGTTAAGGGATCAATCAGAATGAGACACCTGTCAAGAGATATTCTAAAAGCTGCAGGTCGTTAGTGAGCGGATGAGAGAGGGTGGCGGTTGGCAGAGGTAGGGGTGCTTTTTGGCGGTTTTTGAGAGTGAAGGCAAGGAGGAGGATTGGAGAGAGGGTGGTGTGGTTTTTTTTTTTAGGAGGTTGGCTGTGATATTTTCAGGAGGAAGATTCTTTCTTGAGGGGGGTAGAAAGCTAGAGAGAAAAGGGGAGTGAGAGATTCCAGAGGTGTTCTGGGAGTGAAAGGAGGAAGTTTTTGGCTAGAAGAGAGGTCAGCGGGACAGAGCCATTTTCAGGTTATAGAGGGAAAAGGAGAGCGATTCTGGCAGCTAGAGGGAGAGAGGACGCTGTTATCAGGGAGGAGGAGATATTTTTTGTGGGAGAGAGAAAGAAAAAGCCAGAGAGGGTTTTTCTGGAGGGGACACTGAGATATTTTGGGGAGGCTAGTAACTTGAGAGGCAGGAGAGCTTAGAGGAGTAGATAACAGAGAAAGAAAGTGGCTGCAGGTGAGTTTGAAGATGAGTTTCTTGCTTATTTTGATTCATATACTTCTCATCTCTTTTCCATTTTGGTTCGCTCTACACTGCTCATCTACTTGGGTTGGATAATATGGATTACATGCTTAACTTCGTTGATTTCTGGATCATACTTATACTCTGCTGTTGTTGATCTCATTGCTATTCTTGTGGTTTGGCTTGGAGCTGGCATGACTCTGTTTTATATACACTGTGCAAATCCAGTTTAAGGAATCCCACCTGTTTTGGGGCCTCCTGAAATGAGGCCCTATACGTTTATGTGTTGCATGTTGCCCTATTTGTTCTATCCTCTGTGTTCACTATAATTTCTGCTTTTACTCTCATCCCTATATTCTTGCTGTGATTGGTGGGTTGCTTGATCTGAGGCTTGGTGGAAATGAGTGGAGCCATGCTTGTGGGTTAAGAGGATCGACGAAGAGGAGAAAGAGTCTGGTTCTAAATGGAGGTTGAAGCAGATAGACTTTGGATTTGATTCACATGACGCTGGGTCTTCTGGGTCTACATTTGAATTGAGGATACAGTCAATCCCATCTCCTTGGTGACTGCCCAAAAGAACTCCTGAAGCTACCCATAAAGTTTTCATATGCCAGTAGTAATATTGCTGCATAAGGTAGAACGGAGGAGTCATGCTCCAATATTAAAGACAGAATCAGATACAGTGTGGTCAGAAAGCAGAGGAAAATTCAGAGTTGGTGAATGAAATATAAAGTTGAGGGAGGGGGTGAAAGGTACCATGCATGCCAAGCCCACCGTCCCCTGTCTCCTCCATTATCCGTTAAACTTGATCACCATAACACCCTCACCTGCAAGTTTGTCATTACTTTGCCTAACTTGCTGCCTTCAACCCATTTCTCACTCAGGCATAGGGATCATGCATGCTTAGCCATCCTTCAATCTCCCCTATCCACCGAACTCCTCATACCCATTTTCTCTCACTAACCTACACCACCCATACCACTAACCACATGCCTGCATCCTTCAACACCTCCTATCCTTCATGCCCATTTCCTAACCTTCATACCCCCAATACCTTCATCATCATGCCAACTTGCTTACTTCCTATCAACTCACCATTACACCCATCCTTCTCACCTTTAACCACATACTGAATATATGGAAACAAGTAGACAGAGTTGACAAATTCTTGCCTGGAAGGATGGACAATGCCATAAAGAACCACTGGGACAGTTCGGTGAAGAAGAAGTTGGACTCTCATATAGCATCAGGTTTGCTTGCACAGTTCCAAGGCTTGCCTCTTGTTGGTCATCGAAACCAATCAATCCATCCATCATCTCTAAGGATATAACAGAGTAGCGGAGACGATGGTGGTGCCAAAGGTGGATAGAAGCACAGGACGTTTCGGAATGTAGTCAAGGTTCAACCGCAAATTCCCTTGTGAATTGGATTGCCCTTCCAATTACCTCGAGCCAAATTTCCCACATGAAGCTAGAATTTCTGGAAGCATGGAGCGTCAGTTTAATTCAAATGGGCAACCTGTTATTTCTTCTTTTGAACTGGAACAGGCATCGTCAGGTTTATCATCGCGTTCTAATGGTGTGCAAAGGCGATCTGTGACCATGTGAGTCTTGATGTGAAAACCGAGCTGCCACCCTACAGGTTATTATGAGCTCTGCCTCAGTTATTACATGGAGATTCGAGAAGGGAACCTCCTAAAGCACACTGTAGTGGGTTCCCTGAACGTGGATAGAAGGGTTGATCATAAGCATGGCGAAAATCCCTTACCAGAATTTTATGGGAGCGGCTGGGCATGATGATTATTCGTTGAACGAATGGATCCCAATAGATGCATGCAACATCAGAATACGGGATGTGGCTTTCCACCTTGCGGCTCTTCAAGATACAGCGCACCTGGCTGTAAGAATGACCCCGCCAATAAATGGAATAAGATATGCTGGTTGTAGTCGTTACAGTGAAGCCGATTCTAGATGTGGAGACCCTGCTGGTGCACCCTACGGAAACCCAAATATTCCACTTACATTCATGAATTTATAGTCCCACACTTCCCGCTAGTGGAGTGCATCAAACGCAAGTTCTGCATGAATCCATTGACGTTGTTGGGCAGATTATTCCATGGAATTTCCTACTTCTCACGTGTCATCCTTCTCATGAAGTCCATGGAGGATCCACACCCTGTTTTCGGTGGAGTGCCAGAACTACTTCGACTGGCAAACAGTGAGTCTCATGCATAGCTTCAAGAAGGCGCGACAACTCGGACCTATAACACGACTCCTCAGCTGTGCGAATGACGAGAAGAAGAATTACAGAGGGGTGAACCTGGCTCCCACACTGGAGGTTCCTTCTATAAGCAGACACCCCAGAACTGGAGACTGGTATCCTGCAATTAATAAACCAGCTGGAATCGTCCATTGGCTTAAACATAGTAAAGATGCAGAGAATGTTGATTGGGTTGTGATTTTAGATGCTGACATGATCATCAGAGGCCCAATTATACCTTGGGAGCTTGGTGCAGAAAAGGGCACACAAAGCACCCAAAACCTTAGCAGATGTGAACGATGGTACCCTCATTTCTTATGAAAGGAAGGTTCTGCACCTGGAAATTGCACAGGTCCCAGATGAATATGTCAATGAATTCAAGTCAATCCCTAGTATTATTGAGTTGGATAGACTCAAGGTAGCTGGTGATGTATGGTTTGGGCCTGGTGTTACTCTCAAGGGAAGGTAACTAATGAAGCTAAGGTTGGGGCGAAATTAGAAATACCCGATGGAGCTATAAAGTTGCAAGCAAGGTGATCAATGGCCCACAGGACAAAGGAAACTGTGATATGTGCAGAAGATGGATCGGAAACAAGTGAGAGCGCAGTGTTAGATACATCCCTGAGCCCCTTTCCTATTGGGCCATGCATGGCCACCTCCCCTTTCTTTGTTTAGGCACCTTTAGCATAGCCACCTTATGGCCACGTGACACATTCCCACTTCTTCATCCTTATTCTGTTTTCATAAATAATTCCCTACACTCCCATTTTCCATATAATTTCCCGGATTCTAGTTTTCTTTTTAATTTTCCAAACTCCATTTTTATCAAATAATTTATTTGTTTATTTATTTATTTATTTATTTATTTTTAATTTTCATCTTTAGGATTTTTTTAAATCACTCAAAAATCTCATTTTCAATAAAATTCGTTGTCATTTTCTTCGGCGTACATTTTTTACAACTTCCATGATTTTGAGATGTTTTAAAATAAGCAAGGATTAAATCCCGTAATTCCAAACAATGGAGTTATGGGATTAAATCCATGCAAAATAAAATGGGCTTTGGTGGGGACCCTACATCAATGAATTTTCTTTAAAATAAAAATAAATTTGAATGAAATGTCATGCGTACTATTGGTGGTTATTCCTTTTGTTTAATGATATGAGTGACATATTTTTTATTCATTACTATGCACTAACCCCCTTTTATGATAGCGCGTCGCCGTTTGCTGATCCGGTACGTATCTTTTCTCACTCTAACCATCACCCATATATGCTTTGACTTTCAATATGTGATCATATCGGTATTCATTGTTTCTTTTATCGATTGCCATGTCAGTTTCATTTTATTAATAAAGACCCGACTTTAGGGACTTAGAGGGGTACTATGATCTTTATCGTACCTTCCCGATAAGTAACCTGACCCCCGAGCCCGATCCGATTTTTCATAAACCACTTTTTCCAAAATAAGGAGTCACATTTAGGGTTTTCTTTCTTATTTTGTTTACCCTTTAAAAATAAAATAAAAATAAGTAGCGACTTCAAGTCATTTTCTAATAAATAAAACTATTTTTCAAAATAAAAATCGAGCTCGTCATCGAGTGGAAAACGCATGAATCGAAATGCGGGGTCCACAATATATTTTTAACTTATTTAATTTTTATAAAATGGAGGAAAATAAGTAGAATGAATTTGAAAAAAATAAATAAACTGACTTTAAACCTATTTTTTATTTTTCTTCGTTTTTTTTCTTTTCTTCTATTTTTTTCTTTATATTTTCTTTTAAATTTTTTGGGAACCAAACAATAGCCTATATGCCCAAATCGACACTACTCAGTGGTCTAAGAAAGCACAAGATAATATTTCTTTTCTTTTGTGATCAGGAGAGACATGATCAAAAATAGTAATTATAAAGAATACAAGAGTAAAAGTTATAATTGGGCTTTAAAAAAAAAAAAAACCTTTTTTTTTTTTACAAAATTCAATTCAAATAGCAATTAAGTCGAGCTTTTCAAAAAATATTTTTAGTTTCTAAAAAAAGTCAATTAATAATTTTTAAGGTAATAAGAATAAAAAAATATTAAGAAAATCGATTATCTAATAAAAAAAAGTACAAAGAATGATCATAGAAATAAAATTATACTAGTTTCTCAAATATATTTGAAATAGTTTAAGCAATGTTCTAATATTTATAAATTAAATAATAATCCATGTATCGTTTATAAATTTGTTGTTATGTTTTAAATTTGAATTTGAAGCATTTTTTCATTGTTTTTCTTTTTATATTATAAGATTGAAAAATAAATTAATTAATATATGTATTTTATTTTCTTTATTTTTTATTTTAGAAAATGGAAATTGAACTTAAAAACTAAAAATATTTAATAATTTAAACTTATTTTGAAAGTTTATAGATCTTAATTATGGAAAACTTAGAAGGTAAATATGTGTTCAATTATTTAACTTTTTTCTTTGAAAAACCACTCATAAAGTCTGGCAAAGATTTCATGGATGTAACCACAAAATTAGAGACCATAAAACTATAATCCACTAAATAGGAAGAAGAAATACATAGATTTACATGATAATTACTGTTCTCTAAAACTTATACCCCAAAATTTATACTTAATTTTACATTTACGGCATATTATCACCATATTCTTTAGTGGACTTCTCAATGCTTTAAAAACATGGGAATCTCTCTCATGAAGTTAGAACCTTTTGAGCATTTAGGATTCAGTGTAAAGAATAATGACTTAAAATTTAACTTATTAGATTTAAAATCAATTTAAAAATCATATTTTATCAAAAACCATTCACAAACTTAATAAGAATTTAAAAAAGATTTCATATTTTAAATTCAAAGAGATTTTGAAATATTTTTCTTTTAAAATTCTTAATTTAAATTCTTTTCTAAATTCCGTAAAGATTCGAAAAAATTATTTTTTTTTATATTTTCAATTTTAAAATTTTTCCAAATTAATTTTATTTTTTAGAAAGATTTTTCTTTTTAAATTCTCAATTTAAAATTCAATTCCAAATTATTTTTTATCATTTGAAAATATATTTCTTTTTCAATTCTCAATTTAAAATTCTTTCCAAATTAATTTTATTTCTAATTTCTATAAACGTGCCTTTAGTATCATTATTATTCGCAAATAACATAACCATTCTTACCTATTTAATTTCAAGTTGACTTTGCAACAACCTTAAATCTCAAAAGAGTGTAAATACACAAAGTTATGAACCAAGATTGAAGGACCAAAATTATCAACTTAATCTAAACAACCTAATGCACTAACATATTCAAACTCGAAATAATAAATAAATAAATAAACATAATTGGGAAAAAAGCTCATGATAAGACACCATTATTTAAGAAAGACATGATATGTTGAGAAAAATGTTTTTGTAGGCATTTAAAATAGGAATAATTGTGTTTTGAACCCAATTGGGTTCAAAAATTAAGATTTGACCCATAAAAGTTACATAATTAATGGGAAGAATATAAAATGTAGAGAGACCAATATCCCTTCAAAACTATTTTGAGTATTTTCTATCACAATGTTGGAGAAACTTTTTTATCTTAATTTTTTTAAATAATTTTTATGAAAATTTATTATTTTTAGAAAACTAATTTTAAAAAATATATATTCTAAAAATATATCATTTAAAAAAAATAATTTTGACATATTTTTTATTATTTTTTACATACATAATTTTAAAAATATATATTTTTTAAGATGTTTGATTTTTAAATAATAATAATAATAATTTATTTTTATTTTTTTTGGAAAATGGTGTATTTTTTTTTTTCCAAACCACTAAATTAAATTAAATTTTATTGAGGTTTATAAAAGGAATAAAATTTAAATTAATATTTTTCTATTTTTTTTTTCATAGTCAATAAAGGTCATTTTTTAAAAGATAAAAAATTAATATTCTTCTTCTCAATTTTCACACTTCCTCTACGTCTTGGGTTTAAATAGTAAACTTATATGGACCAAAACTTAATTTTTTTGTCCAACTAGGTCCAAAACACAATTGTTCCTTTAAAATACCATTTTATTTGTGAATAAAATTGGAAATGGTAAATAAAGAACATCATTCAAATAAGAACTTTTGTTAATCATTTCTATTTGCTCCACTTTTTTATGGATTAAGATTTTAATTATCACATGACCATTTTTGAAACATTATTTTTTGAATGGAAAGGAAACTTGATAGAGACCCAATTGACTTGGCCGGGTCAATTGCAAGCTTTTGTCTTGTAGATAGGGATTTGTCCCAATCTAGGAAATGGAGTATGAAGCTTCTCCTTTTCCCATCTCTTATGCAATTTAAATTTAAATTCAACAGCCAATATTTTCATTCAAAGAAAATAAGCACATGGTCTGACCCCAAATTTGGGCAAGAGTCAGCGGTCCTACAAACTAAGAATAACATTACTCAATGAGATTCTAATAAATATCTTTCCCATCCCTTTTGTTTTTCTTGATTAAGCTTGATTTAAGCGTTCTTCTTTTTGCATATTTGGGTAGAGTTTGAATGAAAATTAACATCCCATTTGGATATTTATTTTATTTATCCACTTGTTATTATTATTATATAATTATTTGACGTTAATTTTCATTCAAACTCTACACTTTGAACATGTTTTGCTGGAGAAGTCATACTGCATTTAATTTAGGGGAAGACTCAGAATTCTACGCAGAAAGAGAAAGGGAAGCTTAAAGAGAGAGAAGAGAAGGGATTAACTTACGTAGCTTCCAATCAAGAAGCTAACTCTCTGGTGCTTTATATTATTACAAATCATGAATGATCTTTTCCAGAGGCGGGTGAAAGACCAAGACCTTGACCACTATGAATTTAATGACAACAATGAAAAAAATGGCCCTTTATTTTTCTTCATTAACCTTGAGTCAAGCTTTCTCCTTTTGAATCTTTGAACTTGCTTGCTCAAGTAGTCACATCGCATTTTAGAGGAAGACTGAGAATTATATACATATAAATATATATAGAGAGGGAGAAAAAGGCGCAGGTATTAACGTACGTAGTTAGCTTACAATCAAGAAGCTAGATCTCCGGTGCTGTCTCCAACAATAATATGATGGAAAAGGCTTATTCCCTCTTTCTTTGCGTTCTCTTGATTTTAGTCCTCTTCTTGCCATCCACAGCAGCTGGAAGAGCACTGCTTCAGACAGCTCAAACGGGTATGTATAACTCAATACTCCAAAACCATGATTTGTGATTAAAATTTCTTGTACTTGCTAACAGCCTCAGAAGCCAGCTGTGTTTATGAGGTACTTACCCAATACCCATCCAGTGGTGGACCTCCTGGTTTTGGAATATTGGTAAAGCATTTTTTTATATGATTCATGTGTTATGGCAGAGGGTGAGGGTGGAAACCACGGCGGAAATGATGGGAGTAAAGTGGGAGTAACAGGCAGTCGCTCCAAACCTGCCCCCTCCAAAACTGGAGTTTCATCTCCCTCCAAACCGACCCCCGTCGGTAATTCATCATCCCAATTTTCCAGTTTTGTTGCCAATTCAGTTTAACTCTATCTCCAAATATGTCAAGTCAAAAACCAATATTTATATTTATTGTTATATTAACTCAATTAACTCTGACCCAGAGTCTACAAACAGCAGAAAAGCTGCTGTGTCATGCGGTCAAGGGAAACGGTACTCTGCATGTATGCCCAGATCGATTCCAGCTAAATGCACCACATATTCACGTAACTGCCACTGAAGCTTTTGAAGTTGAAGTAAAGTGGAAAATCCAGAACGAGGAAAACAATAGTGATAATTATTCATACTTACGCTCGTGACTGTAGTTCACAAAGTAGAATGCCCGCCTTACCAAGAAACTGGTTTCTTGGTGTGTGGAAATTGTATGTTTAATTGGCTAGCTGGTTCTTGTGTTATCTCTCTCTCCCTCTCTCACTCTTCCCTGGGAATTACGGCTATATGGAGACCATAATAATAATAATAGTTGTATTTTGAATTGTGCACCACTTTTGAGACTCCTTCGGATAATTACTATTAGACAATGTTATTCATATTTTTATTTACAAAATCAATACTGCAATAATAATTTTAAAAAAAATAAATAAATCAAACAAAAAAAAAAATTTGGAGAGCAAAAAATGGGAATTCCATTATAAATCACCTGTTTTCTGAAGTTCATTTAGCAAAAAATAAAATCTTTAGAAAAAAGAAAGGTCAAAGTAAGTGGCATGGTTGGGGACCAATCTCGAGTCTGCGACTCTTATTCTAAAACAGGTCACAATTTCGAGTAGACTCTTTAACCCAAGAAATGGTTGGTGTGGGCAACTGGAAGTTTATCTTATTTGTGAATAAAATTGAAAATGCTAAAAGACGTCCTCCTCTGAACTGGTAAAAGGAAAATATTTCTGCTAATCATCTTGATTTGCTTCACTTGTCTATGGACATATATTTCACATTTTTATTATGATATGGTGTGTTTAATTCATATATTTTTCTTTGTTTGGAAAGAAATACTGATCGATATGGACCCAATTGAACCCGCGTCAAGCCGTGGAATAGGTCCATTGCTTCACCGCCTACCGTGTGGACTGGAGGCGACATATCAACATCATACATGATAAGAACATATTATGAATATGTACAAATTAAGCAAGGAACGACCAATATATTAATTGTAACTTGCACTTTGATAAGTTTTAAAACCCATGATGGTAATTAATGAGAAAAAAAAATATTTAGTAAAGATTAGTAAACATGATGAAGGATTGGCCTCTTTTTGTGTTACTCATTTCATCTTTATGGTGCAAACAAAGTAAAAAATAAATGGGAGGGTACATGGTTGGTACTGTCTTGAGTTTGTTGTCTTTTTTTCCTAAAATAGGCCATAATTTGGGATTTTGATAAAAATATCTTTTTTAAAAAAAATTATTAAAATATAATAACTTTAAAAACCTATTTCAAAATCTATAACACTATTTAAGACATTAGTTCAAAGTAGGTTTTTGAAGAATATTGAATTGTTGAAGTTGTTCCGTAAAAAAGTAATTTTTAAATTTTATTGGACCCCTGCAAATGCCATATATTTGAAAATATTTCTTGAATTATGCTTCTTTTTTTTTAATTATTGTCTTTTGTTTTCAAAATTCCATGACAATCTGGGGTAGAGTACTCCTAGACGATTGTAACATCATGAAGATCGTAGGCATTTTAAAGATGATAATCATTTGTGAATAAAATTGGAAGTGTTAATCATTATGAAGTGCTTCACTTGATACGGTGTGTTTTATAAATATTCTTCTTGCTGGGAAAGGATAGCAACATGTACCCAATTGACCTTGGGTCTATGTCTTGGAACTGGTCTGCTTTATTGGAGAGGGTGGCGTAGACTGAACAACTTGTCACCGTTATACATAGTAAGCATCATGTGAAAAAGTGATGACCAATATTATAAAGAAAAAATGGCCCTTTATTTTTCTTCATTAACCTTAAGTCAAGCTTTCTCCTTTTGAATCTTTGAACTTGCTTGCTCAAGTAGTCACATTGCATTTTAGAGGAAGACTGAGAATTATATATAGAGAGAGTGAGAGACAAAGGCGCATGTATTAATGTCACGCCCCAAGACCCACTTCAAGGGCGTGACGGTCATTTCACACCTCAAACCCGAAGGCTTAAAGTATAATCTGACCCAAACAATCATATTGTAACTAGATGTTACCAATTACCAAATACCTGTTCAGAGTAGCGGAACAAAATCTAAAATCTTCAAAATTCAATTTCCAAATAACTTCCAAATATCAAAAGATCCAAATGAACATAACTAACAGTTAAACAAAATCCAACATAAAATCCTAAGTCAAATCCTAATGATGACCATTCCTCAGCCTAGCCATCAATCCTTACCCGAACTAAGAGTACCTGAAAAATTTTCAACAATTGGGAATGAGCTCACAGCCCAATAAGGAATATTAATACAATTCATGGATCAAATATTTTCATTTCAAATAGGAGATATCAAATTTTTTTTTCTCATCAAATATCAGAGTTTCAAAAATACCAATATATTCAAAATTCAACCAACTATTTTCATATCAAATTCAAACACTTTCACATAAGATTCAATCAAATCCATTCAATTTTCATTACTTTGGTTATCAAATACCAAATGCCCAGTTAGGTGAGACTTTTCAAATGGGTGGCTAGCCTCAAATTGTTCCTGGTGGACGGAACCAAACACTACTAGTACTAGTAACCTCTAACCAAACCCCTAGAGGCTGGGGTCCAAATCAATTACATTCCCACCATGAAATGTAAAGGTCAACTATTATATCCCGTTGACAAGGCCGAATAGTCAACTATTATATCCCGTTGACAAGGGCCAAATAAACCAAAGTGATGTTTTTGTTCAAGTATTCAAATTTACACAACATAATATCTCCATATTTTTGTGTCATAAATAAAACAAAATATTCCAACATAACATTTAGTGCAAAACAATTTGATCCATGCACGGTAACAAAATATCATTTTCTTTTCCACAATTCAAAATAACATATAAGATAATTTAATTTTATAAATATTACATTAACTTCCCTTACCTCAAAAGAAGTCCTTGAAAGCTTGGGAGAAGAATAATTCTGAAAAAAAAATATAATCTACTCTTCACCTAATATAACATAAGAGAAACAATTATTACTATTTATTTATAATTTAACTAATCTATTCCTTATTTAAATAAAACTAATAAATTTCCAATTTGTTTATAATAACACATTACTAATTTAATTAAATTACAATTTTATTTCATTATAAAATTCTATATATATATATATATATTTTGCTAAATCTCTCATTCTATTTAAAAAAAAATATCATTATTACTATTATCTTATTCATTAATCTAAAACTAAATATTATTATTTTAAATTAACCAATTCAAAAGCCACTAAACCATTACCTAGTTGTCTCGGGTACACCAAACCACCAAACCAAAAAGCAAGTTTTTTTTTTTTTTTTCCATTGCCATCATCATATTCATTATATATATATATATATATATTAAAGGCTTCCATTTGCTTCCAGTACACGTACGGCCCCCATTTTATTTTTTTTATTTTCTTCCTTCCAGTGCTATGCACACGCGTTCTCCCTTTTTTTTCTTTTTTTTTTCTTTTTTTTTCTTGTTTTTTTTTTTATTTAACCCTAACCTAAAATCGAAATATTCCAAGCAATTTTTTTTTTATTTTTTTATTTAATAAAACTTAAGATCTCCCAAATTCCAATACTAAAATCAAAATATTAAATTTTCACTATTTGATATTAAAACGAATTAAAAAAATAATCTAACCCTAATCTAGATTTGGGGTTTTCCAAAAAAATATATCTAATGCGTTTGAAATTAATCAATGAATCTAAAATATTAAACTAGGGGTTAGAATCTTACCTATAGAGATCTGTTCTTCAACCCTAAAATCTGACTCCAACCTTACGTTCTCTGGAATTCTGCGAACAGGAACTCTATTCAGAAAAGAAGGGAAAGAATAAAATTTCTAATTTATACCTAGGGTATTTATTCGTAAAATTACACTTTTACCCATCTTCCACTTTATTAAATTAATTAATCAATTAATTAAATTATTAATAACAATTTCATAAATTACCCTTAAAAGAAAATGTCTGGGCGTTACATCCTCCCCTCCTTAACAAAAGTTTAGTCCTCTAAACTTGACATACCTGAGTCTTGGAATAATTGAGGATGTTTTTCTCTCATCTCTTCTTCTAACTCCCAAGTGGCCTCTCGGATACTATGATTGCTCCACTGGACCTTTACCAACTTGACAACAGCATGTCGTAGTACCTTATCCATCACATCCACAATTTGAACGGGTACCTCTTCATAGGTCAAGTCCTCAAAAATTTGAATAGGCTCCAACTCCACAACATGAGAGGAATCATAAATATACTTCCTCAAGGTTGAAATATGGAAAACATTATGAACCTTAGACAGGCTTGGGGGCAAGGCTACTTTATATGCCAAAGTGCCTACTCTTTCTAATATTTCAAACGGACCCACAAAACGAGGACTAAGTTTTCCTTTTCTCCCAAATCTCATCACAGACTTCATAGGTGAAACTTTCAAGAACACATGATCACCCACCTCAAACTCCAAATCTCGCCTACGATGATCAGCATAACTCTTATATCTACTTTGAGCTGCTTTTAATCTTTCTTTGATCAAAGCAACTTTTTCAACAGTCAACTGCACAAGTTCAGGGCCCAAAAGTTTCCTTTCTCCAACATCATTCCAACAAATAGGAGATTGACATTTCCTACCATACAATGCCTCAAAAGGTGTCATCCCAATGCTAGCTTGAAAACTATTGTTATAGGCAAACTCTACTAAAGGTAAATGATCATCCCAATTACCTTGTAGGTCCAAAATACAAGCTCTCAATAAGTCTTCCAAAACCTGAATTACCCTTTCTGATTGGCCATCAGTTTGAGGATGGAAAGCAGTACTAAAACTCAACTTAGTGTCCAAAGCTTTTTGTAGACTATGCCAGAATCTAGAAGTGAAACGAGGATCTCTGTCAGACACTATAGAAACTGGTACTCCATGCATTCTCACAATCTCCTTCACATAAAGAGAAGCTAAACGATCTAAAGAAAAGTTGACTTTCATAGGCAAAAAGTGAGCAGACTTTGTCAACCGATCAACAATCACCCAAATAGCATTATTACCCCCTAAGGTTCTTGGCAATCCTATCACAAAATCCATGGTAATATGCTCCCACTTCCACTCAGGAATAGCAAGTGGCTGTAAAGACCCTACTGGTCGCTGATGTTCAGCCTTCACCTGTTGACACACTAAACGCTGAGCCACAAATTGTGCAATATCACGCTTCATACCTGACCACCAATAGTTTTGCCTCAAATCCTTGTACATCTTTGTCCCTCCTGGGTGGATTGCAAACTTAGAACAATGAGCTTCCTCTAAAAGCTCCCTCCTTAAGTCTTCATCATTTGGGACACAAAGTCTAGTCCCAAATCTCAAGATCTCATCATCTGACAAAACAAAATCAGGCTTACTGCCCCTCTTAACTTCCTCCATAACTTGCACTAATCGGGAATCATTCTTTTATAGGGTCTTAATTCTCCCAACTAAGTCTGGTTGTACTCTGAAATTTGCTACAAGTGCTCCTAAGCCCATAACTCGAAAGTGGACTTGTAAACTCCTCAACTCTTCAAGTAACTGCCTTTGACAGCCTCTAATAGCTGCTAGAGAACCAACTGACTTCCTACTCAAGGCATCAACTACAACATTCGCCTTCCCAGGATGATACTGAATAATACAATCATAGTCCTTAAGTAGTTCAATCCACCTCCTCTGTCTCATGTTCAATTCCTTTTGGGAAAATAAATACTTCAAACTCTTATGATCTGTGAATATCTCACAAGTTTCACCAAACAGAAAATGTCTCCAGATCTTAAGTGCAAAAACCACAACAGCTAACTCCAAATCATGAGTAGGGTAATTCTTTTCATAAGGCTTCAACTGTCTAGAAGTATAAGCTACAACTCTCCCATGCTGCATAAGAACACAACCTAAACCCTGATGAGAGGCATCACTATACACCACAAATCCTCCTGAACCTAAAGGGATAGTCAAAATAGGAGCTGACACTAATCTATTCTTCAACTCTTGGAAGCTACATTCACAATCATCAGACCACTCAAACTTAACTCCCTTCTGTGTCAACTTAGTTAAAGGTAGGGCAATCTTAGAGAACACACAAGCACCTTGTAGCTGATCAAACAAATCATCAATCCGAGGAAGGGGATACTTGTTCCTCACTGTCACCTTATTCAACTCCCTATAGTCAATGCAAAGTCTCATTGAGCCATCTTTCTTTTTCACAAATAGAACAGGAGCTCCCCAAGGTGAAACACTAGGCCTAATAAAACCCTTGTCTAATAACTCCTGAAGCTGAACTTTCAACTCCTTAAGCTCCACAGGTGCCATCCTGTATGGGGCCTTAGACATAGGACCCGTTCCTGGTACCAGATCGATGGTGAACTCCACCTCTCTCTCTGGTGGCAAGCCAGGCAAATCCTCTGGAAAGACATCAGGATACTCCCTTACTATGGGTATGTCTTCCAACTTCAAATCACTTTCATTACTCATCACACTTGCCAAAAATCCTTGGCAACCCTTCTTGAGCAAGCTACTAGCTCGCAAGACTGAGATCATACGCAGTGGTCTGTCCACATGCTTCCCTTCAAAGCTAAACTTAGGCTGACCAGGAATACTAAATGTCATTCTTTTCTCAAAACAGTCAACAGAGGCATGGTAGGAAGCTAACCAATCCATCCCCAAAATCACATCAAAATCCTGAAGGTCAAGGAGTACTAAGTCAACTGGCATTTCCCTATAACCAATCATCACAATACAATTTCTAAGCATTCTACTGGCCACAACAGAATCTCCCACAGGAGTAGCAACAATCAAATCAAAGTCCATGCTAGCAACAGGCAAACCCAACAAACCAGCAAAAAATACTGAAACAAAAGAGTGTGTTGATCCAGGATCAATCAAGACTCTAGCAAATAAGGTGTGGATTCGGAGAGTACCTGTCACCACATCAGAAGTGGCCTGAGTATCTCAATGAGTCATAGCAAACACCCGTCCTTGGGCTTTGGGTTTCTGTTTATCCTCCTTATTTTCCTCTTTAGGCTTCCCAATGATGAACTTCCTATTCTCTGGACAATCTCTGATCAAATGTCCTTGCTTCCCACAACCAAAGCAAGCTCCAGTCTCTCTATAGCATGGCCTATCCCCATGCTTCTTACCACAAGTAGGACAAGCCCCATCTAAATTCTGCGCTGCCTTCCCTTTATTCTGATTTTTTCCTGATGTGGACCTTCGCTGTGCTTGATTACCATGAGCACCATCACTCCTATTTCGCTCCCTTTGCTGTTCTCTATACTGATGAAGCTCCTCATTATCTTTCTCTACTATAAGGGCTCTATCAACAACCTCTGAATAGACACCAAGCTTCAGAATAGATATCTTGTTCTTCAAATAAGGCTTCAATCCATCCTGAAACTTTAATGCCTTTTCCTCCTCTGTAGCAATCAACTGTGGAGAAAAACGTGATAACTCTGTAAATTTGGCCTCATACTGAGCCACAGTCATATCCCCCTGTTCCAAACGAATAAACTCTCCCACCTTCTGCCGCCTAACACTGTCAGGGAAATACTTCTTGTAGAAAGCCTCCCTAAATTGTCTCCATGTTATGGGTCCCTGATCCTCCAAAAGTCTCCTAGTCATACGCCACCAATGATCTGCCTCTTTATCTAACATAAAAGCTGCATAAGAGGCTTTTTGCTCCTCAGAGCAATCTATGACACCAAAAAATTTCTCCATCTTAAGGATCCAAGCCTCTGCCTCTGTGGGATCTGTAGCACCAGAAAAGTAAGGAGGACCCAATTTCTTGAAGTCATCAAAAGAGCTACCCCTAAAAGATGAAGACTATCCCTGAACATTAGTCCCAACAGCTCGAGCTTGGCGTTCAACTAAACCAGCTAGTGTCCCAAGATACCTATAGATCCCTTCTGCACTCACAGGAGACAAACCCTCAACTGGAGGTACATCGTCATTAGCCTGACTGTTTTGTGAAGAAGCTGCTCTTCTTGGTGGCATGATGTCCTAAAATAATAAGGCATAACTAAATTAGTCACTAAAGAACCAATTAGAAAATTTTCCAAATAAAAAAAGAATTGGAATTTATACTAAATGAAACTAAAACTTAAACAAATGCGTCACTCATCTATCCCTAATCTAAACCAATTCAAATTCCCATCAAGATCAAAACCTAGTGCTCTGATACCACTCTGTCACGCCCCAAGACCCACTCCAAGGGCGTGACGGTCATTTCACACCTCAAACCCGAAGGCTTAAAGTATAATCTGACCCAAACAATCATATTGTAACTAGATGTTACCAATTACCAAATACCTGTTCAGAGTAGCGGAACAAAATCTAAAATCCTCAAAATTCAATTTCCAAATAACTTCCAAATATCAAAAGATCCAAATGAACATAACTAACAGTTAAAAAAATCCAACATAAAATCCTAAGTCAAATCCTAATGATGACCATTCCTCAACTTAGCCATCACTCCTCACCCGAACTAAGAGTACCTGAAAAATTTTCAACAATTGGGAATAAGCTCACAGCCCAATAAGGAATATTAATGCAATTCATGGATCAAATATTTTCATTTCAAATAGGAGATATCAAATTTTTTTTTCTCATCAAATATCAGAGTTTCAAAAATACCAATATATTCAAAATTCAACCAACCATTTTCATATCAAATTCAAACACTTTCACATAAGATTCAATCAAATCCATTCAACTTTCATTACTTTGGTTATCAAATATCAAATGCCCAGTTAGGTGGGACTTTTCAAATGGGTGGCTAGCCTCAAATTGTTCCTGGTGGACGGAACCAAACACTACTAGTACTAGTAACCTCTAACCAAACCCCTAGAGGCTGGGGTCCAAATCAATTACATTCCCACCATGAAATGTAAAGGTCAACTATTATATCCCGTTGACAGAGCCGAATAGTCAACTATTATATCCCGTTGACAAGGGCCAAATAAACCAGAGTGATGTTTTTGTTCAAGTATTCAAATTTACACAACATAATATCTCCATATTTTTGTGTCATAAATAAAACAAAATATTCCAACATAACATTTAGTGCAAAACAATTTGATCCATGCACAGTAACAAAATATCATTTTCTTTTCCACAATTCAAAATAACATATAAGATAATTTAATTTTATAAATATTACATTAACTTCCCTTACCTCAAAAGAAGTCCTTGAAAGCTTGAGAGAAGAATAATTCTAAAAAAAAAATATAATCTACTCTTCACCTAATATAACATAAGAGAAACAATTATTACTATTTATTTATAATTTAACTAATCTATTCCTTATTTAAATAAAACTAATAAATTTCCAATTTGTTTCTAATAACACATTACTAATTTAATTAAATTACAATTTTATTTCATTATAAAATTCTATATATATATATATATATATATATATATATATTGCTAAATCTCTCGTTCTATTTAAAAAAAATACCATTATTACTATTATCTTATTCATTAATCTAAAACTAAATATTATTATTTTAAATTAACCAATTCAAAAGCCACTAAACCATTACCTAGTTGTCTCGGGTACACCAAACCACCAAACCAAAAAGCAAGTTTTTTTTTTTCCATTGCCATCATCATATTCATTATATATATATATATATATATATATATATATATTAAAGGCTTCCATTTGCTTTCAGTACACGTACGCCCCCCATTTTATTTTATTTATTTATTTTTTTTTCTTCCTTCCTTCCTTCCAGTGCTGTGCACATGCGTTCTCCTTTTTTTTCTTTTTTTTTTTTCTTTTTTTTTCTTGTTTTTTTTTTTTATTTAACCCTAACCTAAAATCGAAATATTCCAAGCAATTTTTTTTTATTTTTTTATTTAATAAAACTTAAGATCTCCCAAATTCCAATACTAAAATCAAAATATTAAATTTTCACTATTTGATATTAAAACGAATTAAAAAAATAATCTAACCCTAATCTAGATTTGGGGTTTTCCAAAAAAATATATCTAATGCGTTTGAAATTACTCAATGAATCTAAAATATTAAACTAGGGGTTAGAATCTTACCTATAGAGATCTGTTCTTCAACCCTGAAATCATCTTACCTATAGAGATCTGTTCTTCAACCCTGAAATCTGACTCCAACCTTACGTTCTCTGGAATTCTGCGAACAGGAACTCTATTCAGAAAAGAAGGGAAAGAATAAAATTTCTAATTTATACCTAGGGTATTTATTCGTAAAATTACATTTTTACCCCTCTTCCACTTTATTAAATTAATTAATCAATTAATTAAATTATTAATAACAATTTCCTAAATTACCCTTAAAAGAAAATGTCTGGGGTTACAATTAACGTACGTAGTTAGCTTACAATCAAGAAGCTAGATCTCCGGTGCTGTCTCCAACAATAATATGATGGAAAAGGCTTATCCCGTCTTTCTCTGTGTTCTCTTGATTTCAGTCCTCTTCTTGCCATCCACAGCAGCTGGAAGAGCACTGCTTCAGACAGCTCAAACGGGTATGTATAACTCAATAACTCCAAAACCATGATTTGTGATTAAAATTTCTTGTACTCGCCCATCCAGTGATGGACCTGCCGGTTTTGGAATGTTGGTAAAGCACTTTTTATATGATTCATGTGTTATGGCAGAGGGAGAGAGTGGAAACCACGGCGGAAATGATGGGAGTAAAATGGGAGTACCACCCAGTCACTCCAGCACTGCCCCCTCCAGAACTGGAGTTTCATCTCCTTCCAAACCCACCCCCGGCAGGATTTCTTATGGTGAGTAATTCATCATCCCAATTTTCCAGTTTTGTTGCCAATTCAGTTTAACTCTATCAGCAAATATATGTCAAGTCAAAAACCAATATTTATATTTATTATTATATTAACTCAAATACCTCTGACCTACTATATACAGCCGCACTACAAAGAAAACCGTACGCACGTCCATGCAAGTATTATAATAGATGCAAACGTGGTAACTGAAGAAGTCCAAGCAAACTGGTGAATCCAGAAAAGGAAATCTCTAGACAGTTATCACTTAAGCTTGCTGGTTTCTTGCTGTTTGAAAATTGTTGCTATGTTTCATAGCTCCCTCTGGGACGATGATAATATATAGTTGCATTTTAGATCATCCATCCACTTTTTGAGACTCATTCACCTTACCTACTGTTACAAAATTATGCATGTAAGTTATGATTAAATTACAATGAAGTGGTGGAGAGAGGGGAAAGGATGAGTATCATGAATCATGATTTAGTAAAACCCCCAGTCTTCTAATATTCGTTTAGCAAAAAATGATCATTTTGTCTCAAAAACAAAAGAGACGAGGCCCAAAAACGGTGGGCGCGTATGGTCGGGAGTTGGGACCACCTTGACTCCTGACTGCTACTCTGAGCCAGCCCACAATTTGGGCAAAATGGGTCGTAATAGCGATGGACAAATTAATTAAACTGTCTCCTCTTCCATGCATTTAAAAATATGAAAAATCATTTAAAAAATTTTGACATCATACATAACTGCAGAGTATATCTTAAGAAAAAAATAAAACGAAGAAATTATTTTCCATATTTTAATTTCAAACAAAATTGTTCCCGAAATTAATTAAAACTTGTTTCTCAAAAACAGTTTTGAAAGAAATATTTTTGAAAATATTTCCAAAAAGTACCTTAGATTTACTTCATTTTCTAATGTATTGGCATTTTTATGGTCTGGGATGTCTTACGGGTATATCATCGTTGGTTGGAAATTAAGGCTGGTGATATTGACCCAATTGACCTGGTGTCAAGTCTTGGAACAGGTTTGCTCCACTGCATAGCGTGTGGACCGGAAAACTTTATTTCTTAATTAAAAAATTATAATGAATATATTAAATAAGATAAAAGAGAAATCTTGCTATTACAATTTTTTTTTTTTTTATAAGATTCGAACGTTGACTTCCTTATATTTCAGTTCAAATAATTGTTACATTTTTCAAAAATTTTACTTTTTAGTTTTTTAAAATCTTTTTTTAAAAGAAAATTTTTAAAAATTTTCTATCTTTGAATACTTTTTAAAGAAATATGCAAGTTAGTGTTCATAATTGTATAAAGTTTATTTGGAAATCTTTAATTTTGTTTTTCAAATTTTTACTCATTCATTGATAAAAAGTATGGGGATTATCATTTGAAATTAGTATAAAAATGAAAATAATATTAAATTTGATTAAAAGTTTATTATTTAATTTAATTCGTATAAGAGACAAGAAAAGTCTTTTTAAAAGTAGTGATAAGACGAAGAGTGATGATTTTGAGTCATTATTATTAGAGGGGCAAAATACTTCCCCGATAGGTTTTGAGATAAGTGTGAAGGTGTATCATATTTCTAGACATACAAACTTATCCTCATGTCTTAAAATATGAGTGTATTTTGCCACTAATAATTTATTTTCACCACAAATATTAATCATCTTTAAAAGATGGTTTTAGTAATAAAAAAAATTCATTGATAAAATTAATTAATTACGAACTTGTTGCAAAAAAAATTTCATGGCAAATATGTAGTATATTTATTGTACTATTTTATGCTTAAATCATAATGAAGGACTTCTCTAAATTCATGTAAGTCTTATTTTTTAATTATAAAAATGAAGTTTTTAAAACTTTTTCAAAGTTTTGCAAAAAGATTTAAAATGAAAAAAAAAAACTTTATCATTACTTTATAAGAAGTAATCATAAGAGAGAATTTAAAAATTATGATGTTAAAACCTTTTGCAATGCGCATGTGGTATGGAAACTTGCGAGAAAATTCCCGAATCACCATAGTAAAAGTCTTGGAAAAGATCGGAGAGATGTGGTGTACTGTTTTTCCATTTTTAAACCTAAAAAGGTCAAACCAAACCACACGTAATTTTTTTTAAACACCCTCCTTTAATTTTCATTAACCTTGAACATGCGTCTTGAAGAGATCACATTGCTCTATATATGGCTAACAAATTACAATCAAGAAGCTAGATCTGTGGTTCTTTCTCCTACAAGAATATGATGGAAAAGGCTTCGGCGTTCTCTTGATTTCAGTCCTCTTCTTGCCATCAACAGCAGCTGAAAGAGCACTGCCTCGCTCAGACAGCTCAAACGGGTATGTATTACTCATACTCCAGAACCATGATTTGTGATTAAAATCTCTTGTACTTGCTAAGAGCCTCAGAAGCTAGCAGTGGTGTTTATGAGGTACTTACTAAATACCCATCCGGTGGTGGACCTGCTGGTTTTGGAATGGTAAAGCATTTTTGATATAATATTTCATGTGTTATGGCAGAGGACGAGGGTGGACACCATGGCAAAAATGATGGGAATAAAATTGGAATAATAGGTAGTCACTCGAACACTGCCCCCTCCAGAACTGGCGTATCATATCCTTCGGAACCCCATCCCCATCCGAAAACGTGTAGATTATAGTGAGTAACTCATTATCTCAAACTTCCTGTTTTGTGTGCAACCTATCCTTATATTAAACACTAACTCATTATCGTATCTCAAAGATGAATTTTGGTTTGTACCAGTATTGGGAAACCTTGTGAGGAAATGGAAACCATCCCTGGGAAGCACCTTGAAATCCAGTGTCGTCCAATATCTGTTTCCATCAACTACAAGTCTTCTCAGTTTAATCCTCGATATTTCTAGATTATTTTGTAGATTTATGTCACCCACTCAATTAAATCTTATCTGAAAATATTTCAAGTCAAAAATCAATTTTTTTTTTTTTAATTATTTCAACTCAAATATCTCTGTTTGATCTACCACAGATGCCATGCCATGCTACAGTTACCAGGAATGCAAAGCAAACTGAAGAAGTTGAAGCAAAGTGAAGAATCCAGAAGAGGAACTCTGAGTATAAACGCTTGTGACTTATGTTTGTAGGCTGTAATTTTGTTTACAAAGTGGAAGTAAATGTTCACAAATAAGTTTAAAAAAAAAAACTATAAAAACACCATGTTTCCTGTTTTGTTGTTGTAACACATATTTTCCCCTTTTTTTTAATAATAGAAAAAATGTATTAAAAAACTTTTTTTTTTATATGAAAATTTAAATAGTAAATAGAAAAAAATTTTAAGATAACAGCAAAAACATAAATTTATATATTTTTCTTTAAAAAACAAAAAATATATATATGATATAATATAATTTAATATTTTTCTTTAAAATATAAAAAATAAATATTATTATATAAAATAATATGTATTATAAATATTATATAAAAAATGTAAATCAGGTTTGAGTTAGGTTCAAATTGTTTGAACCTTGGCCTGAGTCCACCTCAAATTGAACTTAGGTTGAAAAAACCTAACCCAAGTCTAATTCAAGTATTGAAAACGTTAGTCCAAGCCTATCCAAGCATCCAGTTGGACTCAGGTTGAATCAGGTCAACCCACCCAAGTTGTAACCCCAAGTGGATAGTTTTTACCTAAATTTAGGAAATCTGATATTAAAATGGTTCGCCAAGGAAGAAAAGTGACATTTGAGCTACTAAAAGGAAATTTATTATTTTTAAAAATAATTAACAACGGTTGTGTGAACAAGCTCTAGTACTTCGTCATCCACAAGTGATTGCAATAATTTAGAAATAAAAAACCATCCATACTCAAAAAGTACACAAAATTTTAACACAATTCTAACAATCATACTTAGACTAATGGATGAAAAAAAATCATTTACTATATAATAAAGAATTTTCAAAAAATAAAAAATATATTAACTATTAAACCCTAAAACATATAAAGTTTTTCTATTTTGTATTTACAATTTAAATCATGAGTCTTTACTCCATGGAATATCCCTTACTCCACTGAACATTCTATTTTTCTTCATATTTTACATAAAACACAGTAGCTTTTATACAAAAAGTATAAAACTACTTTATCCTTAAAAATTCTTATTTAAGGTTGTAAAAATGCTTAAATATTTATTTTTTAAAACAATTCTTAAAAATTATTATCTTTTTAATATAAATATCTAATAGTTGTTATATTTTGTATATAAATTATTACTATTAAAAAAAAAAAGTGAATCCAAATGATACTTAAATGTACAGCTTGCTAAACCAATGAACTTTTAGGAGTGTACAGGATAAAGACCATTGAATTAATGGAAGGTCTTAATCCATTAAAGTACTTAAAATTTTAGAATCCTGTCCTCTAAGCCACGGCTCTGCATGAACAATTAAACTAAACATTAACAATCAATCGAAACCATGCATGCAAGCACAAACTTGTTGACAAATATTTATGTTTTATTTCATTAGGCCAACCCTAGTAATTAGTAAGCGCAGTGTTACATTGACAACACCTAAAAAAGCATCCAACCACAAACTAATATTTCATGGCTTCATATAGTTGAGCCCCTCACACCACCCTTATATGCCTTCACCAACTGTCAGTGCTTCGCTGCTGATTTCCCACCTTTTGCCTATATAATCATACATTACAATGATAGTGATTAGACCATTTATTTCAACCCTCAGTATTAATTTATTTTCCTACTTACATGGGACATTGAGATCATAACCCATATCAATTTGAAAAATTCCATACCTATGTATCGATTTTGCTATATGTACAGAAAGGATAATCCTTTTAAGATGTGAATCAATAGTATAAGATCAAATTTAGTTAAAAACCTAGAGCATGCCATATGTGGGTGCGACATATTTACCTTCTTTTTGGGCTCCTGAGACTTCTGGGCGGGCTTCTTTGGACCTGACTTGGAGGTTGGAGCTTTGGCTGGGCCATCACCAGCCTTGGCAGGCTCCTTCTTCACGGGGCCGAAGAGTTGACTGCCAGCAGGTTTCTCAGCCTTCAACGATGCCATTCTCCCCAAGAAGTTAGAGAAATGCTAGCTTATCTCACTTGCTGGACTCAACTGTAATCTCCTCCCAGACGTAGCACCATATATATAGCTGAGTTCCAAGACTGTGGAGAGGAATTTGCATCACAATTATGTTTAAAAGATTTGAAGGGAATGGTGCCATTTAATCTCAAGGGAATAGGAATAACTCCCTGCCACAAGCACAAGCACCAGCACCAGCACCAGCACTTTGTATCAGATGCTCTACTTACCCATATTCTTCACTCATCTTATTGGCCAATCTTGAAGCATAGCATCTTTCAATCTCTATGACCATTTCCTTCATTATTCGATCGGTTTTATCCCAATTGGATGATTTTATGACGTGGGAAATTTTCCTTTTCACCATTTTTTTTACTGCTAAAAATTTGAAAAATATATGAACAAAAATTAGCACCCTTTTGAAATTATTGCAAGTATCTTTCACTAATTTATGATCCTCGCTTTCAGAATCTATATCTATCTAGCTTTGATAAATTCCTTTTTCTTGTTGAAGGCTGTAAAATCAACTTTTAAAAACAACCAACTGGCAGGGATCTAAATGGAGATGCTTGCAGGTCCATTATGGTTGGGCCAGTGGGAAGCATCAAACGAATCTCTTGATCTTTCTTCCCTTGGTGTTATTATTAATTATCTGTATATGATGCAAGAACGTATTCCCATTATCACACAATTCTTCAATATGATTTTAACCTTTTTTTTTTTTTTTAAGCCCTTTAGGAATAACTTTTTGCTTTGATTTTATTCATAAGGTGAAGAACAAGCTAAAATCTTATATTTTTTAAGGACGATATTCGTAATGAGATAGAGGATGGTAAAATATAAAATAGATTTGCGTAGAGATTAAAATAAAGTTTTTAACTAAAGCAAAAAAAGTCTGTTCAATAACATTTTTTAAGATAATTTTTAATTATTTTTATGAATTTTTTTTTTTAAGAATTCAATTATAAAAAAATAATTTTCTTGATTTATTTATCATGAAAATATTGTACACTTACGTATAATGTAAAAAATTTTAAATATTCTTCGTATTTTTAATTATTGATCAAAATATTATATAAAATTCTCCAAAAAATATTGTTTTGTATTAAAATTTATAAATGTTTAACCTATAAAATTGCTTTTAAAAACAATTTTCAAATAAACTCTAATAGTTTCTATCTTCTAAATTCCTTTTTAAATTATAATTTCTTTTAGCAAAATTATTAAAATATGTGGAAAACTTTTATGGAAAAAAAGTCACTTCTCTAAAGTGACTCCAAATATGACCTAAGTGCTTTTCTCCTTCACAAAGGCTGCTTGGCTGGTGAAACAAAAGAGGCCATAATGGACCAAACGAGCATGAGAACAATAATGGATCAAACATGTCTTTAGCAGCTCTTATGGGCCTGCAAAACCTGGCACAATTGAAATTGCGCCCTTTCGGCCCAACTCTACTTGGATTGAGAAGTCAATTATTTAAGGCTTATTTGGTAATGATTTTGGAAAGTATTTCTATCTAGACTTGAAAACAACTTTTTTTATATAGAAAAATTCTTTTTAAAATTACTATCAAATAAATTCTCAGTTATATTAAAAAGAATCACCGGGAAAAGCACACATTCGTGTAAATAAAGTGGAAGTTAAGAGGCCCTTGAAAGAAGTTAAAAAGGTTTCTTATCCCCTCAAAGCTTTTATATATGTATTAATTAAGGTTCTATTTGGTAATTATTTATATATATATATTTTTTAAAATAAAAAATAGTTTTTTAATCTTAAAAATAGAAAATAGAGTGCTTTCAAATAACGCGTTTTAGTTGTTTTCACTTATTTTATAAAGACTATTTAAAAAATAATTAAAAATAAAACACTACATATAATAAAATTTATTTTAAAAACAAGAAAATAGATTAAAAACATTTTACATTCTCAAATAGACTTTTGTTTTCAAAAAATAGTTTTCAAAAATTATTTTTTAAAACTATTTTTAAAAACAATTTGTAAATAGAACCTAAATATTTAATAAATTTAAAATATATATTTTTAAATTTTAGAGAATTGCTTGAAATGATTTTTAGATAATCATTAGTTCATAATTTTTGCAAAATTTACCCTTTTTTTTATTATAATACATTATAGAAAACACAAGGGATTATCTTTAAAAGCATTTCTAATAAAAGTGAAGCTAATAAAAACACCATGGTAAAAGGATTTTAACCAAAAACACTCTCAAACAGCTAGGCTCAAAGGAATGAGATCTAGCCATTCAATTTTACTTCTTGTCTTTCTTCAAATATTTTCTCAGTGCCCAAACAATTTTGTCAAAGCCAAAGGATTAAAACGATCAAAACAAACATATTTGCTAGCAAATATGTCGTTACTTGAAGGATGGTTTTTGTGAGATTGATCCCATATTCAATATTCCCATAATTTTTCTTGTCATCAACGTCCAATTGGCAATTAGGAGGAGATCATTAAGGTCCATGGCTTGCAAGTTGCAATTAATTTGATGTCCAAAAGAAATTCTCCCTCAACCATCTTACAGACTTTCCCTCAAACCAAACAACAATTGTAAATGACAAGCTCAACTTTAATATAAGATTTTTATTTCATTAGAACAAGCCAGAAAAGAGATACATAGATATAGGTGCCAAGCCTGTGCTTTCTACTATTTAATAGAAGTAACTACCACGGATCTAACAGCATAATGGACTTTCGTAAATCACACTAGTGCTGCCATTTTTAGTTCTTCACTGGTGCAGGCTTGCTAGCCGGTGCCTGTCACAAAAACAATGAGGAAAATATCAATTGAGCTTCATAATGTGAAGCATTACAATGTAAGAGCTATATATATATATATAGATATATATACTAGTACCTTCTTGGGCTCCCGGGGTTTGTGCTCGGCCTTCTTGGGGCCAGGCTTGGAGGCCGGGGTGGGAGGGTTGGGGGGGTTGCCACTAGGCTTGGCAGGCTCCTTCTTGACCTGCCCAGCGGGTTGGGTAGTGAGAGGTTTCTGAGCCTTGAGTGATGCCATTCTTCACACTGTCCTCTTCACAAAGAGAAAATTGAAATTAAGCTACGTTCCTGGCCTCGAGTGTTTAGCTCCTAACAAAGACATCCATTTATAGTTGAGTTTGGAAAACTCAACGTGGAATTAGAATCACTGAACAAGGAAAAAGTATTGCAGAGATGATGGCATATGGCATGTGGGAATGAAATAATTGAAATGGTGGCCTCTTGAAAGATGCTGTATCAGATGCTGTGGCCAGGCATATTATCTTGTGGATATTATTGAAGCCCTCAGGCCTATTCTAAAGCATGCACGCATGGATGATGTTGAGACACGACTGGTGAAAAGTATAGGCACTTTGGGCTTAAATTTGATGCTATATATGGAGATTTTTTAGGGCCTTCTGTGAATACCCTCTTGTGTTTTCCCTGTATAATCTGAATAATCTAATATTCCAATTCCAACCTTCTTCATTTATGGGGCAAATTAAAAACACCATTTCACTGAGTTTTATCCGGGTAAGGGTGAATTTTGAGGGAGCTCATCAATACAACAAACTGTAGGGCAACCCAGAAGAGTGCCCATTTTTTATTGCTTATTTCTCCATCTTGGTTAAATTTTTACATGAACTAAGGGCAGATCCCATGGAAGGTGTCCCTTGAACTTGAAGTGGAGAATTGTGTGTTTAGTAAGTAAGAGTGAGACTTAGTTCTTATGAGTGAGTTTTTTATTGATCATGTGCTCATTTTACTTGTACAACCAAACACAATAATAAATGAAAACAGAATGAATTTCATATTCCCATGCCCCATTCTAACATTCAAACATGCCCTATAATTGAAGTGTCCAATTGCATAAAATAATGCACAAGGGTTGGTGGGAGATAGATTCAATCCATCAAACTTTAGGACTCTCCCATCGTCACTGGTTTGAAACAAATAGATACATTAATGAACTTGATGTAAGTATAGCAATAACCTGGCCCGGATGAGGTTGATCTTGTTAAGGAATCATCCAGAATGCAAGAATCCCTTTTAATTAATTGTTGGATATTCCTACTTCCATAAAAAAACAGGGGCTAGGAACACCTTGAGTTTTCTTTCTCTGTCATAGTTCAGTTTCTTGTTTATGATAGACAGGAAAATTTCTTTGGGAATAATTGATAGATTGATCAAGTTGAAAATTCAATGTTACTGAATGACATAATTTCAGACGATTAGAATCCAATTTCATTAATCTGAATTGGCTAACAAGGTACTAAAATCACACTTCTGGTCATCAATTCATGACTACTTGATCACATTAGAGAACATCTTGATAAGTTTCTTTAGCTTCAGTAAACTTCAGTCACCAGTCTGGGATTGTTAACTGTCAGTGATGTTGCCCCATCCTCAATGCCGCATAAGCCAAAGCCCTATATCCCACAAACATTACAGTCAAGGCAGCCACATCCCAAGCCCAATGATCAATACCCAGATACTTTATAGCAGGAAATTCCCACACCTTGCAATGCATCCTCAACCCACACTCATAAACCTCATTTTCTGCGTACTGCACTCCCACTAGAAGCTTATAACAGTAGTGACTAAAGGAGATGTACTTCAACCAAGCAATGAAAGGTGGGATGTGCTGAATGTAGTATCCTCCTGCTAAAAGAAACACAAGCATGGTCACAGAAGCTAAGGCCGTGCCCTGTTTCACGTCCATTATAATGGCACCAAGGGCTAGTCCTAGCCCTTGAGAGACTAGCACATTGTATAGGATGACCAAGAGGGTTAGCACAAATGTAAGCAGGGAAGGCTTGAGACCACCCATCCAATATGCGATGGTTACGAAGATAGTTGGGAGCACAAGTTCCATAGGCAAGTCACCAGCCATTCTAGCAAAGTAATATGAGGAGAGACGGTACATGCCCGATGAGCGTTCTCTTATTAGCATTGGCCGCTCCTGAGGGAATGTGAATATGGCATTGAATAGAGGAAAGAAGCCCCAGAATATGGAGAAGAAAAAGAGAAGTCCCACCTGTCCATAGTCCATCACCACCACCACAAGAAGAGGAATATAAGAGACTAACTGAGATATTCATCCTTATTTGAAGGTTAAATACTGCTATTATGAAAGATGGGCCAGGGTCACAATACCTGATCTTGTATGTGGGAAGTATCAGAATGCCACCACAAAAGCCCCGAAAGAATTGAAACAGACATGACTTGAAAAATTCTCAAACCAGAGTAAGATTCATGTTTCCTCTCTTGCAAACCCCTTCTTAGCAACACCTTGAATTGCTCCCACCAGCTGGAGGTCCATTGATTCTCACAACCTGCAACGCCCTTACTGATCAATACAAACTTCTATGAATCCGCTCAATGCATTCTTGGACAGCCCATGAACTTGGTAACATTCAATGGGATGCAGAAAGAGAGAGAGAAGAAATTTCAGTTACCTCTAGATGACAATGGTCCCGATGCAGACCCATCTGAACCATGAGAATTACGATGGATCTCAGCCCTCATGATATGATATAGGCTCTTCTTGTAAGATGATATCAGGGCCTGTTTGATGGAATTTTGATCATCATGATGGTCTGGTCTACCATGAAAGTCCTGTTGATCATCCTTTCTCACATCAGGGGCTACACCTGCAATTTTGAGTATGAGGATGACGTTTGTTCAATAGGCGAAGGCCCACCACTAAAAATCAATCCAACTCCAACAATTACTTTTTCTAGCCAAGAACAGCTGAATTGAAAATTTGAGACATGCATATAAATGATTTAGCAGAAACTCATTGGATTTGCACGGATTAAACAGTTCTGAGATCTCCAGGATCCAACTAATAATTAAGTGGGCAAGGACCCAAGAAAGTAAAGTGAAACAGTCCAAAAAAATGTTCACTGTGACACTACAGTTATTAATATCGACAAAAAATACAAAAGATTTACTTGAAATCATTGGCCTCATCCAATCTGATCACCTTTTTTCACCATATCTGGCAGAATCATCCAAAGTTCAATGTATGAATTGATAGGCAAAAGAATTGGAATTGTTTTTAGAGAAATGGAAGTAGTTCAGGATTCTCCACTTTTCTTTTCTTTTTTCTTTTATTTTTTTCTTTTTCTTTTGTACTATTTCAAACACATATGGAAGGTTCACCCTCTGCAGCACACGTTTCCTATAAGATCAAAGAAGCTTCAAGTGACTTGCCATTCAAAAAAGATTACTCTTAAATGAATAAAGCGTAAAAAGTTTTTCCAACCACTTAAAAGCCACCAGATTTGTGGGAACAGTGAATCATGTCAAATCAATTTGACAACAAAGGAAAAGATTAGTGATATTGTTGAAGTCATTAGATACATTGTTGGTATTTCTGCATTATTTCCTTAAGTGATAACAGTATTAAATAAAAGTAAATCCTTAGATATCAAAAAAACTAAGAAAATTTTTCTTTTCAAATATATATTAAGAGTTACAAATGTAACTAAAAGGATTAGGTATTAAACCGACAAGCCCATGTGCAATAACCATAGTGTTTAAGACTAGATCTTCCTATTAGCCCATATGTCTAATCTTATCCCTAGACTTGACTTGACTTAGAAGTACCATTTTTTATGATAGACAGCCATGGAAATCAGAAAATGGTTAGCCACTCAATTGTTTATCGAAATAAAAGGAGAACAACGCATTCCAGCGGCATTGATCAATAAAAACCATACATTTTTCACTTTGCTTCTTCAGAACAATTTATACCAATCTATGATGAAAAATCAAAGAGTAAAGATTAGCAGAAAGAATTACTCACCATTAGCGAGATCAAGTAGAAAATCAGCAGGGTTCAATAAGCTAAATCCAGGCAGGTAACCAATTGTGCCGAAGTACTCCAGAACATTAGCAGCATTTCCACTGTAAATAGGACACCCTTCTGAGAGCACCACCAGTTTATCAAACGTCCTATACAGCCTGCTTGAAGGCTGATGAATGGTTGTAATCACCGTCCGCCCGCCTTGTGCCAGTCCCCGAAGAGTGGCCACTATGCGGTGAGCGGTGGTTGAGTCGAGCCCTGAAGTGGGCTCGTCCAGCAACAATAGGCTGGGGTTCACTAGCATCTCCTGCCCAATACTCACCCTTTTGCGCTCACCACCCGATATCCCCCGGAGGAGAGGACCCCCTATGACACTGTTCCTGCATCTTGTTAAGCCAAGCTCCACGATGATCAGCTCAGCTTGTTCGATTTTTTCCTCTCTAGTGAGCTTTTTCGGGAGCCTTAACAAGGCCGCATATGTTAAGGTCTCGAGGACGGTCAGGTGAGGGTAGAGTACATCATCTTGTGTGACAAACCCCGTCTTCCGCTTCATGGAGCTTGAAAATGGCTGCCCGTTATAGGTTATGTTACCTGAGACTTTCCCCGGTAATCGGCCAGCCAGAGCCGTGAGGAGAGTGGTTTTTCCACTGCCTGATGGACCCAACATTGCCAGCAGTTCACCTGGTCGAGCTATTCCGCTCACCCCATTGAGCACAGTGCGACTTTGCTTGGGCTCAGGTGACCCAAAGCAGCTGCCTTCGGTGCTTCTCAACTTGATAACATAAACCACATCCTCAAACTGTGACACAAGTACATAATATACATAGATATTAATCGCATGGTTAAAATTGAGTAAATTATATTCTAATACATGTATAGTTGTCTGATCATATAATTGCATGCTGGAATTAATACCTTGAGTGTCACAGGACGTAATGATTCACGTAGAATCGAAAATTGAGGTCTGGTTGTTTGCTGTCCGTCAGGTGTTTGATCCTCTAAACACGGGCTCACATTACTCGCTGGCTCTGCAGCATGAATTGTGACATTCTCGATCCGGTTCGCCCCCAGAACATTAGCTGGGTCACCGGTGATCCTGGTCTCCTGCTCAGGTGGCATCATTTGAAGAACTTAATCCAACAAGAGAGAAGCAATAAAGGAACAGGGAGATGAAGATGGAGAAGAGAGGAGAAAAGATGTTAGCAAGGAAGGAGAAGCATTAATAGCAGGAAAAATAGAGAAGATTTGAGGGTCACATGCAGAGAGAGGCAATATGAGCTTTAAAGTGAAGAAGGCACGAGAAGCAGACTTGGGTGTGAGTCATGATATAGGGGTTGGGTCTGGGCCTCCTGGGGGTCTAAGGGAGATGTATGGATGTGCTACAATGTCTCTTTCTACCTCTCGTGTACGCGTGTTTTGGACATCACTTACGGTCCTTCCTGTATTTTCGGACCCACTTAGTGGATGCTGCTTAGTATTTCCAGGACATTGCTCCATTATCTTAACCATTTCATCTATATGTACACCATCTTCAAAATTAATTAAGCTTCAAACAATATTAAATACTAAAAGTTCAATTTTAGTACATTATTAACAGAATCAATGGATATTTATCTTTCTGCTTTTCTCAGTGCTAACATATATATATATATATATATATATAGATAGATAGATAGATAGATAAATATATAATTTGATTTGACGAGAATTGAAGGCAATTATATAAGCAGAATTCAGAGAATTCATGTTCAATGGTGCGCATATTGCCAACCTGCAAAAATCTCTATTGAAATATATTATATACACAACTGGGCATCCTCATGCTGGACCCAATAGTACTTACTATAATTGGCTTTGCTATATTCCTAACATATGTATTTTATGGTTATAAGTTTGGAAAGAAAATATACACTAGTTCAAGGTGCCATGTTCTTCCAGAGACAAAGTAATTCAAAAGAATACGAATAATTTCTAGTTGGAATTGATATATATATATATATATATATTTTTACTCATTCCCAATCTCAGATCTGGCAGATAGCATATGGGCAGTAATTTGATTGTATAAATTCATCAATTTATTATATCTCCGATGAGGAATATTCACTTCTACTTGTGGGTATGGTAATCCATGAATCACCCTAATCTCTCATTAAAATATATGCATTAGCCTTGTTTTTTAAGAGATTTTTTGTTACACGAGTCTCTGATTCTTGAGCGCAGCCGTGCAGACCATCCAAGAGGAGTGCTACTGGGGCCAGATTTGACAAGAGGAGAACACGCACAAAGAACAATGTCATATGTGCTTGATAGGCCCAAAATACAGTACTGCGCATCCTAGATTTAAAAATTTTAGAGAGAAATGTTTTGGTATAAGAGGAGATGATCATATGGGCAACAATAATGAAATGAAGTGAAGGTTATTATCATCATCGTCATCCACTTAGTTGTGGACTGAAATAAAACTCCAACCAACCCCATATATTTTCTCCCATCCTCTCTTTATTTCTTGAAGAGGAGGAAGAGTATCTGCTTTTTTGGGGCCTAAGGGAAAAGTGAAGTGCTGGTTCTTCATGCCTTTTCTATGTGTCAAGCGCCCATTCAAAGCGAAGAGATAGTGGCTGAGATTGTGTTTTGTTTCCTATAAAGGGCTTGGGTGGAGGTGGTGTCACCATCATTGAAAGGTCGCGAGATGCTTTTGTGTGGAATCAACAGACAGCTGTTGCCCGGGTGCTGTAATTATATACATATATTAATTCCTCTAACCCAATGCGTGTTAGCCAAAACTATTTTATTGGATCATATTTAATGGGTTTGGAAATTATGGAATACACGGAGACGAATCATTCTTAATAGCTTGCTGCATCTTCTTGCTCAATTTATATTCTATTTTGATATTTTCTACTATATCTTTCTCCCAAACCAAACAAATCTGTACGTAGCTTCAAATGGAGAAAAACTATGGGTTTTATAAATTGTTTCATCTGCATTATCAAGTATTAAATACTAGCTCGAATGCCTTGAAATAAATCTACATATTGAGATGAAGACAGCAGCAGCATGATGTTGAGCTGAGGAATCGAATCATGGGTTGGTCAGGTGATGGGTTCTCTAGGTGAAATGTGTGTAGCCTTTAGCATTTGATTACGATATATAAACCAGCCAACACTTTCATGAAAGATGTCATCAATAAATCGCATTATCCCCTAATTCCCTCAACTTTCCTTAATGAATTTGTGTTCATTTCTTACACGAACTCTTACGATTTACTGTACTCAATGGATAGATTCTCAGCCTTATATTCTCCAAGTGTCTATCCTTTGTTTGAAGGTAAGTTCAAAGACATTTCCTTTTTTTCCACCTCGCCATCACTCAAAGGTATGTAAGCTTTTTCACGTTGCTTCTGACCCCGTGATAGTGCCTTTTTTTTTTTTAATAACATTCTTTTTTTCTTTTTGAAAAAATTAATACATCTTTATCATACGCAAGCTTAATGTGATTGGCTCAACAGGATCCGTTTTCTAACTTTAAATGAGATTTCTTTTCAAATTAATTGATGAGATGTTACTATCGAGCTTATGTCATCATAATTATTTACCCAGAAAACGAAATTAAAGATCATGTTTACTATAAGCTTAAAGATTGTTAGGCCCCAGAACAGCAGTGCTACCACTGCTTTTTGTTTCATATCTATATGTTTAATTTTCATTATTTTATGTAGTAATAATTAATGACCCGCAAAATAATGGTTACTTGGCTAAAAATATTAAACTTTCATTGAATTCAAACCAAGGAGTGGAACCCCATGATCATTTTGTAAAGCAAAAGTTTCTTTCTCTGTGCATAAGCAAGATTTTTTTATATATATATATAAACCGAAGAATATTAAACTACTGTTTTGCAAACCATATGATATTCTAGTCTATCACAACAAGTGATGAGAAAACCATTGAAAGAAAAGTGTAGGGATAAACATGTACGGATCAACTTTAATCTTTGGAACACCACTAAGAAGAGATTGGTCCATGCCCATTTCATTCAATTGTGATTTGGTACCCCATGGCCATTTATCATTGTTAGGATATGCATGATTCTTCCCAAATAAAACATGGAAATTTAAAATGGTATTAAAAAGGTTTCTGCATGGCTAAAAATTATGTGGAAAGGGACCAATTGAACCATGTGATAAAAGTTTCTATATTAGCACCTAAATATTTAAAGTTGGCATGTGAAATTCAAGCATCTGCTCTTATCCTAATGGATATGTATTTCGACATGACAAACATATGATCTGTTAACCATTTTCTATGTCACCTGCTAAGGAATAAAGAGCCAACCCAATGTTCGCAATATATGGTCAGTGATGGGTTCTTTTTTGGGTGAAGGAGAAGTTTGAAGAGAAGAGAGAGTTAGAATCAAGGTTAAGGAAACGTACACGAAACCATATGTGGAACATGGAAGGAAACATGTGGGGAATGACCGAGAAAATGTTTTGAATTTCTGGGAAAATGCCTTTGCATTGGCCTGCCAGCCACTAGCATTCAGTCCCAATCCCATTTGTTCCGCTCTTGTCCTCGTCATTACCATCTTTTAATGATGTTTCCCAATGTTCCCTTGATGTTCCTTGCTACTTTCTTCTTTCTATCCTTTCTTTAAAATCAATTTTAGTGGCCATTTGGATTCAAACATCCTTTTTTGGTTATGGTGTTGCAATCCACCATTTTGATTAGGACTTGAAAACACTAGCAAAAATCCCCGAATAAATTAACAATCTGAGAAATGCGTATCCGACATGCCAATTTATAAAAGATCGTTGACAATTCATTTGATTATGTGTAAGCACAAACATTAACGTACGTAAAATGACATGGCTTTCTTAGAATTCTAAATGGTCATAAAACCTTGATTAAAAATTAATTTGAGACACGCCATTAGTCAAAGCTAGTCTTAAAAAAAGGTTAGAGAAAAGTCCCTAGAGTGAGACCCTCTGAGAAGATAAGAAAAGTGGCACACACCAAAGTTTGAAGGTACACATAAAATTAAAGGGCTGGGCAGGATGGTCGACCAATGCCCTTGGCATCTTATGCTCCATGGCCTCCACTGAACTCCCTAGCAAAGAGGGAGCACTCTACATGCCCAAAAACTAGTTAATCTTTGTTGTACTAAAGTGAAGCATCCACTCATCTCATGTTATCGGATATGCGATTCACCATATCTTAGTGCATTTTAGCTTCATATATTCCATTTCTCCCTGCACCAACAAGTTAGATGGTCATGCATGACTTTCCTTTTTATCTCATCATAGTTACCATAATTAAATAAAGCGACCTCTCATACTGAAACCTCGACACGTGCAGCCGACCCCCACTCATGACTAGAACTCTGTGGCAGCCATTTCAACACTCTCCACGACCCACAATGTGACTAGTAGAATGCCTAGTCCGAAAGCAATGAGGAGGCGTAGGAACATGATCAATTATTCATGGTTGTGTGTTGATGCATGATTCGTTATCGTCTGTAGAGAATTATGTGCATTATAAGGCTGTTGCATGCAGCCAGCTCAAGTCTTATGTTAACATTGAAAAAGACTACTTATGATGACTTAGATTTGGTCGAGAGTCTACTTGAATAATTAAGATTTTCACCAAGTGTTAGGCTGTTGGAGAGTTTGGTATAGTGCAGCATGCTTTCATACCCTCATTATCCCCAAAGAAATTTTCCAGCCATCCAAATTTTCAACACCCACCAAAAGGGAGTCGTAAAAATTGAAAATGGATGGCACACAACATCCAATCTTCAATTGAACTATCTTTTAGTGTGGTCCATTCCGGGACCGGTTACACTCGGCACCACTAAATGTTCATATAGGACATTGCTTGAAAATCCCATCATCTTTCTTGTGACGTTTATATTACATGAATTAATGAATTACTGTGTTCTGATTCAAAGTTTTGAAAGAAATCACTAGCCTAGGTGATAACTTTGATTTTATATAGGTTGACATATGAAGGAGACTCGAAGGTGATCCATTTCCACTTACTTAAAAAGCATAGAGAAGTTGTCGAAGAAATTTTCTAAGTCGTTGCAGAAATTTGGCTAACTTACAACCCCTTCATTTACTTTATTATGTATATTAAAAAGGGTCATCCTCAAAGTAAGTAATACGTGTTATATAGTTAAGAAAAATTTGTTTCATAGTCATTATAATCTCTTGGGACAATAATTATGAACTGTAGCTTTGAAAATGGAAAGCATTTTCTTAACTCTATTCACAGAGATGCCCTTCATCATCTTGGCTTTATGTTGCCTTTTGTCAACAACTGCGGTGTTCTGCACCTGTGCTCTCAAAAAAATTGACACAAGCCCCCACAGGAGGATCTCACACTGACCACACGTACCCTTCCAGATGATTTTAATTATACACCGGTGAATGGAGATGTGGCCAATGGAGGATCTTGAATCAAAAGGGACGTCCATCTTTTGACCTTTTGGGTCCCTTGCTTCGACGGTCTGATATGGTTGCAGTCATTTTCATGCCTTGCACGTGATCACTACTACCCCCCTAGGCCCAGGCCCCCTTTTCCTTTACCCATGACCATATCCTTCCCTTGTAATATATCGCGCACCTAAGAGGCACCTTATCAAAATCTCAATATTTTTACTCCTCGAATGTTAATTTTAACATTTGCATTCAATGTATGAAGCTAGTAAAACATATTTGAAGTACTTCCCATTTGACATTAATTGCCACCGACCAGAGCTAAAAGGCCTTTAATACTTGAACATACATATACATCTATCTGGACGAATAATTATTGGGATAAGAGGAGCTATTGCATTACCCATTTGGAACGCAACAGAGGAAGGTGCCATAAAAAGGGACATGGTATCCGGAATCTTGATTGAAGATGAAACTTTGTTTCAAGGGAGGGAGCTACATGACTGGCATCACTTCTACAACTTGCATTGTAATTAAGATCTAACATGGCCTGTCCCTTGTATATAGATCTCATAAGATCCCCCCTCCATTCCTCAATCCTCGTCATACGCGCGTTTTCATTTGGCAACACTTCAATCAAATTTTCCATCAAACTTGGCCTGCATTTGGCCTTTTTTACTAGCTAGGGAGGAGTGTTGCCGTGGCCTCAAGGAGAGAAGTTACATTAATGCTAGCTGCCCGAGGACAAAAGTCAATGTTTTTATGCGTCGGCTAAGCAATAATTTGCAGATCATTGTTCAAATATAGTTGTCAAGAGTCCACATTGTGGAAAGAAATATCTCAATTCGTTGATATGGAATGTGGCTGTGGTTCACTGAAACTCCAAGCTGCTTGGTCCCATCAACCATGTCATGTCTATTTCTATTTCTATGGACGCATTCTGCATTCATCCATACCTGAGTACTGTGGAATTATACTTTGCTGAACTAGAACTTGAGAAATATATAGGTTGGCATGTAGGCTAGGTTGGATTAATGCAATCGGTCCGGAAACCGTACTGATCATCACCGAAAAAACAAGCCCTGCCATTGAGGACATGCACTATTGAGAATTGAAAAAGAGAAAAATGGAAGGGCATCTGGGGTTACGAATTATATCAGTGTGGTACGATTGGCCAATAAGATGATCCCTGTGATTTTTAGCTGAAGCACACCAATGGGCCCAGTTCCACTTCCACTCTCCATTGAGTACTTGGTCGGGTACTACGAGTCCGATTATTTTTAGAAAACCCCAATGCCTGATCTTTATACTAGAAATGTTTTACAGAAAGAAGAAAAAGTAGTACAGTTTGTTTCCATGGATCTATTGGACTTGAATTACCGGAAACGGTAGGCTGGATTCTCTGGTTTTTTTTCCATTTTGGAAATTATGTAGATATTAAAGAACCAATTCCTCAAAAACTATACTACTTATTTTAAGAAAATCTGCATATCTGCATGTTTGGTAGCATCAAAGCGACATGGAACCTTAGCTTTAATAACAGATTTAAACAAGTTAGGCCGGATAGCACTGCCCAAAAATATGTGAGGTTCAATCATGCCTTTGCACCTGAAAATGAAATACTACAAGATATTAATGGAAGTCAGAATCCAAAGAAAGAAGAAAAGAAAAGAAATGAAGTGACTTCCCACTCAAAAGAAAGGAAAAATAACCTACCAGGTAGTCCCGTACACGCTGTGAATGAGAAGGCAGGCACAATGAACATAGCTCTAGAGTTTGGATTGAGATTCAAAAAAAATAAGCTGGACACCACTAGGAAGGAAAGGAAGAGATGGAGGAAGGCCCAACTATAGCCTGCTTGCAGACACCTTGATTGAACCTCACTCCCATATCTGCAGGTATGGTATCTCCTTTAAAGAACATATGGCATCTTGTATTTAAAAGATAAAGGGAAAAATGCAGGACACAAGGTTGCAGATTTAGGACATCGGATTCCATTTTTGGTGGGAGTAAAAGAATATCCCTCTTTCCAAATCAAACGATAATTTGACTGAGATACTGATCAATGCAGTGATTAGGGTAAGCCTATGCTGTCTTTTGAGCTGACAAACTAAGATTTACTTTAATTTGTAGCTACATAATTTACATTAGATGGGAACACTAGAGGTGCCTTCTTCCATGGTGCAGCCAAAGTTATGGGCGGCAATAATTCGGGTTTGGGTTTCAGTTATGTTGCTTAGACACGACACTCACCTAATTTTATGGGTTAGCTAGGTTGGTGGATTTGGTGTTAGGTCTATTAGTGATTCTGTATTAATTGTAAACACGATGTTTTAAGCTTATTTATTCTTTTATACTCCCACTCAAACTTGTCAGAAAATAATTAAAATCTTTTCTGAGTTTGCCTTCAACTAATTAATGCTAGTTTTTTGCTGATTGATGATGTTTGCATGTTTCTGACCAATGCTTCCTTCCCATATTTGCATGTATACTTGCTGCATTTGCTATTCAGTTGCGATGATCACTTGTGGATGGATGAGAATATGTGAAAGCAAATCAACTTGTGGAATCTTAAGGTTCAAATATAAACCCCAATGGAACTTAAGATTAGAGCTGTTTGGACCATGTCAAAGGTTAAAAAGAAAGGATACTGTGCATTAAGAATTGGGCCTCCACATGTCACCTGTTAGGCCTGTGAGTGGGACCTTGTACTGGCACAAATGGCCCAAGTTAAGACAAGGTGGCTTTGAGGATGATGGATGCATAGCTAGAGATCTGCAACATTGACAGCACTTGGCCCATGAGGCCATAGGTGTGCACCAATGGAGCCTCATGTCAGCAAGTTGGCTCGGGAATGAGGCCACAGTCATGCAACAACGTGTCCTCATACCCATACATGAGTCGCGACATGGCACGGCCGAGGTAGGCTATAATAACCAATGGCTTGATTTTGAAAAAGGATTTGAAGTGGTTGGGCTCACAAAAATAATTTATGGAATTTTAGAAAATTCCATTATGCCTCATCAAGCATTCTTGATACCTCCTTTTACTAGAATCAAAATGGCTAAAATGCTCTTTTTGGAGGATGTTCAGAGGACCATGCAGACGGCGATGGCTTGGTCCGCTTCCTAAGGCCTCAAGACCCACCCAAGGGTACCCGCACGGTTTGGGCATTGAACGCTAACCCTCAACACATGCAAGGAGTGGCAAGCCTTTATAAGGGATGCCCTATGGGTCCAAAGCCCTAGGTAACAACATGGAGGGCCATATATAGGTGAAATGCCATGGTAAGCCTCGTAACTCATGAAGGCTAGCATCTCTTTCATAGCTACCAAGACATGGGCATGAACATGTTGGTGCATTAGAGTGAAGCTGAGGCAAAGAAAATACTAGTGGAGAGCATTGGCTTGATTGGCTTCCTAAGGCCTCAAGACACCTAGGTGCACCCCTAAAGCATGGGCATGACTCGGTTGGCTTGGTACAAAAGCGTAATGCCTCATGCAACAGAGATGAATGCCGTAGGTACAATGACATGGGATGGTGCATCTTGGCACGAGACTATAGCAAAATTGGGTTATAGAAGCATCAGTGTGGGTAACAAAGGCATGTGGGTGCATGGCATCCTGCCCCTTAACACATGTAAAGCATGGAAAGCCTTTGTAAGGGCGGCTGTGGCGGGCACCAAGCCATAGGCAACATCATGGTTAAGCCATGGGTGCAATGTCATGGTAAGACTGGCATGACTCATAGGCACAAAGACATGGGCATAGACATGTTGGAGCATCAGAGTAAGGCTGAGACAAAGCCATGACGTGGGCATGGGCTCAAGTAAGGCATGAATTGAGGCAAGGTGTGGATCAAGGCAATCATGGGGTTGAGGCCAGACATGACCACGGGCTGAGGTATTGTAAGGCCTTTGGGCAAGGACAAAATATTGGGCATGTGCTGATATGCAACAGAGTTGGGCTACACATCTCACCTGGGTTGGTACCAGACAACGGGCTACTTGGTATGCATATGTAAGGAAGATGTCACTTTTATTAGAGTCAAAATTGGTTATTTTGAAGAAAAAAAAATTAATTCAATAGAAAATGCTCAAAGGTGACGGTTCTACAAGTATAATTATTAACATCAATCAAAGATAGTGTTTCATAAAAGCATCCTTGAAAGCATTAATAAAAAACAACGCTTTTTTAAAATATAATTGTTGCTCAAAACCTACAATCATAGGTTAGAAGATGATTTTTAGCAAAGCGTCATCTTTTATCTTTCTCAACGCACAAGTCATCTTTTATCTTTCTCAACGCACAAATCGAAGGCTAGAAGATGATGTTTCCAATTAACAAACTTGTCATTTTTATTTATTCTAATAATTATATTTAAATTATTAGAATATACATTTTTTATTTAAACCGAAGGCAACTTGTCTGCCTCTTTCTATGGACTCATATGACATGTATCACAATTTAATTTGAGGAAGTTATTATCATGTGTCAATTTTACTTTATCATATAAATCTTGCATTACATGCTTTATGATGCATGACAATTTGCAATTGATTACAACTTAAATTAATTATGAATATTTAGTTTTAATATTATCTATAATTATCTTAATTTGAGTATATCTACATCTATTTTTATAATAATAAATATGAAAACAATGTAAATTAAATAATGTAATAAGATTTAAAATTATAAAATAATATGATATATAACTTTTGATATGTAAATAAAATTAAATAATAAAATTTTTCTTTCATTTTGAACATATCTTCACATAAATATTATATATGTTTTATTTGATAAAATTAAAAATATAAACATATTTATATTTATCCTTATTATTATTATTTAATTTGTTAATATCAAAGATAAAAAAATTAATATCCAAATTTAAAAATATTTATCTATAAGCTTAATTTTTTATAATTATTTTAATTTTAAAAAAATATAAATTATATATTTATAAAACTATACCCACATATGCAACATAATCGCCACCGATTATTGATATACCCACATATGCAACATAATCGCCACCGATTATTGATCCACGGGAATATTGCCAAAAAATCGGCAAAATCGCCTATATATCGCACCGATAAATCGGAGAAAAATCGCGAGTGGAGGCACGCGCGCGGAGAAGCCGGATGAGGAGCCCAATCGCCGAAAATATCGCCGATATTTCGGTATTTTTACCGATTTTTCGGCAAATTTCCCGATATTTCCTACCAGTCCAGCCCGCGCACAGCTGTCCAATTTTTTTAAAAAAAAAAAAAAACATAAAATGCTATTTGGTGATCTGATCATGATTTGCAGGCAAAGGTTGTGTTTTTCAGCCTGGCTCAAAAATCGTGGATTTAGGGTTCGTGAAATTTAAATCCAATGGCACAACCGCAAAGAGACCCCTAAAACAGATCCAGAAAACACAGGGAGCAAAGGAAAAGCAATTTTTTGGTTTTCTTTGGGGGTTTTGAATGGATTTTCTCGGAAATCAAACAAGGATGAATTTTCCCGGATATCGAATGGGGGAAGGATTTTCTAGGGAATCAAACGGGGGTTGAAAAAAAAAAAATAATACCATGATTAGATTAGTACCTGCGAGGATTGAGAGTAGCAGAGGAAAATAGGGCTTTTTTAGGGATTCTCTCGTTGGAGGATTCTTGATGCCCGAGGGAGAAGTGGGTGCCCTTTTGATTTTTTGATTTAGTAGAGATAAAATAAATAAATAAAAAATGATGAGAACAATTTTCCACTCTCTATATAAATAATTATTAATTATCAACATTATTAAATAAATTAATATTAATAGAAAAAATTGTTACTACGTATTTTTAATAAAATTTAAAAAGTTAAATCTCAAATAAGATATTTTATATAAATTAATTTAATTTTTTATTTAAAATATAATAAAATATATTTTAATAAAAATATTTTAAATTTTTTTAAATAAATATTGTCTAAGAACTATTGCAATCATATATATTATATTTATGTATAAATTGTTTTTATTCAATAAAATCAAATATTTTTTAACTTAATTCTAACTTTATACACTTTCAAAATTCATATATATTATTTTTAAAATTCAAATATCGAATCTATCGATATATCTTAATTTTTTTTTCTTAATTATATATATATATATATATGACAATTACACTTACAAGATAACTTTAAAATGTGTATTCTTACTTATTTTATTTTTATTTTTTTGAAGTTTTTTCAAGCATTCCTATTAATTTTAAATAATTTTCGCTCCATCAATATTTATCCAATATCTCTACAAAATCGAAGTACCGATATATCCATAAAAACCGATATTTCAATTCTTGCAACTAGTAAACCCTAATAGCTTTTCTATTCAATGACTTGTGAAAACATTAGCACCAATGTGAATCAGCCATGTGGAATGTCAAGACAAGACTTGAAGTACGGAAGTACCCCAACTTCCTCAACTAAATTGTTTGAATTCAAATGGAGAGTCACATGTGTGGGAGTGTGCATCCAGCAATGTATATTTAAGCCTCTATGATAAAAAGGAATGCTCTCTACAAGTAGTTTAATTCTTTAAAATATTTTTAAAAAAATAGTACCACTAAAAATAATTTATATTGAAAATGGGAACACATGATTGTCTTTTTAAAAGACAGTTTAATATAAAATATAAAAAATTAATGACAAAAATGTCATATTTTTGTATTCACTTTTTAATAATATTTTTAAAAAATATAATATTTGGAAAAAAAAATTCCAACCAAGAGGAGTTTTGCGGATGTTACACCACCCAAGTTGATCAACCAACCAAGGTTGTTGCACAACATCTTGCTTCTACCCCTCTAGACAACACCCTGGCAGGATGGAAAATCTATAAAATTCACCATCTCATATGGTTGATAAATTTGTTCATCAACCTTAGATCTTTTAGGCTCCGGATCGGCTCTGATCCTTAATTTTTTCTAGGCCTGGGACCAGCAGTGCATGCATATGAGTTGGCAATTCATTTCTTACAGGGACAACAATACCTCTTGCAGTTCTAGCACAGCAACATATATGTCAACAACCTCCTCGTATAAGATAATAGAGAATTCATGTCCGCTTCAGATAATGCGACACTTTTCCATCCTGATGAGCAAGTTCCACTTCGGTTGTGCTATATGTTTATGTTTTTTAACAAAACCTAATGACTGATAGGGATACAGTAGACAAACTCTTAACATGATTGCTGTTTTGGAAACAAAAAGAAAGACTTTCAGCTGACAGTGAGCCTCGTTGGAGTGCAGCAGTTTCACTCAACCTGTGTTCCTCATCCCCGCAGCAATCCCATTTATTGTGATAAGCAAGGCATCTCTGAGTTTATTGTTATCATCGTCACGTCTCAACCTCCTCAGTATCTCAACCTGCAACATGTTCATTGGATTGAGAAAAGGAAGCCGGCTCTCAATCAGTCTCCTCAAGCTTCGATTATTCTGAGAGAGTTTATCATGCCCAGTAACCACCAAGACAAACTTCCCTGTTGTCAAGAGCTCCCTCCTTAGGTCAGCACCAAGCTCTTGCCTACTTGGTGACACAAGAACTTCATCATAATGCTTGGCTATGGTAATATCCGCTTTCCCTAAGACCATCTCTATAAGGTCAATGGTAGATTGGAAGAAAGGCCATTCTTTATACATTGCGATTAGGTCTTCTTTATGCCCCTTCTCACAAACACCCTTTAAACCTGACCCAACTCCAAGCCAGGCAGGAAGGACAAATCTGGTTTGAGTCCATGCAAATACCCATGGAATTGCACGAAGATGTCCAATTCCTGTTGAGCTCTTTCTTCTTGTGGGTCGGCTTCCTATGTTAAGGAAACCAAGCTCAGCCTGTGGTGTAGCTTCATGGAAGTAGGCTAGGAATTCTGGGTTTTCATAAACTGTACTCCTATAACATTGGCCACTGATTTTCGAGATCTCCTCCATTAGATTCCGCCATTTTTCCTCCCTAGGTGGAAGTGGAGGCCGCATGGTTGCAAGCAGCACAGCAGTCGTGTATATTTCTAGTTGCCGCACAGCCGTGTGTGGTAACCCAAACTTAGCTTGAACCATCTCTCCTTGCTCAGTTGACCGGAGAGTACCCTGCCAATTCAAAACAAAAAACCCAATGCGATTTAGGAGGGAGTGCTATCCCTTCTGAGAATATAACCTTCTGTTCTTAACCATTGAAAGCAAGGTCGTAAACTCCAATGTGGATTATAACTTGGGTCAATTTGGATATCAAATGAACTCAAGGAATTAAAGGAAATTTATGAAGTTCAAAAGAGAAACAACAATTCAAGCCGTGCTTATAGTTTTCTACTACAAGTTCCTTTCAAAATTCAGCCACATTGGTTAGGGTTCTCATAAAAGCTTATTAAATTTCCCAAGTTTTCAAAACTGCAGTTAGATGTTTCCTCAAATGTTGTACCCCACACAAGTTCCAGACCAAAGATCATTGGTTAGTTAAGGAACTAGCATATCCTTTTCCTAGTTTTAGAATGGAGTAGGAAGTGTAGTAACAAAGCAAATGGAGAAGGAAAACATAAAATTGTTGATTGAAAAAATGGAAAATAAAGATTAGTTATTTTTTGAGGTGCTGAACTTAATTGATAACTCACCATTACAGAACCAGGTGGTTGGGATTGAATGGCAAGATATGTAGGGCCACCACCACGACCTATACTCCCTCCACGCCCATGGAAGAGAGTAACTTTAATCCCATACTCATTGCATGCAGCTACAACATCCTCTTGTGCTTTGTAAAGTTCCCAAGCAGCAGTGAAGCGCCCAGCATCTTTACCAGAGTCAGAGTATCCAACCATCACCTGTTCACAATAACCATAATAAGCTCATGGAGAAGTGATCCTAATGCTTTTTGTTGATAAATACCTCCTGGTGCCCATTATGGTTCTTTATAATATGCTCCCGGTACCAATCTATTGATAACAATTTCCTGATCACTGCCCCAGCTCCCCTCAAGTCCTTCACAGTTTCAAATAGAGGAACCACCCGTAGCCTATTCCAAGATATATGAAAATTTAGTAAGAATTATATCTTGTTTGTGCAACAATGTAAACCCCAGTAAGGCTGAAAATGCTAAATTCTTTAATCCCACATATTATGCTATGAATACATAGATATTTTTCTTAATTTTCATTTTTCTTAAGTGCTTGTTTGCTTTTTCCCCAGGAGTAGTACTCTAAGCTAGTCCTATTATCCATCTTTTAATCTGTTACTGCAGGAAAGTTCAGTGTATAAACTCACAATCCTACCCAATATGACAGTAACATCAAGATGAGAATCATTTTCTTTAGGGAGATGGATTCCCAATCAACTACTTTTATTTCTCTGTTTTGTTCAGATTCCCTTAACCATAGAACAAGTCCAAAAGCACAAATTTGACTTGTTAAAATCTATCAAGAGGGATTTCTAAGATTGCCTATCAATGGAGTGATGGTAGTGATCTTACGTTCCACCAGAACATGGTCTGCCCAGCTCCCCACAAACAGCAAGTCGGGCATCTTTTTGCAGAAGCTCCACAGCAAGGACATCGCTTGCCTGCAAGGCCAACGGTATGGTTATATCAATATATCAAATTTGTGTTATGTTTGTGTATTAATAACGCCTCAGAGAATTCGGAAATGAAAATATGCATCAGTAATCCCTCTGAGAACAAAGAATCAAAAGAAACTCAAGTACTGCTCCTCATTATGTAGCTTTAATACCAAATGCCGAACTTTTGTTGGTAATAATCATAAATTTTGTGCAGAAAATTTAGGAATAACTAATCATACATTGGAGGCCATAGAAATCACATATGCTCCAAATGAATCACTCCCTATCTCAGCAGCAACTCGGAAGGTATCCAACACTTCTTTAACATCAGCAACAACCTGAAAAGACCCAATAAAGCAAAAATATGAAGCCAGAAAAGAAGGGTGGGGGGGACAAATACATGATATGGTAGGGACCATTCAAACACCTTAATAAACTTCAAAATTTGCTCACACATGTGATACTGGATCACCTACACAGTACTAAGTTTATCCGAGAAGTTCCTCGATAACATTCTATACCTGTGGCACTACCAATTTCAAGACATCTGAAAATATAAAAATAATTTTTTTTTTTTAAATGTACATCTAAAAATCCCAAGGGAAAACCCAATTTACCATTAACACATGGAAGAACAAGGAAGGGAGCCAAAGTATCAGAATATAAAAATAAGACACCTTATTGAGAATTTTTATAGTGTTTGTTTTCTCAAGGTAAGCTACAAAAGCGTTTTACAACAATGATAAAATGTTTTAAGGAGCCCAATAAAAAGGATTTCATACTACCATCATTTGGAAATGATGATAAACCACATCCTATGTTTTCACGTCTCAGAAAAACTATAGATGAAATATAAGCCACTCAATAGTGGTGACTTAACTTCAGATTTTTTAAATCCCTATGACATTGCAATAATCAGGAAAACAGTTAGAAAACCAACATTTCAACTGTTTACACATTTTAAATATTATTTTAGATTGGGATCATCATATCAAATCACCATACTTCTATAGTTGGAGGAACCAGAGGCCTCTTCCCTTTCAGCTCTCTTGTCAGAAAATCCAGTTTTCTTTCTTCATCCCACTCACTATATATACCCATATCCAGGTAACTTGTAATTGCATCTAGTGTTTCAGCATGCCTAGCAGATTCCTGTCCATTGCACAAATGAAGTTAAACAAATAACCTATAAACATTGCAGCTTATAACCCAAAACAAAACATACCTGGCGCAAGTCAAGCTTCATTAATACCATTCTAAAGGTAGCAACTCTTCGGATGAGATCAGCAAGCCGACCATCAGCTAGGATACCAGATCCACATGATTGCTGCAAACATTGATAATTTTACATCAATGATATATACCAATATAAAAACCTTAACACAAGAAAATGAAGCTAGTTGACTTAAATACCATAGATTCATGGCACAGCAGTAGTGGTTCCAAGAGTTCGTCTGCTGTTTCATAGTAATCCCCAGGATCATGTTCGCAAGGAAGATCCTCAAGAAGAAGCTCCAACCGTCTTTGTGTTTTCATAAGCTGAATTGATGCAACATACACAAACATTTACTCTTTCATCATCATTAAGGTAACATAAAAGGTTAGAATGCTTCAGCCTTTGTAAATAAGAAAAACAACAACCATGCAATAGCAATCAAGAGAATCAAAATGGCATACTCACTCCTCAAAAGCATTATCATTGTACAGTTGCAAACTATGTCAAAAAGATGCTTCAACAACTTATCACCCATTTGAATAATTTCAGATTTTTAGATTGGCTGCATTTATTTAAATCCTGCTCTGTAGTCATATCACTGTTTTGTTTTGTAGGGAAAAAAATAATATTTTTTCATGCATTTGTTTTGGCATCAAAATAAAAGCACTGAAAAAGAATAGTGAGAAGGGTAGCCAAGCACCCTTTCTTATCTTCAATACTGTTTCCTGACCTAAAAGTTATGTATCATTTTCTGTCTTAATTTTTAATGTTTTTTGTCCGAACAAAACCCAAGACCAAGAGAAGATGCAAAACCAAGAATTAAAGTAATGTCAACCAAATATAGAGCTTGAACCACCAGAGTGGTTGGATTCTTCTACCAGGAGATTCTATCCCAGTTTCCTTTCATTTTACTGTGCATTCCTAAAATATGTGTCCCAAAATATTTCCTCTCAAAAGCGCATCAAAAGTCATCATTCTGAAAAACAGACTGAGACCATGAAAATGTCAAATTAGAACCAGGCATATCATGGGCAAATTGCTTCTCCTATGCCAGTCACAGGCAATTTTATTCTCTATCAAGACCAACAGCACATAAGTTTTCAATACCAGCTTCACCATGTAACTAATGACCACATATTGATTATTGGCGTTCCTAAATAGGAAAGGATTACCTTGTCTTTTACATTTCCAAGAACAATCCTATAAGGAGCAATTCCAGGACGTTGAGGTAGGCTTGGCTCCAGAAGCTTCTGGAAGCTGGACCTTCCCAACTGAGATTCTGAAAATAGTTTCCTCTGAGAAAGGAGTTGACCAGAGCTGAAAGAAACAGTTCGGGGTGTCGCAGCTGACTGAGAATTGCTAGAATTAGCTACAGTTCCATTTCCATATGTTTTGCCAAAGTCCTTATTGGAATCCTGGAATGAAGTATCTGAACTTGAAGCAGCCTTAACATCCTAGAAATTTAAAAATAAAAAAGAACTCCATAAATATTTGCTAGAGAGGATGCAGAGGTAGTAGAAGGAAGAACCATAGAAGGTAAACAAATGCCACATAAAAATATAAGCTTTCCTAAAATTTGTTTCACCTGACGATTCAATGGCATGTAATCAGTTCCAGGAAATTCTAATTTGGGATACTTAGATTCCCCATCCTTGCATTCTACATGGAGGAAAAAAAAATGAACTATCAACTGTATTCATATGGATTAGCAATTACATGAAATGCAAGATCAAACAAAGAATTAGTGAAAGCACAGTTATGAAATGCAGGCAAGAAACAATCACTTTGCCAAAACATATGCCACAAGGAAACTGTTGAGAATGGACAAAAATAACAGTTAATTTGCACTGTAGACCCTGAACCCAATGATCCTTAAAAAGAAAGGATAGACTCCAGTTTGGGCTTAAGGTTTAGCGTTGATCAGGACCAAAAGAAATTCCATAGTTTGAAAGCATGCACTTATATCATTGTAAAGAAATAGTTGAAATCTTGAAACAAAGAAAATAGAAATTGGAATATAGCCTTGAAACTTCAGAAATTTTGTCAAACATTCACCAAAAGTTATCACTGGTGGAGGGCTATTAAGCAGAAATAGAAGTTCAACAACAACGTGGCTATGATGTGGCAAGTCCAATCATTCACCAAAAACATCAGAAGTGTGTTTACCATCAATTTTATCACAAGAAAACTAAAATAAATTTTTTGAACTTGTAGGAATCAATGGAACAATTAAAGGGAGAGCAGAATGTGTATTTAAATACTATGGATAATGAATATAACAGAAATAGAATTTCTTTTAGTCAAACCTTGGCAAACTCCTCATATTCAATAATGAAACATAAAATCCAACATTCATCCAAAAAGCAACATATGTTCAAAAAAAAAGTATTACACAGTCGCACTAAGGTGCACTTGCACTTGCACTTACACTTGCCACTAAGTCAACCTGGGGTGTTCCCCAAGGAACAAACAAAACTCTTTCAGATGAATAGAACATCGTAAGCAACAAGAGATCTCAAAAAGTTTTTAAACAGAAAAGTGCCAAAACCATTTTCTGACCTGTGCAAGAGGGTAGGTCAGCTCCTGCAGGAAGTTGTCTTGGAAGGGTAGGACCTAGCTGACTGTAAGGTTTCAGTTGGCTCCTGTTCAGTGGTTGGTTCCGACTCTCATTCCGATCAACTGATGAAGTTTCTGGAGAAAAATTTTGACCACTATCAAACCATAGAAGCAGCTCAAAAGTATTCTAGTTGGAGCCTCATATAATTCAAAGAGAGATCCTCTGTTCATATTTGTAGTAGAAAAATCAATATAAACATACAGGAGTTGTGGACTTTTAGTGTAAAAACGCATATCCTCAAACAGAAAATTTAATGTAAAAAGATATTTAGCCTCACAACTTATGATTATCACTCATTGAATTTTAAATGCATTTTTCGGGGTGACAATCCCGTATCTGGATTTTCAATCTTGAAATCAAACATGGTTAGATCATAAACTAAGAAACTAATCTCTTAAGCACATAAGTCTACATAATATCAAATATTCTAGGTTCCAAATGACTCTGGGCTCCTCTGGACGGTTTTTCATTTTTTCTTTTTTTTTTATTTTGCTAATTGAATAACCTTCCATGGTCAAGCCCTTAGGACTCTCCATGGGGACCCAAACCTCGGGGTGTTGACCACCCCACAACAACCAACACCTAGTAAATTCAAGGTATCATCAGTGGCAAGATTCGAATCTAAGACCATATGTCACTTACTAGGACCACACTTGCCAGTGTTCGCCCTAACCAACTGAGCCACCCTGGCAGGTGACGGTTCCTCCTATGCTTGTGAACAAGCCAATTGTCAACAACAGGTCTGACGAGAGGGGACATCTATAAAAATAAAAGCAGGACAAACAGAAATAACAATTACAATATCCAAAAGTATTCCTCAATGCACCAAATTTCAGTAGAAACTTTGACAAGCCAAAGCCAAACCTTTTTCTAAAATTTCATGTGCCAATCTGGACAAGCTATCACTGCAACGGTTCATGGAAAGTTCAAATCTGAGGCTATCAACTTCCCGGATGTAGAGATCAATAGCCATCCACCTAGATAAAAGAGATACGTCTCGGGTGACCTGAAACAACAGACAACTATCTGCTATAACAACTACTATGAGAAAATAAAACCAGTCCTAATTGGTTTTATAATGAGCTAAAAGTTGCAGTAAACAAACCAGCTTCTCTCATTTACGAACTAAGTAATTTCTTTTCCTCATGTGCAAATCAAAAAAGGAAGCAATGGGAATGTTTGGTCTCTTGAAGAAATATAGCATTGAAGAAAGATTTTGCATAATATGGAAACAAAACACATCACATCAAACTTCGACTATAATTGTTCTCTATATTTTGAGATTAAGCTTAACAATATCCATGATCTAGATGGAAAAATAATCCATCAATCCTGAGGAAAAAAGACATGAAACTAGAAAAGAGAATCCAGTAGAAAATTTTCTTTCCATCCCCCTGTTTTAAGACAAAACTACACACACCCACACCAAAATGCAAGCAGGAGGGTACTATCAAAACACAATTCAGCACGCCCATGCATCACATGTGTCATTTGAAATGACAAAACAACTCTCAACAAGGTGAACTTTGTTTCATCATTTAGATCTTCTACCTCAACAAAGTCACATAATTTCACCATTATCAGATTGTTTACTTTTATAAGCTAAATTAAATTAATAACCATCTAAAGAGGGAGATTTAACCATATACAAGGAGCAGACAATTCACCAAAGGCATCAATGTCAGAAGCCTCACCTCTGCAGTTACATTTGGATTTCCATCTCTATCACCTCCCATCCAAGATCCAAATTTTATTGGTGTGCAAGTCAATGGAAGCGACTTCCCAGTGTGCTGAAGGGACAAAATACAGAGCAAATTGTATGATAATGAAAACCATGAAACAAAGTATATGATCCATCAAATCTAGCGGCTAAAGATTGAAGACAAACCTTCTTTAGAGCATTGCTAACACGGCGTAAATAATGAGGTACAGCTCTCCAAAGAGACTGCTCCACAATGTTCAATCCTGGGAGAATAGAGTAAACATCTTTTACCAAGAATCAAAGCATAAAATTTTAAAGATATATAAAGCTCTGAGTCATTTACCAGCCCTAGCTTCATCAACAACAGTAGGTTTCTGGCGCCTAAGCTCATCTGTCTGCCATATGGAAGTTATCTCTCTCACCTACAAAAACCAGAACAAACTGTTATACATCAGTGGAAGATATTAATTATATGCAATGGTTTTCCTGCATTATTATTAAGCGACAATTACCAGATCTTCAATCAGCATTTCCCGGTCCTCATGACCAAGATTAGGTCGGTCATTATAGTCTAAAAGATGCTGCAAGACAAAGTTCAGAAACAAGGACAAAACAGTAAACACAATTAACAAATTACATATTTATGTATTAGTAAAAATCAATTAGCATCATTAACAAACATACGGCAATTCTGATGTGTTTGTATTGTAAAGTACGTCTGTTGATCTGTGTGGGATGTGCAGTAAGAACGATCTCAACCTCCTGCAGCAACAAAAAGCTAGTAATAAAAACCAATTCTACAGGATTTCACAGCTCATAAAACATGAATATACTAAAATTTGAAACACTATTAAGCTCCAATTTATTGCATAAATAAAAAGGAAATTTATACATTTTTTTATTTAAAAAAAAAAACAAAATTGTGAAACTTAAATTCTATCTTGCCTGGAAAAAACCACAAGAAGATTGAGACAAATAATTCGCTCAGTAGGTGCAAGCTTTTCACTTGCAGTAAAAACAGAGTAAGTTTCTGTAACTCTTTTCTTTTGCTCACTTTTCTTGACAATCAAACAAGGAGTACCAGAAAATTGAAAGTGAAAGAGAAAACTATACAACACCTGCTTGCAAACAGTATTATAAAGCTCCTCAGGAGAAACTCCACCCTGCAACAGCTGATTAAAAATGTCATCACAAGATTTTGACATATGTGCCACATTTCGTGCCTTACGTAATCTGCATCAAGAAAATCAGAAAAAATGGAGTTTTCTTTAGTGATATGAGATCTGATTGTAGCAAGAATCAAAGATTGCGGATAGTTCTTTTTTTTTTCCGAGTATCGTTTTCTTTTTCTACCAATATTCCTGATCACTAATCAGGGCACCTCCATCATCAAGATAAAAGAGTGAATTCTTCCTTCCAGAAAATTACGCAAGGCAAATAAAAAATTAGAGACAAATTCAAAAATGCAGTTTTGTTTAACAAAACCAAACAAACAAGCATAAAAATTATAAAAAATTAATTTGATCTTTTCCAAGAACAATTTTCTTTTCCAAAACCTTACAATCAAACATAATAAATAGCACAGCATGGAAGACAGCACCTGAAGATTTTTCTGAAAATTGCAGTTCCTCATGCATTCATTTTCCAATTTGTTTTTTAAAGAAAACCCAAACAATTGAAAACCACTCATTGCCACATGTTGCTGCATTATTCATTCACAAACTTCCTGAAATTTCTCGAAACTACTGAGAATGAATGTCAGCAACCTAAACCAAACACGCCTGAATTGTCAATACAGCAACAATGAATCCATTTCAGCTCATCAGAACAACTTGCGACACCTAAGGCGAATGATGGTGAAGCTGAATTACCTATGGTGAGTTTCGGCGATACCCATCAGATTAAGATAATGGCTGAATGCTCGAGCGAGGGTTAACGCTTCCTCCAAATTCATTTGGGATATCTCCGATATGAGCTGCTTCTCAAGCAGCTCAGCAGTGTCCTCGATCCCTGACGCCCTCATATTGCATGCACTCTGAAAGTACAAACCACCCAGAAACAACCATCATAAAAAAGCACCTTTTTCTCTTTTTGGATGCTCAGAAAATGAAGAGAAAGAACAAAAAACAAAATTGTGAAGCACGACGATCGAGTACATAAAACCAAAAAGAAACAGACCTCCACCCAACTAAGCTTCACTACACAACCTTTTAGCTGACTTAAGTAGAATTTTCACTTTTTGGAAACCACAAAACGAAAAAACACAGACCCCAGATCTCCTTTTCTCCTTTCCTTCCATTTTCCTCTGTTTTCCCAGCAACCAAACAAAGAGCCAGAAAAACCAGAATTCGAAAGAAAAGACAGAAACCCAGAAAATAAATAAGAAAAAAAAGGAATGAATCCAAGGAATCTCCAACAAAACAACTAAATGAAGACGATCCAGAGCATGAACTGGAACTTCAGAGAAGAAGAGTAAAAGCAGGGAGAAAACAAAGAAACGGGTATGGCAGAGCGACCTGAGCAAGGATCCGATTCCTTTCAACTTTTTCCATGAAATTGCTTCCCACTTCCCTCTGCAACACCTCGTTGAGAAGACTACCCAGCAACCTACAATCGTCATCAAAGCTCTGAAAAGAGATTTCCTCAGCAATATCATCTGTGGTGTCCGTCATTGTTGAAGCAACACAACACTCCAAAAACCACAAATAGAGAGACTAGAGAGAGAAACGGAGAAGAAAGAGGGAGAAAAAAAAAAACGGAGCTAGAGAGAGAGAGAGAGAGAGAGGTGGCGATGGAGAAGTGTGGGAAGGGAGCTAGCCTCAACTACGAGTTTTCTGTTGGTTCCTGTTTGGATGTGGGGCCGAGCTTCACCGTACAATCCACCGCGGATATTCCGCCATGTGGCTATCACAGCGATATCAGTGGTAAGCTCTGGGTCCTTCAACTTTCTGTCGTCTCCCACCACCACCTGATTCAATACCTCCATGGACTTCTAGACATTATTACACCCATACAAGGCATTATACCCATGGATTCTCCTTACAGAAATCATATCTTCTCTTTTACTTCAATGCTTTAAGTATCAGTCTCTTATTTAAAAAATACAGCAATTCCCTCCTCCAATCTCATAGGTGTTTTTCACGATGATTCTAGAAAGCGTTTTCAAATAGTATTTCTAATTTTTTTTAAAATTTAAAAGATAAAAATTTTTAAATATTAAAAAAAATTAAAAATATTTTTTAAAATCACCCTCTAGCAAATTCTGATTTAATTATAATATTTTAGGTATATAATTTGATGTAAGGACATTATACATCCTAAGTTGCTTTCTTTTATCCATTTTTTTTAATTTTATTTATTTATATTATGATTGGTTCATAGGTAATAGTTTTCTTTTTCTATCCAAAAATCAATTATACATAATAAAAATAATCTCACTTATTTATATTTGGATTTAAATGCCATTTCTTTTATATACAAGTCTTATTTATTTATATTGTAATTTTTTTATATTTTAAATATTAATGCAAATTTTATTCCACGTATTAATTGTTGAAATAAAATTTTAAGTGAAGCACATTGTCTCCTTGATATCATCAAAACATATATTGTACTGTACAATTTCGCTTCTTTGAAAAGGATTGCATTGGTCTCCTTTCACAAGTGACAAGCAATTCAATTTTCATCACTTTTGATAAGGAAAACGTTGGTATGGACAACACCTCTCATTTCTATGGGACACTTACAACCATCCCCTCGAGCCATCTGGATCATAATATAATAATATAAGGTCAAGTAACTTTGTTCATATAATTTAATGGTAATATACAGACATACAATCAACCGAATATTGAATACGTCGTCTGATACGCTTGAAAGTATTAATTGTAATGCACATTAAGTGGCTTTATTGACACAGTTATTACGAAGCCAAAATACTAGTCTTAGGCTCATAAAGGCTTGATAACGGTTATGAGCCGACAACCATTGACATTAACAATGGTAACACACATTCGAACACAATCAAATACACTAAATAAGACGTTATAGTTGGATAAGAATAAATAGTTACCCTTAACTACAAAGAAAAGTATGCTACCATTTTTCCAAAATTCATGCATGCAAGTTGAATTGTCGTCTAAACTTTAGAAGCTAGTTGGACTCTCATTGTTGGTCGTGCACCAACAACTTCTATACTTTCTAATAACTCTCAAAGATGATAAAAACTAATAATGGACTAGTTAAATTCTTTTACATTGGTTGAAAACTTAAAAGTTATAATTTCATTTGTAACATTGGCCACTAGAAATCAAATAAGAAGGTGGATCAACTCAAAATAGTATATTCTCATTTCATATTATATTTTGTGGACCAATATTGTTGTATCCTAATAACATCTTCCTCTATACTTTTTAATAAATTTAAAGATAATGAAAATAAATAATGGGTGAGTTGACTTCTTTACATTGGCTAAAAACTTAAAAATCATAATTCTATTAATAACGTGGGCAACTAAATCAAAAGATAAGTTGAATTGGATTAAGATAATATATTTACCTACAACAGCACATTTCATGATATCAAGCTTATAAGTGATTTTGTAACACTACAATAATCTCTCTTAATATAACATTCCCCGGTTTAAACCTATGATCCTTAATTAGGGCATCAGTAAAGTCAACATATATCCAAAGGGAGCTAATGTTAATAAAACATAAAAAAAATAATTTGCTTTTGTATTTTATCATTAATTTTGTCATTAAATCACCATATCAATTTTTGTATTAGATTTTAATTTTCGTAGAAACTTTTTATAATATACGATGTCACACCAAAAGGAGTCATTATTATTACACCCGTCATATTAAAACACACAAAACCAAGGAGGAGAAAAGAATGTTAATGTTGATGTAACTTGGCCAATTATTAAATAGGGAAGTGCATGCGAGTGTAAGTGGTGGGGCATGGTCCGATTAGATTCACCATGTAAGGACACACTGGTCTCTATCGACATTCGCCCAACGCCCACTCAGCTTTTTGGCCATTGAAAGCTATGATGTCTTGGCTTTGATCAGACATCAGATGATATAATACAAATGCGTTATTCGAACTGGTCCCGGAAAGAGGGAGACTCCATGTGTTTATTTTCTGACCTGGTATGGGTCTGTTTGCCTAGTCAGCTATTCAACGTCCTGAACCCAAATCCCTATTCTTAATAATGCTGCTTCAATCATAGGTTCCTTGAACAAATGCCAAACAGTGTATGGTCGTGGCGGTTGATCTTTTCAATGTGTAAGCATTTTTTTTTGTCAAAAATTTAAATAGATCTAAACTTGATTTACATGAGTTGCTTTTGATTAATATCTGATTGTTATTAAGTATTAAGTTTACCTGTTTTTATTAATCTCTTAAAAATATTAAATTTATTTATTTTATATATTAAAAATATTAATAAAACAAATTATTATATTTCTTCTAATTTCGATTTGGAAATTAATAATGTGAAAAAAAATTAATAATTAACATATTTCCAGATATAAAATGTCCAAATCATTACATATTAAAAAATTTGTAATAATAATTACACATTTAACTTGTTAGTCCAAGGGTTCTCTTAATCAGATTTTGATAATAACAAACCATGGTTAAGTGACTAATTGGTTTGAATTGTAAATGATTTCAGGTATAAATTTGGAAATTTATCAAATGACTAAATGGATACAAAATCGAGACATTTGAAATATTTTTAATCATAGGAAACAAATGTAAGATGAATGTATGAGTGCACTTAGGTTTTACATATCTTTTTATACATCTTTAGAAAACTCGGTTTATTGTTTAAAGTTACAATTTCATTAAAATTCAAGTTTTATCAAATATACCTTAGACAAAACGTTTCAAAATTGGCATATTAATTTATCTAAAGACTTTGCCTAAATGTTAAAAAGGAAAAGAACTGAAAAATATAGGTTTTTGGAACCAAAAGACTGAACCAATCGAGGCACAAGCCAACCGGCTCAACCGGCCAGGGAACCGGTTGCCCTTGTCTGATCGAGGAGTGTAAAAAACACTATCTCTCTTCCAGTAGTTTTCCTTTCCCGGTCGACCTCCGATCGAAGCAATGGTAGCCTGCCAAAGCATTAAATGCTCCAACAGCTGGTGAACCAATTGACTTCCAGTTCGACCGATTGAGACTGCTTTTTGTTTTTCTCGACTCTCGAGGTTAGAAACCTATAAATTGAGAGTTCCACTTTAATTATGATATGGAGAACATTTGTATTCAATTGTCTACCTACTTGTTCTTGCCTTAAAAACTCTCATTTCCTTATAGGTGCATTAAATCTACACTTGCATATCTTTTAGTGCACCTTTGTGTTTTATCCTAACTTAGATTTGTATTTGAGTTATCATTGAATTAGGTTGAATGATTCATTCTTGTAAAAAACGAGTGTTAAAGTCTTAAAGTGAGTTGAATCTTGAAGAGATTGTGTAAGAGTTCATTAAAGGCATAATCCAAGTGTAAAGGAGATTGAAAGATTGGTTGAAACTTCAAGTTAATGGAACCCTCAATCGGTTAGAAGATCGAGGAGAGTGGACATGAGCAAAGAAGTGTCGAACCACTATAAAATCTGAGTTTGTTTTCTCTAAACTTTACCTCTTTATTTTTGCTTCTATTGTGCTTGAATTTGTTGTGTTAAAAAATATTTTGAAAAACCCAATTCAGCCCTCTCTTTGGTGTTTTTCTCATTTAAGTATAGCTTTTATTTTCTCAATTTGGTTGAAATTTTGATAACTATACAGTAATTATGATTTTTAATTACATGCTTGGTTACTAAGAAGATATTAAAAAAATTAAAATTAATTCTTGTTTTTAGATAATATAATTTTGAATTTATTATTGAGATTAATTTTAAAATGGGAAGTACTAGTAAATACAAACTTTTTATTTTTTTAAAATTAATTTTATTATTTAAATATCTTTTATTTTCATTTTTTTTAGTAAGAATCTACAAAACTTTAAAGAATTTAAATTTCATTGATAATTAAATGAAATATGAAGCAAAAATAGTAGATGCACATAGTAGAAATTCGATTTCGGTTTTGGAATTTTGTAAATTTATTATATTAATTTATAATCTAAATTAAATGATTTTACATCTAAATTTTCTTGAGAACTAAGATAAAATAGAAAAGAAAAAAATAACCAAAACATATTAAAAAAATGATTTTGTTTTAAAAATTCTTTACTATAATTGTTGTCAAATATATTCCAATTATATGAGGGAAAAAAAATGCTACAATACTGAATTGATACCCATCGAGGAATATGATCAATAATTTTGTATGACGTCTACATTATAGATCTTATTATTTTGTATTCATGTTCATCCCATTGATTTGTACCTTAATTTCATTTTTTTGTATCTTTATCTTATTTATTTTTACCTTATACAATGATCTAAAGTTTACCATAAATATTCAACGGTGACCATCGAAAATTTGATAAATAACGATTTTTTACATCAATGATTTTTTTTAAACAAATACAAATGGGCATTCAACTTTGAGTCAATTACGATGAAATAAAGAATTTGATGGTTGTTTTTATTTTTACAAACAATATTTTAAAATTATTTTATTTTTATATTATTAAATACAAATGGAATAATGTTTCCCCGATATATCAAAATATAAAGTTCAACCTGCACAAACCACCCAATGAAAAAAATATTATATCAGGTCGAGGAAAAATTACCTGTTTGATAAGTAGATTTTTAAGTGTTGATGTACTCAATGGACATAAGGATTACATTAATTGTCGAATTATGTTAATTATTTTCTTTATTTTTGCTCGTGTGTGAAGTTCTGCTAACAATTTACATATATTACTAGAATATCTTGTTCAAGTTACCTTATATCTTTAAAAATTAATTTAAAATTTTTTTAAAACTATAAAGTCCTCGTATCTTATAGAAAAGCTATTATTATTATTATTATTTATTTTAAAAACAAAAATTTTGCATGAAAACTAACAATATTTTCTTTTTGATTTTTTGTTATATCAATAAAAACTTTGTAAAGGTTACATCTTCAAAAAAATGTTACATAGTTTCATTATTTATCAAAAATTTTTTGATTTTTTGTTATATCAATAAAAACTTTGTAAAGGTTACATCTTCAAAAAAATGTTACATAGTTTCATTATTTATCAAAAAATAATTTAATATCATGTCAAAATAGTCTTATTGAAAATTTTTGTTATTTATTTAATAAATCAAAATTTTAGAACTTTTATGATTCAAAAATTTAAAATTAGGAAAAATACAAAAAAAAAAGGTTTAATTTTAATAACATTTTTATTTATTATTTCTTAATTTTGTCCTCAAAATTGGTCCATTTAAATATATCAAATATTTAAAATAATAATAAAATAACTAAATTTAATAAAATAGTTTTTAATTGTGTACAAATTTTCAATATAATTTGATTTATTGAAAGGGATAGATTTAATAAAAAATGCACTAAATGTACATGCCTTAAAAGTCTCCAACGGGCGGGTCGGGCCGTAAATAGGAGGCCCACGGCCCAGCCTATGAGTCCGCGGGACTTTTTAAAATAAGTCAAAATGGCTTTCAAAAAAAGGAAGGGAGAGGGGGGATTCGAACCCCTCCCCTCATGCTTAAATTTCAAGGCTCTAACCAACTAAATTATATTCCTTTTATACTTATTAATTGAATTAATTATATATATATAAAAATAAAGTATATTATTTTTTAAAAAAAAATTAAAGGCAACAACGGTCATGTGACCGTTAGAGCCTAGCTAGGCCATGTGAGTCATATGACTGTTGGAGCTAAGCCTCCAACGGTCACATGACCATTTTTTTTTTTTTTTTTAACCTTCCTATAAATAGATTTTCTTCCTTTTCATTTTTTCATCAAATTCTCTCTATTTCTCTCACAGTCTACAATATTTCAAATTCTTTTATTTTTCCCTCAAATTATACAATATTGTTGGTGGTGCAAAACAAGTATTGGTGGCTCCAAGAGTTCAAATTTGCTCGGAATTTCTACATCGGTTCTCTAATTGAGTAACATACTTCACCCCTACTACTTTATCTTTTTGTTACATTTTTTTTATATTTATTACTTTATTATTTTTGGCGTAATATTTGATCAATAATTATAATATGACAAGTGCTTCTTCATCTAGTTCATGTGATGAAATATCATCAAATAACAAATTTACTTCAAATATATGAAATTTTTTTGATAGAATAGAAATAATTTTAGAAAATAATAAAAAAGAAATAAAAGCAAAATGTAAAATTTGTAATAAATTTCTTACTGGTGGCTCAAATGCAGACACAAGTCATTTAAAAAGACATCATGAAAATTGTAAAACTAAAAATAATGTAGATATTATAAATTATATGCAATTAGGTAAAAATGAAAGTGGAAATTTAAAAACATTTTCTTATGATGAATCTAACTATCGTGAAGAAATGATTGATTATATAATAAGAGCAGAACAACCTTTCAACATGATGAAAACTCATGATTTTGTAGGAACAATTCAACAAGGTATTAATCCTCAATTTAAAGGTTGGTCTGGAAATACAGTTAAAAGAGATATTATGAAAAAAATTTATACACAAAAAGAAATTTAAAAATTTCTTTTTGCAAATTTTGAAGGAAATATTTGTTTAACATCTGATATTTGGACATCTTTAACTCACACTGGTTTTTTATGTATAACTGCTCACTACATTGATAATGAATGGAAATTAAATAAAAGAATAATTTCATTTAAATTAATAAATGATCCACATAGTGGTAAAAATATAGCATCTTTAATAAATGATGAAATTATAGATATAGGCATTTGTGATAAAATATTGACAATAACATTAAATAATGCTGCTAATAATGATGTAGCAATACATAGACTAAAACGATACTGGCAAGTAAAAGAAGATCATGCTAAAATATTTCATGTGCGTTGTTGTGCACATATTTTAAATTTAATTGTAAATGATGGATTAAAAAATGTTGATAATACATTGGAAAAAATTAGAGGCATTGCATATAGTATTAATAGTTCTCAAGCAAAACATGAATTATTTTTTGATTGTTGCAAAGTGTTAAATATGAAAAGAAAAAAATATAAATTTAGATATGACCATTAGATGGAATTCCACATATAAACTTTTACAAAATATTACAAAATATAGAAAAGTAGTCGAATTATATGAAATACAATTAATTAGCAATGATTGTGAAGCAAATATTTATGCATTAAGTAATTATGATTGGCATATTGCAGATCTTTTAAGAAATCTTTTTGAAATTTTTGATACTTCAACAAACATTTTTTGTGGTGTATATTATCCAACTTCAAATCGAGTTATTATGCAAATAACTAATATTTTTATTGTACTTCAAAAATATTTAAGTTTTGAAATATTTAATGATACAATATTTGCAATGATAGAAAAATTTAGAAAATATTAGGGGGAAATACCTTTAATTTTTTATATTGCTTTAATTGTGGACCCTAAATTGAAATTTGAAGCTTTGGATGAACGATTAACAATTATTTATTTTAATGACCAAATAAAAATTGAATAAATTAAAAATGAAATAAATTCATTATTATATAATTTATATAACTATTATTAAGAAAAATATGGTAATAATATTAATAGTATTAAATTACCACCTACATCTACAAACTTCTCATCTTTTTATAAAGGAGCTCTAGAAATGTTGAAAAGTCGAAAAAAGACAACAAATAGTTCTCCAAATAATACATCTGATTTAAATAAATATCTTATTACTGATATAATTTCATTTGAAGATTAAGAAGATTTTGATATTTTAATATGGTGGAAATCACATCAACACAAATATCCTGTGCTTTCTATAATTGCTCGTGATGTACTAACAGTTCCTGTGAGTATAGTTGCATCAGAAGCTGCTTTTAGTGCAGGTGGAAGAGTAGTTAGTAAAAAACGATGCAACTTAGCGCCAGATGTTATTAAAGCAGGGATATGTGTGAAAGATTGGAAAATAACAGATAAAAGGATGTTCGATTCCATTCGAGAAACAGAGATGCTTGCCAATATTGAATCTTTAAAATTATTAAGATCTTCATGGATGCATGATAGTTCGCCATCACCATCAGAAAATAATGACTAAATGTATATTATATTTTTATTTTTATTTTTTGTGGTTGAAAAATATAGATGATTGACAAATAAATAGGTGTCAACCTAGTTGGGATGTATTTATTTTGTAGTGATGTAAACTTTTCCCACATTTTCAAATGTAATTATACATTCAATGAATAAAATTTTGAAATGAATATTTTTTTTAATACTTTTTATTTTTGTAGTTTTTTTTTAAAGGGGCGGGCCTAAGGGCCGGGCCGGCCCTCTGGGCCTAAATTTAGGCCCGTGGTTCGGCCCGCCCATAAACGGGCTCGGGCCGGGCCTAAAGCGGGCCGCGGGCTTTTTGGAGACCCTTACTTTGTATATATGAACTTACAAAAATAATATGATAATAATAATAAATTAATCATCACCACAATATCAATAATAATATAATATAATAGAAAGAGTGAAGTGTAGCATTGAAAACTTGGGGGACAAGGAAATATGAAAACGACGTCGTTTTTAATTCAACACTTGGACCAATGCAACCTCGGTCATACAGATACTAAAACCTTGGAATGTCTCCTTGTGTATATAAATCGAAGCGAGGGCAAGAAGATTAGTGACACAAAATGGAGAATGGAGCGCCGGTGCCAAGAGTTGCCGTAGTGGTGTTTCTGTTGAAGGGGAACGCCGTGTTGTTGGGGCGGCGCCTCTCCTCCAACGGCTACTCCACCTTCGCCCTCCCCGGAGGCCACCTGGAGTTTGGTCAGTCCCTCTCTCAGTCCTTCGTTTATAATATTATTAGCTGATTTTGACCTCGAGATAGTCCCATTTCAGGGGAGAGTTTTGAGGAATGTGCTGCCAGAGAGGTGAAGGAGGAAACTGGCTTAGACATTGACAGGATAGAGTTCCTAACTGTCACCAACAACGTCTTCCCGGCAAACCAATCCCATTATGTCACCATCCTTATGCGCGCAGTCTCGGCCGATCCTCATCAACTGCCCCAAAATCTTGAGCCTCACAAGTGTTCTGGTTGGGATTGGTATGAATGGAACAACCTCCCAGAGCCACTCTTCGGACCATTGGAGAAGATGGTACAAGGGGGTTTTAGTCCCTTCCCAACTTCTTAATTAAGATGCTGAGAGAGTGATTAATTCCTGGGTTTTGCTCCACTTCTTGCTCCTTTCTCTTTGATGGGTTAGTTTAAGATTGGTCAAATTTTGTAATTGGCTGCTGAAATTGCCAATGATATAGACTCTGGGGATTTAATGAGTCTTGAGATTCATGCTTCTCTCTCAAGCTGGATGAAGGGCTGTTTATATAAAGTTTGTTTTAGATTTTTCTTTTTTCTTAGCATATGAACAATTTATGAAGCTCTTCCTATGGAGGGTATGTTTGCTTCTACGTTCATAAAGTTTAATACAAATTGCCAACATGACAGAACCTTTACGTATTTGTTTGGGTAGAGTATAAATGAGTTTGAACGATGGACATGCATAACTCATTTAATAAATAGATGATTTTTTAGTTAATCTACATGTCATAAATTTGACTCAAATTGACACATCTAATAATCTAGTTATTAATTTAATTATATCGTTAAATTATTTAATTTATATTTGATTCATTTTTAAATAAATAATTCAATTAAATCATAAATATATTTGATTAAAATATTAATCATATAGGCATAGTAAGATATAAGTCAATTTGATTATTAAATAAGAGTATTTAATTATTAAATGAGTTGCATGATAGGTTACCTTTTTAATAAAAGTAATATTTAGGTTTATGTGTTTGACACAATTATTATTCGTGTCGAATTTTGATTGAGTTATATAATAGAATACCTAATTTTTAACACGACACAAATACGATTCACTAATATGAATTGTCACATATGTATCAAATTCTTTTAATTGCCCATTTGACACATTATATGCTATATTTCTAAGTTGGTTTTTTTTTTTTAAATAGATTATGTAATATCATAATTAGGAAGGTGTTTTTGTTCATAAATCCCTTAAGGACTTTGATTAATTTTATAAATTTCATGGACTTTGTCTAATTATACAAGGTCTTAAAGCACAATTCTCCTCCCTTCCTCTCTCTCTCTCTCTTTTTTTTTTTTAAAATCATAGCAATCATAAAGAGATGAAATATTTAAATTGTTAAGAAATAAAAAAGGGGAATGATACTATGGGTATAAATAAACATAGAAATTAAAATATTTACTTTATTATAAAATATATTAAAAATGGAAATAATACTATAATTGTAATTTTGCAAAAATGGACAAAAAGAATCTCCAAGAGCATAACAACATTAATATATACATAACACAAATTTTGCAACAATTACAGATTGTACCATTATTGTACTCCAGACAGGCGAGGGTATTTCGGGAAAGCGAAGAGACGAGAAATTGATCTTATTGGACTGTGATTTCACTACTCTACTTCTCAGTGCGCGTTATCATATTTCCGTGATTCCATCTTCCACACGGTCTTCTCGATCTAGGGCAGACCGTCATCTCCGTACAGTCCCCTACGGTGGACTCCCATGTAACTTGGCCCACCCAATTCCTCCTCCTCCTCTCCTGTTCGGCTTCTCTTTCCATCCAGAAGTCATTCCAGTGAGGTTGGCGGGCGATTTCTCACTTCAAAATTCACAACGCTTTTCCGCTCCAAGGTACGATCCAGCCACTTCTCAAAACTCTTTCGAACTTTTCTTCTTCCTTCTCTGGGTTGAGCGCAATTGGATTGTTTGAATGGTAGGGTTAACTCGTGGTTTCACTTATCAACTTGAAGTTTCGTCCCTTCTAGAAACCCTAGCTTACGTTTTGCTTTGATTTTTTCTCGTTTTGGTTTCTTCTTTTCGTGATTGAATTGCTTGAATGAATAGTTTTTAATTACTCAATGGGAATCTTGTTCGTTTCTCTCTTGGAAACAAATGAATGATTAAGGAGTTGTTTGGTTTAGCATTTTGGCAGTGCTTTTCTTGCTTTGGAAACCAAAAGTTTGCTTTGGAAGCAAGAAAAGTAATTCCAGAATGCTAATGAAGCAGCATGTGGTTAGAGTGATATGTTTGTAATTATTGTAGATGCATTGTAGGGGTTTTGTTTCACAGAGGTGTTCATGAGGTCATCTTTTGCTGCCTTGTGTACATAGAAATGGTAATTATTATGTTTAATATTGAGCCCAACCTAGTAGCTTTAATGTTTTGAATGGAAACTAAAATATTCTATGAATTTTTATTATGAATATCTTTTTGACTCATCAGATGTTTTTCATTGGAGTGAATTTTGATCTGCCAGCAGACATGTTTCTCTAAAGAAACAGGAAAAATAAAAGAAAAAAAGAAAAAAAAACAAGGTTTGGGTACTGTTGGTTTTTTTATCACCTTCATTGAACTTGATACCTACTTGGTTGTGTACTCCACTGACGGTGGTTGATTATGCAGAGTGCTTTCAGAGGGTGGTAAAAATTGTGATACAAATTTTTTATATTTGTAAAAGCACAGGTCCTGTTGAAACAGGGCTTTCTTGGTTTGAGTACCAAATTATGGGCAACGAGGATTTTATTGAACTCCATGCATTGAATGATGAAGTTAAGGACGGCGTCTTCAATAAGGAGAATGTGAAACAGGCTAAGGGTGAAATCAGAAATTTAGATAAGCAGCACACCCAAAGAAAATACCCTGAGGAAGATTTAGTTGATAAACCGCCGCCTTTGCAGGGGAATGTTGAATTGGTAGAAACTGTTACCATTGCTGAGAAGATGACTGGGATTGAATCCATTGTGCATGGTGGCAATAATGATGTGATTCTCCAAAAGGAAGTTTTTAGCAGCCATAAGATAGATGGTAGCTGTATCCTTTTTTTACCATAGATATTCTCAGCTTTTCCTTATCCATTTTCAGTGCTATTATCAATAAAATTTTGAAATGTTGGTGTAGAATCGGCCCTGGATTAGGAACCTAAGTTGTCTGCAATATAATTACCATAGAAGTAAATGTGGAGTCCATGTTATATCATGGTGTCAGCAATGACCATGTTATCTTTTTCTGATTTCGTGTTTTCCATAATTTGGATATGCTAGCTGTAACAGGTGTTAAGAGATCCCGGATGACATGTGATGATCAGCAACCATTTGTGCATGTGATATATAATTCCTTATCAAGGTGGGGATGTAATGAATAACATTTTGCTTTTCAGCAGTTCAACCTAATAATTCTGTACTTTATTTTGAATTGTTTGCAAAGAGAGTCAGGATCTGTTTGGTGGGAATGCATTAAAATAGATAATTTATCCTTAACAAAAAGTTTGATTTAGCTAGTCAAGTTGGGAATGGGCTTTTGGTGAATTATGTTCTATTTATGTTGGATTGATAAATTTTTCTTGAAGGATTATTTTTTGACTGAAATTATGTGCATGGGTCATGAAACATGTCACAATCAATTAAAACCTCTAGAAAGCCCATGCCTAATTCTAAGTCTCTTAACTCTTGATAAAGACACCACCATTGTTTGAACCACCATTTCATACTGTTGCTGCCACCGCCACCACTATCACATACTCCATCACTACCTTTATCACCAGGTCCCCCACTTCCTCCACATACTCCATCACTGTTGCCAGTCTGACCACTGCCATCACCACGGCCACACCACTGTTGTTGCCACCATCAACACCACCACCACTGCCAACATATTCACTATAATATTGCCTCTCCAACACAACTGCTGCTACGTCAATCACTGCAAGTACCTTTGTTGCCACCATGGTTCCATTGTGATTACCACCTCAAAGACCACCTGCACTGTTGTTGCCACCTCCAATGCCCCTACATGGCTACAACTATATCCATCAGAATAAAGGCCTCACCAGGTCCCCAAAATGGTTACCATTGTCAATTGTTCTGCCTCCATTGCTACTAATTCTTTAGGAATTTATCTCAAATGTCTTGAAGGTTATCAGTTATTTCATTAGTTTTCTCTTGATTGTATTTTGACTGAATGTCATTCTGAGAACATTTGACCTTATTAAGTGAACAAATTTTGTTGTGCATATACACAATGCTCCTTTCATAAATCATAGATAATCAGATGATGAATTTGGCAGGTTGAATTATGATAGTTCATCCCGATATGTTTTAATTTGCAGTATCAGTTGGGCCCCCTTGTTTTATGCATCTTTTCTAATATAAGTTTACTTTCCTTTCAAAAAAATCTTTTCCATATGCAACCTCAATATCATTTTCAATTTCAGAAAAAGCAAAAGGAAGCTTGAGGAGCTTTTACATCATTGGTCAGAATGGCATGCTCAGCAATGTTCTTCATCCAAAGTACTCCCTGTTCTTTTTAAGAATTTGACATTTGTGCTTTTACATTTTTATTTGCAACTTCCATCCGTTGTTCAATTTCCTTCTTTATTATCAACAGTATAAGTAATGATACTGCCATTTTCTGGATATCAGGATTCTGATGAAGTTTTGGAGTCGGGTGATGAAACTTATTTTCCAGCATTACATGTTGGTCTTGGTCCTGAGAAAACCTCTATAGTGGTAGGTTGACATCTGTGTTATACTGTTATGCGTTCACGTCAATTTTTTTCTGAGGAAGCATTGTTAGTTGGATTTGAGCTTGGCTTTAAATTTTTCTGGAACTTGAATTGAAGTTTTATTTAAGATTATGAGAGTAAGACACATCATTCTTAATTTCACCTGACAAGATGTGGTATTAATTGTTTGGCGTGTAGAGCCTTGAGAAAATATATGATACCTGGACTCTCTGACTTGACCTAGTATGCCATTTTTACATGACATAGGTGTAGGTATGGGATCCTTATTGGGTATTCTTATTTATTTGCTTTGGATATAGCTATTTGATTTTAATTAATTTCTTTTTCTACTTTCAGTTTTTTTAAGCAAATAGTTGCATTGAAGAAAGAGGAAGGAGGAATATTTTAATCAAGGATATCTTTTCTTTTGATTAAATTTTAATTGTGTCCAAGTGGCTCTAACTATTATTGAGCAAGTTCCTTTATCCTATTTTATGTAAGAAGGATCGGACACTTAAACATTTACCCATATCCAGGACACACATCTGAACCCATGCAACATAGGAGACAATAGGTGTTTGGTAGTGCTTGCGTACAGCTTAATTATTTTCTCATTTGCACTTGTCCCTAATCTGTAAGGGTTTCTATTTAATATTAACCTAGATTTTTCAAATTTAGAATTTTCTTTTATTTGAATTGAGTTCTCTTTTCTCATTTATACTGGAATCTGCAATAGATTTTGAATTTATAGGTCCATAAAAAGGAGGGTATGATTAGCTGCTTTTTGTCATTTAGGGAATTTACATGAATTATCATGAAGACAATATGTATATTTTTGCGATTTTCTAATTTTCTAATCTTTCCTTTTCTCTGCTCTTTTCATGCAAGTCTTTCTGGATGGATAATCAAGTGAAAGAAAAGAAAAACGAGGGGTTCATCTCATTGAATGACAATGCTATTCCTCTATATGATCGAGAATATGCATTGGGTCTAACTTCAATGGATGATTTGAATAACCTGGAAAGGTAATGGATGTACATTTAATATGTGTACTGCTGCTTCTTCAGATATATATGCAAATGAAAGATTAAAAAAAAGAATAAAAAATTAAAACATATATATATAGGTGTTTGACATGGTTACCTCTAGAATTTTATCCTGCAATATTTCTGTGTGCTGCAATATCACTGTTGGTTTTAAGATTGTTGTGAGTGACACAGAAAAGTTTGACAGTTTTATTGCATAAACTTTGGCATGCTTGGGTGATATCATATTCTGAGGTTGAAAAAATCTTAATGCTCATTACCATCAGATCCCTAGCTCCCCTGGTCCTACTGTGTTTCTAAATATTCGATCCCCTTATTTTAGCTCTGCCTGGGATAGGGTTGTGACTTGTTCACATTACATGGATGCTTCAGATTTTGTGGAGTACCTTTTCAGGCATGACGAGTGAGCATGGAATGAGATGTGTGTTAAAAGTGCCCATGCCCATGTTCAGAGATGTTACCCAGCAGGCATGCACGACAACAAGTTGAGAAAGAATCTTAGTTCATGGGGAATCCCCTAGAATACTTTCTCATGCTATTCCTGCATGATGTGAATTTTGAACAAATGAGTGAAATTCCCTTATAACCCATATCATATTTCATAGGCATTTCATTCTCCTGAGGAAAAGAAGAAAAAGTGACAATTTCAACAATTTAGCCTTGTCATACTGTTCCTAGATTTAGAAATATTTTCCATCTAGACATGACTGAAAATTTGAATTTTTGGGACCACCAGGTAGTGAGAAACCCACTGGATTATACAGTTTTGATATCTCCTTGAAATAAAGCATTTTCTTTGAGCTTCTCTCTTGGCTGTTGAGTATAAAAAGTGTTCATTTAAATTTATGAAGATTATAAGATTCTATATTGATAATAGAATATTTGAATAAGAAATTTTTAAATACATTATTAGAGGAAAACTACCTAAACGTGTCCTCCACAGAATTCCCTAGTCTTGAAAGGGAGGGATTGCTATTCTCCACTTCCTGCTTGGCTGAGGATTCTATTTTGGCCTTTTAATATGGTGCTAAAACGACGATTCTCTATATTCCAATGAAGGACTTCCTTATATCAGGGATCCTTGGACATGCAGGGTTATTTATTTATTTTATTTTTTATTTTTTTTCTGATAGGCAAACAAGATAATATATTATAAACATTAAAAGAACAACCCATGAGAGAGTACACAGGATTTGAACGTACAAGGTGGTTGGTACCTATCATTGGGAGTATTTGAGTTTTGTATCAAGAGCTAGCCTTGATTGGCCTATTATACTACAATCTTGGACATGTGTAATCCTTGCACATTGTACTACTATGATGCCTTGTGCAATCCTGATTGTGATGTCTTTATCTCCTGCTATATTTTTTAGTGGGCTGCTTATGATTGTGTCATGTAGGTTGTTGACTTACTGGATTGGTTCTTGTTATGTGAACACTAAAGAGAATAGGGAGGCTTAACTTAAGATGGTCGAGTTTCCCTTGTTGATGATTGACTCGGGAGAGTGAAGTGGACAGGTTTAGGCATCTCTTAGCCATCAGTTTCCACTATATTCTCATTTTTACTTCTCTAGTTTTCCTATAATATATTTTATTGTCGTCAAAAATATTTTAGAATCTTTAGATTTTAAAGTATGTCTTCATATATTTAACTTGTAATTAACCTCCACTGTAGTTTCATCAACTAAAACTGTATCATCACCAAACAACATGCCCTATAGGATGTCTTGCTGAATATTCCCAACAATCTTGTCCATTACCAAAGGGCATCCACATCTCTTTAATGGAGGATATCTTTATATAAAAGTCATATGGTTGGCAACTAAAGGTAGTGCCTCATCATGTTTTGAGAGGGAAATCCGAAAGCTGGAGTGTTCGGTCAACTACAATAGCTCTCCATCCACTGTCAGGGGAAAGGGGAGGGGTAGGAGTCGGGCTCTGGAAGTTTTGGTGTCCAGAAGGGGTTTCTCTGTTGGGATTGAGTGGGTGGTTTTTCTCTAGCATCCCAGCTCCTTGGGCTGGTTGTTGTGAGGGTGGTGGGTTTTTGGTTCTTCTTTCTCTTCTCCTGCTTGCCTTTTGGCCTCAATTGTATACTTGATGTGTATTTTGTTGCTCCTTTTTGCAAGCGCCTTTAATATTTCCTGCTTATTTACCTATCGAAAAAACTAAAGGTAGTGCCTCTCTATGGAAGTAGAATAGTATAGAGAGCAGCAAGAGTGAAAACTTGTTTGAATGAGCATAATTGCTGAGTGCATCTTTTCTTGTTCTGTTGTCTATAGATTTGATGAACAACTTTCATGTGGTGTTCCACAATTGTGTTATGGTTCTTTTCTCCATATGTAAACCTTGTTTTCCTTTTACTGAGCAAACTGTATCTATAAAGTACATTCTCATTCTTCTGTTTTTGTTATAGAGGCTTGGAAACACTTGATGCTTCTCGCTGTTTCAACTGTGGTTCCTATAACCATTCACTGAAGGAATGCCCTAAGCCTCGAGATACTGTTGCTGTCAATAATGCTCGGAAGCAGCACCAATCCAAGAGAAACCAACCTGTTGGTCCTCGTATTGCAACTCGCTATTACCAAAATTCTCCTGGGGGGAAATATGATGGACTAAAACCAGGTGTTCTTGGTCCTGAAACAAGGAAAATATTGAATCTTGGGGTAATATGGCTTACTGATTTCAAGTAGAAACTTTGACCTAATGAAATTGCAGGTCTTGTACTGTTTTTGACCTAATGAAATTGCTGTTCCTTTTTCTTCTGGAATCAAACTATTAAGACTCTTTCCTATGTTGTTCAGGAGTTTGATCCACCTCCATGGCTTAATAGGATGCGTGAGATAGGATACCCACCAGGATATCTAGGTAACTAGTTATATCTCACATTAAATTCATCAATGCTTAAATGACACATGGCATTTTGTGCAGTATAACCATTTCCTTACACTGCAGTTTGGATTCTCATATTATCATTTGCTGATATGTTATTTTCTTTTGATGTAATGCTGTTCTGTTCATTGAGTTTCTTATTTCTGATTTTTGTCATACCTTCCACCTCCGAAAGAACCACAAGAGACAATTTTTATTATATTATATTCTTTTAATGTTTCCTTGCCATTTGAATTGATATCTTGGTATTTAATCAGATGCTGTAGATGAAGACCAGTCTTCAGGGATTATAATATATGCAGATGAGGAAACCAGGGAAGAAGAGGATAAGGAAAATTTAAAATTAAACACTTCAATACTGCAGAAGACAATGTCTGTTGATTTCCCTGGAATAAATGCACCAATCCCAGAGCATGCAGATGAGAGACGCTGGACAACTTCTCAGCTTCCAGTAAGTTTTGATTCTCTGAGGAACCGGGCGAACCTTAGATCAAACTGTTCCTCAGAATCTATCTCCAACGGCCTCCCCCATAATCAGAGGGGGCCCAGGGACTACAGAGATGGTGGCTTCCCTGGTTACAGCCCCACCATGTTTGATCACTCACGTGGCTACAGTGGTTTCAGTCTCAGTCGGCCAAGTGAATACTTCAGTCTAAGAGGTGATAACCCGAATGGCTACAGTGGTTGCAGTCCCAATTATGCAAGTGATCCTTTCAGTCCAAGAGGTGATAACTTGGGCTTCTACAATCCTTTCAGCCCTAATATCACAGGGGACGCCTTCAGTCCAAGAGGTGACCTGTTGATGAGAGGCCCAAGTTTGGGAAGGTCTATGTCCGATAGAGGGAGGAGCTCGTTGTTTCTTGAAGGTTCTAGCCATACTACAGACACTCTCTTACCATATGCATCCTCAGGCCTGCTCCAGTCTCCTCATGATTATGGTTCATTCAGATTTGAGGCTCCAGCTTATGAGGGGCACTGGCGTCCCTACTGACCAATAATCTAAACTGCTGTCTTTATAATGGCAAGCGAATGAATTCCCCACCAGATTATAGGACCAGCTGCATAAAGGATATTGAACTGTTATCCTCAATTCTTAGTTTCTTACTTAACATTAGGGATCTTGGTTTCTTGAATAAGTTTTGAATATTCTTCTCTTATACATGATCTGGGACAAAGTTGTTTGTTTATTCAGTTGTATGCTGATGACATGTTGGTTGGTTGTCTGGCATGTATATCTAATGTTCCTTCCACATATTAAGTTTAAAAATCTGTGGGGTTCGCCCAATCTTTGGTTTCTGCTTCAGTTGTTGGGTTTAGATCTTGGTTTGTTGATCTGTGAATTTGGTTGTCCTATGAAAAGGGAAAAAAATTAAAAGAGAAGGTCTAGAATAGTGGTTTTCTAATTGGTTCCATGCAGATGTAGGTTAAAGGGCAAATCATGGGGCATGAAAATTCAACCAAGTTTGACTTTGGGGGTGGGCTGCAGCACATGTGGTGCATATGGAGGCCAGGTCAGTGATTCAAAAAATGAGTATTTTACATAGGGATCATCTACAGAGCCTAAAATTTCAATATCTGCCACATTGCTTTGCAGGAATGGGTTTATTGGCTCGATGGTTACAGGCATGAACTGTAAGCCATAAAACCCAAGTCCTTTATGGACATATGAATTCCACACAAACCCAATGAATAAAAGATGGTTCTGTTAGCTTTTTAATCATTCGTATCACATAATGGGCATTTTGTATAGCATCCCGGAAACTGAGAAAAGCAGTGCCAGTGGACATTAGCTGCGAACTATCAGACTAATAATCATGCAGTCGGCACAAAAAGGGTGGTAATGCATAGGGCTTGATACAAAACACAAGGGAGGCTAATGGTGGCTCATCGATGTATGTGCAGCAGTGGTGGGTGTTGGCGCCTGGTGGTGGGGTAACACATAGATTGGGATAGTATGAAAAGGACTGAAGAAGAGGTGATGAGGCTTGGAGCCTTGGTTGGTACGGTTGGTGCGTCTTTACCTGCCCCTTAAAAACTGTTTCCAACGCAAGTCAGAGTAGTCAGTCAAGGGTTCCTTTCTCTCCCCGCATTCTCAGCTCAGCTCCCCTCCCCCACAAGTCCACACCACACCATTGTCTCCTCCTCAGACTCCACTGTTTCTCTATTTTTTCCATTTCGCGACGCTTATCTTGTCAATGCCAATCTCTCTCTCTCTCTCTATCTGCTACTCTTGTCTCTTATTTCCTGTTGCCAATTAGGTGGGGCTGCTCAACGTCCTTGTGTCAGGATTCTCATGCCACACAGTCGTTCACTCACACAACCCTGACAAAAAGGCCTAGAAGCAAAGGATAAATCCCCACCCACATCTCCCCACAAATTACAAGGATCCATGATCATCATCTAATTTCTCCTTCTCTCTCCCTCTCCCTCCATACTCTCCTTTTCCCAGGTTGGTTTTCGCAAATGAAGACAATCTTGGCCAAGACACCTCATGACTCTTCCTTCTCTTTCTCCAGGAGATATTTCCACTGGAAAAAAAAGATTGAAGACGATGATGACGACAACGATGAAGAAGTCTTAACCTTTAGTTCCTCCTCACATGCCTGTGATGATGAGGATAAGGAGAAGGAAGCGGACTTTATTAGCACCTCGCTGTCGTTGGCAGCTCCCAGGAAGAAAGCTGCTCTTTCTTCTAAGCTCCGCTCGGCTCTCGCTCTTACCCTTTTCGGTAAGAGGCGTTCACACCTATCCTCTGGTCTTGGCACCCGAGTTATAGGCACCCTCTTTGGCTATCGTCGTGGGCATGTTCACTTCGCGTTTCAGGAGGATCCCAAGTCGCATCCTGCCTTCCTGATGGAACTCGCGACCTCAACAAGCGTTTTGGTTCGAGAAATGGCGTCTGGGTTGGTCAGAATTGCGCTGGAGTGTGATAAGAAGGTCGAGATGAAGAAAGGCACAAGATTGCTGGAGGAGCCTCTCTGGAGGACGTACTGCAACGGCAAGAAATGTGGGTATGCCATGAAGAGAGAATGTGGAGCGGAGGAGTGGAAGGTGTTGAAGGCGGTAGAGCCAATTTCAATGGGCGCTGGGGTGTTGCCAGGGAATGGAGAAACTGGGTCCGAGGGAGAGCTCATGTACATGAGAGCCAAGTTTGAGAGGGTTGTGGGGTCTAAGGACTCTGAGGCCTTCTACATGATGAACCCTGATAGCACCGGTGGTCCTGAACTTAGTATTTATCTACTTAGAGTTTAAGTTTGAATTTTCATCCACTTTCTTCTTCATTTAAGCTTTGGAATTTCATTTTCAGAGGTTTGGAGGTTTGGTCCTCTCTATCTGTTTTGCCATTTTCTCTTCTTGCATTCAGTGTAACACTAAGTACGGTGCTTTATTTAGCTTGTTCTAAGTAGTGGGGTGGGAGAAAATAGCATTAGGGAAATGGTGGCAAAGAGCCTTTATAGAATGGTGGGTGGTGGGGTGCATCTATAACCATGTATATTACTCTTTCTCTGCAAGTGGAAAACCAGCCCTTGCTAATCAAAACACCTTGTCTTTCATTTTGAAATATTTGTTCTTCCATTTCTCTTAGAAATGCTTTCAATTGAATATAGCATTTTGGTCCATTTACCTTAAATTATAATAGAAAGTATTCAATACAACATCACTGCTATTTTCTCATCTTGCTTTCTTATGTGGGGGGTTTTGCAAATATATTTAAAGATGTCAGTGGACAGAGAGGGGGTTTATAAAGTTGGTACAAGTGGCAATTTGTCACTCAATTCTTGAAGTAGAAGCCTGCTTTAGGCCTCTGGGCAATGATCCATCATAAAAATCAACATGCCTTTAGACAACCATTATCATAAAAATCATTATGCCAGAGGTTTTTGTTTTTTTTTTTCTTCTTTTCCCTGAATATATGATACACACACACGCCCACTGAAAAGCCCCCCACGAGGAGATTCAGGGATGCCTACCCAAATCTTTTATATTATGACTTGATGCCTAAGAGTGGTGATTTGAGTGTTAGAAACTTTATTTTCATAATGTTGTCAAATTAGTTTGTTATTATTCGGACTGAATAGAGCAGCTATTTCAATTTATCCTCCACTATTTGTACATGGGTTTCTCTTGTGTGTTTTCAAAACGAGGGGAAAAAAATGGAGGACGAAAAGAAGGAAGAAAGGGAGAATATAATTCAGAGGTTGTTGGTAACAGCTTGGGCAGGCGGATCCATTGGGATTCGAATTGTGAAGGCTGGTTTGATGGACTCATTATTCCCTAAGAAATTCTGACTGTCTCCTGCCATGTTGCTCCCTAAGTCCCTGTACCATCCATAGCCAGCTCATTTCATTTCATTTCATCCCCCTCTGCACCTCTGAAAAATTCTTTCTTACAAGGAGGGACTGGGTTTTGAGGACAAACGACCCATCAGCAATAGTTAATATTGTACCATGGTAATGCTCTCCAATAATTGACTTGAACAGGGTTTTAATCATTTTTATCACTTTGGAAAAATTAATATGTAATGATGCAAAACACCAAATGGGTATGTGATGTCAAATGATGCAAGTTCAAATGTGTTGCATTCTTCTATATGTCATTTTCTGCCTAGGCCCTTTCTTTGTGAAGTGGTATAGGCAATACAGCACTAACTACAATGAAACAAGACTGCACTTTTCCCATGAGAAAGAAACAAGTTTGAATAACTCAAATTCCAACACAACCATCCCTTTGGTTTTCGTGTGTTCTTAACAAAGATAACATAGATAAATGTCTGCAGATACACTAGCAAGCTAATAGATTTGGTGTTTACCATCTACACCTTTTGACTCTTTTTGTTAAATTAATTTGTTTCCAAAAAAGATTAGAGATTAATAGTTGATGGGCTTGGGAAGAGTTAGCCGAAGGAGAGAGCCTGGGTGGGTTGAGCTTGAGCCCATAAAAGATGCAACTTGTTGAGTTTGTGTCCATTCCAAAAGGGTGACAGCCGGCTAAGCCTAATTCCCCATACGTGGAGAGCAAACCCTAGTTTAATCAAACCTTGCCACAAGACTAGGTCCCAGCCTCTGCAAGGCATTGCCAGACCAGTCAACAGGTCTAACCCATCTTAACAAAAGACCCACTTCTCCTTGTTGGATGAAAGGCCCGGAAAGCAAATCCAAAGTCCAAACTAACGAGGGGCCCATAACAAAAGCCCAGAAAAACTTCTTACTGAAATCCATATTTTAACCAAGAATGGCATACAAAACCACAAAACTGGACTGAGTCTAAAACTAGTCTGGACTGGGGGGTGATTTTGCAGCCTCCAAGGTTTTGATGATCATCTTCTGTATTGCCATGGCTGGGATAGTGAAAGTTGCACACAAATCAAAGGCCTTGTAGCATTTACCCAAAGCATTATACTAATTAGGGGATCCATATTGTGTTTTAATAAGAAAAGAGCTTTGCTTTTTCTCTAATTTTTAGGCACTTCATCTTAAGATGTGTGAGATGTGGGCGTTGGTAGATTGTTTTTTTTTACTAGTAATAGTATTTGATTAAGCTTACCTAAGCTGTATATAATATTTGTGGGAAACCCAATGTCCCCACTCTTAACTAAAAGGTATGTTTGCTTCATATTTCAAACTATAATTTCTTAATGCCATGAAAGTCACATAAAAATATGTGATAAAAAAAACTAGTGGATGCACCGATGAAGTGAAAGTGATTAATCAAAAACAACACAATTCTTTACACAACCTTAGGCCCTACTAATTTGCCTCTATATTTCATAAAATTGGCACCGGTCTAACCTATTTTGAGAAGCCCACCAATCATTTTTCAACTCTAGCTGCCTGCTAATGGGTTTGCACCTAACTCATTTTGGAATTGAACTTTGCGTATGGTTACCATCAAAACCCATCCCCAAACAACCCCTAGGACTAGGTCGGTCGCTAATCCAAAATCAATACGTGGTAACTGTGTATGATTTGGGAAAGAGATTTCAATGCAAGCGTACAAAAACATGGAAAGTTGTGTCATTCAAGTTTTAATGCAAAGTTGGGTCTTATAGTGGTTGTATGCTTGGTGGGCTCATCGAGATTTGAGAGAAACAAACCCCCACGTGAGGGAGATTTGCAGAGACAAATCCCAATGATCATTACAACATGCGAAGAATTTTGGATCCACCTAGACAAAACAATTTTACTTGCCCAGAAAGAAAGAGAAAAAGAGGGGAAAATGACTTTCAATATTAGCAATTGTTCCCAGGATTCATGCTCTAGAGATTTGAGTTTCCCTTGAAAACTGCAGACTGTACTCCAAACTCAGGTCATGGCACCACTCAACAGCGAAAAGAATTGGGGAAGATGTAGGTAAAAATTAATCCTGCCCATGTGGTTCATATGCCCTGAAATTTTGGGAATGCCGTGAACACTTTGGTGGGGTTGGGATGGTGGTGGGTTCCATGCTTGCAAAACGCGTTTCAATTGGATGGGCCTGGGGCATATCTGGCAGCTCACATCCAGTTAATTATGTTGAAATTTGACAAATTTGACATGCCGTACCGGTATTTATTGTGGGTTTGCTTCATATTTTAGGTAGGTTGAAATATTTAATAAATCTGAGATGGTGGTCAATGGGACAACATCTCCATCTCAGAGACCTAAGAAAGTTACATATGGAATTCGAGTGTGGACCTTTGCATGTGATATTTTAACATTTTTTATGACTCATTTGAAAGACTTTTGCAGGCGTGAATGTATAATGTCATGTTTTGAATTCTATTTTTCTCTGGAATATGGAACTAATATTTCAATATTGATTAAAAAAATAGGGACCCAGACCCATTTGCCATTTGGGTATCAGAAATGCATATGTGGGGTTTGAATATTTGGGAATAAATATTATTTGGTTCCAGTTCCACACCATAATGGTAGTCTCGAAGAGTTAGCCGGCCTAGCCACCCAAACCCAAGCCTGACCCACGAGGGTGTTGAATATGTACCTGCTGAATTAATTATAAGACTTTTGGGGTGTGGAATAATGTAAGAAAACCAAATGCTGGCTTTATCCACATCACCCCAAGTAAAAAACTGAGAGAGGAGAGATCAGAGATGAAGCCAATTTCAAAATCGGAAACCCAATTTGGACATGGAATGGAAATGCTCAATTAAGAGAAAGAACTTGAAAAAGTTTACACTTTTCTGATAATCTATTGTATAATGGTATATTGAACAAATCAATTTTCTATACAGTGTAATCTAGAATCACAAATCCAGGAAAAAAAAAAGGGAAAAAAAGCAATCATTCTAATGCTATAGATCCACCCAACAAAATCCCTAGAAAACAAAAGGAGAAGGATAGCAACCATATGTATAGGAAAGAAACGCGAGAGAGAGCCTCTACTGATCAATTATTTGGTGTGGAGTCCACAAATGAGTTGTGCCTCTTAGATGGACCTGAAGGAGGAATAGGGACTCCTTTGGGGAAAAAGTTGAACATCTGGCCTCCCTGTTGAAAACTCGTCTTGAACTTATGCTCCTGGGGATTCATATGCGCCCGCTCGTTTGATTCTTCTTGCTCCGCCATCATCATTCTCCCTGGTCGAGTTGCAGTGCAAGAGCCTACAACAAGGAAGAAGATAAAGACAAGGCAGATGGGTTTGCATGAAAGGTGCATGGAAGGAGATTTTGAAGAAGAAGAAGAAGAAGGAGAAGAAGTAGCAGCAGCAGCCATTTGGAGAGAATTGTCTTTGGATTAGGGTTTTAGAGAGCAGAGGAGAGGAGAGGAGAGGCTTTTGTGTTTTCCTTTTTAGTTTTTTACAGATGAGTGGTTTTTATACTGCATGGGGATGGAAAAATGCGTGGCAATTGGTATGTAAATGTTAGGAAGGAGGGGAGGAGGAGTGAACTGCACGCCAAGAGGCTATTGAATTTTGATTTTCCATGTCAACGCTTTGGAAAATTAAAACCCAATGAAGGGAATTTGAGTGCCGCCTTCCACCATCCTCCAATTTTAGTTTCATTTTTTTTCTTGGGTCCATTGGAAAAACTGCAGCATGTTCCTTCCACCAACTTTTATCTTTTAAAAAAAAAAATGTATAAATGGCAAAAATTGAAACCCCATTTGGGAAAATCATATTTACTTGTAATTTAATGTTGGTATGGTTATGAATAATGGTGAAAATTAACATAAGGATGCAGTATAGTTGATGGAACTTGATTAAGATTAACAACCAGAAAGAAGGCAATAATTTTCAGACAAGAAAATGACTTTTTTGTTTCTATGTCCATTCTTCGTGTAAAATAGTACACTGCACCAATATAATGATCATAAAAATGAGTGAATCAGTGAAAAAAGTGATCAATAATCCCAACTTTCACGTTTTGAATGCTGTTTGGCACTTGGGAAAATTGCAGAAAATTATAAAGGTGTGAGAACCTATACATAATGTATGATTTTTCTTCTTTTTTTCCCCAAAAACTTGTAGATCATGGCATCAATAATTTCTCAACAATGTATTACTATTAAGGGGATCTTTTGCGTGTGAAGGTCCCCCAAGAAAACAAGCTTTCTGGGTCCACTACTACTTATCCCTTGTCCAATATTCAACTTTGACATCTGGATATACCTTATTTATATTTGAAATCCTAAGTATTATCACTCACTTCTTGTTTTTTTATTACCCCAATTCAAATGGGTCTTCTCTAAATTCATCAAAATCTACCATATGTCTACAAAATCTAAACAAATTAAATTTGGTCTCATAAATGTTCGTCTCCTCACTGCTGTACAACTTTATTGACCAAAACCCAAGTGTTAAATTAAATATTTTGAGAGATGAGAAAGGGCAAGATAAAGCAAATGGATGGTGTCTACTTGATGACTTTGAACTGTGGCTACGTGTTGATTATGTGTCATGATCTAGGCGGTGGAGGCTGTACGTCCAAAGTCAACAAGATGGAGTTGATCTCAACCGTACACTCAATATAACATTGAATAAAGAACGGGAGAAAGGTTGACAATGATTGATAATATAATACTCGTACAATCGGTCCAACGCTCTTAGGGCAACTAAACGTGAGCAGAAGACAAAGGCGGTGATTAAGGGTTGTTGAGGACGAAAATGGAGATGCTATTTCGTTTATAGAGAATTTGAGAGTCAAAGTCTGTGGTTTGGGCGTGGAAAACACTGTTTGATATTGCATGTGGTGTGCCATCTTTCCACAAATGGACTCAGGCACCGCCGTGAACTGTGGACCGTGTGGCTTCCGCCTCGTCCAAGTGGCTGGCTCAGGAGTCAAGGCTTTTTGGATGAGAATTTGGTATGTTTTGGGCCCATTTTGAAGTCATGTTGATGGTTTTCTTCATAGCTTTTAGGCATTTACGTTTGGGAGAGGTCTACTATGACCATCATTTTTGGGGGATCAATTCAGTACTACAATTGGATGAAAGAACTTTTAATGAAATCATCCATAAAGATAAGTCAATAAGGTTCTAAATTGTGTGGAAGAACATAAAAAATAATGCTTTATAATCCTGAAATTGTTATTCATTTTCTTATAAATTCTATGAGAAAAAGAATGTATTAACTATCAATGTGGTACTTGTTTAAGGGGACTTTAGGAAAACTATCTTTTTCTCATCATGCCTTCAATTCAATAGTAGAGCTAATAATGTAACACCGACGACTTCTTCTAAGTTTTTTTTAAAGAAAATCTCAATTTGCCTTTGACAAAGTGGTGTATGATTAGGTTGAGCCGAAAGTAATTACCAATATTGTCAAAATTAATGTGAAAGGTGAGAGACTATTTGCATAGCTCATTAAAAAAATACATCTAATCATAATGTGTCACATATAAAATTCAGTCGTATTGTCATTTATATCTTATTACTTTAAACTTTAATATTATTGGTTGGTACCTTAATCTCGTGCATTGATACCTTTGTTTTACCGTCTATATTTCATCATATATTTCCAATGGTTAGTATTACAAGTTTGATACTTAGCAAATCAATATCACAAAGTAAAGATTATAAAATGGTCATAGTCATAAGCAATTTTCTTTTCACATACTGGGGTAGGGTAAACTTCTAGCATTTAAGATGAATGGGCCTACCAATCACCAAACTTGGGCGCTCACCTAATCAGATTGTTGCCTCCTCGTATGCATACATTAGCCACCATTAATATACCAATAATAAAATTTGGATGTCATTTTCAAAAGTTTAACATTTTCAAAAGGTGCATGAACCCCATTTGAATAGCTTGTAGATAACTTAAACTGAAATGAAATTAGGTAACTGACCTTTTCAAAACTCTGCACAAGCTTTTCTGCAAGCCTCAAGTCACATAGCTTCAAGGAAAGCAACTCATAAAAGCAAGTGCTAAAGTCTAGTGTTCTTGTATTTGCCCATTGGTGAGTATGGCTCTGGCTCATCCACACTTTGGGGACTAAAGTTGAGTTTGATTGTTTTTAAAATTTTATTTTAATTAAAGTTAAATTCAAAATTATATTTTTGAAGAGGTAATAAATTTTATCACTTTAATTAAACCCATAAAAAGAGTGGCATTTCTAGAGGGACCTAGGACTTTATGCAGTCTCTTTCTCTTTCATAATGTAAAGTTGAGTGTGACAAAAACCCTTTATAAATATAAAATGAGTCTACTATTGAGTTTTTTTCTTTACTTTTAAAATGTGATTGTTAAATTTTCATTTAAATGTTTAATTAGAATTAAAAAAGATGTAAAAATATACTTGCATTAATCAAAACTCATCATGCATCAACATGAAGTGTAAAACTTTTTAGGATAAAAATACCCATAAACAAAAAAGGTAAGATGCTCTTAAAAATTATAATTAATTTCATTCACTTCTTCTGAAGTTTTGGTTAAATACATTTAGTCCTTATAGGTTTAAAATTTCATCATGCGTCTTCCTTATTTTGAGTTGGAGAGAAAATAAGTGAAAATAAGAAATTAAAAGGATAAACAGGTATTTAATAAAATTTCAAATTTATAAGGGTTAGATATATTTAGTCGAAATCTTATGAGAGGTGAATGAAATTAACCTTAAAAATTAATATGCACCCACCTTCTTTGTTTATTTACCTTCGTTACTTCTCTTTTAATATTTTCATTACTCTAATAAAATCTTTAAAGAGATAAAAAAAAATTTTAAATTAAGCTCTTTGTGATCTAAATCAACATAAGCATTATTTAAGAATCTATTTTACAACATTTTAATATATTTATAAACTACACTTACTGCATATGTAATTTCAAATTTAATACAAACAATTAAATACTTTAGGCAACCAATAGCATTATAGTGAGGGCTTTAATATAAGCTTCACTTTGTTCTTAGTACTAGAACATAATTGTGATGATAATATAAAGCATGTAGCAAGATGGGTAGTCACTTGTTTGGACTCATTCATGTTAACTTTACAATATTTTATCAATATACTTCTTTTGAAATATCCATTTATATATATATATATATATATATATATATATATTTGTATCTCTTTATATTTTAATGCCGAGTATTTTATTTATAGTCCCAAGATCTTTCAAATCAAACTCATCACTCCATATATGCTTCAAAATTTTAATTTTCTAACTTACTATGAACAACAATCAACAAATAAGAGATTCATCATTAAGTATTATAAAATAAACATCATATATCCACGAGGCACCATGAACATGTTAAGACGTATTTAACATTGATGAGGAACTTACTTCAAATCATATAAACACCCTTTCAATCTACATACAAGGCCTCTTTTCATGGTTCCATAAAATCTTTAGGTTATTATATATAAATTTTCTCCTCCAAATTTCCAACTTCATGTCTAACATAACAAACATAGCATGAAGAAATTAAATTTCATTATGTTTCACAATAAAAGAAAAAAAATCATTTTAATTAATTTCTTCTTTCTCCAAAAATACTTATGTTATCAATTGAATTTTAATTTTTTTTTTAGACCCATTTGCACCTTATTGATTCATTAACGTAATTTTCCTTTTTCTTGGGTTTTATTTATTTGTAATGATTTCATCTCCTCTGGCAAAACACTAAGACATTAGTCTCTATCATCTCTTTTGAATACATCTTGAAAACAATAGGGACCTTATCTTCTAGTAAATGATGCAAAAGAAATCATGTTTTCAAAACCATACCTTAACAAGACATTATATGGATGTCTTTCTCCATCTCTGGTGATGCAATAAGAATCATTGGATTGGGTTTGGATGAATGCCTTTACACTTACTAACTTTTGTTTTAAACTTTACCAATTCTTTCTTTCTCAAATTCCATCTCAACAATTTATTTTTGTAGTTGAATATTTTCATTAACAGTTTCATTTGTTCCTAATATTTTTTCAACATATATTTCTCATCAAATACCAAATCTCTACTCACCATTTTTTTTTTCTTAATTATTGGATCCCAAAATCTTTAATTCCTTTTTCAAGCCTAAGGAATATGCATTTTTTCTTTTTCAATTTTGGATCATAGGAATATAAGTAAAAAAAAAAAAAACATTTTAAGAATTGACAAATCAATTTGTTTACTTGACCATTCTCTTTTTTTTAAAAAAAAAAAATCTTGAAATTAATTGTAGAACATGAATATCAATTACCCATATAACAAGTGTTGTATTGATAACCTCAACCTAGAAATTCTTAAGTAACCTAGCATTCAATTTTATACACTTGACATATTCCAAGAGTATTCTATTCATCTTTTCAGCCACTTCATTCTATTATGGAGTTCCTCTACACATGAGATATCAAGTAATATGTGAATTCCTGTGTGAAGCCCTTTGTTTTTGTACTCAAGTTCATTATATGAAATATCTTTTTTTTTTTTGTTCATTTGTTGTTCAACTTCTTTTTTCGATTCTCTAAATATTCCAAACATGTACCTCTTATTTATGCTTTATAAAAGAGACCTATAATTTTCTTGAATAGTCATTAACAAAACAAATAAATGATCAATTATTAAGTGTCGGTTATGATGGAATTCTAGAAATAATGACATGATGTAACATAATAAGTTTTTATTAATAAATTGATTTATTATGATTTCCGATTCCCATTTATATCCTTGATTACATTATTCATTATCTAAGCATTCGCATTTTTATCACTTACATTATTCATTATTTAGGTATATTCGGAGTTGTATACCTAAAAACCAATAATAATTATCTTGTGTAAGCCTCATCTCCTCCAAGTGCAATTGTTATCATATTTACATAATTCATTAATCAAAGCATTGGATCCTAGTCATTTTCTTCTTTGTGCATTCATTGGTTACAGCTAGATATTACTCTCTTTCTAAACCTTTCCATATGTATCTTTATGAAAAAGTTCTAAAGTATCAAAAGAAAACTTGTTACATTGTAAATATCCATTGCAATCATGAAATCCAAGTATACAAGAATATCAAAAGCTTCTGTAAAGACACTTCTTGGCTTAGTGGATACATCTCCAAGCTCAAAAGAAAGTCAAAAGGAGTGGAAGTAAGTGGTTGTCAAACCACTATAAATTGTAATATGCATTTTCTCCTTCCTTTCTCTTTTACCAACTTTCTATTCAATTATTGCAATTCATTTTAATTAAGCTTCAAAATTGTCAAATAATCTAATACTATATACAAATTTTAAAACTAACCACCACACAATTTACACCTCCCCCTCTTTTTTTTAGCATGTAACTAAGTTGATTACTTAAACTTCACACCAATAACATAAAATTTTCGGTTTCTGCTTCAAACATTATCTTTAATTACAGTAGTTATTAAAAGTTCGATTTACAGTGATTTTAAAAAACACTTTTAATATTTTTAATACTTAAAAAATTTTACCATTCAAATATTATAAATATAAAAAATAATTTCTAAAATTACTACTAAACGCATTTTAAGTCAAGTGATTGAAAGTAAATTCGTATTTTCAATCATACATAAGTCATGCAAATCTTTGTTGTAACTTTATCCTTAAGGTTCACATTATTTATGGCCTCATAAAAAAGCTATCAATGTATCACACTGGAAACTTCTCACTCATCTTTTCAAATATCTATCTCAATATTTTATTATTATTTTTTACATGAATTATTTATACAATTTAGCACGTTAAAGAATTGCATTAAAATTTAGATGTTTATTTTCTTACATCTTATCATCTTTAAAGGGTGCCGTGTTGGAGCAAAATCTTGCTCCCCATCTTGATGTACATGTCAAGAGCAGGACAATAATTTCAACTTTCAAGCCCAATAATTGATTAATTGGCTAGATACGTGAAGTAGTATACAAATCAAAGTGACTTTCTACAAAGAAAAATAAATAAAGAAATGTTTGGCTTTAAATGAGAGGCATTTATATCTTCTAACCCCAACAGCCCCAACTAGTGCACACTGGGTCCATTGGACAGAAATGGAAATGAAGATCAAACTCTTAAAACTTTAAGTAGGTTGAAGCATGCTATTAAAAGCTGAGTTTGGGATCAGAACAATTGCTTTTAAAAAGGAAGCCCACACTTAGATCCAACTCTGAAATAATTCTCAATCTAATCCATTTTATACATTTGGATGGGTAGATAAAAATTTAGGTTCTCTTTATTGAAGATAAAGGTCAGTCTAACTGCTGCATTCTTTTTATTTTTTTCTAAGACCTGCAATGGCCCAAAAGCTCAAAGGCAGAAGCCCCTTTGGATGGAGATGGAAGAGATAGATGAGGAGACAGCAGAGAGTCCAAAGGGGGTGAAGAACATTCAATTTCATCTTCAGAGCCCTTTAATGGTTGTTCGTAAGGGCAAGCCAGAAACCGACCCAGAACACAGGGATCTACCTCAGATTTGCTGACAAAGTTTCTACATTCGTTCCTTTTTAACAATGGGAAGGGGACCCACTCATCATCATCTTTAAACATAAGGCCCGTATTAATAATTAATTTAATACTGTCCTCAACCTATGGGCTATGAGCCTACAATCAACCCACTCAGTACTGGCTATGGGCACAGTGCAGACCCCATTAGTCTGCTCCCCCCAAACCCCACACTTCGCTTTCAATCTATTAAACCCTGAACTGCCATGCCTTGAAAAAGCAACTGTATATAAAAATAATATCACCACACATCCTTACTTCATTGTGAGTTTACCAGAAGATAAAATGGGAAATGGTAGAATTGCAGAAGACTAGGATTAAGTTTAATATTTACACGAGCATAAACTCAAAGGAAATGGGAATGAACAACCACATAAGGTTCTTTCATTTTCTGTCACAAGGGAAACTAAAAGGATGTTATGTTATTGTTACATCAAAAAAGGGTTATCCTGCAGGCTAGTAGTAAACAAATCCTATGAGAAAAAATTCCAGAGTAGAATCATGGTTGATATCTCAGCCAGAAAAACCCACCAAAGCCCATCAATAGCATGGCTTGAGAATCCCAAAGAGGCCATGAAATGGAAATTCTGATCCGCATTCCCATTCTCATTACCCAACTTGGTCCTTGTATCAGGTTCAAGATATGTGACCTCCTGGTCGCATGGCTTTACTCCAAAAGGAACATGACTTGATGACATTAACTCAACTGGGTAACAAAGATTTGGGTTGTTCCAGGCCCCAAATCGCCTCTCCATTTTCCCATAAAACCATCCAGAGAATTTAAGCTCCCCTGTCAGATTGTTTCCATTTAGGTAGAGCGCGGTAACACTAGGCAGAGCTGCAAGCTTTGGTGAGGGATTGCCCGTGAGATTGTTGTCATTAAGACCCAGAAACCTCAGACCCTTCAATTCTGCCAGTGACTCTGGAACCTCTCCTGTCAAACCCGTGTTGGAGAGATCCAAAATGACCAAGTTCTGTAGATTTTGCCATTCTAAGCTCAAGAGGTCTCCCCCTATTGGGTTGTTGGATAGGGCCATATCTTCTAAGGAAGCCATCTCTTGAAGTGACTGCGTCAACCCACCTGAAAATTTGTTGTTTCTGAGGTCCAACAGAGTTAAATTCTTCATATTTCCAAGTTCACTAGGCAGATCCCCCTCCAATTGGTTGTTACTCAAATCAAGCTTCAAGAGTGAACTCAAACCTCCAAAACTCGTGGGTAAAGGCCCAGAAAGAGAATTCCTGCTTAAATCTAAGATTAAAAGTTCACCCAATCCACCAAAATTATCAGGGATATGACCTGTAAACCGGTTTCCAGCAATGACTAGCCGCCTCAAGCTGACTAAGTTCCCAATAATTGTTGGTAAATTTCCACTTAATCCATTTTCTAATAGCACTAAAGATTGGAGCTTCCTAAGGTCTCCAAAACCAGTAGGGACTTGCCCAACAAGACCCGGATTGGACCTGAACTCTAGTGATTCTAAGCTGCCAGCAAGTTTATACCAAATATTTGCAGGAATGGTCACAGGATGTTTCCGGGGTGAGATGAAGCAATTCAAGAAGGACAGGGTTTTCAGGTGCTTAAGCTCGAACAAATGCAGTTTAAATTCCACATTATGGGCACAATCAAGAGAGTTGTCTTGAACAGGTCCAATGTTTAAGGCAGTGACATACCAGAAACCATCATAGAGATCACAAGAGACTCCCTGCAGAAGAAGATTGAAAAGATACAATTAGGATGTTAGCATGATACTAAACCAAATTGTAATGGTAAAAGCTCAAGACTTTCAGAGATTAAGCAATAATCTTCTCTGCAGGTGTATTTAAATCGATAATGTACTATTCCTGGAGAACAGTGATCAGACCTTGGGGAAAAGTTGTGGATGAATTTATTGGTTGACCGTCAGATATATATAAAAATATTGATTGAGCGTTTGCATATTTATGACAAACAACTGAAGAAGCAGAAAGCAAATGATTGTAGGTTATGATTAAATTGGTTATAGGAAATTTCCTATCTCCCAACTTCATATATTTACTTACAATTCATTACCAATCCTAGAATAACAATCATGAAAAATAGTCCATACACTTCAGAACAAACAGAGAGAGAAACAAACAAACAAAGGTTCTCCAAGCGCTTGCATGTTGATTTACAGTGGGTTTTGAAGCTATTTCTTGAGAAGTATTGGCTTGTGTTACATAAAATGCTATCTCCGATAACAAGTCTACTCTCTCTGCAACCCATTTTAAAACATTTTAAAACATTTTAAAAAATGGGAAAAAAAAAAAAAAACCTCAGAAGAGAACAAGAAAATTTTGGAGGAATCTAAACGTCAATGGATTATTATCTTTGTCTGTCTCGATTAAAGAATTGTTAATATTAACTAATTATTTTATACCATTCCTTTTAATTTAACCAAAAATGGTGCAGGTAACAAAAACACATCTGTAATTTTCATTGGACTAAGAGAAAACCTCAAAGCCTTGTATCAAGTACAAAGAAAAAGGGTATCGTTAGGAAGCCATTCATAGGGTAATCATACCTGTATAGGAGTCCACCCGCACGGGTCTGGGTAGAGATCTGAGCCATTCCACCACGTACCCACGAACCCCTGAATAGTAGAGTACAGGGCTTCTTGCTCTGTTTTCTCCATAGGAGCCACCATAGGAGCCATTTCTGTGTCTCCATCACCATCACAATACACTCCCAAACAGAGGATGAAGAGAACTAAAGTGGTGTGAAAAATGGCGGTGAAAGGCTTCATGGATAATCTCAGGGGGGAAAAAGAAAAGAAAGGAAGATTAGAACAAACTTGAGGCAGAGCAGAAACAGGGGATGCCAGAGTGAAGAGCCTTGGCTTGAATCCAGTAGAGCACTCTAGTCATTAATTCACAAGGGTCTTCAACTTTCTCATTCATGAACAAGAATCGAAGGTTTTGGGCTCATGAGGTAGTTCAGATGAGAGTGAAAAAATACAGACCCAGGAGACCAAAGGAACGGAGGACACAACCCCACCAATGCAGATGCAAAAATCATGAGAAAAATCAACGTGGGTCCCCCTAGAAACCACTGGTTTTCGAGGAAAATCGTATACCGTTTAGAGAGAAAGCTCCAAAGATGTTGAAACAACGAGGGAGGAGAAGCAAAGTTCGAAAGCAAAGCATTTTCTTGCTAATGTTTATAGAAAAACGAAGTATAGAGCAGAGCAACACAAGATTGAAGCACAGTTCTCAATGCTAAAAGTAATAATAGTAATGACAATAATAAGAGCAGTAGTAAGTGAAGGGCATAGGGTTGGGCCATGAAAGTGAAAGGAAGCTGAAGCTTGTGCGGCTCTGCAATGCTGTCCTGTGATTCTCCTATTAGACATTAATGACAATAATTACTACAATTCATTGCTACATTACATGCATTAAAAAAATTTCCAAAAATGGTTAAAGGGCTTGGTTGCTGGGGCCTTAATGGTTTAAGATGGTGGTTCAAGTGTCAAATTAGTTAGCTTAGGTTAGATTCTGGGGTGGGGTTAGGGTTTGAGTTAGGGTTTAGGGTCTGAGGGGACCATTTCCCATGCATGTAAGTGCATGCAAGACAAAGTTGAGTTTTTTTTACCCCTTCATTTCTTCCCTCCCTTTGAGCTGTTGGGTTTTCAACAGTTCTCTGGAAGAGGATAGGGAATGAAGAAAGGACAAAAGCTGCTATTAGGGCTGAGGGAAGCCTTGGAAAGTGGGCACATTGGTCGACTGCAATGGGTCACAAAAATTTGGCCTGTGAGGGAACTCTCAACTAAGCCAAAACAAAACCATATTCCATCTGACTGACTGGGCTGGCACATCCTCTTTGGATGCTCCGCCCTCCACTTTCTCTAATTTCATATATTTAATTACCCAATACTCAAGCAAAAAAGCCCATGGATTCTCAACTAGGCCAAACATAATGCTTGCTTTTTGGGTGGTGAGTGGTGAGAGCTGACCAGAGGAAGTCAAAGTAAAGTGGGATTTGGGGTGGCATATCACCAACCAAATTGGTTCAAAAACTAGAAGTCTAGTGTCAACTTAAGTCTATAGCTTGCCTAATGTAGATCAATCAAGTGGTCCTGGACAGTGGGCCAGAGCCCATCTAAATCATCACTCTGTTTGGTACATGGGTTTGTAAGGTGGCTTTACGGCTCGCAATCAAAGGCTATAAACACAAATGTCAGTACTGCTTAAAGACCCACTGGTACGAACTCAATACAACCTAGACCCATAACCCATCTAAGCCCATACTTTGTTCTACGGCTAAAAGTAAAGCAGCAAATGGCTTTGGAGACTTTGGAGTTTGGACCACCCTATCAGAGTTAATTCTGAGATGGGATAGCCACCACCCCCCACCTTTACATCTTTGCCTTGGCAGGCCTAATATGCCGAGTAGTCACTTTCCATCGACCTTTCTAATTGTTGCAGAGAGGGAAGAGAGAAAGAGAGACGGGAGATTTTGTGGTTTTTTAAGTAGCACATGAACCAGAGCCAGTTCATCTCCACTTACATTGATTGGTTCAATTGCACCACTTCACCCATCAAGATTGAACAAAGTGCCTCAGTTTTGGTTTGGCCTTTAAACCAAAGGATTGAATAAATGGGTATTTGATAAAACTTAATATTTAAGTTATGATATTAAATTATTTTTCACATTAACTTGAAGCAGAAATCAAATATCAATGGGGTGGGAATGCTTCAGTTCTATAATATCTCTCTTAAATTCGAAAATAGGTAACTGAAATTATGTTTGTTAGGACAAACCAACATGATATGAAATCAAATGTTGTGAAAAGTTTGATCCATCCTCATTAGACATCATATGATTTTCAAATAAGATGATTAAAACCCGAGCCAGAACCTCCCATACATGTTAAACTTCTTGTCCTTCATACAACTAATGTCGCAGGGTAGTTATGTTTGCGGGTCTTCTAACTGTTTCAAAATGCAAATTATAGTTACCACCTGACTTTGTTGCATCAAGCCTACTTTCAAATCATTTCAATAAATCAGATATGATTCCCCTAATGAGATGCTTGAGTCAAAGGCAGCTTTCAAAGAGATAGAACTCGTTGAAAAATAGCAAAAAAAAAAGATAGATTCAATTCCTACACGGCAGGACTATGTTTCAGTTTCACCTAGTGAAAAGAAGTTTGATCTGACTTGACGGAGAACAATCACAGGGGAGGAGGGGGAATGCCACATGCAAGATTGGGGCAACAGAGTAATAACCATTCCAGCTGAGATTTTTGAATTTTGGGTCAAAGTAGCTTTTGATCCAAACAAAAAATCAACTTCAGGCCTGTGTTGAGCTTGAAACAATCGTTCAAATTAGCCTTCTTTTTTTTTTCTTTTTTTTTTTAAATTAAAAATGCATTTCTTCCTTCTCTTCCACCCGCACACCCATCACCATGGACCCATCCATCGCTGGCGACGTTGCTGTCGGCCACTCCGTTCCCCCTTCTTCGGTCGATTTCAACCCTTGCTCCCTTCGCATGTTTCCTTCTTTCCCTATTTCTCTTCTCTCTCTCTCTCCATCCTATCCATCATACCCATTTTTCCTTTCCTCCAACTCCGGCTGCTACTCATTGCCAGCCAGCGATGTCATGCCGTCCTTGCTGATGATGCCCATGGTTGCCCCCACCCAGACCCACACCTCCATCTTCAATTTTCTTTTTTCCTTTTTTTAAATCACTTTTAAAAAAATAATTAAAAATAATAATAATAAAATACGCTGATGGGATAGAAAGAGGCCATTTTGAACCAAAGATTCAAAAGGTGACCAAAATCCACATTTGTTTGGTTAAAAGAGGTTATTTTTAACCAAACACCAGATTTTTGGTGAAAAGTGCTTGTCCTTTCAGAAATGATATTAAGATTCTTATTCTAGAATAGAGTATAAACAGCTCATTTTCTTTGCTCGTCATTCTAGAGAACTTTTTTAGTCCCTATTTTCTTAACATCCAAACTTTCAGAGATAAAATGAAACAGGAGAAAGTGAGATCACAGACCAGAAAAGTCTGCAAGAGAGAAAACAAAAGGTGAGATTCGGTACCAACAATTTAGAGGCAAATCTGAGTTCTAAAGCTACATCATCGATTACAATACAGTATCAACTAGGGCCTGATGTAACTAGAAGCAAAGATCAGTCCTGACATCCTAAACAAGGAACCCCAAAGAGATTTTCCCCTCAACAGAAGCTAGAATTCCTGAGTTATGCTACTACACAAAATGTCCAATACAATAGGGGAAAGAATCAGAACCTCCCAAAATCACTCAAAACAATGCATTGATTATGTTGTGAAAAAGTTCCAGAGCTTCTTTCCTATTGAAGCATCACCCGGATGCTCGGATTCATCCTCATCGCTGTTGTCATCCTCCTCATGTGACATGCTCCCATTTTCATCTTCATACCCTGGAGTATCACCTGGATTACCTGGTATCTCCTGCCTCAACTCCATATTTTCTGCCAACCTGGCTGAATCATTGTTGCCTCCAACAATGTCTACTGTTTTAAACTGCATTCCAACAAAAAAAAAAAAAAAGAAACCAACACAATTAAACATTAATTTAGAATCTTTGCTGTGAGTGTCATCCAATAACTATTACTACTGCATAAAGAGACAGGAGGGTGGAATTTACCCTAACAACCCGATCTGGTGAGTATTCACGAATTTCAACACTTTTTAATGTTGTAACATGAACTAACGGTGTTGTTTTGGGATTGTCACTATCTGCTAATGATGGTGAAGAAGCAGCTTTAGGATTTGCCTTTGTTTGCAGTGTATTATCGTCACCACCATCACCTCCTTTTTCATCTCTCTTTGGCAGGTTAGCTGAGGCTTGTGCTGTCGCAACTGTTCCTGCACTGATCATTTGTTTAGATACACTTTTAGAATGATGACTCTTAATTTGGGGGTTAAGTCTCCAACACAATTAAACATAAATCAAGTTCTATGATGCTTCAAGCCTGGCCAAATATAAAAAAAAAATATCATCTCTAGTAAGATATTTTTAATTCTTCAATCTAATTAATTTAAATATTTTCCAGTTTTCAAACTAAACAAACCAATTATTCACATCCTATACCCCTGGATAATATCTATCCTATTATTAACCTGAAAAATACTTGAAACATATCCAATTATCCAAATTTTAGGCCAAAATGCCACTGCCACTATCCAGTTCAAAAATACAAATACAACCTCCTTGCAACACCTTTTTAAATAAACATGGAGAGATTTTGAGCCTGTTTGTAATAACACTTTCAAAAACAGTACTAAAAAAGAAGTTTTTGAGAAACAGCTCATATTCCCCATCTTTTCAATAATTACTCGGAAAACTCTACAAAAAACAACCAAAAACACCTCAAAATTGTTCTAGAAAACAACCCATTTTCTGACAAACTGTTTTCTGTCAAAAAATTGTCAACCGTGTTTTCTAAGTCAGAAAACAGAAAACTGTTAAAACAAGTGTCATTATTAGGCTTATATGGACAAAGGATTTCTGAACACTTTTTTTCAGGGGTGTATTTATTTTTTTTCTAATTGTGAACTTGGGACTGACTTGTTATGACTTCTAAATTCCCCTGTAATGGGTGCACAGAATATTATGATCACACATTAATTAAAGCACTGATGAATTCAAGCACCCAGGAGTTTGATAACATGTCAGCAAGGAGAATTGCCCATGAATATTTTTAAAAATTGAGCTGCAAAGCCAATTTCCAACATGTCTTCAAACTAGGTTTATTCTCTTCCAACCAATCATCACAAACCACTAACCGTACTGACCATTCTGTGTGTAAAGGTTTCATACTGATACAAAAGAAGGAACTTACGTCTTATGCCGCCTGAGATTATATCGTTTTTCTCCTGGAGTTTGCACAACTGGAGCAACAGTTTGCCGCCTCTTTCCGCGCCCACCTGCTGTGACACTATCAGAACGTCCTTCACTGTCAGCAGCATCCTGCTCACTCTCTGTAATTCTAGAGGATGGTGCACGCTGCCGCTTTCTTGTAATGGTGCTAGCAGCCTTCTCAGCATGACTGGTTTCTCGCTCACCTTCCTCATTGGTATAGGTAGAATCATTAGGTCGCTCATCACCATTCAGCTCTGGTATTTCAGGGGTTTCACCTAGAAAAGCTTTAGCATCTTCAACCACATTCTTCACTGATCGTGTTCTATGAACTCCAGTCCTCCGTTTCCTCCCAGGTTTCCGTCGACCACTCTTCAGCTCTGATTGCTGGGAATCTTCTGGACCTTCTTGTTCTTTGCTGCCCATGTTGCTCACACCATCAACAGATTGAGCATGCCCACCATCTACTTCTCTCATGACACTATCAGAGTGAAGCTGTTGAATATCAAAGGAATCATTTGCAATCCCAAAGGATGGTTCCAGTTCATCTTCAGCAATACTTTGCCCAACTATACTTGGCCCCTCAGCTTTTTCCAAATTGACCTGCAAGTCTAAGAGAGGTGACTCCTCCCTTAGAACTTGAACACCAACATGCTCACTCTTCTTACTTGGGGACAAGTTAAAAATCTTTGTGGCACATTTACGGAGGAAAGACATGCGCCCACCAGAACCTGAAGACACCAAATCAATTTCACCTGTAGATATCTTCACGTTTGTTCCATCAGAAGCAGCCATATTGCCCTGAGGGCTGTTCAGAAACTCATCAGCCAGATTTGGAAGAGGAAAGGCCTCCACCTCCATTTCAGGTAATTGGAGGTCATTTAGTACAAATTCCCTTGTGATTTCTCCACAGTTCTTGCAAGTCTTGTGCTTGTCAACAAATGTAAGGAAACGATCTCTTTCTTTGATAAATTGCTCTCTCTGATCTTTGAGCTTCCTGCTAAGAATACCAAGCTCATCAATGTCTTTACGCATTTCAAGTTGGTGTCCTTCCAGCTGCCTTTTGTTTAACAAAACTTCCTGCTTTTCCTTTTCTATTCTACGCCTTTCTGTTTTCATTTCTTCAATTTCCCGTCGAGCAACTTCCTTCAAGTGATTAATATTGTTAAGTTCTCTCTCCCTTTCCTCTTCAAATGCTCTCTCCCTTTCTTGCAAGCGTTTCTGTATTTCATCCTGCCTATTCTGCATTTCAATCTCAAGATCCCTTTTTCTCAACTCAAAGTCCCGAAGCATTTGGGAATGATCATTTTGAGCCTTTTCAGATAAAGTTACCTGCTCATGCTTCATTATGGCTGCAAATGATTCTTTTTCTATCCTGACAGCTTCCAACTCCCTCTGAATATGTTCCTCCATTGCAAGTTTCTCCTTTTTTAACCTTTCTTCTTCAGAGAGATGCAGTTTTTCTAATTTTTCTTTCTCGTCACCAATTTCCCTCATCTCTTTAGTAATCACAGCTCTTTTCTCATCCAAGGCTTCCCAGTCTTTCTCAAACATAATCCTTTCCTGCTTCAGATCTTCACGTTCCTTCTGAAGCATCTCTTCCTGATGTCTGCATTTGTCTATCTCTTGTTTCAATTCCAATTGCAACCGATGATGTTCTGACCTCTCTTCTTCAGTTACTTTGAGTCTTTCAGTCTCTTCATGAATCTGCAGTTCTTGTTCAGTAATATCAGCCCTTATCTTCTCAAGCTCATCTTTGAGAAGATGCAGACTCTCTTTATCAGCCAGCATTTGCTTCTTTTCCCCCTCTACCCTTTTCTCCTCAGCTTTGAGGGACTTCTCTTTCTCCTTCAATGTTTTCAACTTTGCTTCAAGCTCCTTCTCCTTCTCCTTGACTCTCTCCAATCTCTTTTCTAAAGCTTGCTCTCGTTTTCCTAGCTTTTCCTCCCTATGGAGGACTTCAACTTCCTTCTGCTCCACTTCATGTACCTTGCTTCTCAATTCTTCATCAACAGAGTTTCTCTTTTGTTCCATTTCCAACTCAAACTCCTGCTTCTTTGTATCAAGGATAGCCCTGTGCTCGTCCAGGAGCTTCTGAATCTCCACCTGTAAGAGATCCCAGCAATAAAAATGTGAGACTAAAATAATTCTAAGACTTTTAAACCAGCCACACTATTGCCTTCCAATCAAAGACCTTCTGAACAAACAAAAAAATCAGTACAAGATCTCCATCCAAAACAGGTCCCTAGCAACTATGAAATCAACAAAAAGAAAAAAAATTCAACACCATCAATAAAACAGCAGAAAGACCATTCTCAACAAGCACCTTCTTTGAGCATCCTTTCCTCTGCATCTCGTGAACTATATCGTACATTTGACTACAAAATGTATCATACATGCAAAAGCATTTAACACTTGAAAGAATAGAATTTATGATAATTTTCATAAAAATTAAAAGGTCAGAGACATAACCTAAAGCACCTCTAACAATAAAAAAGTTAGCTTGGAGTTCTATGAGTTAAAACATAACAGATCACTGCACTGATTCAGACATGTAGGCAGGGTCATGACCTTTTACTTCAAGCCATCCAAGAGAAACCAAGTAACTCTAAATGTAAAACAACATACATCCATCAAGTTCTAACTTTCAACTCCCACATGTAAATGTGTATGATTTCACCATCAATCAAAGTCTCTCTATGCCTTCAACTCATATATTATAATTATTATTTTTTTTTATCAGTAAATGAGATTTGTATTAAAGGCCAAAAAGGGCGCACCAAAGCACACACGATGTACACAACAACAGCCAAAAAGCACCAAAAAAAGGAAGAGGAAACAAAAAACTACTCCCTCCCTCAAACCAACCCTAACCAATCAATGAAATCTACCATGGACATCAATTTTTCACCTATAAACAGTTTGGTCCAAGATAACAAATTACACAAAAACAAGTATTTCAGCCTTTGGATTGAGAACTCCACATTCTCAAAAGATCTTCTATTTCTCTCTTTCCAAATAGTCCAGAAGAGGCATAAAGGAGCTGCCCTTCAAACCTTTTTCCACTTTCTTCCAACAAAAGTGTCATGTCAGCCTAGCATAGTCTCTCTAACTGTGGACTGCATCACCCAAAAAACTCTAAAGGGAGAGAATAAAAGCTCCCACAACACCCTCGTCTTATCACAATGCAAAAGGATGTGGTCAATTGACTCCTCATGAGATAGACAAAGGAAACAACGGTTGGCCAAAGACCGGTGTTGTCAAAAGCAAAAGGCGATATCAAGGCAATAAGACTCCTTTTAGCCTAAGACGAAAGGCACAAAACAAGGCAATAAAAAATATACATATATTTACCTATTCGATATTCAACCAATATAAGTGTTGTCTTCAACCATCAACACTATTAATTTTTCATCAACACTAGTAATAATTATTGAAAGTGTTAAATATTATACCTCATATTATAAAAAACATCATATTGTTTAAAGATATCCACCTATTTAAATGTATATTCTAATTTTTCAAACATCTAAAAAGTAAAATAAAAAACAAAATAAGAGAGTGAACATTCTAGAGAAGCTTTAGGCAATCATCATCATATTCATTATTGAAATTAAAATTATCATTACTTTCATCAAGACTAGATTGATAACCCTCTATCTTATTATCTCTATGATAATATAATATTTTATCTTATACTTTGTTTAATCCAATGTTAGATTGAATGAAATTATAATCTAAGTATGTTTAATTTTAATTCATGATCAAAGGCAACCCACCTCTATGCCTTATGCCTTGCCCAAGGCAATTGCCTAAGCATTGCCTAGGCATTGGCTCTTTGAAGTTGTCTTGCCTAGGTCTTCAAAAGGCGACTTTTATCTACCCTACCTGGCCTGATGGCCTAGGCGACCCAAGCAATCACCTTTGATAACACTGCCAAAGACCACTCCCTCCTTTGAAGCTGGTCAAGAGTCAAAGTTTTTCCTCAAGTCACCTCCCATGCAAAAAAGCACACCTTAGGAGGAACCCACGCATTCCACACAACACTAGAAGGGAATTGCACTACCCTTCCTGTCTCTAAGCTAGCATAAAGTGATTTAATAGAGAAAGTCCCACTCTTCGTATCAACCCAACACACTTTATCCTCTTCAACCACTTTATCTTGAAGTCTTGCCCAAAAGTGTTCCACAATACCAATCTCCCAATCATTTAAGGGCCTCAGGAAGTTAAGATTCCAGCCACCCCCCTCATTAGAATGTTGCCACAACTCTGCCACAACTCTGCCACCCAAGCGTCTTTAGAGTTAGAAATGGCAAATAAAGAAGGAAAATAAACATTTAACGGCTCATCCTCGCACCACTTATCTTTCAAAACTTTATCCTTTTCCCATTGCCCATCGAAAAGGACAATTTACAACTAACTAAATCCCTTAACTTTCTTATGGTCTTCCATAACCCAACACTGTAGCCTCCTCTAGGTTCCTTAGAGCACCAACCCCCTTGAACTCATATATTATTAGTAAGAATGATTCCTTATCACATGAAAAAAGTATACATATTAACATTAATTTCAAGCATTACAAAAAGAGATATTCTACTTTACAAAAGCGAAACCAACAAAATCAAGACCATTAAAGAAATGGAAAAAGAAAACCCTTTGGGACTGCACCAGATCAGAAATGGGCTCTAAAATTATAATGAATTTCTTTACTTTCCAGTATGGCCTTGTTCTAAAAATAATATCCCCAAAAATGTTGAGCCATGCATATCATGCATATCTTATTGTGTATCATGCCAATCATTGAAGAAATAGTTATATGAGAGATTACACCATATGTGGGTTATTTTTCTTAACAGCTAAACACTATAAACATATCATGCTGCATAATAGTAATAACTGTGCAAATGAGACATAAAAGCACAAATCCATCCATAGAAAACATCTCAAAGTACAACTTACAGAAAATCAGGAGATGGAACTCACTCTTTCTCTAGCGCTAAGTTTTTCTTGCAACACAATTAATTCCTTCTCTTTCACTTCAAGAATGCCTCTCATAGATTCAGCTTGCTGCAACCAAATTAGAAGTAAGAGAAGATTTCTTATAAAATAACTGCTGAATTAAATTAAAAATATTGCAGTTAGATGAGAAACTCACTTTCTCCTTCACAGTTAACTCTGCTAATCTATTATTTATATCATCTTCCTTGACTTTTACATTTAAGCTGTCTAAATCAATCTTCTTCTGTGCCTCTTCAAGATTCCTCTCTTTCAGCTTAAGAGTCCTGTCAATCTCATTTGCCTTTTCCTCTCTCTGGTTGATGATTCTCCGACCCTCACATAGCCTCTCTTCCCCTTCCTGTAGTTTCCTCTCCCACTCCCTTAAATCTTCTTTTTGTTTGTGGAAAGTTGCTTCATGTGCTTCTCGCCTGAAAGATATGGAGCAAATGCATTTTTAAATTGTCAAAAACTGTCCATATTAAGTCACAAACTCAAGGAGAATGTAACATCATCGAGTTAATGACATGGACATAAAAGAAATATAGAAGAAAGCATACTCTGCATTTAAGGATAGACGCTCCCTTCGAAGAACACTTTCACGAGCCTCAACCTCTTGCAATTTCCTCTCCAACTCTGAACTCTTCCTACTGGCCTCCGCAAGCTTGGCATCAGCAGCAAGCAACTTTTCTTCCACCTCCAAAGATCTCTTTTCAATTTTGGCTACCAAAGCGTTAGCATCAGACAACTTTGTCTCAGATGAAAGCTTGATTTGTGAATGCTCTGCATGGATTTCACCTAAAGCCTTCTCAAGCTGCATCGAGGAAGTACACAATCACAAACCCTCCCAACCCTTTTATCACTTTAGCCAGGCCTAAAGGACCAGCCTATCATCAAATCTTTTAGAATATGTTCAACAGAAATGGAAGGTCAGTTCATGAATTTCTCATACAAAGGCATGCTCATGCACTAGGAATAATATCTGGTATTTATTTCAGTGGGTTTCAGTATGTTCAGACTTCATTGTTGGACCCTCCCAAGATAAAACGATAGTATATATTTATAAGTACATAAAAAGTCTAAAAAATGCAGCAAAGGTGAGAGAAAAAAAGAGCTCACAAACTAAACTTTCTTACCCCTCCCAAGATAAGACAATAGTATCAATAAGCTAAAGTAAAAGTCCAAAGATACACTAGCCCAAAAACTATATATATTTACTAAAAAACTTTTTGTCTGCACAGATGAACTCTCCACAGCCGCGAAAAAACTCCTACCAAAGAACTCTTATGCCAACCCAGCAAATAACTCCATTATTAGAGTTGGTGGATGTAAAGGATAGTAATGAAGATTGAATGTTGTAGTAAGACAAGGATCCACACATTTTTTTGTCGAAGGTTTAAAAAAAATATATATTAGATGTGCAAACTAAGATCTGGACATTTTAGTCATTTTAGTGATTCGGTCATCTTTGTCTTCTAGTGTTTCAGTTGTATTTTGTAGATTCAATTGTATTTGGGTCCTAGTTTCTTCTTGAAGGACCAATCATCCATTAAGTGTGATGATTAATCAATGCATTCTGTTGCTTCTTATTAAAAAAGAAAAAGAAAAAGAAAAATAACCAAATACATATCCTAAATATTCATAATAATTATACATACGTATGCAAATATACAACAAAAGTCTTGAAGAAAATTGGTCAAATTGGCAAGTAGTAACATACCTCAGCCACACACTGCCTCTCAACGCCTAAAGCTTTCCTCAAATTCTCCTCTCGCTTCTCAACTTCAGATATCGCAATGAAATGTGCCGACTTCTCACGCTTGAGGATCTCCTGTGCTTCTGCTAATGCTTGGCTGAGTTCTTCATACTTAGAAGTCCATTCCTTCTTCTCGATTAAGAGAAGTCCCATGCTATACTGGTAATCAAAAAGCTGAAAAGGAAACCAGAACATTTAATTAGATAACAAGAGAGTATTACCAAAGTAAATATGAAGGAAGAAAAGGAAGTTAAATCCACACTATCAGGGATTCAGATTACAGAAAATCAAATCTATAAGAGAATAATCCAAGGCCCATCAGCTCACTAATCACCATGCTCCACCAAACTTTCAAGTATCTATTCTTTTGATTCAGTAAAAGGAGTTTTTTTAATCTTCTTAGTTCCCAAGCAAGTAGTAAAGTTAAGCATGAAGAGCTTTCCACGATCTATATTGCTTTTGAGTTTCCTAAGCTCTTCACCGCATTCATTCCTATGGATGAAAGAAGCTGAATTTCAGATCAAGTTTCTCCAAGTTAATTTTTATCATATTTTGCCTAAACATCATAACTGAACCGAATGCAATCTCTGAGCCTCTGACTACCATGATTTTGACAATTTTACAGAATGAGTTTGATCACCAAATTTTTAACCATTTTTACTTAGAATTGGTTCGATTCTAATTTAGAAGTCTGCCTCTTGTTTTCCTGGAGTCCTGGAGTTTTGGTAGTTTTAAAACCTTGGTCAAAAGTAATTACAAACACCATGATTAGACTCTCCTTCCTGCAGCCCTTTCATGTTTAATCCTAAAACCCCAAATCTTCATCATTACAAACCCCCAAAAATAAAAAATAAAAATAAAATACAGCAAATGAGACAATCATAAAATATGAAAATTCCGAATAATGATTCCAACGGGTTCTTCATCTCTCTAATTGCAGAGGCAGATTCGAAATATATAACGACATTACCAGCAAAATCCCAAATAAATGTGTTCAAATATATATTTCTCGACTCAAAATTCTACTTACACAATCCACAAGCTCTCTTGTTGCCAAAAAAGAATAATTGGTTCAAAAAGCACTAAAAATTGAAAAACGAAGCAAAAACAATAATTCTCAAATGTAACAGTACTTCCTCTCACCTCGTTTTGGAGTTTTGAAACCTTCTCCACAAGCGCTTCTCTGTCCTTCCTCTCCATCGCCGCCTCGTCCAACAACCCCGCCTCCCTTAACCGCCTCCAATCTTCCATGTCACCGCCATCAATCCCTGTTAACATCGCCTTTCCACTCAAAGAACCCAACGGAGGCGGTGGCCCATCCACAAAGGCCACAGATTTCCCCTTTCCGCCGTTTACAGGATTCGAAACCGCCCCACCACCGCTCTTCTGAGCCTCGCTTCTTGGCGTGAGCGATAAACCAGTCCACGCCTTCCTCTGAGGCGTAAACATCAGAAATAGGAATTCAAATCCCTCAAATTTCTAGATCTTAAGACGAAATGTTATCGAAGAAACCCTATAAACCTATAAACCCTAGTTCCCGTTGCTCCGTACAACTCAGACTTAACGGAGGATCTTGACGGCTACGGAGTTGCAATACTCCGGCGAGTCGGATAAAGAAAACCGAAACGTACCGAAACTTTATGCCGAAAAAAATAGAAAGGACCGAAACTTTCCGAGTTCCTCTCTTTGAACGCAGCCATTCTCGTTCTCTCTATTATTTCTTGGTCCGACGCGAATAGTGCTTCTTGAAATTACGATGTTGCCCTCGCTTTTGGTCGTCTTTTCAGTGCGCGTGATGGTAGTAACGTCATTTCATGATTAGGTGCCTTGCTTCGGAGCGTGCACGTTGGATGTCGAGAAGATCCAATTTAAATGACCAAATTACCCTCGCGAGCCGTTGAGAAAAAGGTGGGGTAACTAAATTTGATGACTTGAGGGTTCTGAAGTCAATGCATGGTCGAGACTTGGAATATGCCAGATGGATGTGTTTATGCCGCTTGAGGAGAAATTGAAGAAGGAAAATAAATTTATAAAAATAATTAAGGAAATATTCAAATTTATTTGTGGAATCTATTTATACAATTTTTGTTTTAATGTATTTACCGATTTTTATTTTTAAAAAACAAAAAATAATTATAATTACGACATAAAAATAAAAATAAAAATTACTATTTCAAATTTTAAAAATCATTTTTAATGACATACTTTTTCTTATAAATTATTTTTAACAACCCATTTTTATAAAGGAATTATTACATTTTATATAAAATTACTAATATTTTTAATTTTAAAAAACATAAAAATAAAAAATGCATCCAAATGACTACTAAGTTAATTTGAATATTTATTTAATTAATTATTATAAATAAGTATAATTTAAATAATAATAATTTTTTTAAAAATTCTATAAATATATTTTTTTTAAAGTCACTGTAGACCCCATTTTGGGGAGACATCTCTACAGTCACACATTATAAATGATTTTTTAAAATTTTTAATAATATTTTTAAAATTTTTAATAATATTTTTAAAATTTTATCAAACACCATTTTTTAAAATAAATAAATAAATATTTTTCATATTAAAAGTTTTTATGCCAAACAAATTTATAATTGACCACGATCTTCCAAGTTAATAGTATATCAGTCTATCACTCTATAGAATTTTAAATACTAAGCCATTATAATAAACTTAACTCATAAATAATTTTAGATTTGTCCTTCTTGTAACAAATGTTGGAAATTAAAATTTTAGTTTTAAAAATTATTTACAAATTTTAATTGGATTTAAGGTTTTTTTTTTTTGGTCTTTTATTATATTTATACTTATAATTATTTGATTAAAGGGGTTGAAATAATCCCCGGTTTATAAATTTAACACTCCACCTTTTTTAACCTAAAAATACTAAATTTTAGTAAAAATATTATTATTTAAAAAAATTAAAAATAGTATTTTATTTTAAAATTTATATGTAAATAATTAAAAACTGAAAATATAAATATTTATATAAAAAATTAATTAATTTTAAAGTCCAAATATGGAGATATTAAATTTACGAATTTGGAATAATTACATCCCTTTTCAAATAATTCTTACTGGTATATGTAACAATACATTATGTATGTCGATTTATTTACATTTTGAATATTTATTTAACATTTTTTATATATATTTGAATGATATATGAAATTGCGTGATTAAAAATATTCTTAAGATTGAAACCAAAACTTCTAATTAGTGATAATTAAATAAGTAATTTTTATTTTTTTAAAGGACCGATAAATAGATGAAGATACACATTGACCTAAAAATATAAATATCATATGATTTTCCATCAAATGAGACTATATCATATTTAATAACCCATTCTCTATAATATTAAAAAATGATGATTTATTTAATTTTAAAATATTTTAAAATATAAAAAACAATGGCATATGTGTAATTATTTTTTTTGTTGAAATGCTTATAATTTTATTTATTAGTTTATGTATCATTTGTATTTAATTACAATACAAGTGATTAAAAAAACTCATTACAAAGATTATTAAGAAAATTTTTATATTTTCATAAATGGAATCAATTTAATTATTGAAAGGTGGCCAAGTGGCAATATTGGAAGATGCACAAGCACCCTAACATATTTATTTTTGATTTTTTTTTTGCAAAAAAACCTTAGGTTGCTTCTTGTTTGGAATTTTTTTTTTGAGTTTTTGTTTTTTTTAAAAAAAGGTTTTGTTTTTTTTATGGTTTCGTACTTGGAAAAAGTGTTTGATTCAAAAAAGTGAAATTAAAAAAAAAAAAGGGAAAATCTTATCTGATTTTCTGTTTTTAGTAATGTAAAAAATAACTAAATTTTATGTAATAAACATGTCATACATATTTTTTGATGATTTTACATTAAGATATGATATAGTGTATTCCATGGATCATAAATTTATTATTCTTATTAATTTATTTTATTTTCTTTATTTTTTTTATACTACTTATTTTGTAAAACAAAATATTCGATAGTTTTCGAAAAAGTTAAAAGGAAAATATCAAAAAAAAAAAAACAAAAAAAAAAGAAAAAAAGAAAAAATAAACTTAAAATCAATATTATTTTAATAATTTTAATCATATCCAACCTACTTTCATATTTTCTATAGTAAAATTAAATATAAAAAATCATTTTACTTTGACATTTTTTCCTTTTTAATTGCTCGTTCATAAATAGGGCATTTAAGGTAATAAAAAGGAAACTCTAACTAGACTAGACTAGACATTAGGTCGGGCCAAGCCCATCCAAGTCACAGGCCTTGTCAAAACCACCGGCCCAAGCAAAATCCTCGAGGGAGACTCTGAGGGCACACTGGACTAAACCACTCTCACGTTTTTACAGAAAAAGACCATAACGTCCAAACACCACATACGTTTCGCGCTCTAATTGGATGCAATAGTAGATAAACCCAGAAAAATAAATTACCCAATCAGAGACCGTAGATCTCTCTACTCCCCTAAACGCGAGCACCGAATCATACCCAATCTAACCCTAACATCATCGCACCTCCTTCAAGGCAGTCAACAAAAATCCGAATCCAAACACACCGTCTGTCTCTCTCGCTCGCTCTCCCCCTTCTGCTATTCTCTTTCTCTCTCTAAAACCCTTGGCTTCTCTCTCTTCGCATGCTCTGCTTCCATGGCGGTGGAAGCTTCGAGATCGAGCTCGTCGGCCGATTCCTACATCGGGAGCTTGATTAGTTTGACATCCAAAAGCGAGATCAGGTACGAGGGCGTTCTCTACAACATCAACACCGAGGAGTCCAGCATCGGATTGCGAAACGGTATTTTCGTTATTTCTTGCGGGGTTTCGTAACTTTCGTTTTATTTTCTTTGATTTCGGTGTTTTTTCGCTGCGTTTTCTCTCAACTTTTCCCAATTGGTGAATTAGGTGGGGGAAAACAAAGGGTTTTGTAATTATTGTTGCGCTTGTCTTGGTTTTAAGGGTTTAGTTGTCCTTGAAGTCTCTTACAGATTTGAGTATTCTTGTGTTGTTAGGTATTGGGGTTTTAGGGGAATTTATATCATAAGTTGACATTGAGTTGTATTGATGCGTCTATTGCATGATAGAGGACTCACAGGAATAGCTTTAACGTTTGCATTTGGGTTGCCCAAAACTGCCACTGACTCATCGGCATTTAGTTTTTGCTGAATAGCCGGAGATGTGCAACCAGGGAAAGTTTTGGGGGGTGGGGTGTAGGGGAACATATCTTGCTGATATGCACCGTATTTTCAAGGAGTGACAGAATTATCTTCGAGATTCTGAAATTCGAAATTTAGTGATAAGAGATGTTGTCATTAAGTCTCTGTGCTTGTGAATCCCTCTCTAATATTTCACTATGGTCGATTTCATCGTTTTCAAATCCTATGGCTTTTGCTTGTCTGCAATTCTCATTAGTTAATAATTATCTATTATTATATTTTCACTCTCTTATTAAAATTTCACTATGGAACCAGACTGCTAGTGACTCATGTTGAATGATGGGCTTGTGGATCCCTCTTTACTATTGCAATATGGTCAATTTCATCGTTGTTAAATCCTATGGCTTTTGCTTGTCTGCAATTCTCATTATTTAATAATTATCTATTATTATATTTTCACTTTCTTATTAAAATTTCACTATGGAACCAGACTGCTAGTGACTCATGTTGAATGATGGGCTTTCTCTAAGAAAGGTGAAATTGGAGGATGAGGTGGTCGGGTGATTTTGATGTGTGTGGGTTGAGCTTTATCTTTTTCTCAAGTAATAATCATGTGGGGAATAGTTTGATATGGTTGATAACCATTTTGTTTAAAACTATAATTTCTATGTACATTGTATGCTGTTGGAAAGCCAATACATTATGTATTATGAGAAGAAAAGTTTGGGATTTATGGTTCTGGTTTTTTAAACATCATATGAAAGTTTTTTTAGGGATTTTTTGAAATGTGCCCAAATGTAATTGTGAAATTGCTCTTAGTAGAAGTGAAATGCAAATTGGGGTGTATGATTGTGCCTGTGCTAGGGCGTGGGTGAAAAATTGTGAAAGAACATTCACAGAGAAGTGGTTGCATATGTTTAACTCAGTGATTCTTTGAAGCTTATTATGCACAGTCATCAATTATAATATTTTTTTTTGTTTCATTTACCTATCAAAAAAAAAAAAATCATTTTTCTGTTTAAGGTTTCTTTAATCTCATGTATTATTTCATGTTTATACTTACTGTTTTGTCAAGTAATTGTCAACCTAGTGTAAAAAAAATGGTTCCTTTTTTCTAATCTATCTCCTGTCACATGGCAGTAAGGTCATTCGGTACAGAAGGACGAAAGAAGGATGGTCCCCAAGTCCCTCCAAGTGACAAAGTTTATGAATACATCCTATTTCGTGGAAGTGACATCAAGGTATATATATATGTGAATAATTTGAATGTCTCCTCTCAATGCCTATTTTGACCTGGATGATTGAATAATCTCAAGTCGTGAATTACCATAGTTGAAACTTTGTTTTAGTGGTTGAGCATGGATAGTTTGAGACTATATGTTTAATGAGATGAAAGGACTGATGATATGTGATGGTTAAACTGAGATTTTTCTGGTCAAAATGAAAACATTCTAACTTTTTAGTTCTAGCACATCCTTTTACCTTTTAGTTGTACCTGGGATATTGAAGTTTGAAACTACCTTTAGGTTGTGTGGGTTTCTAGATATTCTCCTTCATTGTGAGGGGCTGGCTTGCTTTGGACTCTTTGCCTGTACGTTTTTGGCATACATTGAGTACCTTCACTTTGGCAAGGTGGCTTTGTGGAGGAAAAGAAATCAGAGGGTTTTGGGATATTACAATATTTCCCACGCTTTGATCTATCTGTAAGTAGTAGCATTGGCATTTTTTTAGGGTTGAGTTGTTGATCTTAAAATTAAGGTATTCCTACCTTCATTCTCTTCTCACTTTTACTCTCTTGATTTCTAATAGGATGGTTTCTATGCATTTTCTGGTTTTATTGATAGATTGTGGTTGTTTTGGGGCTCTATTATGGTCTTCTTTTTCTTACTTTATCTTGCTTCCTGGGCTTTTCCCTGTATACATTTTCTGTACTAGGTTTGCCCTGTTATGACAAATTTCTAAAAACTTTGTTTCACCTATTTAAAAAAATGGTCTTTACATTTGAGTGATGCCCTAATATTATGAGTTGTAAAGTCAATTTGGAATAGGAAGGAGACAAAAATTATATACAAACTTCCAGAAGTTACAAGTGAGGAAAACTTAAGAGTCATGGTCTTTTTATAATGATAGTGCATTCATTTATGACTGTTTGTAATTGACCTCTGTTTTGAACTATAGTGAACCTTGCAGGCTTGGTATTCAATAAGAGTGTATTTGTATTTCTTTTCTATTTATTTATGTTATCACATTAATGTAATTTGTTAAACACTGAAGATTTCTTTCTTTTTTTGATCATCTTTGCAGGATTTGCAGGTTAAGTCTTCACCTCCTGTTCAGGCTACACCACCTATAAACAATGACCCTGCTATTATTCAGGTGGATAAAAGGATGACCCACCTTTTTTATATATGTGATGCATCAAATCAAGTAAACTTGATTCTGAATTAACCTTAATTTCTTATGCAGTCTCACTATCCTCGCCCAGCTACCACATCTGCAAGCTTGCCATCTACTGTTAGTGGGCCTTTGCCAGATCTTAGTTCCCACAATGCACAGTTGGGACTTCCTGGGTCAACTTTTCAAGGTGGTCTGCCTCTATATCAACCTGGAGGGAATTTAGGATCCTGGGGCCCTGCACCGCCTCCCCCTACCGCAAATGGCAGTGGCCTTACCATGCCTATGTATTGGCAAGGATACTATGGTCCCCCAAATGGGCTTCCTCATTTACACCAACAATCTTTGCTTCGGCCCCCACCTGTTCTGTCAATGCCTCCAATGCAATATCCTGGTTTCAATGCCTCTTTACAGCCAGGAGCTCCAAATTTGCCTGGTTCGAATCTACCGGAATATTCTTCTCCTTTGCTTCCAACCAGTAGTGGTTCCCTTAATTTAACCTCTACTTCTTTATCACCATCTACTCTGCCTTCAAATCTGCCTTCAAGTATGCCTTCAATTCTACCTTCAAGCATGCCTTCAATTCTGCCCTCAACTCTGCCTTCTGCATTGCCTCCTGTACCATCTGCTGCTTTAGCTTCTGAAACCTTATCCAGTTTGATGCCAAATAAGGTTCCTAATCCTACTCTTCCTTCAGTAACACTAGGTATTAGCTTGCCATTAGTCACTCCTTTGAATACATCCAGTTCGGAGATAAATGCTATTGCACCACCAATTTCTAACAAGCCTAATGCAGTTTCTGGTCCAACATTGCCTTATCAAACCATATCTCAGTCCATTCCCTCTGTTGGGACATCTAGTCCAAATCATCCAGAAATAGCAGCACCTTCACTGGTAACCCCAGGTCAGTTGTTGCAGTCTGGACCAACCACAATTTCTTCATCTCCGTCTTCACAAACAGCTCACAAGGATGTGGAGGTGGTTCAGGTATCATCATCAGCCTCACAAGAATCATCAGTTCCGGTGTCAGCAGAAGCTCAACCACCGATATTACCTCTACCAGTACCTTCTCGAACTGTTCAAAAGGTGTTTCTCTCATTTAATTGTTCATTTATTCTCCACATTTTATGCCTTTATCTTTGTGTACTGGAATAACTGAGCTGGAACCTAGATGTTGTGGTTTGCAATCATTGTCTCTGCCTAAAGGGAGGGGTGATGAAGGCTGATAAGCATGATTGTCTGCATATATTTGGTCAAGCTTATCTTGTAGCTTTAGGGATTTTCAAATGGAAACTTTTAACTTATTATTGTAATTTTTTAAAAACCATGCATTTGCGATCTTTTAGTGACCCTATAATATAATTTATAATTCAATCCACATAATATGCATTATTTCTTTATTGAATATGCCTTTTGCTATTAGTATTTATACCTAACTTTTGGACATTGCAACACATTAATTTATTAGCTTTACATTGGTATCCTAAAACTTGATGACCCACAAAATCCAACACCTAGACGCACACCCAAGGCCATGGCACTGGTACATTAGCCCATGTAACAAAGGTCCATGCGATGGAAGTTTGAAACACTGCAGTTCCTTTTAGAGAGGCATTGTACATAAATGGGGCTGTTAGATAAATTCCTATTGATAATTGGGAATTGGTTTAGTGGAGTTATGTGCCTTAAGTTTTGTTTTGTTCTTTTTTTTGTTAAAGGAGAAAAAGGAAAACACATTGCCTTAAGTTTTATGTTTGACATTGGGCCTCGGAGTGTTAAAGAGTTCATGTTGGATGGGATGTCAGTTGTGTTAAGTAAAGCAAAAAGGAAGTTTTAAGCATCATTTCTCCATATCATGTTTTGGAATGTACCATGTAGGGGAGAATTATAAGAAATTTTGAGGACGAGTAGAGTTCCATTTTGAAGCTGGACTGTAGTTGTGCTGAGCATGTGCGCATCTTTTCTGCTGATTCAAAATTTAGTTTTAGTTTCTTCTTTGGTTGTTTTCATTATATAATTAATCTTAACATCAATTTTTCCTCCGTACTAAGCATTTTTTTTTGTGGGGTGCTGGCCCAGTGTTGGAGATTTTTTTTTCATTTTTTATTTTTGGGTTGGGGGGGGGGGGGGGGGGGGTTGATTGTGGTTGTGTGAGTGTGTATTTATGCTAAATGTCATTTGTTATGTATAACTCCTTGGGTGGGGTGGCAGTTGTGTGGGTTGTGTTGGGGTAAGAATTGAGATGGGTTGGGTTGTTTTCAGGGAACTTGTTGTCTCGGATGTTGAATCCCAGAGGTGGTAAGAGCATGACTCCTATTTGTGGAAGTTTGACTATCTTTTGCTCCATCTAACATTTTCACTTTTGATTATTTGGTTAAGCAAGGGATGATGAGTTATTTTCATCCACATTTTGTGTAAGGGAGATTTCAAATTGATGGATCATCTTACTATTTTGTTGCCCTGCTCTGTTCACGATACATGTTATGTCCTGTTTGTCTGTTTTTGGGTCTCACACACTTATCATTTTGGTTGGTTGATCATGTTTTTAGGGGCCTGGTGTGTGAGTTGTACCAATTATTGCTGCCTCCTTGTTTGAATAGCATCTACCCTTTATCGTTTTGTGCATTTGGGAGTAATGCTATACTAAAATTTAGTCTTGTTCTGGCCTCTTTAAAAATTTGGTCTTATTCTTGCTTTTTAAGAATAATACATTTGGGAGTAATGTTTTGTTCTGTTATGTTTAATCCTAATCACTGATGATGTGGGCTTGACAGTTAAATCTGCCAGTTATCAGGTTACATAGGCAATGCCTACTCTTCCCTGACTGATATCTGCCACTTTTGATGGTTTTTATTACCTTATGCTATCCTTATTTATATTCTCTTGGGGGCATCAATAGGATGTGAGAGGCTTGGACGTGAGAGTTTCTAATGTTGGTTCTTGGGGGAAGTGAATTCATTCCCATCTTTGTGGGTCTAGGCATGCTGCTGAACCACTTTAGTTGTTATTTTCTGATTGCTGGTGACTTCAATTTTCATCAATGCTGATGGTTGTTCAAGGAGTGAACCCTTGGTGATTCAGGTGAAAAAAAATCTGAAACCTAGGTGCAGTGAGATGTGGTCATATAACATGAATCCCAATGAACAATATTTACTTCATGGTAGATGAATGAGCTTTTTTGTGAAATAATTCATATAGATGCTTTATTGAGTTGAATTAGTCCTCTCTAACATGGTCCTTTTTCTTCTTTTTCCTTTTCCCTTTTAGTTGAATGGTGCTCCTTTCCAAGGTCGTCATGGTTACCGGGGACGTGGAAGAGGAACAGGGGTAATTTTCTGTTTACATTTGCATTTTTTTTTTTTTTTGATAAGTAAAGAGAAGTATATTAAAATGAAAGAGGAAACACCAAACTAGTGTCCTCTAGGTATACAAAGAGTATACAAAAGCAGCCCCTCGACTCTAAACCAAGGAAGCGAGCCGAAACCCCTACCTATAACAAAAGCCTAGCCACTCAAAAAAGCTAACCAGAGACCGCGGGCTCAAAACTATAAACATCCTCACCCATGACCACAGATTACATACAAAAGAATGTTTCAACCTTTGTATTGACAACACCTCATTCCCAAAAGATTACATTTGCATTTAAAGATCAAGAAGGAATTACTGGATTTCTGTCAACATGATAACTTGTTAACTTAGTCGAAGAGTTCTATATCAAATTATTGAAAGAGGGTTTTCTTTAATGTCAAGCTCTTAACTTGTAGCTCTGGTTTCATTTCGGTTTTCAGTCTAGATATTTTGTTCAAAATGCCAAAAACATTTGGTTGACTTGAACCGAATGAATTTCATAGCATGAAAGATATGAATTTGATTGAAATCCTAAAGCTCAATCTAATTCATTTGAGAAGCAGAGTGGGAAGAGGGGGGTTTGGGGGTGGAGGAATTAAGTTATAGGATCCAATAAAGTCATCCAGGGTGATGTATTGCAAATGTTATCTGCATGCTTCACAATTTTTTGTTACTTTAGTTTTTGTTTTTGTTATTATTAAAGATGATTAATATGACAATTGCCCTTTATAGTTACTGTTAAGATAAAAAGATTTTAAGTTGCAACTGTGATAGTGTAACTGCAGGTAGCTACAAACAGAGAGTTAATGTTGGATTATTAAAGAGAGAAAATGCTTTATAATAGTTACTGTTAATGTGGGGATAGAAAGACTCTGAGCTGAAAGCATGATGAGCCATGGAAATAACAAATCAATGTGGATTGGGAACAATCTATTTAGTTTTGAAATGGGCCATGTTCAGCAGCTGTTGTCAGTTGAAAGATCTATTTGAGTTTTAAATCAGTATGGAGAAAAAAAAAGTTCCGGAAGATGTTCTTTGGGTTTTTTTTTTTTTTTTTTTTTGAGATAGGCAAAATATAATAATATACAATTAAGGTCCCTAACAAAAAATGGGGCGCCGCCATCAATACACATTGTGTAAGGTGTTATACCATGTAATTTGCTTAAGCAAGCTTAAATTCTGTCGCAGGCTTTTCTTTTGAGTAATTATGGAAGCTTTTCAATCTAGTGATGTATCAGATTAAGTCTGTCTGGATGATTCTAGTTATTTTAGGAGATTGGTAGCTTTCAATAACCTTTTCAGGATATGTCTAATCAGTATGTCCCATTCTAGTAGGGCAATCTTTTTATGGCTTAAAATATTTCCTGATGTCACTGTTGGATGGTTGAAGAAATTCTGAGTTAGTCTTCATACTTATCTTGAATCTATTATAGGTTTGATTTTATGGGGAGAATATTTGCAATGAGTTTCTCCAAAATTAATTGGAAATTTGACGGCATGGAATATTTAACATTTGCCTTGCAGGGCTCACGTCCAGTGACAAAATTCACTGAGGATTTTGATTTCATGGCAATGAATGAGAAATTCAAGAAGGATGAAGTATGGGGTCATCTTGGTAAAGGTAATAAATCTCAGTCAAGGGACAAAGAAGTTGATGGAAAAGTCAGCGATGAAGATGATTACGAAGATGAAGATGATGCTGAATTACCAAAGTTTGAGGTCAAGGTGGGGTTGCTGCCACGCATCACTTGGACGCTAAATTTGAATTTCAATAAATAGGGAAGCTTGTTATCTATCTCTTTCTTACTTGGCCTTGTTGTTCTACAGCCCATCTATAATAAGGATGACTTCTTTGATTCCCTCTCTTGTAATGCCCTTGACCATGATTCACATAATGGAAGGACTAGGTTCTCCGAACAAATGAAGATTGATACTGAGGTAAAATACCCTTTAACTGGCTTCTGTCTCCAAGGTTCATATTTTTTTTTCCTTGAACGTTTCTCGTTGTTCATGGTTGCAGACTTTCGGTGATTTTCCTAGACATCGGGGTGGTCGAGGTGGGCGTGGGCCCAATCGTGGAGGGCGTGGTCGGGGTCCTTATTATGGAAGGGGTTATGGCTATGTTGGGAGGGGCCGTGGACGGGCTATGCCCAGTCGTGGTCCCTAAGTGGTGCTTGGTATCTCTTAACGTTATACTACTAGGTAAAACCTATAGCCCAATTGCTCAGCAAAGCATCAAACTGATTTAGGACTATGCTTGTAATGTCTGTTTTTTTTTTTTTTTTTTTTCTTTTTCCTTTTCCTCTCTGGGTTGTCTAGAAATAAGAGTATGATATGCTTTGTGGTTTTCTGACTTGGTTAATTTGTTGTCTTTGAATAACAATCCTTTCCTGGAGCTAATCAAGAAGCATTTGGTTTTGCGGTTATGTTAGTATATCAATGAGTGAATTCTAATATACTTTACTGGTGGTTTATTGGGTGATCAAACAATTAAATTATCTTATATGTGATTGCAGTTCCAAACCAGTAATCAAATCATTAAAATCATCTGATGGCCTGCTGTAATAAATGTCAGAAGCAGCGCTCTTGGAAATGTTGAGGGTCTGTTGGTTTGATTGCCATGAAACTAGTATCTAGGGGATTGCATTGAGAAGATTAGCAATGTTCTTCTACAATTTCTGAATTGCTTACGTATGTTTGTTTATTTTCTTTAGAGGGATAAGTTGATAAAATATAGACGCCCCTCTAAGAAAAAAACTTAAGAGACGTGTGTTGTAAGAACTTCTTGAGATGTGAGTGGATCCGATAACAATGCATTAAGATGCTAATTTTGGATTTGCTAAAGTGGTTACAGATTCAATTCAAGAGATTAAAAAACAGTAACCCAAGTGGTTATATAGAAAAAAACAGTTGACATCATATGGAAAGGAGTACATAGAAAAAAACAGTTGACATCATATGGAAAGGAGTACAAAGTGAACCATAATGGTTCATCGTTTTATTTTATAACGCTCAAACTCTGACAAAGACACCACGAGTGAACTTATGAGACTTCAATTTCCACACCAACACCACAAACCCGAAACCGAGATACCGATGCAGCCCTAATTCAAGCTACTTGCATGTTGTTACCAGGACCCTCCTTGGAGGAAGGGAAGGCCTTCTTCCATGAAGCAAAGCTAAATTATCTAGGACGAGAACATCACCCTTCTCCCACTTGAATTGTATGCTCTCTTCTTCAATTATCTCTTCACATCTCTTCACTACATTTGCCGGTATTTCTGTCCCGTCTGCCATCATGGCAGAGCTGTGCTCCTTCCCATGCATCCCTACCATGGTGTTGAACCACATCCTCCTCCCCTTTCTTCCATCAAACACCTTGGTTAGGGCTCGAGGACCTAAGACCGTCTTCACCCCACCATTCGGTAGCCATTCCATGTCCATCCCCAGAGCCTTGGCCCTGCAACAATTCTTTCTGTTAGATCCCCCACGTAGTAGTCACAAAAGAGCAAACTCTCAAGCATTCTAGATATATATGTATGCATACCTTTTCTCAGCTTCTGCCCGGTCCGATGTTCCAAATGTATCCTCCCAGCCTCTACCTCTCATGGAAGATGTATCATTCTTGCTGAGAGCAGTGAACGTATACTTTAACCCCTTGCTGTCAATATCCTCCACAGCCCCCGGAAACTCCTCCAGCATCCGCTCTGTTACTCGGAAGCTTGGCACAAAGGGTGTTTCACCACCTTTTGGTGGCGGAACCTCACAGAAAAGTATTACTTTTTTTGGGTACTCTTTTATCTGGCCAGCCAAACACGATAAAATATAGTTAATCAAACACCTGCTTACCGCAAATTCATATTTTTTTTATTATTGATTATGTAAGTTCAGGTGACGAGAGTGGTACTTTATATTTGAATTCTCTTCCATCAACCACCCTCGGTATTGCTTGCTTATTGACACGTATTCTAGATAATTTATAGGGAGGTGCTCAACATACAGTGGTTGATGTCCTCAGATTGTTCGACTCGAAAAAAAATGGAAATCAGGAAATGGAGTGTTTGGTTGGCTAGAAAGAATTGGAAAGAAAAAGGGAAAACTCAGTTTCTTCCTAATGAAAATCACAGATAGAAAAATAAGCAACCAAACACCTGCAGAGAAAGCTGTAAGTTATATCTCACTCACCAAAACCATCTCATGATGGTAGTATATGAATTCCTCGAGAGGTCCCTCGTTGGCAGTCCAAATACGTTTATACACATGAGTCCTAGGTGCAGGGCCAACATACCGGATGTCATCCCAGCCAAAGGCTTCAACAATCTGGTTGAAGTCCTCCGCGTTCTTCACGTCGTAGCCTCGAAGAAGGACAGCACTGTTCTTGATGATCATCTGCTCAAACCAGTCCTTGTTCTTCTTCAGACTCGACACAAGGGAGTCTAAGTCACTGCTGTTGTTGGGGTCCGGAGAGTGTAGCACCAATGGCATGGTTTCACCATGCACTAGTTTCTGGCCCTCACATTTGCCTACCTTGAATTCCTCGCAAGAGAACTCCATTGATGATTTGGTTTGTGGGTTTCAATGCATTTGGGGATGTTTATAAGGAGTTTGGTAATCGGTTTGATCGCTAGTCACCATGAAGAAGACAACACAACTCCTACTTTGTGCAAGACCTGCTTAGAGATTATCTCCTTACGTCGTTTTGTGGAGGGCTGCAAAACACATGGGGTTTTCCGAATCAACAGCTTTAAGTTCCCTGTATATATATATATATATATATATATATATATAATTTTAATGGTTAGATATTTGAAAATGAATTTCAATGAATAATGAAGAATTGGACAAGCTATTGGGTTGGGCCGAGTCAGCCTTGATTGAGTCGGGTTTAGGGCTATTAGCCCAAGGATTATCAACGGGAAGCACTAAAATATTTTGGTAATAACAACATAAAGAATTAAAGACTAATAGGTTTAAAAATAAAACCTATACATAATGTGTTTTCATATTGGACCAATCATTGAACCGAAAAAAGTTATCGATTTACTGTTTAGTAATCAACGATGGTTGAATAAATTGATGATGTCATAAATATATAATTTATGTATTACTAAAATTAAAAGTAATTTAAAATGTATAAATAATTAAAAAATTTAAACACATTATTTCATCATTTAATTTTCACTAATATTGATAGCTTTAATTATAATAAGGATAACACAAAGATTTATTAAATTGTAAGTTTTTATAATTTTATTAAATATGAAGTTTTTAATTATTAAGGTAAAATAAGATTTAATTATTTAAATTTATTTAGATTTCAATAGTTATATATTTTATTATCTTCAAAATTATTATTATTTTATTTATATTATTTTAGTATTTATTATAGGAAAATTATAAATATTTATATTCATTTTAAATTTAATGTACATATAATTTTTAAATGATTTCCTTTGCAAAAATGTAAGCATAGCCTAGTGGTTCCGCTTATATTGATCCCATTTCGAAAAAGTAGACTGCAAAAGTAGCCTATAAAGTTGTCATTTATTAGCATGAGAGTTTGGCTGTGAACTTAGGCAAGTAATTTGAGCATTAGCAGCAACAATTTTTATTTTTTGGCTTTTTGATTGGTAGGTTATTTTTGCAAATATGAGGTTATTTTAACCCATTTAACCAAAAAAAAAAAAAAAAAAGGCTAGCTCATGAATTGAACTATATTAGCCTTCAGATGATCCCACTAGTTGAAAACAAAAAAGACAACTCATGAATCGGTTAGATTGTTGGGTGGATGGTTCAAGGCCGATTTAACTCTTTTTCGGTCTAATATGGTGAATTGAACCAAATTAACCTTGAATTAGTGATCCAATCGGTTGAATTATTTTTGATCGATTTTCAAAATATTGTCTATGCATGAATTGTGTAGTTCAGAATTATAAAGCTCTTGATTAAGAAGAAGGTGCAAGTCACGATTAAGATATCAAGATCAAAGCTTGTGATTTTTTATAGTTGCTTGATTTCTTGTAAAGCTAGGAAAGGGTGTACTAAAATTGAACAAATTCTCTTTTAACTTTTCTTAAACATCCAAGATGGTCTTTAAAAACACTTTTTTCAACAAAAACATCATTTAAAAAATTTATCTTAAAATCGTTTTGAAAATAGTAAAATCACAAGATTCTAAAACTTAAAAGGTTTTTTAAAACATAAGGACTAATTGCCTCATACCTTTTTATGGAAGTAGTTTTTAGATGCTAGAGTGTAGGACAGTAGGCACGGTCAATTGAGGTGCCCATAAGTGTTCCTTAAAATGAGAAATTTTTTTCCTTTTTTACTTAGACAGTTATTGACTGGTTGCTCGTTCTAGGGGTCTCCAAAAAGCCCGCGGCCCGCTTTAGGCCCAGCCCGTAGGCCCGCCCTTAGGCCCGCCTTTAATTTTTTTTTAAAAAATAATATACTATATTTTTATATATATATAACTAACTCATTTAATAAGCATAAAAGAAATATAGCTTAGTTGGTTAAAGCCTTGAAATTTAAGCTTGAGGGGAGGGGTTCGAATCCCCCCCTCTTCCTTCCTTTATTTAAAAGCCATTTTGGCTTATTTAAAAAAGCCCGCGGCCCGGCCCGTCGGCCCGACCCGCTAGCCCGCGGGCTCATAGGCCTGGCCACGGGCCTCCTATTTACGGCCCGGCCCGGCCCGCCCGTTGGAGACCCTTGGCTCGTTCAACCCTTCAATAGTCAGCTATAATGCAATTAATACTTCAATGACTAGCTAGTTGTTTGACTAGACCAACGGTTTTTTTTTTTTTTTTTTTTTACTCTAATAACTAGTTACCTTCAAAATCATATAACAATGACCCATAAATCATATTTATGACTTTTGACCAATTGACTATTGATCATTATTTATTGTGAAAAGTCAAAATCAATTAAAAAGTGCAGTGATTTCAAACTTACAATCTTCCTTTGATTGCATCTTGAAATCCTAGTTGGTTATTCATTTTCTTGTACTCCATTTGTTCTAGTGTTAGGTTTTGTGAAATCATCTTGGAGTGATTAAATTATTCTTGTATTATCTTGAATCAGCTAGAGAGTGAAAAAAGGGTTGTGAGATATTCCTTAAAGCTTTGTGAAGACCCATTAGAATATCAATATCTAGATATACTGAGAAGGGCTTGATTGAAGTATTTGAAGTTTAGTGAATTATCTTCAGCCTTAGGTTGAAGTCAACTATTATAAACATTATTTGCAATATATTTTATCTTTTTGGCCAGGAGTTGGCTATAATATTTTATATAATTGTATCCTTGAAAATGAAGAAAAAACAATTAAGATATCTTTTATTGTACCATAGTTTTAAAATTTTAACAACTAAATATTTGTAAATGAATTTCAATGATCAATGAAGAAGTAGACAAGTTACTAGGTTGATTCAAGTTGGACAAGTTCATTATCAGAATTTCATGTCCTTTAGTCTGAAGAATAATAAACCTACATTATTAACACTTTAGTATAGTCTCCCTTTAATATAAAAGAAGTTTAGAAGCTTACTAGCCAAATAGTTGTCCTTAGTTTATTGAAAATTTGCTTAGACAATAGATTACAAGCAACCTTTTTAAGCCATTAAGGAGTATCTTTTAACTTTGCTAGTTTTAACTAAGCTTGAGTCCAAGGAGGAGCTATTTATCTACTTAGCTATCTTTAAAAGGATGATAAATGTAAATTTAGTAAAAGAAAATGAAGCTTAGGGTCAATGTTAACCCTTTTAGCTTTGAGGATGGTGTTTAGATTGCATGTATTTCTATGCACACCTTATTAGTACACTAGTAAATTAACTAATCTATGGCATCCTTCATAAGATAGATTTATTTGGTTGGTTAGTTAAAGTGAGTCATTGAATTTGGAGAGTTCAAAATAAGATACTTGCCTTGCATATATGTTGAAAGGCAAGTCACGGTAGACTTTTGGTCGAGCCTTCATGAAATGAGCCATAGCCAAATATCGCTTTTAGTAATATTAAAAAACACTCATTTGAACCTTGGAATTAGCGATAGCTATTTGTGAATAGATTATCAAAATACAAGTAGGCAAGGCTAATACAATTTTGAAGTTCCTCCACTAAGAAGGCATAAAGCAATTGTTGAAGTTGGTGTCACCAACCTTGAATAAGGAAGCAACTTATCAAATCCTTGTTGTCAAAATCTTTCTAGTTGAAAATATAGGTTTACATGTTTTAGATGTTAATTCCTAACTTGTAGACAATCAAATTGATACATCTAGGGGCTTAGGTCAAATATGTTGGGCTTTACTAATGCCACTCTTAACTAATTTTGGATGATAACGTTGAAAGCCATAAAAGGCTTGGTCTACCTTTACTTGACAAGAATTGGTTTTTCAGATAAGATGATCAAAGTTTGCTTTAAGAATCAATACTAGAGCCAACAATCATAAGTTTGAGTCATGGGGCACAAAAATTCCACTTTTAACTTTGATTTCCAAACAATGAGAAGTACAAACATCCTTCTTTGGCATGTTGAGGGGAATCAAAATAAAACTTATTATATGACACCCTTCCAAAGAATGTTAAAGATGACTCCTTATTCTATTATTAAAAGGATTATGATGATTGCAAAAAGTAGATTAGTAAAGTAAAAAATTCCAATCCTTGAAGAGGACTCCTTATTCTATCATGAAAAGGCAAACTTAGATTAAAATGACCGCAAAAGGTGGATTTGTAAAATTGAAAATACCAAACCTTTCTAGATTATAAGGCACTCCAAATTTTTTGCCAAATAACTAGGAATCAAAAATTGCCATTTGACTTTATTACCCACGAAGAAATGAACAAGTCAAGATCATCAACATGACCATTCTTGTTTGCATGAAGAAACAACTTAAATTAGCTAATGGAAAGTGAGTAGATGAATTATGTCTTGATGGGGTTATCTAATAATCCCTAAAAGCCAACAAGAAAACCCTTATTGCCTAGCCTATGACATGGAAGTTGTGATTCCAACAAATGTATACATGCCAACTATCTTGTTGGCAATTTTGTTCCATTTTCTCACTAAGATTGATATATCTTATCTTTAAGTGTCTTATTGATTATAGTCGACTTTGAGTTAACTCAAAATTGGTTAATTTTCGAGGTACACATGCATTTAAAGTAATTAGAGCTTACACAATGACCATGGTGTGTTAGTTAATTGATAATTTTAAAGAAAAAAAAAATATCCAGATCTCAAAAGGAATGTGGGAAATCCAACTATTGTTATTTAAACATTTTGACAAGTAACTAGGGATAAAGCAAGGTCAAGAAAGGCTCCCTTATTCTAACGCCATCCTTATTTGTAAATTTATTCTATATTCTCATGTCATTTCCCATCTTAGAATAAGTAGGGCCATGATGAGGACTCATTAGTGGAACAAATGAATTCCTATTGATTTTTTTTTTTTAATTTCAAAATTTTATATTTATTTTAAAAAAACCTTAAATATAAAATTATTTATAAATCAATATACTAAATATAAATATGTAAATTTTAAAATATTAAATTATACTTACTATATATATATGTATATAGTGCCTATTCCCTTCACTAATTCAAGTTTTAAAAATTTTCCCACCCTCGATCTTGGTTGTTACTCCTTGCCCATGCCCTTATGTATGTTTTTGCCATCCTTGATTCAAATATTCTAAAGTGTTCAAACATCCTAGAGGGCATTCAAATGTTGCCTTGAAGGGCATTCAAATGTTTTCCTTTTGTTTGTGTTTTTAAGTCCATTCTTCATATTTTAAGTTTGTTCTCTACATTTTAAAGGTGTTTTGTAAATTCAAATTTAGAATTCTTTTCAAAAGTGTTCCCCTCGGTGTTGGTACAAGTAGATAATTTTATTGAGTTGTATTACATGCATTAAAACATAGCCATCTCCATAGTTTAAGTTCTCTATTTCTTAAGCTTTTAAGATCAATTTAAAAATAATCCTTATGATGAAAAAGGGATGTTCAATATGCTGACTTTAATCATAGTTCTAGTTTTCTATTTCTCCAATTTTCAAGATTGATTTTAATAAAAGAATCCTTTTGCAAAAAAAAGGATGTTTGATTTGCTAACTTCAGTATAGTGTTAAAGTATTCATTAAAAGAACAAAGTGTTTGTATTAAGGATGTGAAAGATTGTATAATTTTAGTCAATATGTGACTTTAGAGATTAAGAACATCTAGATTTTTAGATTTAGTTACTTTATTTTTGGTCATTTAACCAATAATTTTTTTTATCGAAGGAGTGTTTGTGATTTGGATTAATTGATATTATTAAAATTTTGATGAAAATTTTAAAGTTAGTAAAAAAGTGCTTAGACAACCTATTCACCTTCCTCTACATAGTTGCTTTCATAAACCACTGAAGTAACACTTTGAATAACATATAATTTCACAGGAAAATATTCATTAACAAAATAAGGCAAGCCAACCTTACATTTACAAGTATTGGGGTATAATAATATTACTTTTAGGTTCGGGCATTGGTTACCTAAATGATAACTATTAAAATAAGTCCAGGATATAATATCAAATGCCATAAAAGATTTAACCTTGGACATCAATTTTTCAAATTAAATTATCAAAGGCCGATCCAACAACAAATAGTCATATCAAATCAAAAAATGTTCAATACTTTTGTACGGGTAGAGCTCGGGAAATAGGGGAAATTGAAGGATAGGCTGAGCTCCCTCTCCTTGCCAACGTCTGGTTGGGCTCACAGCATGTGCATGAACGACTAACGCCTAGAGCCAAGCCTAACCCCAAAGCAACTGAAATTAGGGCCGAGCCCTTCCGAGAAAGGCAGGTCCCAAACTACGACGATAAAGCTTAACAAGTTGGCATTAATCCAAGAAAATTACAGGAATGTATGTGTATAATCTTATGGGTTAAAAAAAAGAAAAAGAAAAAAGGGAAAAAGAAAAAAAAGAAAAAGTTGAAGAATGACGCAAAATCTTATGCTTTGCGGACCATTAAAAAACTTCAATCGGTTTTAACTTTCACAAAGGACAAAAGAAATACTAAAATAAAGGCACCCTACAAGGTCCCGTGGGACATTGGCATGGGACCTGGGTAATGACGACACTCAATAATGCAAATTTGCAGTCCATGACCATCCCCAAAACCCTCATTAATGACATCTCAACCTACTACTTTACTCCCACGGCCCCCTTTCCCTTACCCTTGACTTACTAGAATAAATGTAACAGTCTGAGTCTGTGGATCAGTGGATGTGACTCTGAGCAATCCACCCCTTCCAAATAAAGAATAACTAAAGTTAGATTATAAAATTTGTTGAATGTGGTACAATACAGGATAAGATCTATAATAATAGTATGGACTCATGTGTCGGTGGGAACTTCTTGTTGTTGGAGAATCAGTACTAGAGAGTGTGTGGTGACTGGTGACTGAGACTGCTCAAACCCCATGGCAACAGCCTCCTCTGCTTCACTGCCACTGCCTCTGCTTTTGTTTGCCAGAGTCTCAGCTCTTTTTGTTGCCCTCCTTGTTCTGTTTTGGGCTCTTGCTTTTAAGTCTAGCTTCATCTCTCATCACTCATCCCAGGAAGATATAGTCTATGCTGTAACTCTCTCTCTTTCTCTCTTCCCCTTTTTCTATCTGCATTTTCATTTTTATTGTTTGTTTGGTTGCTGAGGAATTGTGGGGAAAGAAAAAGGAGAAAAATTGATTTGGGGTTTTCTGGCCCTGAAGTAGATGAAACGTTCATTCAGCTGAGCCTAATGTAACTCTTTCTATCTGCATTTTCTTTTTGAAGTTCTGTTTTGTTGCTGAGAAAGTGTGGGGAAAGAAATTGCTTTTGGGTATTTTTTTTTCTTCAATTTTTACATGAGATCTAAGAGTTTACTTCTCTTCTTCTCCTTTGTTTTTTCGGCAACCAAACAGGGTGTCTTAGAAAACCCACAAAAATGTAATTCATTTTGGAGCTGAAAATGCTGGGCTTTTTTGGCTTTCTATTTTAACAGGTTCTTCATCCTCTATTTATGGTGATCGGTTTCATCCTCATCAGTGGAGAAGGTAGTCAGACAAACCATAACTTACAAAATTGAAACAAACAAGAGTGATTTTTAAAATGTTTTGGTCGTGTTTACAGCTATTCTTGTTCATAGATGGTTGCCTGGTTCAAGAAATTTGAAGAAATCAGTGCATCTATCCATGCAAGGTCTGGCTTTGGCTTCTGGGGTTTTTGGGATTTGGACAAATTTCCATGGGCAAGATGGGATTGTGGCTAATTTCTGGAGCTTGCATTCATGGATGGGTCTGATCTGTATGCTCTTGTTTGGTGCTCAGGTTTGTTCTTTGCTTCCCAAAATTTTACTTAAATTTCTTGTTTGTTTCTTGAGAAAGTGAGCAATCTGTTTCTTATTCATTACGAATATCAATGTGCCATAGTTGACATCAATAGTGTGATGATGCCATTGTGGGTTGTGGCCCCTCCATGTTGATTTTTAATTTCCTTTTGGGGTGGCAGCAGAATTACACCATCCATTGCTGTCTCTTTTCTTATTTTAAATGTTTTGGATTGAGTTGGTGCATAAATTCAATTATTGTTTAATGCCAACAGTCTGCCGATTTCAAATTATATCATTGCAATGGTTTGTACTATTTTTTAAGTAAGCAAGAGCTTCATTTTCAGCTAACTAAACATAAGCCTATAGAATTAAACAGCAGTGCAGAGACCCAGCGGGCCTTAAACATTAGCCCATTGCATTTCAACTTTTGTCAGCCCATGGTTTGATGCTAAATCTTTACTTTAATTCTTAGGAAAAAAAATCATAAATATTTGTAACTTCTTCCTAGAGTGGTGTAAATGGGGGTAATTGGGTCATATTCTATGATTGAAAAATTAATGATTTATTTTGGTGCAGTGGTTGATAGGTTTCCTGAGCTTTTGGCACAGAGGGGAGATGCGCACAACCCGGGTAAGCGTCTTGCCTTGGCATGTCTTCCTTGGTCTATACACCTATGGCCTGGCGGTGGCCACAGCTGAAACAGGACTTTTGGAGAAGTTAACGTTCCTTCAAACAAACAGAAATGTGTCGAAACATTGTACAGAGTCGATGGTTGTAAATGGCGTGGGAGTGGGACTGGCCCTGCTCAGCGGAATTGTGATACTGGCTGCTGTTTGCCCCAAGTACCAAACTCTACCAAGTAAACTCATGTATTCAGACACCAAGTGCTTGTCTTCTTAATCCAATTGTCACTCCCTTCCCAAATTTATTGCATTGTTGGTTGATCTAGAGGATTTTCTTTTGCATAGAAAAATGGAGGTTGATGAACAAATTTTTTGGTGATTTTGAATGTTATCATAACCATGTGTTGGAAAGAGGGATTTTGAAAGCTACCAAATAATGCTGGAAGAACACTTCCAAACCCAAATAAAATCAACTTAGGTGTAAATATGTGGGATCAAAATACAAAGTAATGAAATCGGGTTACAAAAAAAATAAGATTCATGTATAATGTAAAAGAATTATTTACGAGACACAAAACAATGAGGTTCAAGGTTTAAGACCTTAAGACTCTGTTTGACATGTATTTTACACAAATGCTTTGATATTGTACGATTTTGAAATTTAATTTTTTAATTTTTTATTGTTTGATTTGGACAAAAATGTCTTTATTATTTTATTGTAAAAATAATATTCTTTTTAAAATATACATGAAAATATTTAAAATAAAAAATGATATTTAAGTAAAAAAAATAAACAATGAAAAATGAAAAGGGTTATTCACAATTTGATACGATCCCATCCTTTTAACCGAATAATCCGAAGGGAAACCACCAGTAATTTCATTTCCGTGTTTCTTTTATTTGCAAAGCATACCGACGTACTGATTTGCAGTCTTGTCGCACCATACTCTTCTCACAAACCCTAACCCTAGGTCCCTAACCTAATTTTTCAGTACTACTTTGCATTGAAAAATCCGAAGAAAATGTGTTCTTCCTCTGCATCTCCCTCGTCTCTTTTCCTCTCCACCGGCACTCCTATTCTACGAAGTCGTATCGTTCCAATCTTCAGTTCTTCTAGCCCATTTATCAATTCTCACAGATTCAGAAACCCTAGGTTATGTATCTCCTCATCAGTCTCCGAGACAAGCTTCGAGGTCACGTGGGTGTCTCCTGAACGCAATGCAAGCGACGACTATGGTGGCTGGGCGGTTGTCGAGTCTCCATGTCGTAAGAAGAAGAAAGGTTCCCCTCAATTTCGGTTTTCTAAACCCTCATTCTCCTTTTGTTAATCAGAAAACAGTAGGAAAATCAAAATCTTGGATCTTAGCTATTTAATTAATTGGCTGTCCAGAAAATGGCATCTCTTATCAAAAGTATAACTATTTGGGCTAGTTTTAATAGTATTACTCTATGAATTTTTCCCATTTCCTCGGCAACAAATAGGAGGGTGATCTAATTTGCATGTAATTTCTTTTCTTGATTAGTTTGATGGGGTCGAGATTTTTTGCGAATTAGGGATTTATGAACTTTTTCTTGTGCAGGGTCAAGTGCACTTTTTTGTGTGGTTACTGGGACTTCGATTGCCATTCTACTCTCCGCCATTGCTTACTTCTCATTATCAAGAAAAGGCTAGTATACTCTCTTATTTTGATGATAAGCTGGTTTGTGTGATTGGGTATTGTTTCTCTATAAAATGCTTAATATTGGTTGGCAAACCCCAAAAGGCTCTTGGATCTGATTTTATTTCGGGTATCAATTCCTTTCGGATATTGTTGGAATTGGGATTTAATCATTGTGTATTGGTTTCACAGGTTTTAGGCTTCAGTTTAATAAACCGATGCATTCTATCCATGAAATCTTTGTGCGAACTAAAACTGAAGCTGGTCAAAGCAACACTGTGTACTCCAATGCATCTGATGTGGACACCAACATTGTTGAGGCCGGCACAGAGAGTGCATCTAATGAAATTGATGAAGATGTGGCATCAGGTAGTTTGAAAGCAAATGATTGTTGGATGTTATTGTCTGGTTTATGCATTGGCCATTTTAAACTGTTAGGATTTGCAATTGAAGCTGTTAGCATTGCATGGAATTTAAAATCTGTTCATGCAGAAATATAATTAGGAGAATTTAGTAATTTGAGCACATTAGTTGGTGCTTTAGCTAGGAAATATGAGCATAGTCACCGTGAGAAGAGTAGAAATAAGGTCATCAGTTAAATCCCAAAATGCCTTATCTTAAAGGTTCATGAAGGACGATTTAAATTATACAAAATGCCATGAAGACCTTGATGGGCTCATACAAATGAGTTGTGGGACTCAATCAGCTGATTTATTTTCTGTGTGATGTTCAACTTTGTAAAGCAATCTACTCACTCTGTTCATTTTTTATAAAAATGCAATTCATTCCAAGGCTACAATGTATGTATTTTGGTAACTTATGAAGTTCTATAATCTGGAAACCGATTTGCTTGTATGCTACGCCAATGCTTTGGAATTTAAATTATGAGTAAAGGGATGAAATTGATATACAAAATGAAGTACCAGATAAATTTGTATGCCCAATCTGAATATATATATGTTGTGGCTAGAGTAATTTTGGCTGTCTGGCTATTGATAACCCTGGGAATTCTGACATTAATGAGATACATGAGAAATGGGAATAGATTAGGTATTCACATGCATCTTCTCCTTAAGAAAATTCTCAAAGGTATGCTCCTCTTTCTAGTGAGGCTTGTGAAATATCAAATTGATTAAATATTGGTAGCTCTTAAATCCATAAACTTGCATATCTTTCTATTAAAAATTGAAATAAACCTCCCAAGTTAAAGCACTATATGGATGGGATGGCTCTTAGTCATTCATCAACTTGATTATTGACAAGTATAGGGGTTACATCTTATATGACAGTAGGATTTGTGTAGGTGAAACCCTGCAAAGGGTAATAAAGGGTGTAAGAATAAGTTCCTGCCAGGTATAATCTGATCGTGTTTGCATGCGTGTTTTTGTGTTTAACCAGCTTGATTACTGAAAAGTACCTAGGTACATTTTATATAGCAGTAGGCTCTGTTAAATGTGGACTTCCAAGGAGTTATAGAGAGGTGTAAGAATAAATTCATACCAGGAATAGTTTGATCACGTGTGTGCATGTGTTGAACCAGCTTGATTACTGAAAAGTATCTAGGTACATTTTATATTGCAGTAGGCTCTGTTAAATGTGGACTTCCAAGGAGTTATCAAGAGGTGTAAGAATAAATTCATACCAGGAATAATTTGATCATGCGAGTAGTGTGTGTGAGAGCTTATGGTTCACATATTCACCATATTTTTCTTGATTTACATTTCCACAAGAAAATTATAGCTAAATATCATAGAAATGCCCTAATTTCTTTTGTACATTTTGTTTCCCTCATCTTGTTCAGCATCCAAAAAGGTTAAGCATGTTCTGATCCCAGTTGCTGCAGATTCCACTCAACAAGAAGCTCTATTGGTTCTGAAGAAACTGAAGGTTTGTTTCTAGAAGCATGTTTAATATGCAAGAGATTAGAAATTCTGACCAACATTTAGTCAATTATCCACTAAACTATGTTATGGCTGTGATTTAAGATGTTGCATGATGGTCTTTTGTTTTCATTTATCAATAATTGCTATACTGTCAAATTTCAAAGATCGATTTTAGAATTCTGAAGAGTGATTATTTTGAATGCCTTGGTTGTGCACTGTTGGTTTTGAATCACTCTCACGATTCTTATCATCTTAAAGAGTGTGATCTTCAATTGCAGCTGGTCCTAGTGGTGGTATGAAATGTGGCCTTATTATTTGTCATGATCTGATGTTTCTGGAAGAGCACCTTTAGAACACCCCATATTCTCCAACATCACACACACACACACACACATGCACACACCCAACATTAATGTCTTTTTAATTGGGCGTTAGGTGCATAATGACATCAATAGATTGCATTATCATGATATCATCTTAGTGTTGAATTGGCCAATATTTGTTAAAATAGATATGCTTTGATTTTTTTTTTCTTTTTTTGGAAATGTAGTACTGAAGGCCCCACATTTTCCAAGCTTTTGTGTAAATAGTTTAGCCTTGGAATTTTATACTGATATTTATGAAATTTTAGGTCCAGTTCTGAGCATGAATTTGTCAATTGTAATTAAGGTGTACAGATAATTGAGGATGATGTCAGTGCAGATGAATTATGCACTAAGAGGGAGTATGCAAGATGGTTGGTCCGAGCAAATTTGTTACTAGAAAGGTAGTGTTGATCTATATCAGGACTTTGAAACATTTTCTAAATATGCATACGCTGTACTGTGAAATTGTAAATGCTTAAGCTTGATCACTCAGCAATTTATTATCTGGCTTGTAGGGACCCAAGACACAGGATATTTTCCTCCAGTTTACCTTCTGGGTCCATAATTTCTGCATTTGATGATGTGAATGCTGAAGACAGAGATTATGGGTCTATTCAAGGTTAGGCTTGATCTTAATGCTCACCTGATTTTCTTTGTGCATTTGAAAGGTAGATGGAAGTTTGAATCTTTGCTCTTGAATATGCAATTTAGCCCTAGCAGAGGCTGGCATTATACCTAGCAAGCTATCAGGGAACTCCAACTCTGCTCTTGACAGTTCGAAAGTCCAGGGAGAGGTCTATTTTTCCCCTGATAGGTAGTTGTTGTATACCACATTTTTTTTTTATCCTTTCCCTCCTTCAAAATCCCTTCGCTCTTTTCTTTTTGTTCCTGAGTATGTCCTTTCCATCCTGTGGGTTATATCTGGTATTGCAGATTTATATCCAGACAAGATCTGATAAACTGGAAGGCTCAATTAGAATATAAATTCATGCCAGGAATTAAAGAGAAGGTACTAGCATTTCTAATAAATTTTCTATTTTATAGGATTTTCTGGGATTGATTTTGCATATTGATAAAACTTGAAACTGATGCACTTTACTAGTCTTTTATAGATTTTAAAACCTGACTTGTTTACAGTCCAGATATCCAGAACAAAAGTGGATTTTATGGACATGAAGGAGATCAGTTCAGATGCATCACCAGAGTTTTTTATAGACATGCTGGCTGGTGACAGGAGTATAGTCAGAAAAGTTTTTGGTAGGCTTTTTTCACCTTCCCTTTCAAGCATGCACTCACAGATTTCATGTCCCTAAAAAGGAACCAAAAATTTCTTCATCAGATGGAAGATGTCTCTGTTGATTCTTTGCCTGCCATCTGCATTATATGAAACATTCAACTGAACTTAACTTGGAAGAATAAGATTTTCACTTCAAATGATGATAACCCCTTCCTGTTCAATATCTACATTTTACAGGACAGAGCAAGCGGTTTCAACCAAATAAACCTTCAACAAAAGCACAATCAGCAGTTGCACTGACAAGTGGTAGGATGACAGAAGTAATTCATACAGAATTGTTGAGACTAGAGGCTGAGAAACTCTCAAGGGAAGCTGAAGCTGAAGAAATTAGGTCTCAGTTGCTCAACCGAGGAGACATACAAAGCTTTTGGAGTGAGAAGATTAAAGATGAGAAAATCCGTGGTTTTGAGGTGGAGAAGGACTATCTTGCTGCAGTTAGTGATTTGGAAGAGGAGAGGATTGTTCATGTGAATTGTCTCACTGAGAATTTGAAGGAGAAGGCAGCTATGGAATGCCAGAGTCAGCTTCTTTTCAGGCTCAAAGATGAAGTCGATGAGATGTCAGAGCGGCTTGCATGTGAGAGGACGGGTTATATGGCTGAGCAGCGCAATTTGCAGGACATGCTCAATGAATTACAGAACAAACAGGAAGGAGTGCTTGATGTGAAATCTATACTGGAAGCTGAGAAAGAAGCTCTTCGAATTCTCAGGTAAAATCAAAGTTGTATCTTTCTTCCCTTCCCTTTTCTAATACTTGTTTGTGACCTAGGGAACTTGGCCAACATAACAAATATGATCATTAATGCTACAATAAAACCTGTTACTCGTAGCTAATATTCTGAAAATTAGGATTTCAGTCTTAGATGATGTTTGTGACCACCATGTGTGTTCATGCCTACTGGTGTATCTACACCAGGTGGTTTTTGTTCTGATTAAAATTGAACATTCTCTGATAGTGTTTACCCAAATTTATGGGTTTACTTTGAATGGTAAGAGCATTGTCAGTGCAGACCCCTTTTCCTGAATTGTTTTGATCTGATGATGTGTATATATATATATATATATATTTCTTTCCAGAATGGATTAGAAAGTAATTTCTGCTGATGCCATATTTTTACTTCTGGAAATTGTTGTTAGCTAGGATGAGTCCATAATAATTTTGTTTATAATTTTGGGCTTGATATGTGTAAGTTCTCTAACGGAGGCAATGGATGCAGATCTTGGGTTGAGGATGAAGCACGAAAAAACCAAGCTCGTGCCAAGGTTCTTGAGGAGGTAGGACGGCGGTGGAAATGGGACAGTGATGCCCAAATGTCATAAACCCCTGAAGGCAGAGTTTTTTCAATGAATTGTTCAAAGAAAGGCTAATCTGGAATCTTGATTTGATTGTTTGAGGACCAAGAATTCATGTGAAACTCAGGCTAGCTAAATGGAAATGTGGCACCTCATCTTGTAGTTAGCAGCTTTCCGTGCTGAGATCATATGTTGTCACATGTGGAATGAAATAATCATATAATCAAACCAAGATGAATGGATCTCAATGTTTTGAGGCGCTTCCTTTTTTCACTCTTGTTAAGGTCAATTGCATGGAAGGGAGTTTTTTTTTTCCTGTAAAGAGGTTGTAGAAATGTTGTTCGCTCCTCATGATCATGTTGTTAGAAATAAGTTGTCTGGATGGAGAATCGTCCAACTCATTTTAATTTTGCGGAAAATGCTATAATTCAGATTTTCTCTAATCAATATTTATAGAGATTACCGAGAAATTGGTGCTGGGCAGCATAAGTTAGTTAATGATATTGGGTGCAACCGCCAAGAGTTGCTGATGTAAATCCGGCTAGATTCTCAGGACAGCGGGGAAATTACAAATGGAATCCCTTTTGACAGCTTGAAATATGGAAGTGAGAACACCCATTGCAATCTTATTTGAGTTACCTACCGTGTTTAGATTAAGTGTGGGTCAATGTACTTCGCTATTGTGAAAAGAAGAAAAAGGAATCGGGGTCATGGCCGATCCGCAACAGCTTGAAGATCTCCTAGTTGATGTGCCGTGGCCCATGGCTGGACTAGTATTGCAATGGACACAACCCTGGCGGTGATGGGATTGCCTGTTATACTGTTAGCCTATTTTAGGAAGTGGAGGTTGGTGGTTATGAGGCGAGAATGGAATGGAAATGAAGGGCTCTATCCTTCTATTGATGGGACTAGCATGTGGGGGTAATCTAAGGTGTGCAATTAAATCTGATTACGCAGATACGAAGAAAATTTGCCTCGAGTTATGAAACACTCATTTTCATTACTCATAAGAATGGAATGGAGAGGGAAAATCAATTCTACTCCCATTTATTAGTATGCTTGGATTTTTTTTTTATAGAATTAGAATAGAAATAAAAATTTAATTATTGCAAAAATTAAATTTCATTCTCATCAAAATTTTGATGATTGTTTAGGTCAAGGAACAACCCTATATTTCTAGATAGTACTAATCAAATCCCATGAACCACTAGTTTTTGGATAGCACTTTCGCTGCTCTTGACCCAGTGGAGGAGTGTACATCATTCTGACCTGGAAAATGATTTTTATTTTGTTTTTAGATTTTGATATGTTTATTTGTATTTTTGGAACTGTGACAAAGTTCACAGCAGAAGATTCCTTGGTGAGGTATTGATTTGTGCCACTCAAATCATTGATCAATTGATAGAAACAAAGGGGTCCATTTGTTGGCCTTACAAACATTTCAGCTACGAAGCCTCCTCATCTCATCCTGATTATTGTCCAAAAAGCTCCAGAAGGAGATTTCACCAAATAAATTCAAAAGAATAATTCTCAGAAGCCGAAAAAGGCTGAAAACATATATGGTCTGGGAGACAAATCTATACATAAAAGTGGGTTTTTTACTTATGCTTTTGCTTGGCTGCTGCTTCCATTTGCACCAGTGAGGAAAAAGGTTGGGAATTAAAGGACAGCCCCACCTTTTCTCATCTACTTTTCTTTTTCTTATTTGTGTGGCAAGCCAACTCAAAACAAGAACAACTCTCAAAGTGGTCCTGTGTGGGGTCTACTGCCAAAAAACACTGACTTGCTTCAGTCAATGGTTAGGATTTGTTCATAGTTGAGGCTTATGTTAAATGACAATATACCCTAGTTTTGAAATCAATCAAATTCAATAGGATAGAAACATGCCGTTAGCTGGAAGATAGCCGCCAGAAACATTTATTGTATGGTGTAACTTGCCTCTTAGCAACGCTTCTCAAATTTACAGTTGGTGGTGCCTTTTTCAGTCTCTTTATCTGCTTATTTGACTGTATATTCCCATGAAGGAAAAAACACCCATCTGTGAATTCCTAATCCTTCTGGCAAAAAAACTGGCCACTAGTTATTGGTGGTCTCTGTAGCTCTTAGCATGAGAGAGTTGTGCTGGAATTCTCTTTGTCATATACTTTTGGTGTACAAAAGCAAGTCTCTTTGTGAGGGCTCTACAAGACCTGATAAGATGATAATGCTGATGTTGTGGGGGATGCTCGCAGTTGGATATGAGGCTACTGAATCTGCATGATTACAATTACTCTTTAACTTAGGCTTTGTTGGGATTGAGCTAGCATTGTTATATTGAGTTATGGAGGCCCAGCACGGCGTATTAGTGGCTGGATGGTTTGAGTTATCAGTTATGGGGGTTGGGAGAAATGGGTTGTGGGGTGTTTTGGAATTGGGTTGTCCTGGTAGATAAGTGGAAGCCTGAGAATTTCCTATTGACATTACCTACATGATAGTAAGGTTAGGCTTCTTGGTTGCAGCTTCAATTGCAGCCTATGGAGTTCAGCAGTTCAACATCAAAAACTCAAGGTCGCGTGCCTCTCTAGGCAAGCCTTCAGGTACTTAATTCTATGAGTTCTTTGTTCTTATAGATTGTTCAATCTTTTGATGCTGATACTAATTTTATTTAAAGAACCTCCTGTAAGAATTGTGTCAATGGTTAATTGGTTATTGGTACTCAGAAAATGGTGAAGCAAGCTCTGAAGAGGGCCAGAATAAAGAGGAACGTAAAGAGCAGCTCACATGTTCTGATGATTACCTCAAAGAGGTGGATGTAAGTATTTCTTGACCTCATACATCTAGTTCATGAATATATACAACTATTGTTTTTTAGATATTTATTTAGATAATTAATAAGGTGCTTTATATGTTTAGGGGGAGGAGGAAGAGGAGAAAGAAGAGGTTAAATTAATTAGTAGTGAAATAAACTGGGATCTGAGTATTCCACCTGATATCGAAGATGAAGAAATTTTACCTGAATTTGAAGACCTTTTGTCTGGGGAGATTGATATTCCATTACCTAGTGACAAGTTTGACACAGAAACCGCTGCCAAGGTGGAGAAAGACAGAGTTTATGAAACTGAGATGGCAAACAATGCAAATGAACTGGAGCGGCTGCGCAACCTAGTGAAGGAATTGGAAGAGAGGGAAGTGAAGCTTGAAGGTGAATTGCTCGAGTACTATGGTCTGAAGGAGCAGGAGACGGACATTGCTGAGTTACAAAGGCAACTTAAGATCAAGACTGTTGAAATTGACATGCTGAATATCACCATTAGTTCTTTGCAGGCTGAGAGGAAGAAGCTTCAAGATGAGGTTGCACTGGGTGTTTCTGCAAGGAAGGAGCTTGAAGTGGCAAGGAATAAAATCAAGGAATTGCAGAGGCAGATTCAGGTTGAAGCTAACCAGACAAAAGGCCATTTGTTGTTGCTTAAACAACAAGTTTCTGGTCTTCAGACAAAGGAGCAGGAAGCTATCAAGAAAGATGCTGAGATTGAGAAGAAGCTTAAAGCTGCAAAGGAGTTAGAGGTAGAAGTTGTGGAGCTTAAGAGGAGGAACAAAGAACTTCAGCATGAAAAAAGAGAGCTACTAGTTAAGCTGGATGGTGCTGAAGCTAGAGTAGCAGCCCTCTCAAATATGACAGAGGTCAGACTCTTATAGTTCAATTGTGCTCATTTTTATCTTCCATTAATGTTTCTCTTCCTCTTCTATTTTTGTTGGGAAACTTTTTAAGTTGGCATCTCACTCTGTGTGTATCATTTGATGCACGAATGAGTTTTTAGGTGTTCAATGTTCTGCTAATGGGAAACTCACCTTTGATCGAGTTTTTTAAGCATATACTTAGAAGCCATGTTGAGAGCAGAAAATAATGGCCAGATGATTTGGTTTAAGAAACTCAGTGGATGGTTCCTCTGATACTGAAATTAAATAGAAAGAATCACTTGACCTTGTTTAGTTCTGTTAAGTGGAGTGGAGATTGACACCATTAAGCCAGTATATAACTGACAATACCTAAATTCTTGAGCATGTGATAATTTAATTCATTTTTGCCATACTTTGCTTCATGTATCTTCAGAGTGAAATGGTCGCCAAGGCAAGAGAAGATGTGAATAATTTAAGACATGCAAATGAAGACCTTTTAAAGCAAGTGGAAGGGCTCCAGATGAACAGATTCAGTGAGGTTGAAGAGCTAGTGTACCTTCGTTGGGTCAATGCTTGCCTAAGGTATGAACTTCGGAATTACCAGACACCTGGAGGAAAGATATCAGCGCGTGATCTTAGCAAGAGCTTGAGCCCCAGATCGCAAGAGAGGGCTAAACAGCTGATGTTAGAATACGCAGGATCAGAACGTGGGCAAGGGGACACAGATCTTGAAAGCAACTTTTCCCATCCATCCTCTCCTGGAAGTGAGGATTTCGACAATGCTTCCATAGATAGTTCAACTAGTAGATATAGTAGTCTAAGTAAGAAACCTAGCTTAATTCAAAAGCTGAAGAAATGGGGCAAAAGTAGAGATGATTCTAGTGTTCTTTCATCACCAGCTAGATCCTTTGGGGGAGGCTCCCCAGGCAGAACTAGCATAAGCCTACGTCCAAGGGGTCCATTAGAAGCCTTAATGCTAAGAAATGCAGGTGATGGTGTGGCCATCACTACATTTGGTAAGATTGATCAGGAAGCTCCTGAATCTCCTGAAACTCCAAATCTGTCACACATTAGAACAAGGGTTTCTTCTAGTGACTCACTGAATAATGTTGCAGCATCATTCCAATTGATGTCAAAATCAGTGGAAGGAGTTTTAGATGAAAAGTATCCTGCATATAAAGACCGTCATAAACTGGCCTTAGAGAGGGAGAAACAAATTAAGGAAAAAGCTGAGAAAGCAAGAGCAGAGAGGTTTGGTGACAGTTCAGATTTGAAGTATGAGTCTAGGGCCAAAGCAGAGAGAGACAAATCTGTCACTTTGCCTCCAAAACTAGCAAAGATAAAGGAAAAACCCCTTGTTTCTGCTGATTCAAGTGATCAATCCATTGACAGCAAGATGGAGGATTCTCAAGTGGCGAGCAAGATGAAACTTGCTCACATTGAAAAGAGGGCTCCTAGAGTGCCACGCCCACCTCCTAAACCTTCAGGAGGGGCTCCTGCAGGTCCAGGTGCTAATCCTTCGAGTGGAGTACCACCTCCTCCACCTCCTCCTCCAGGTGCCCCGCCACCCCCACCCCCACCTGGTGGACCGCCTCGTCCACCGCCCCCACCAGGAAGCCTCCCAAGAGGGGCAGGAAGTGGAGATAAAGTTCATCGGGCTCCTGAACTAGTTGAATTCTATCAGACACTGATGAAACGTGAGGCGAAGAAGGACACACCATCTTTGGTCTCTTCAACATCTAATGCAGCAGATGCCAGGAGCAACATGATTGGTGAAATTGCAAACAAATCATCATTCCTTTTAGCTGTACGTTAAATTTTCCCATACATCCATTTATCTTCTCAGGCAGGTTGTTTGGGTGTTCATTTCTCAAATTTAACAAATATTGAAACTGGATGGACTGGAACCAGGTGAAAGCTGATGTGGAAACTCAAGGTGATTTTGTCCAGTCATTGGCAACTGAAGTTCGAGCTGCTTCCTTTACCAAAATAGAAGATCTGGTGGCCTTTGTGAACTGGTTAGATGAAGAGCTCTCCTTCTTGGTATGCCTTTAAAACTTCATCTGTTAAACTGGCTATTCTTTTCTTTTATAGCTGCTAAACATGATTCTATGTCATGGTATTCCTAATTTGATCATTTATTCCAACCCTTTTCATCAATTTTTTTCCCATCAGGTTGATGAACGGGCCGTTCTCAAGCACTTTGATTGGCCTGAAGGGAAAGCAGATGCATTAAGAGAAGCAGCCTTTGAATATCAAGACTTGATGAAATTGGAGAAGCGAGTCTCTACTTTTGAAGATGATCCCAAACTGTCATGTGAAGCTGCTCTAAAGAAAATGTACTCATTGCTCGAAAAGTATGTGATTTCTTCTCTTGCATGTTCATCAGTTTAAAACATAGAACATTATGGCTACATGGTGGCGAAAAGGACTTCAGCAACTCAATAACAAAATGCTGCATGACTAAAGAAAAGAACCATTCTCTTTTATATGCAACAATCTATTTAGCATTCCATAATCTTCTTTAAGGATTATACAGTTGCCTTGGAAACCTTCATAGTTATAAAGACTTTCAAAAATCATCCATTTTCTTCAGTACCTTGACCTGTTGCTGATTTGTTAATTTTGAGTTTTGTTTTTCCAGAGTGGAACAGAGTGTTTATGCACTCCTACGTACGCGGGACATGGCCATTTCAAGATATAGGGAGTTTGGAATTCCTGTTGACTGGCTTCTAGATTCTGGAGTTGTTGGCAAGGTATGCAACATTAGAACAAACAAAAATTCATGGTCTTGGAGATGTTTGGAGCTCTGAACGTTATATATCCCTTAAGTTTTGGAACTTCATTTTCATATGATAAGCAAGTTATCACAGTTACTAGGGGCTAGTCTCTGAATTCATGCCTTGTCATGGCAAAGGATAAGCAAATTTATAAGCTCCCAACTGTATTATGAAATGAACCCACAACTGCAATCATCCATGTGATTAAACAAAACTCTTTCTTCTTTGTATGAATATGTGGAATCCTATCAACCAATGTTATCAAACGGTAAAATAATATTTTCCATCTTGCAGATTAAACTTTCGTCTGTACAACTGGCAAGAAAGTATATGAAGCGTGTATCATCAGAGCTTGATGCACTGAGTGGACCAGAGAAGGAACCAAACCGAGAGTTTTTGATTCTGCAAGGCGTGCGTTTTGCTTTCCGTGTTCATCAGGTATGTTTCGTTTCTGCATCTGTTTCTGTTAATTTATACTTCACATGTTCTACGGTTTACAGAACAAATGATAGAAGTATTTTATTTTCCCTCAAATTGGGAAGAACAAAACGTAAAATTTGTAGCAATGTGAATAACAAGAAGTTGAAAATTGTGACAAGTATGGAAACAACATTCTGAATTGGACTTGTTCCCAGTTCGCGGGAGGCTTTGATGCGGAGAGCATGAAGGTTTTTGAAGAACTGAGGAGCCGTGTGAAAACACAAACAGGCGAAGACAACAAGCTAGAAACATGAGGTTTTTCTCTCTTTCTATTTTTTTTTTCCCTTCACTTATGTATATCCAAGTTTATGTTTAACATTTCATCTTTCATATTGATCTCCATGTTGGGATATTGAAAGACATGGTTTATATGTTGTACAAACATCAGTTATGATTAAATGAAAAGAAAAAAGTATAAAGTCTTTATAGGGTAAAGTTCTTAAGGTTCATAGTTACACCAATGGTGAATAGAAATCTTGAAATCGTAATGAAAGCACAATGTTATGCTAAAGAATCAAATTATTCTAGCTTGAGTTATTGCCTGCGGAATATTCAAGACAATATATGCATCAAGAATATGTGGGATTTCTAGGGAAAGCAAGGAGTTTGTGGGTTTTGTTGTTTTCTGTAATAACTTTTGAAGGGTGGTGGAGTGGTTCATTCTCTTACAGCCTCCCTTGTTTCAACCATTTTCCTACTATGCTTTCAGATGAAAGATGCTAACAGCTTATCCTTGTTTGATTGCATAAACTGGCTGGGGACTCCTCAGTGTTCTGGGGCCTGGTGTGTGTGTTTTCCCACTCTGTCCCTTTATAGTCGTGTATATGGGTTGCCCCCCTTTTTTGTTAAGGCTCGTCTAATAAATTTTCTTTGCCAATAGAAGAAAATATGTTTGCATCAAGAACAAAGAAAGAGACTTCTGTCCAGCCTTGGGAGAAAGAGAAACTGGAAGTTCCAGTTTGTTTGGGTGCAGAGGCACAGGTTCTTAGATTTGGGGAACAAAACCCTTCAGTGCTGAGCAAATAAAACGCTACATGATTATATTTAAGGTTCCATCTGCCAAGTTAAATTGGGATGCCTTTTTTTTTTTTTTTTCAGTGCATCTAGCTGGAGGAACAGGGTTCAAAAGTAGAGGTCTAATGGTTTCTCCCTTTAGGCTAGGTTTGGATTATTAATTTTGGATTAAAAAAAAAGAAACAGGGATGAAAAGAACAAATAATAAGGAATGACTGAAAATCTATGTAGTTTAGAATTATCAGTGTAGTGAAGAAAAAAGAACAATGGATGAAAATTTATCAAATTCAAACTTATAAATTGCATTCCTCCCATTTAAAGCCAAAAGATTGTAAGCAACTTTGACCCCTCTCACATTGTGTGGTCAAAAGTATTCTACCAGTAACAATCTTCTTTTGGAATCCCTCCAGCTTTACCCTTCTTTGACCTCTCATTACCTTTCCTTCCTCCATATGAAATCAGGTGTTTTGACATATCAATATCTGATAATTTTCCCCTACATTTTCCATCTCAAACCTAGTTTGATTAAAGGATGACTCAAATCTCAGTGTGAGCAGTTTGGAGGATAGGTAGGTACTAGCCATGAATAATAGGGTCTTTCTGTATCTTCTTGAATTCCTATGGTAACCATACTATCAGTTAACAATAATTTGCAGTGCTTACTTGCTTTGACCTCTATAGCAAGAGAAAAAAAATTTGAAACTAAACTATCGCATTGTGATGACAAGTTTTCTGTCTGCAAATTTGGCACCTCCAACCTTTCCTTGAATTTCTGGTGGCAGACGAATGACACGTCTCTGGTCCCCTGCTTCCACCAGCAATTCAGATCCTCCCCTATACTGCAATTACAATAATGTTGAAGAATAATTAATCATCCTCAAAATGGCATCAACTTTATATAGCTTGATAGGTGAAAACATGGAAAGATATAGACTTACTTGGTATAGCTTGATCTCTGACTTGTCAAAACCTGGCATGAGAAGGCTGACTGATTTCTTGGATGGATCAAACTTAACTGGCTCCATAACATTGCTGCTGCTGCTTGCTGGTGCAGAAAGAAGATTTCGTGCGTCTTCACTGGGATTGCTTGATATGATTGCATTCCAATCAGGCAGGGAACCCATTGGGACATGTGGGCACAAAGCAAAAGGCAAGGGTGAAAAGTTCTTGACTATTTCCTCTGATTCAACATCAGAATGTGGAGAAGCCGTGCCAAATGCACCAGAAACCTGTGCACCAGCTTGAATTGCACAACCCCAGTATCGTAATGCAGAGCTCACTGATGCTGGATTGTTTGGGTCCACCACAAGGTAGCAGCCAAACTCACGTGGTTCTCCAAAAGCAGAAGATCCTCTCTGCAAAGCATGTAACCATTGCAAAATCTAATTTGAGCTACATTAACCCCAGTAAAATTATAAAAGAAATGGGAGCCACACCTCAAGAGCACGCTCCAGTATGTCCCATATTTCGGAACTCATTTTCCCATTGAGATTGGATCCCCTGGTGCTTAAACTCATGGCTTCATCAACAAGCCTCAAGAGTGAAGGACCAGCCAACCTTCCAATATCAGTTCTCTCAGCCATGTTGCGCAGATATTTCAAGTACAATCTGTGTAGAGTCATGCGATTGCATAAAAATCACCAAGTGAGAGAAAGAGAAAAAGAGACAGTTCCCCAACCTTGCTCTACTGGTTACACCTATCATGCGTAGGGTTTCCTCAGTGTTAATACCATCATATATGATTATGTCATATTTATCTTTTCGGAGATTTCTTCGACCCAAATTCCCTAAGAATCCCACCAGCCTCTCAAGTGCGAGCAATGTAAACACAGAATCCATCCCAGGAAGCACTCCAAGCTCTTCTCCCACCACCTACTACATAATGAAGACAAATGCATAAGAAATTCCTTCACAGATGAAAGTGAAACACTCAGCCCACTATCCCTTACAGATGACATTCAACCAGATAATTAAGATCAAGAGACCTATGTATCTATTACATACCCACCCCTTCGAGAACCCCTTGGGTGATATTAAGTTCTGCATCTGCTTTCTTCAGCAGATGTAGTGGTTCAAGAAGCATCTGCATGATCAAGAATAGATCTTCTTGAGCTTACTACTTCAGTTCAAGTCAAGATAGAGCATAAGGCAAAATACAAAGAAGGAAAAAAACACACTTTAGTGGTTTCCAACCTAACAGCCGAAAGGTTATTGTTGCAGATTATGGGAGAAGTTCCAATCTTACAGTTCAGAAGATATTCCGCAGTTGGGTCTTGGGAATGTATCACCAAGCATGTATTAAACCCTGTCATGGCATAATGCTAAACACACACACAGGAGAGAAGATACGTTAGAACACTGATTTAAAACATGAAGGCTGCGCTTGGATCTCACATATTTCAGGAGAGAAAATGAAAATACTAAAAAATTGCTTAACAACATATTCCTTTCTCAAACAGTATCCAGCATTTCCCTTTTCCTTTCTCTTTTTCTCTGGTCTTTTTCAGGATCCAAATGGAGCCCAAACAATTTCAGCGTCACCAAATAAAAATGACAAAGATAATCCATCAAATGGTTGCATTTTCCTCACAATTAAGTAAAGAATTTCCATCCAATAATTACATATCCCCACACCCAGCGCAGAATTTCCCCCAGAAATGCGGCTGGATTAAGTTTTGGATCCGAATCTGCTGGTAGACAGCACCAGCTCAACTAAAGTGTTTTCAACTCCAAATCACACAAAAAAAAATAAAAAAATCCCACTCAGATATATACAACCGTTACTTCTCTTGTAAAAATCCCAAAAACTCAAAATGCGAGAAAAGGGAAGAAATTGAGAGGAGAATCACCTGAGCCGCGAAGATGGCGGAAGTGGTCTTGCCGGAACCACCTTTGCCCAAAAAAGTGACCAATTTGGTGGAATGATCTTCCTCCGACGATGCTGTCGTGGCCAGAGCTCCATGCCGTCTTCTTCGGATAGATAATCCGGAATTAGGGTTTCGTGACAATGCTGACGATAGCAACAAAGGTGAAGAAGCCATTTCCCCAGAAACCCAGCTTCACTGAGTTTTATCCACGCGCTCTCCCCACTATGTTGTAGTCGCCAGAGGGCCTCTCGTACGATTTTCCAAAACATATACCCATCTCCCGTATTCATCATGTGATTCGTTAGAACTTTCATTTTTTATCTTTTTGTTTCTTTTCTTAGGATGGATGAGATTGGAAAACTTATAAATTTTGGTTGAATATTGAATACATACAAAATTTGAATTGGGGAAGTGCAAATTGCAAAAAAATTGACAGGACCTCATATCAAATCAAATTCTAATACCATATCGAAGACTTCCCATTAAATCAAATTCTAAAACCATACCCAAGACCTCCGAGAATATGCTCATGTCAATATACCATATCGAGGACTTCTCATTAAATCAAGTTCTAATACCATATCGTGGACCTCTGATAATATGCATATGTCAATAAGAACGCATATACTAACAAGATACTTAACCCATTTCTTGCCAAGTCTTTTAAACACAACCGAATAAGCAACATTTGTATCTACCTCGTTGTATTTTTGCAAAAGGACTCTGGCTGATTACGACATATAAAAGGAGTCCACCCTTCACCTGGTTCTTCGCCTTCGTGTGGTATTATGCAGTTGCGTCTTTGCAGCTGGTTGAAATAGTTAAGAGTGAGTGACATTAGTACCTAAACTACTTGGTTATCTGATGGTATGATTGATTACAGATTTATGCTTTCAAGTGATGCATCTCAACTATATATTTGATGGTAAATAATTGCGATATCAAATTATGATGTGATGACTGATGACGATGGATTATTCCTCAAAGCACGCAATTACAGCTAGGCCATTCAATTACGGCTACATCTAGGATTTGGTTGTCAACACATCACTTAACCCGCAAGTCAAGGGGCCAGTCAAGGGGCCAACCAATCCCACTTCCTCTTTTCCCTATGTTTCATTTTCATTAATCTCACCTCTCATCGCCGACACCCGTTCCTATCTCTCCTCACTTCTCTTCTCCAATCTCCACCACCATGGCCGAGCAGACCCAAAATCACAAACCCACAAGAAGCTATTGGAGATGGAGTAAACAAGACTTCTTTCCAGAAGAGTCTTTCCAGAACTTGGCTTCATACAAAACTGCTCTTTCCCATACATGTTTCAGGCTCAAGGACCGTCTTCTGAACCGATCCTCCGTTGCAAATGAGATGCTTCTTTTCCAGGAGAGTGAAAACGCCATGAAAAAGTGCCTCACCTGGTGGGACTTGGTCTGGATGAGCTTCGGCTCAGTTGTTGGATCTGGCATATTTGTGATCACTGGGCAGGAAACTCGTTACGATGCCGGACCCGCCATTATATTATCATATGCTGTTTCGGGTTTCTCTGCATTGCTTTCCGTGCTTTGTTACACCGAGTTCGCAGTTGAAATACCCGTTGCAGGGGGGTCTTTCTCTTATCTTAGAGTAGAATTAGGCGACTTTGTTGCATTTATCGCGGCCGGGAACATTCTCTTGGAGGCAATTGTTGGTGCTGCTGGTCTGGCTCGGTCTTGGTCCTCCTACTTTGCCAGTATGATCAATACAGACACCGATTTTTTGAGAATTCGGGTGAGTTATTTTGCAGATGGTTTCAATCTATTGGACCCAATAGCAGCAGTTGTTTTGTTAATTGCAGACGGTATAGCCATGAGCGGGACTAGGAGGACATCTATTTTGAACTGGATCAGTTCTGTGTTGAGTTTTATGGTAATTTTGTTTATTATTGTAATTGGGTTCATTCGTGGCAAGACTTCAAATTTGGTCCCCTTCTTTCCGTATGGTGCAAGAGGGGTTTTCAGGGCTGCGGCAGTTGTGTACTGGTCCTATACCGGTTTCGACATGGTTGCGACCATGGCTGAAGAAACCAAGAATCCCACCAGAGACATACCACTGGGTTTGGTTGGTTCGATGTCAATGATCACTGTTGTTTATTGCTTGATGGCCTTGGTCCTTTCCATGATGCAAAAATACAACGAGGTAGATGCAAATGCTGCTTATTCGGTTGTGTTTGAAAAAATTGGCATGACATGGGCTAAGTATCTTGTTAGCATATGCGCCCTCAAGGGCATGACCACGAGCATGCTAATTGGAGGCCTAGGGCAAGCTCGATACATGACTCAGATCGCAAGAGCTCATATGATTCCCCCCTGGTTTGCCCTCGTTCACCCACGGACCGGAACCCCCATAAATGCAACTCTACTCATGGCCATACCCGGTGCTACGATCGCTCTTTTCTCTAGTTTGGATGTCTTGTCTAGTATTTTTTCATTCAGTACACTCTTAATCTTTATGTTGGTCGCTGTTGCACTGCTCGTGAGGCGATATTATGTGAAGGATACCACTGCGAAGCGTGATTTGGTCAAATTTCTGGCTTGTTTAATTGTTATCATTGGATCATCGATTGGAATAGCAGTGCTTTGGAATTCAAACACGACAGAATGGGTTGGATATGCAGTGGGAGCATTTTTGTGGTTTCTCGGAACTTTGGGGATGGGGTTGCTTCCAAAGCAGCGAGTTACAAATGTCTGGGGTGTTCCACTTGTCCCCTGGTTGCCATCACTGTCAATTGGGATGAACCTGTTTCTCATAGGATCACTGGGTTATCAGGCATTCTTGAGGTTCTTCATTTGCAGTGCAGTAATGCTAATTTACTACTTTCTTGTTGGTCTCCATGCAACTTATGATATGGCTCGTCAGAATCAACAAGCATAAATTCGAGATGAGCTCCTGAAGCTCTGAAGGAGCTAATGGAGAAAGGCTGTTGAACTGTTGTTGCAGATGCGGTTCTGGATTCTAGGCAGTTCATTACAGGCATTATTAATCCCTCAGGCACCATGGTGGAGTTAATTGGTAATGGAATGAAAAAATAAGGATTTAGTTCAGGTCAGGTCTAATTCACTCCTGTCTCTTCTGTTCCAAACGTAGTAGATGGCTTTCCCTGTTTCTTTTTGTCGGACTGGATCATTAAGTTGCTCATTTTGCCAAGTGACCAACAAGGATCACAAATGGCCAAAGCCAATTTGCTGCTTGACTCTTGGATCCCATTTCATAAGACAAGAAATGGCCCTCTTGCTCTTGGCTCTGCCTTGCAACAATATAAAAAATTAATGAAATCATAATATTTTATAAATTAAAATTAATTTGATATGATAAATTATTAATAATTTTAATTATTTAAATAAATTAATGTTAATAAATAAAAATTATTTGTAATAAAATTTTAAAAATTAAATCTCAAATAAAATATTTTATATAAATCAAATTAATTAAAATGATCCCACATCATTTTTAGAGTTTATGAAATACCAATTGGAATGAGAATGATCCCACATCATCCAAACGGTTGATTCTACCGGATCAGGAGTTCTGGTTATGTAAGATGGACAAAATTGTCATATTCATGTGCTGTAGATTTTGGAGACAAATCATCTCTACCCGGGTACATAGATCCAAACCATCCTTCTAGCCACCTTATTCCGTCTCCTGAGACCCAAGTCAACACTAACAAAGATCTCTTGATTCCCTGCGGCCTGACTATTCATCTTCACTTTCTCAAGAGTGCTAAAAGGAACCCCTGAGTGCAAACCAATCCCACGGTTTTCATAGGTTGAGACATGTAATTTGCATCTCCACAGATATGTCTATTTCACCGAGAGCTTCTCTCGAAGACGATGCCCAGATAACGCCTTGATGTTTATGAATTCTTTCTCATGTTGAACTTAAAGATTTAATGCAAATATAAATGAGTGAAATATCATCATTTATTGATGAGAAAATACTTCAAGGATGGCAGCAAATTTAGTTTGAAATAAAAATTTGAGAAGATTTTATTATTAAAAAATATTAAAGATTAAAAAATTGATTTGATGATGATGAATGCAACAAAAGGAAAAGAAAGTGAACAGTTGAAAAAAAAAAAACCCAAACCAAACACAGTGTTAATGCCAGAAAGTATCGTTGAATAGGCAAAAGCATGATGCATGGCTTGTTTATGTGTTGATTAAATTTTGTGTGGGTTTTGTTACCATAGAAAATAGGGCGGGGTTCAATGCAAACAAAGGATAAGGGCGTGTTTGCCTAGCTTTCTGGCTCTTGGATATACCCAAAAACCAGAAACTCCTACTGTCATCAAGAAAGGGGGGTGGGGGGTGTGGGGTGTGGGGGTGCACCCAGCTTTTTCATCCATTGAGTAGTGGCACAGCTGGAGCTGTTTTTGTTGTTTCCAATGCAGTGAAGTTGATCATTCACATTCTTTTGACATCATGGTAAATTGGGGAATAGCAGATGTTCTCATCATTCCATTAGAAAAGCATATGGGTACTTTGAATCATTTCTTTGTACAGAAATTGGTGAAAGGAAGTGACCCACCTTTCTGTGCTGCAGTCACTGCACTGAAGTTGAGTCCAATCCTTCCTGAAACTCAAGAATGGAGGTCTAATTGGTTGGGAAACAGAGTAGGATTTGCCAAGAAACATAGAGGAATTTAAACAAATGAAAAATTGAAATTTTAAGAGCAACACCCATCTTTAAAAGTTCTTATTTCTGTTCTTGTTGCTTATCTGCAATCAAATGGAGCATAATCATGGTGTAGGGACAAAAAATTGAAAACTATGGAGTACTTTCCTATTGATTGTTGAGATCATATAGTACACAAAGAAGTGCCCCCTAGCTTGCACCTTTAGCCATTGGATAAGAAAAACTTGGCAAGGGGCTGGCCCTAGGTGTCCTTGGAGGCTCAGAGACTTGATTTCCATAACCATCATAAAAGATTACACCTGAAAATTCTGGGTGCTGGCACCTCTCACCCATCAAGATTGACTTCTGCCACAAGCCACCTTCCCCGGTTCCTTCCTCCACTCTGCAGGCCCCAGTTTCAGCTCCAGCTTCATCACCTCCCTTTTTCTTGTAGATGAATGGGACAGCCTTGTTGCTGATACTTGTGAGGAGCTCCTTGGGGGAAGCTAATGGTGATTTAGGGACCAGTTTTGGATTACTGGTTTTGTTGCACTTTCTTGAAACAAAGCCTGCATGTTTGGCACACAAAGCTACTATAGCAGTTGCTGAGAGGAACAAGCCAAATCCTATCAGCACATATCCCAAATGATTACCAGAGTTTAATATTGGGACCATTTCTATACAATGGTTGCCTGAAAACGCAAGGTTAGGGATAGAAGCCCTCAAGAACAAAGATACTTATATATCTAGTGGTCTCATGTGTTTATAGGTTGGCAGCTGGTGGAGGTTGAGAGGAGGAAGGCTCACTTTTTCTCTGCAATTAACTAATATGACCCTGAGCTCAATCTAATGAAGCTTTGGTTGGTTAGGAGAGAGTTGTAATTTCAACTTGTAGAAAAACCGCCTTTATTAATGAGAGCTGAATCCAAGTAATTTCCCTCAGATGTTGATACATATTCTTCTTAGCTGATATATATATTTTTTTCATCCATGGATGGTCCAGATCATGAATGCCAATTATCTTTGTGTTTGCAGTATTATAAGGAGTAGTTGAGTCAACGTTAAGCCTGTGAGGAAGACATGCCAAGATGAATGCCATGTATGGGTCACCAATTTCTGTTTCTTTATTTTCTTATTCGAGGTTGACTGATTTGCAGGCTGCAACTTGGGTGTTTTCCTCTTCTCTCTCGGGCCTACCTCCTTTCTTTGAATTTTCCCATATAGTGTTGATCACCACGTTGGCTGATTGCGAGTCATGTATTAAGATCAGAGCAGTAGTCATCTTGCTCATTGATTGAACTCCATGGCTGTGAAGTGAATTGTGATGGTGTCTGTCCTCCTATGCAATTAGTAAAATTCCAAAATAAGGCACAGAAACAAACCCTGATGCAATGATCACAAACCCCACAAATTAGTGAGAAAGGACCCTCTTGATTACTCTGTTGATAATCCAAAGGATGTGATCCAAGTTCTCATAATGATGAAATCATCATGATTTCCAGTACTATTTCCTTTTAAGCATTGACCCCTTTTCCATTAGGTAATTTTAATGTATTCAGCTGGAGGCTGAATTGATGTCATGGATAATGTTCATAATTCATTTGTAGATGACTCGTTTCATTTTTTTTAAAGTGCGAAAGCTCGACTCGTACGTGTTGAAGCTGTATCTGTCGAAGCACGATTCAGCTTCTTTGATTTCAACAAGCAAATTCATTTTGTGTTAATGCTCCACTAGAACTTGTTTTGAATTCAACAAAGCCAAAAAAGGGGCTAATTTCTGTGAGTTCATCATGCAAATGGTTTAAATTTTCCAAGATTTTGCCTTTTCAACATGCACTTCCTGTAAGGTGCCATGTCCTTTCACCAAATCATCATGGGGGAAAACACCTTTCAAGCAAATATTGAACTCAATTTTCACATTCAATTTTCTGATTGGAATTTGTTAGGTATCTTTCATCTTTTCCACTGATCCCATTATTAGAAGGTTGATAACTCTGACTCTTTCTCAATTGTTTAACACACTAAAAGATGAGCATCTTTGTAAAGCGTTTACCTCTATAAAGTATGACAACAACTTAGCTGATATTTCCCAGGGATATACTCAACATGTTGCTTTCCTAGCTTGGAAACGCGTAGTTGACTAAGCAAAAATAATCGAGAAACCGGTAAATTAAAGCATCAAATAGAGAAGTCGGCAAATCCCCGTCTTAGTACGGCAGAAAAGGGACATTTCCTGTCTTGGTTCACACTCAGGATGATATGAAACACATTATGCAGCAACCATAATTGTGGTGCATCAGACTATGATAACCCATCTCATGGACAGGGACAGGGTGGGTCATGGTCACTATAATTGCGGGTTGGATTAGCGATCAATTTCCCTTAATTAATCCTTGCCCCTCAAACTAATCCAAAGTGATTATATGATTTAGTGGCGTAAATATTAGATTATCCTAGATCATCCAACCATTATGGATGTAACTGATGTTTAAATTCAGGTTGGTTGAAATGAGCCCCCAGCTACTACTCCTCCTCCTCTACTCAACTGCAGTGTCACAATTTGATCTGCATTCTGATTTGTGGTTTGAGTGAATGGATTTCCATGATTGATGCTGTGAAATCATGACAAATAATTGTACTAAAAAAATCAAGGGTATGTAGTGGGGATCCATTCTCCTCGACTCCTGAAGAAATGATGAACCATGGCCCACCTGCAAGCGTGATGTAATTCACAAGAGGGCAACCTCTTGGTTATCTGTGATCCAAGGCTGGAATTAAGCAGAGAAACCATGAAACGACTCCGCTGATATACTCTTTCTCTAATCTAATTCATAATGTTTGGCTGGTTGTCAGGTCACTCTGTTTATTTTATGCGTTTCGGTCGAGATCCCAGTGATGTGAAATTTTCTTTAAAGATGGGCAATATTTCTGGTAGATCGAATTTTGGGAAATCTGATCACCATTGTCAGTCACTATTCACAACTTCACATTTGAAAAACCCAATTCAGAGAGGGCTGAAAAAGGGGTCAATGCACCCTCAAGGCAGTCACAAAACCCAATTAAGAGGGCTGAAAAAGAGGCTGTGCTTTTTACGTTACTCAATCCATCTACATTTGAACCCCAAAAACTTTATTATATATCCAAGTCAATGGCCATATTATAATGTAATCCATAACGTAAGTGACACACAAGCTCAGAAAAACAGCTCATTTGGTAAACACCCTGCATTTAATGTCTAAAACAAATCAAAGTTCAAATAGAGAAAAAGAAATGGATTAATTTCCGGTGGGGGGTGATGAGGAAGAGGAAGAGGAAGAGGGAAGAAGAAAAGGAAGATGATTGATTCCATGGGTGAGTCATGAGTGGGACCATAGAGGTGGCAGATGACACCAAACCCATGAACACACTGAATTTCATTCTTCAAAGAAACCAAAGACTTCCATATTAACCAAACTCTCTCTCATTGATAAATATATTTATTATGGTGTGCATCTTAATATACATATGCCGTGCCGTCACAACTACTCATGTTCCTTTCAAAGTAAAAAGTCCCACAAAAGATTACCACCTAATAATTCTCAATTATCATTCTGATTAATTAATCACAAGTGTATTATTAAGGATTAAGGAATTAGAAAGTGAATTACCATTCACTTAATTAATTAAAGCCTGAAATCCGATATATTCCCCTCCTTAATTTTTCTTTGTTATGGAAACAATATTCATTTACAAGCTCACACTCACAAGATCATACCACATATATGATCCATATGATATGAATAAAGGTTTCTTGGACAGAAGAAGAAAAAGAAATGTAATCATACAAGTAAATATGAAACCTCTCTCACTAACCATTTTCAAATTTTCTTCCACCTCCCATCATGTATATCCTTCTTCTTCAATGGTGCAATGGGTTGGGGCCAGTCGGGACGAGCCGCTTCTCGACGCCGTAACGCGGGTCGATCTCGGTTCCAGCTGGCTCCGGTTGCACCTGCATGTTCGGTGAGCGGCCGTGGCGGTGGCTGTGGTGGTGGCGGTGGCGGTGGCGCTGTTTCTGGAATGGGGTGAAGTCAAATTTGCTGGAGAGAACCTTTCTGCTGATGGGAGGTTGGCGAGAGACTGATGATGATGAGTAGTAGCTTATGCTTCTGGGCTTGACATTGTAGTATTCATGAAGAAATAACAAGAGGATAGAAAGCCAGAGAAGAACAAAGAGTAGATGGGAAATCCTCTTCAAGGCCATGGTAGAGGAGGAGAAGGAGAATGGTGAGAAGAGGAAGCATGGAGCATGAAATGAGGAGGAGCTGAGGAAGGGGAGAGGGTTTAGTATAAGATGGACAATGTAAGAAGGCTTGACAGCTTGAATCTAATGGGCAATATAAGATTTGTAGTAGAATAGAAAGAGGGATGAATCGGTGTTCGTGTTGCGTCTATGTGAGTCTTGTGAGCATATTTTTTATGCTAATTTAATGTGTCAATGCGAGAAAAGGAGAGAAAGAGAGAGAAAGAGAGAGGGGCATTCGACCCTTTCCCCAATGAGACATCCTTAGAAATCAAGGAAGAGAATGGGTCATTGTATGAGATTTGTCAAACCTTGAATTATATATGTTTGATTTTCTGTGATGAATTGATATAATGGAAAAGTATTGTTAAATAGTAAAAGAATGGCACACTCTTTTCCATAAAGGAAGCTCCATCCATGGTGGTTTTGAGTGAATTGCAACTAAATTTAAAAGGGGTGGGGAATATCCACTCTACCTTTTCTATGGACAAAGCAATGTATGGACTGTTTGGATAAATGTTGCACAAAGCAATGTATTGACTGCTTGTTCCTTAATTTTCTTTCATCTTGGTGTAATAATGTTTTTTAATACTTCATTCATACTACTAATTCTTAATCATATACATTCCTCAATTGCTCAATTGCTCAATGCCAACATTAACAACTTGAAATATTATGAAAATTTAAAATTTGTTTGATTCTTTATTTATTGGGTGCAATGGATCGCCCACCCAAAAGTAGGTTTAAAAGAAATGACTATTTGGATGGGCCAGTGTAGTATAGGCCCTTTTTTTTTTTTTTTTGTTTCCTTCCTTATTTATTAATTTATTTATGCTTCACAAAACAATTTTTCTATGCCCCAACCAATCATAGTCCCACAAGAGATAGCGTCCTAAGGTTGCGAACCTCCTTATGTTTAAAAGGCCATGTAGAGTGTATTTGTTTTAATCTATAGTATTTATGAAATAATTGGTTAATATTTGAATATAATTTTTTTTTTAAAATTTTCAACTTTTTAAACATAAATAAAATTTTACTTTTCATTAAAATATATTATAAATACTTATAATATTTTTTATTTATAAATTATATTTATTTTAATAAATTTTAAAATTTTAAAAATAAAAATATTGAAAAAAATTAAACAGAGGAAGGTGGACGAGTATGAAAATTTCCTATAATTGCCCTTATCCAACTCTCGCTTTATTTATTATTGTTATTTTTGGGGTAAGGATGGGAATAGATATAAATAAATGGAATGGATTGGGACGGGGTGACCCGTCTTGAACCGTCTCATTTCATCCTTGATTATGTGGCGTATCTTTCTAAAATAGTTAGAGGTAAGTTTTTTGAGCTCGTGTGGGCTGGTGTGGGTTTTAGATTTTGGGCTTTGATAGGCTATGGCAATTTAAATGGTATTTGGGCTTCCTCTCGACTGTCTTATTGGGCTTTTGATGGTTTTTGGGCTTTTTGGGGTGTGGGCTAGGGCTATTTCTACTGGGTTGTTCAATTGATTAAGGGCATTTTTGAGAAATTCTGTTTAACACCTCTAGGTGGTATAGATCAGAGGTGATATACAGGGTTTCTTCCTCATTCTCATTCAGCGCGAACCGAATCGAGAGCATCAAATCTTGGAAAGAACGAAGAAGACAACATGGTAATTGAAATTTGAATATCTATGTTTTTTTTCCCCCCTAAATTAGGGTTTTTCCTGCTCCTTTTTTTTCCTCTGAAATTAGGGTTTCCTGTTCGTTTAGAAGATTTTCCTGGTAATAATTGTTACGATTTAGGGTTTCATCATCAGTTTGCAGTGAACACGAGCCTTTTAAAAATTTTTATTTTTATTTTTATTTATTTTTCTGAAATCTTTTTCCTGAAGACATGGTTTTTATCATAAGATTCATAACGAATAAACAGGCGAAGGATCGGTGCATAATCTTGTCGATTTTATAGTTTTCTTTATAATAAAAAAATAATAAATTAACTAGGTTTTTATTTTGAATCAATTTCATCTTCTCTGTCGGCGCTTTTAGAATTGATGTATTGTTTTCTATGCGCAAAATAATTGAACATTCTTCTCCTGTCATTATACATAAATTGCTGTAATATGTCGTAGGTCTTGTTCTTTATACCACTTCAACAAAATTAGTCAGACAAATGAATGCTGTGGATTAAGAAACCTGGTTAGAAGATCGTATGTCTTGTTTTCTGCAATTAGGGTTTCTTGTTAGTTTAGAAGATTTTCCTGGTAATAATTGTTACTAATTAGGTTTCATCATTAGTTTACATTGAACTTGAGCCTTTTTTTTTCTTCAAATTTATTTTTCTGAATATTTTTCCTGATTATATGATTTTGATCGTAATGAAGGTAGCGGATAAACTGATGATGGTTTGGAAGATACAGTTTTATTACCCCTTCAACAAAAATAAGTCAGAAAAATGAAAACCATGGATTAAGAAACCTGTTAGACAATTGATTAAAATGTTGGAACTGGTTGATTAATTCAATGTTACTTTGCCAAGAGAACAAGTGGTATCTCCTTTGAGATGGTTTCTATATGTATCTGGTTATCATCACCCATAAAAAAAAAACTAATAATAAGAAAAATAAGAATAATGCATCTGGTTATCATCACAACTTTTGTTTTTTTTTGCTCTAAAAATCTACCTAAAGGATCTTTGGTTTTTCACCCTCATGTTGAATAGGAAAAATAAATATGGCTTACCTTGTCCAGTTTGTTTTTCCAATCTATTCTCCATCCATTGTTTCATGACATCCTTTTTATCACCATCTGAAATAGCATGCATAATGACGGTTCATTATCCTTTTAAGAAGGATTACCATGCCCAAAGATTTCTCATTCACAGAAGTACCTGTTTGGCCTTGCCATCTGAGGCTCACAAAGAGTTGTTGCTGCCTCCTCTACTCCATTTCTTTCTTGCGTTGCAACAAGCCATACGACATAAGATAGACTAATCTTCCAAAAAACTAATGAAACTCTTACATATCTAAAAGTAACTAAATCTTAATACAAATATAAGTCAATTTACCTTTTTAAATAGAATTTTTTTTTGATGAGTAAAACAAGAGTGTATTATAGACAAAAAGCATTAAAACAGTGCTCCGAAGTACACATGAAGTATACAACAAACGCTTAAAAGCACAAACTAAAACAGAGGGACCAACAAAAAACTACGCCCCCCTTTAGAAGGAACCCAACTAGTCCACAAAATCTACTGCAGAAGGACAAAAATCTAAAAACAACCTAGACCAAGCCCATGGATTACAAATGAAAGAGTGTTTTAGTCCTTGAATGGATTGTTCTTCATTCTCAAAAGATCTTCTATTTCTTTATTTCCAAATTGTCCAAAATAATCACAGCAGAGCTGCCTGCCTAGCCTTTTTTTGCTTTTTTTTCCCACAAAAGACCTATGTCATCCTAAAAGAGTGATTGAACACGAAAGCACCTAAAGCTCACTAAACAGGAAGAACAAAAGATTCCATAAAACTCCTGTCATGACGTAGTGGATAAAAATGTGATCAATGGACTTTTTCTCCATAAGACAAATGAAACATCTATTTGCCAAATACCACCCCCGCCTTTCTAAATGATCCAAAGTTAACACCTTTGCCTAAGTTGCATCCCAAGCGTAAAAGTCACCTTTGAAACCCAAGAGTTCCAAATCACACTAGTAGAAAATGACATTATACTTTCTAACTCTAAAGTTGAGTGCAGGACTTTAACAGAGAACTTCCCACTATTTGACCTTATCCAAATCACTTTATTTTCCTTTTCCCTGTACACACTCCTCATTTGAAAACTCAAAAGAAAATGTTCTATCAAGTCCAAATCCCAATCATTTAGGAGCCTAGAAAAACGATGGGCCCAATAATTCCCTTCAACTGTCGAGTGCCAAACATTTTTCACCCAATCCTCCTTAAAATCAACAATGACATAAAGAGAAGGTAAAGTGGTACATAGTACTTCATCACCACACAACTTGTCCTTCCAAAATTGCACCCTTCACCCACTACCAATTGAGAAAGCAACTCTACTAGTTAAAAGATCCCAATCCTTTCTGATGACTTTTCATAACCCTACCCCATAACTTTCTCTCACCTCCTTGGAGCGCCTTCCTCCATCTTCTACCACGTACTTACCACTTATATCTTGCTTTCATGAAGCCCCCCTATCCTTAGCAAACCACCAACTCCATTTTCCTAGAAGAGCTTTATTAAGCTTTGCAAGATTCCTTAACCCCAATCCACCCTTACTCTTATCTGCACAAACTATCGCTCAAAGGAAATCCCTTTGAATCTATTCCAACTTCATTTGACTATCCTTGGAATGCAGAACAAAGACATGAAATAGATGGGCATGCTAGATAATGTGCTTCAGATTAGGGTAATCCTCCCACCCTTAGATAAATACTGCATTTTCTACATAACTAGCTTTTTTCAAAACCTCTCCTCTACTCCATCCCAAACCGCAACGTACTTGAAAGTAGCACCTAAAGGAAGACCCAAGTAAGACGATGAAAGTGTTCCTACCTTGCATCCAAACTCAAAGGCTAGCTTTTCTAAATTTTCCACCCTTCCCATTGGAATTAACTCTCTTTTTTCCAAGTTAATGTTATGCTCGAAATGGTCTCAAATCACATAAGCTACCAACTAAGATAAGTCAACTGATCTTGAGTCAATTTGCACAAAACTAACGTATCATTGACAAACAAAAGATAGGAAATTTCCACTCCTCCACCTCTGCCAGTCACCCTCCAACCTGGCAAAAAACTTCTAATCTTAGGTCCCTAAGCAAACAACTAAGAGCCTCCATAACAATCACAGACAAATAGGGCAAAAGAGGATCTCCCTGTCTTAGTCCCCTAGAGCTTTGAATGGAGTCCACTGGAGCACCATTAACAAGAACCGAAAACCTAAAGAGATACACCATTTTATCCAAATTATCCACTTCTCCCCAAAACCTATCTTTTTTAGGATTGAAAGTAGAAAATCCTAATTAACATGATCATGAGCCTTCTCAATATTGATTTACATAGCAAGCCACATTCAATGCTCTTCAACGAGGAGTCAATGGCCTCATTGGCAATGAGCATTATCCAAAATTTGTCTTCCCTCTACGAAAGCATTGTGAGAATTGGATACCACCTTATCCACCACCTTCTTAATTCTATTGGCTAAGACTTTAGCCAACAACTTGTGGAGACCACCCACCAAACTGATGGGCCTGAAGCCCTTAAGGTCTTTAGGTCTCCCTTTCATAGGAATTAAAACAAAGAAAGTTGCATTCAAATTCTCAACGAATCGACCCGCCCTTTTCATGAAAGTCCTTAAAGAGATCTAACACCTCTTCACAAAATCCCAATTGAACTGCCAAAAAGCCATAGGAAAAATAGGAAAGCCGCCAAGACCTCTTTAAATGGAATTATGAGAAATAGAAAAATAAATAGTATTTTATGTAGTGATTTTATATACGATAAATGGAAAAGCATACAGTATCTCATGTATTGGTTTTATACTTTTTACTCACAAAAATTATGATAACCAGGGTTGAATCAGTTGTTTGGTTGGCCAGAATATATTTGATTAATCTTCTGGAATGGAAAGCCCATTTTAGCAAAATCATCCCAATCCTCCAAAAGCATTTTTATTGGTGTAGGTTCAGTGAGGGATGCTGGTCTAGTGGCATGCAGCAGGGCACCTTAAGCAATGGAGAATTTATTTATTTATTATTTGGGATTTTTAGCTGGGCCACACACTATAACTTTAAGATCAGTTTCTGTAGGGGCAAACTCTGTTTAGATCCAATAGTTAATGTGCTATACAATATGCAGCTATGATGATATGTCCATAATTAATTATGCTATTTTGCTATTTCCAGTAGTAAGTTCTTTGTAAGACTTTTTTTTTTACATTTATTTAAGATGCTAAATTTTAATTTGTATTTTTTTGCAGTCGTCACTTGCAGCTGCTAGAGCAGACAATTTTTACTACCCGCCAGAATGGACACCGAATCAGGTATGTTTACATGATCCTATAAAGGCTATAAAGGCTCTTGTTGAATCGGTTTATGAGACATTTGTATTTTGGATTCTCACATCACATTCTTTTCAGGGTTCTTTGAACAAGTTTCATGGTCAACATGCTTTGAGGGAGCGAGCAAGAAAAATAGACCAGGGCATCTTAATTATAAGGTACTGACTCACATGCATTTTGTTGAGTATTTGATCATACCTCCAAATAGTTTTTTCATCATTGTATGAAATATAATTCATACGTTTACTTACTTCTCTAAAAGTATTTGTGCTATAATGGGAAGTAAGAGAGTGCTTAAGTGCTTAGGTGCTGGAACTTGGTGTTCACATCCAGCAATTGGACATGGGAAAGAAAAGGTGCCTGTTCCACTTGTTAAAAAGCCATTCCTTGGGTTAAACCTTTTTAAAGAGAATAATGGACACTTGAAATATAGAAAAATTATTTGGGGTTTGGTTTTAGGGAGCTGATGATCAATGTTGGTGAAAGTAAATCATTAGTTTCTGTTGCTTTTAAAGTGATATTTGAATAATTCATTAGTCACATAAGTGCCTTAATTTAATTCTTGCTCAGACAAGCATGGTTTTTGTTTATTAGATCTTATTTGTTACACAAATTAAGCCATTTGACTGAATCTTCTCGTAAGGGGAGTATATCAATTAGGTAGTGAGTATTGATTCACATTATGTGGTTGCATTCTAACATGCACATCAATGGTAGTATCAATGCTTAATCAACTCAACTTCAAGCAATGAAAAAGTTGGTCTCCTGTTTCTTTTTGAGGGGGCTCTGTTTTTGTTGGTACCCTGTTTCTTTTTGAGGTGCTCTTTGGCCTACTTTGTTTTCTTGGAGTGCCTTTCCTTATTTTAACATATTGCTATTTACTCATAAAAATAAAAAAAAAGCAATGGAATTTACAAAAAATAAAAAAGAAAGTGCTAATGGAAATATAGAATTCATTTTTAGTTAGAAAACATTCTGTACATAAGACTCTGCATACAGCACATAAGAACCACGAAAGGACATTATCAATTTTGACAAAGAAATTTGTGATTCTATAACTACATTAAGTGTTTAAGATGTTCACAAGCTTAAAGAAAAGCTGCAAAAGGAAATTTGCTGTATTAGAAAGATGTTTTAATGTAGGGTGTTATAGTGCTTCCCATTGTAGCGATTTATAATACAAGTCTCCAATAAGATACTGATCTTAATTTTAGGAGTTGATCTTAATTAGTAGATATAAAATGTTCTATTATTTGCTTTATAGATTCAACATATAAGTGTATTTGTGTAAAATGGTGAAGGTTCTTCAGCCAACCATTAATTACTATAATTGGTTGACATCATTACCTTTCTTTCAGGTTTGAGATGCCTTTCAATATATGGTGTGGTGGATGCAATTCTATGATTGCAAAGGGTGTGCGGTTCAATGCAGAGAAAAAGCAAGTTGGAAATTATTATTCTACTAAGGTATCCTATGCAAACTGATTCCAGATTCATAACTGCCTCTTTCATGTAGAATTATTGGGAAGGGTGAGAGTGACCTAATTGAATGTTTAGGAAATAGGTTGTTGCATGGTTTTGAAGTGTGGGCCAGGGAGGGCGAAATATTTTATCAGGCTATGTCAAATGTTTCCCATCTAAGCCGTGTATTTGTAATCATATTGCATAAAAATAGTATTGCATGATTTTGAGAATGGGTATCGAAATGCATTTATCATATAGTTAATTTGCATGCAGAGGAGAGCCTTTATATTGTTTCCAAGTTGAATATTAAGGTTATGACTTGTTGAATCTTTTTCTTCTTTGGTTGTATGGTAATAATCTAGTTTATAGGTTGTCATGTCTCTGCCCATTTCTACATATGATGAACATTTTGTAAAGTTGTACACTTATTTATGTGCTGCTGTGTTATCACTGATACTGGTTTTATATCTTGATATCCTCGAACAGTAAGGATTAATTTGATTGTCATGCTGGGGTTATGCTATCCTACATTTGTGTCCTATATTTGTATACTACTGAAATATGTCTCTGAGCTCAAACTAATTAGTTATGTATTTTTATGCTAGTCAATGGGTGCTTACTCCTGTTTGTGTTTGGCTATTTCTCCTCCAGATATGGAGCTTTACCATGAAGTCTGCATGCTGCAAACATGAGATTGTTATTCAGACTGATCCAAAAAACTGCGAGTATGTGATTATCAGTGGGGCTCAACGGAAAACGGAGGAGTTTGACATTGAGGATGCTGAAACCTTTGCACTCCCCGCAGATGAAGGTTGGTATTAACGTGGTCCATTTTGTTGTATGGTTTGTGTGTTGGCACACACGTAGCAAATCTGGAGTATATAATAAAGGGAATATTAGGATAATAAGGACTCTGGGGCAAATAATAAAATATTTTCTTTATGCATTATTTTCTTGATTATTATTATTATTTTTTGATAGGCAAGCATTATTTTCTTGATTATGGCATCTCATTGTTAGATCACCTACTAGTATTTCACAAACTAATGTGAAACGTGATGGACTTATTCATTCACTCCATTCATTCTCTACGGGATGTCTGAAAAGCTTCTTATTTCTTACTGTTTGGATTAAAATGCCAACAGCTTAATTTAATTCTTTGTTTTCCAGAAAGAGGCAAGCTTGCAGATCCATTTTACCGTCTTGAACATGAGGGAGAGGATTTGCAGAAGAAGAAAGAAGCTGAGCCAGTTCTAGTTCGCCTCCAGCGGGTATCTGATGCTAGGCATTCAGATGACTATTCCCTTAACAAGGCTCTCCGGGCTCAACTTAGAGTATGCTATCGAGCTAATTTTTGGTTCTTATCTTCTTTTCTCTTCTGCAAGATTTTTTAAAAAATTTCTGTTATTTCAGAACCAAAAGAAGAGAGTTGCTGAAGAGGAGTTTGTCTCGAAGAAACTTGGGCTTGGCATTCGATTGCTACCAGCAACCGAAGAAGATGCAGCTATTGCAGCACGCATGAAGTTCTCTTCCAAGTTTGAGAGGAACAGGAAGGAGAAGCGAGCATTAATTAATGCTGCTTCAATCTTCCCTGGGTCATCTGGGTCTTCACTGTCTGATAAGAAACGTTTGGAACTAGGATCAAAGAGAAGGAAAATCAAGGCAGGCACAGCATCTGAGTTACTGACAAGAGGATTTAAACCGTCGTCATGGTTAAAGAGCTCCGTATCTTCGAGCCAGAGTAGGGGGATGTCAGTGGCTTCAAGACACCTCTAGGTAGCAATTGTTAAGAAAGTCTTCAAACAGCTGTATTTCTTCAGATGAGATTTTAAAGGCTGCCCGTATTTTCCTTGTTCAAATTGGCTGTGGAGCTTATATACATATAGGGATAGCCATAATTGAGGATTATTTTACTCCTGGGTTCTCTTTTTTATTTTTTCCCCTCACCTGCCCTTCTGTAAACTATTGTTCAGTAAATGTGGGTGAATCCAATACTGAACTTGGGTGTGGTATATAAATATAATAGTGTATTGGCTTCTGTCCGTAACTACTTTTAAACAGTGAGAACTGCAATAAAAGATGGCTGTAGGCAGTTCCTTATTTAATGTTTCCGTTGTCAATATTTGATCCAAAAGGTAAAGAATTACACTCTCCAAATAATAGTAACCAAATTTCGAAAAAAATAATTAGTCAAGTCATATTTTGAAAGTGTATATTGAATGAAGTAAACTAGTTTTTTAAACAAAACCAGCCTAAAGGAACATTTGACAAAACCCGAGTGGCCGATGAGGGAGATCTCACACACATACCAAAAAGGGCATAAAATGAGGGGGTAGATCGATCATACACACATACTAAAAAGGGCATAAAATGAGGAGTATCAAATATGATCTGGGCATTAATTATGATCAAAGCACTTGAGGACAAAATGGAGGAGGGTTTACAAATACTTTTTTAATTAAATTATGATAATTTTTTTAGGTTGTTTAATAAGTTTGCATTTTTAAAAGAAAAAAAAATGAACCATTTATTTTTTTATCTAGAAATTTCTATAATAATATTTAACTCCTTTAGTTAAAATTATTTTAATTAAATTATGATAACTTATTAGAGAAATATTATTTAAATCAATTTTTAGGTTGTTTTCGAAAAAAGATAAATATTATAATTAAATAAAATAATGATGGGATGCGAGCATGGTAAGTAAGATGATAAGTGCATTTTAGGGCCAAAAAAGTTCACAAACACAAAACAATAGTATATTATTATTATGGGAATTGAATACAAATTTAAGAAAAATTATTGTTTAAAATTTGGATTTGGAAAAAACAAATTAATTCAAAACAATTATATTTTTTATTTATTTTATTTTAATCTATAATTTTTTATTTTTAAATAATCATTCTCCAAATCAATTTTCTTTTATCAAAAAATTTCTTTTAATAATAATTAAAAGAGAAGAATTATCCAAACTAATTTTTAATTGAATAAATGAAAATGAAAATTATTACTATTACTACTATTATTATTATTATTATAGAATTGAAAAAAATAATCCAAAACATATTTGTATGGTTAATGTTGAAATAAAAGAAAACAATGCTTATCATTATGTAAAATTAATCATAATGGAACATAATTAATTATCACCTTTAAAGAGGAAAAATTATATCATTTTAAAATATTATGTAAAGTTTTAATTAAATTATGATAATTTTTTAGACTGTTTGATAGGTTTGTTTTTTTTTTTAAATAACAAAAGAATCATTTTTTTCATCAAGAAATTTCCATAATAATATATAAATCAGAAACTATTTTAATTCAACTATAATATTTTTTAAAAAAAATTATTCAAAATCAATTTTCAGATGTACTTGAAAAAAAGATGGGAAACAATATCTAAATTAATTAAATAAAATAATGATAGGATGAAATTTTATTTCAAAGTCGATTCTACAACTTCCATTAAAAAAATTTCTTTGACTATTTTTTGTTATTAGTTTTATTTTATTTAAATTATTAAAATGAATGAAATTTGTGTTTATAATTTATCTTCTCAAATTAATTTTCACTTAAAGCTTACCTTTTATCAGATATTAAAATATTTATTATTATTATTTGATTTCAATCTCTCTATTTTTTTAGTTTTCTAACATAAAATATATAAAGCGATAAAAAAAAAGAATATAATTATCTGATTTTTTTGTTATATTTTGACATTTTCGACGATACTACACGCTGGCCGTTCGATCTTGTCATCTCGACGATTTTCTGGATAAAATAAAAGTTTTTTTACCCATTTTTTTGCTGTCCGAGTTTCTTCCTGCTTTTCGTTTTTGCAGCGATATAACTTTGATCCCTGGAAGTAGGATGTTTTGGAGTCTTAATCCAAACAGATACACAATGGAGCTGCATGCATCAAACGCATGGAACAGGAGCTGGTTCCCCACCTGGAAAGAAAGAAAAAGGGGGGGTTATTGTGACTGAGAATACAAGGGTTTATTCTAAATCCCAAAATATGCCCGCTGAGATCCTCTTTTCTCTGCAACTCACAAGGACAGTTCAGAAAGGGCTAGCTCCCCATGTATTAGTCATTTATATAAACAATTTCCACAGTCGACCCTGTCACACAATTAACTGATCATAAGATAAAAGAATGGGGCTGGTTTCTTATATTTTAATCTAATCAACATGTATGCTCCAGAGTTAAAACGTAATTATGTATATAGAATAAATAACGGTGAGTGTGAAAAGCGTAAACCATGCAGAGAGGGGGACGGTCTGCAGTGGAGACTGGAGACTGTAGAGTACGTACGGTACAAAAGAGACTGAAATTCGGGTCTTTCATCTTCAGAGATTGAAAAAAGAGAGAAAGCAAAGCGAAGCAAAGCAAAGCAAAGCAGAGCAGAAGAGAGAGATGATAAGAAGTGGGGATAACAATTACCCTACATTACGCTAGAGATTGTTGTGTCCCCTGTTTGGGATTTCTTTAGATATCCATGTCCTCCCTCTCCCTCACTTTTGCTTCTGCACTGGATTTCTCATTTTAATATACTGCATCGCTAGATTCATCCACCGATTCCACCCTCTGTGTATTTAACACCAGATCTTCGTACTCTCTATAGACTATACCACCTAACACTGCAACCCTATCACGCAAGTGAGTCAAAACAAGCAAATCCAAGTAACTAACCTTGTAGAAAGAGAGACAGATTAGCCAGTTCTCTCTCATTTATTATTATTATTATTTTCACTGGTACCAGGCCATCATTATTATTCACTCCCTTAGGATCTGGGTTTCTTGTGCCTCCCTCTCTGTCTCCCATTCCCTCTCATGTTTCGCTGCACTCCCTTCCTCTCTTTTCCGCGTTTGTCGCTTTAACAGTCCACCTCCGTGATTTCCTTCTCCTGAACAGTCTCTTTCTTTGTCGTTTTCCTTTTATTTTTTCTCCCCCCACTCTTATTGGTACCGCGTCAACATCAATATCACAGTTACTGTTTCCATTGTTTTATGGGGCTCATGGTCTTTGCTTGTGGACTTCATTTTCCAAATATGGCAACGAAGCAACCGGCGTAATTCAGAGGTACACTTCTGCAAGTTGGATGCCCTTCCCGGTGAGTTGAATCAGAACCCTGGAACCATGTTTATTCTCTCTGTTACAATCATCTTATAGCTGGTAGTTTGATTGTGTGTGTGTCTCATGATTGGTTGAACAAGTGAAAATGACCCACATCTCCACATTCAAGTGGGTCCACTGTTGTCTGTAGATTTCCCCTTGTTTTGATCTAAATCATACATTGGCAATGAGTGACTGATTTGTGGCGATGATTGTTTGTTTTGGAAACTGACTGTTCGTTTTGGAAACTGACTGTTCTGAAGAAGACAATGATACAACTGTGATTGGTTGAAAAATAGGACTTCATTCATGACTGACCTTCTATAGAAGTAAGAACACATCATTCCCAGTTTCGCCTTTCATAAATGGTGGAGGGCGATCACTTAGATTTCTCTTTGTCATGGCTAAACCTACACCTAAACCTAAACCTAGGGTAAATGATAAGACTGCTTCCATCCCCATTTGTCCCAGAATGAAGTACTGTGATTTTTGAACTTGGCTTCCTTTCTTCTCCTCCCCAAATATTCTTAACAGAGAGTATCATGTTTTCATGCATGCATTCACAGTGCAATTTTTTTTTTTTTTTTTCATTTTATTTTATTGAAAGCTTAAGTAATGACCCCAACTGTTTAATCAACCACAAGATTTAATAATTTATGATTTATCCGTCATGTTGCTTTCTCCTTTTTTCTATTTCTCTTACGTATAAAGGATATATCTTCATATATAAAATTTAAAGGTTGATAAAGACATTGGATTTCCCGATTACCAGTGGTATCAGTCAGTAAGGGGACAATAAAGTTGTTGCCCTTTTGTTAACTTTAGGCAATACGGACCCTGCAACCACATACACCGATGTAGGAGGATTGTCCTTTGTTTTCTTCTGGTAGTGATAATATTTGAAAAAGAAAATGATAACAGTCTTCAGAGTGAATCAGATGATAACCCTTTTAAAAAAGTCATGAATAAAATAGTATAATTCATCTTGAAATGATTCTAAAAACTAATGGCACTCATAATTTTTGTTTGGAAGTCATGTGAAAAACAGCATTTCTTTTTTCTGGGAAAGCAGTTCTCTGCATGCATTATAGCAGTTATTCTTTGCAGATTCTAATGACACCCACAGCAGTTATTCAGCAGCATGCATGTCATAGAGGTTAGAAAAAGGAGAAAAAGTCATGGATCTCTAGTAAACTGACCCACTAGTAACTAGCTTTTTTTTTTTACCTTTCCTTTTTTTCCCCTGCAATATGCTAGAACTCAACAATGTGATAAGGAGCTCCTGAATACAGACTGTTGAGCTATGGAATAATTGGAATCCATTGATGAACGGGTGGTATCTGGCTTTGGGCTTAGTGCTAATTGCTTTCTTGTTCTGCATTTCTGGTATATGTCCATGGGGCATAGGAGTTGTAAGAATTTCTCCCTTTCCAGTGGGCATTTGTCATTTCCAAGGTGTGTCTGGGCGTCAGGATATCAGAAAAGTGGGCTTGAGTTCTACATGATGTGAGGGAAAACTTTCTATACTGAGATGCCAATGTAAATCAGCAGGCTCAGTGATTGATATGATGGAAAAGCTTTCAGGAGATATGGTGTATGGTATGGGTACGTACTGCATTTTTCTAATTTATGCTTTTGTCCTTGTTTTCCCCGTGTTGGGCATATTTTGATTGCGATGCTTCTCAATCATGAGCTTCCATAGGAAAATTAAAACACAAAACTAGTGATTAACATGTAAGTGTTGAAGCAGCAGAATTTAGTCGGGTCCCAATCCACCAGGACCATGTTTGTTTTCCACTCCCTTTACTCTTCAAGCTCACATCTGGATCATGTTGAAGAGAAGTTGGGAATGGGTTTAATGTGGATTCTATTATGGGTTTAATATGATCATACTACACTCCTATAATGAAAGATTTCTGTGAAACTAGCTATATATGAACCAGACTTTTGTCTTCCTTGGCTGCTTTCTCTTTTCTTTTTTTATTTTTCATCCAGTGTCATGTGTCAAAGAATGATTTTTTTCTAGCTTTGTTCAGGGTCAAAACTGAATTATATATATCAAGCGCTCAGACTAGGTGTACCAAATGGATGGTATGGAGTTTTTGACGAGTGAAAGGAAGAGGAAGAAAGATGAGATTGGAGGACAGAGAAGTTGGAACTTCAAAGCATGTACTTTCTTCTACCATTATCTGATGGGCCATGTCAATCCACAAGGCCACTACAGAGGATCCAGTCCAAGTAGAAATGAGCCTTTCATAGGACCCATTTGATGGTCAGTAAGTAGGGCTCAAATTTGCTTTGTGGCCCAATTTTGTTTGGGCTGGACTTGTCATAGTTTGGGTCATCACTTTGTGTGAAGTTTTAGGAGTCTAGTTCTAACACCCCTTCATGGCCTCTTTTTTTTTTTTTTTCTCGTCTCCCACAAGCTTGAGTAGGTCATCTCCTATAAATCAAGGTTTTCATATCATGTTACGTACGTTTTCCTGTAAATGAAAGCTTTACATGACCTTCTGTGATAAAGAGAAAAAATATTATGCAGGTAATATTTATTATCGTAACATCTTGAAACATAACAAAATCCATGAAACAAAGGTTTGGGTGGTGTTAGCAGAATAAGAAGAGCAAAGTGTAGCAGCTAGCAGCAGTTTCTATTCAAATTTTCTGTGGAATTCCTTTCTCCACTGATATTGAAATTGGATGTGTGGGTTCGTGCTTTTCTCACCATATTTGCAGTAAGGGTTTCTCCATTTTGTTCTACAACCCTAATACATCAATCTGTGTATGCATATATACGTGTGGCTGTGATCTTCAGGTTAATGCAACATGTGTACATTTTTGTGAGAGTTGGCTTTATTTATTTGGAAAAATATGTAACAATATTTACCTGGAAAGGGAATACTAGTATACAAGTAAATGTTCTACCCTTCCATCATGGTGTCTTCTTTGTGTCACAAATCTTGAATCTGTTTAGAGTTACTAAATTATCTGCCAATTCTCAACAATTTAGAGTATCTCACTGTTAAATCTCTAGATAGAATTATTGACTGAAGGCCAGGTATGTCCAGCATGAAAAATAACCCATGGATGCCAGAATTGGCATCTTTTTAGAAGCATGACTGAAGATTTTTCAGTTCCATTCCTGCCATCCTCTATTAATAAGGATGCTATATTAATCATTTGAGTTTATTTAACTCTCAGCCATTTTCTTGTTAGTTGTCTCATTCACTGAAAAAAGATTTAAACTTCATTTCTTAGTTCATCTCTTTTCTTCACTAGGTCTGGGATGTATATTGGTTATGCAATCAAACCCTACTTTATTTGGTATAGTATGAGATAGACTAAGAGATGGGATAACATGTCATATCCTATCAGTCAAATTTAGGATAAAAAAATAATATTAGTTAAGTATGGGATACAAAAAATAATGAGATAACTTAACCCACCTCTTTTTTATATCCCCATATAATAATACTTTGTCCTATTGATAATAAATTTATTCCTTTGGTTCATTTTCTTCTTCTTCTTCTTCTTCTTCTTTTTTTAATTTTTTACTGCTATTTTGTAACAAAAAAAAAAGTTAAAAATATTCAGTTTTGGCTAAAAAGAATTAAAGCAATGTGAATGGTAAAATCTAAAATAATAACAACACAATATTATTTAATATATAGAAAATACTTCTTATATTTAACAACATTATGTAATATTTTTATTTGTAAATTTTAAATGTTTTAATCATAAATGATTATTAACAAAGAAATAAAAAATTATTTATTAAATTATAAATTGTTGATTGATTTTCAAATAATATTAAATATGAGAGAGATTTCATTTTTTTTTAATAACAAACATAGGAATACAATTTATTTTTATTTTAAAAATGATCAAATAGTGAAATACAATATGTTTTCCATTCCAATTTTTATTTTTCAATAGATTAAACATGGACATCGAATAATATTTCCTAATAGATATTTTCTACAAATCAAACATGAATATAATATTGCATACCTCATTAGACATATTATCATAAGATATTATTTTCAGGATGTGATGTCGAAGAATATTATGAGACATGCATATCATATTCTATCCTGTTAATCAAACTTAGCCTTAGGCAAATCACGGTATTTAGGCAATCAAGTGTCTAAATCTGATTATATTCTTTTCTTCCATAAACAAACCTTTTCCAAAAAAACTATTGGCAAACATATTACTAGCAAGACAGATTAATTTTATCTAGTGAACACCCAATTGATATATGGTAATCAAACTTAAACTTAATTTCTTCAAGGAGTTCACTCCTGAAAAAAGTTGGTATATATATATAACCTGAGCTCAAATCTTATGTACATTTGATATTTTAGTTCCATGTTGAAATGTGAGTATTAGAGAAAAATTAAGATGGAGACAATGACAATGAAGCTAGGGGCAGAGCAGGAGAATGACATTATTTTATCACATCTATGTTTCAGATATATTCAAGTATCTCCAAAGAGTCTTACAGCAAAAGGCTAAAAGTCTTCCCACTAATCAAACTGGAAATCCAAGAATCCATTAGTTTTGTTAAGTCTGCATTGAATTCCTTAGTCCATTCGTTATCAATGTGCTTGATATTATTATGCATGATGTAAAATATATCGATAACTAGTAACCTATCAAAAAATAAAGATATATGGTTAACTAGTAGAGTGCAGTCCTTGAGTTTCTGTCTGCTCCCTTGTATAGAAGCCCACACTCGACCACTTTTTAATTTGTTCAATGAGATTTGTGATCTCTAGGTCAAGCACTAGGTTTAATTAATTTTATCATCATCTTCACAAGCATAGTATTTGTGGTTTGATTGTACTAAGTGACCTGAACCCTACTGAAATTAATATAAGCAAGCAGTTATACGCTAACTTTGCATTTTCCATTTACTATAAGTAGGTGAGATACAGTATGATTGGCCTCCAATTTACTGAAGATAATACCGTAAAGGTTTGAAGGTTTGTATATCAATATTAGAAATTAGGAACATGTTCATAGACATGGCCTAGGCAAGACAAATTTTAGGGTATTGTGGAGAAAGTATGATTGACAAGATGGGAAGAACAAGGAGTGGTCTAGGAGTTTCATATCATCATTCTCCTGGGCATGAGGGACACTATTTAGTATTGGAACTTTTGATATTTTTGTCTGCTGCACTTTAGCGAAAGGAATTTTGACTGACTCTGACATGAGTGGAGCTGGTTTTGTTAGGTTACCATGAGCATGACATGACAGAGAGAGAAGATATTAGGTCATAAAAGAAAATTGGTGCTTCGCATGTATAGTGGTTTTAAGTTTTCCGAGGAAGGCTTTCCACCGAAGTCGTTTAAATGGAAAAGAAGAAGAAGAAGAAGAAGAAGAAGAAGAAGAAGCATCACAACACTTGGCACTGAACTAGTCGACCGATATATAAAGGAAATAGCTATATCAAAGGGAAAAAAATTGCAGAAACTTGTGGAAAAATTTAATCTTGTCTTCCTTTTGATAAACCTAGTGGTTTATCTTCAGGTTTCAACTTGGAAAAAGAACTTGTCTTTAAATAACTAGCTTCTCTAATGATCTTTTAGATACTTCTTTAAAGTTCTTTGCTGCTTCTACTTTACAATAGACACAATGATTGTCTGTCATTAACATACGCTAGGTTAATGGGGATGTACACGCTTCAAGTTATCTGTCACTGGGATCAAAATATCAGCTTCAGTATATATGCTTTTACCCTATATGATTGAGCAAGTTTATGCTTCAACTATTTAGTGCTAGTTTGTGGATACAACAGCTAAATTAGTGATAAAAAACCAGATTAGTCATTACAAATAATAACAAAAACAATGCATAATAGGATTTGAACTTTTAGAGAAAGGGTTCATAACAATCTACTTCATAGTAGAGCTCAAATTGACTGATGCCAAATCATCTTTATCCTATTTTTCTTGGTGAACAATCATATGGTTGGTCTTAGGTACTCTTCACTTGAGACAAGCTTACTTTATTGATAATTTCTTAGATGGAATGGGGGCAAAGGTTTTTATGAAAGTGTGAAATGGGGGAGAGAGAGAGAGACTAATCAAAACGATTCTCACAACAATCCTTATCAAATTTGTATGACTAATCGATCAATTAATCCTGGATCATTATGTTGGAACAGCAAGAGGGTAGATATTATAACTTGCATAACATTGAACGTTTTTGCAGATTTAAAATCCATGCAGAGCCCTCCAATCACACTGATTGCACATAAAGGGCTTTTTACAGAACCCATGGGAGTTTCTTAATCAGTAATATTCATAGCAATTTCTTCCAAAACTTAATTTCCTAGAAGAGGTTATACTTTTGCTAGAACATTTGGATAGTGTCCTCAAATAATTTTGAAATTTTTTGAAGTATCTTTTTGCTCTAGCAGGTAAATTGTTTATCTAAAGAACATCATCACAATGCTTAGTGCCAGCGACTACAAACTGCTAAAGAATAAATCAATTATAACCTTAAGATAATCAACATAGTCAGAACCTCTTACCTGAAACCTGCTAATTTCTCTCTTTGTTTTTCATGCTTGATTAGCGTGGTTTCCTTTTGTGTACATGTTTTTGCCTTAATTAGGAATCTTCTCTCCTTTGGGTTCCTCTGTGAAAAGGATATGATAGGTAAGGAATATTGCTTTATAACCCACAATCACCATGGTCGACTGGTCGTCAGTTGTATAACAGTTTATTAAATAAAGGAACCAGGGAAGTTTCATGGGAGTTTGTGTGCTTGGAGCTTTTATTATTTGACACAAAAGAAAGTAAATGTTCATAAGATAACCATTGGTTGATCCCCTCTTTGTCTATGTATAAGAAACTCAGTTTCTACAACTATCTTAACTTTATTTACGAAAATATTTCAACTAGAATTAGTACAAAAAAAAAAAAAAAAAACAATAAAGAACAAATAAAGAACTTACTACCTGGAAGCACATCTCGCCACTGACATCCTTGTTGCGCACCTACATCACAGATGATGGGATCGAGTGCTTCTGATGCTCATCTAGCCTGCGAGGCTGTGAAACCTCCAGGAATCTTTGAGTAGGTACTTCTTGTTGCGCTTATCTGGAGTTAGACAACAAAAAGAAGGGAAAAGGTAAGAAAGAAAAAAAAAATGACGTTTGATGTATGTTATGGCCTGCCATAGTGTCTTTGTTGTCTCTATGAACTGCTTAAGACGTATATTCCAGTCCCAAAGAAGGGCATCAATCGCCAGTTAAACCAACTACAACCATCGTATGGGTGTTGGTGTATGTCTGGATGGTCTTCTTGCTTGGTTTTCCCAATTCTTGAGCTTCATGCCTTTCCTAGGATGCAAGAGAAAACTAATGGCACATGAAAGAAATCTACCTACTTTGTGTGCATAGACACTCAGACGTCTGATATACCGGATTTTCTCCTTTCCTGGGATGCAAGAGAAAACTTGCACATGAAAGAAATCTACCTACTTTGTGTGCATAGACACTCAGACGTCTGATATGCCGGATTTTCTCCTTTCCTAGGATGCAAGAGAAATCTAATGGCACATGAAAGAAATCTACCTACTTTGTGTGCATAGACACTCAGACGTCTGATATACCGGATTTTCTCTGACACTCTTATCGTTCATGTGAATGCCTACAACATCCTTTTGCAGCGATTTCAAACTTCTACTGTGAACAGATATAATCGAGAGGAAATATTAAAAGAAAAATGGTGTACAAAACAGATTAGTATTTTCAAGTAGCTAGCTTATGCAATTTTCATTTGTGGAGCACATATTTGGTATTCCTGCTCAAATTTAAAGTTTGCTCATCGCTAGCTACTTGTGTTACTATATCTGTTGTGAGAGTGAGTGAAAGATATGGAACTGAAAGAAAGCACAGATGATAATTAATATAATAGTAAAAATGAGATCGTAATTGGTACGACCAAAAACAAAAGGATAATATTTAAGACATGGAACAAGCAAGGATGACATTAACACAAAATAACATCTAATTGTTTAAAATTTCAGACAAGAAACGCAACAGAAATCCATCAGAACACAAGTCTGGGATAGCTAAACAGTTTTCTGTTGTTCACAAACTTCAAAAAGCTCAATGTAATCCATATTAACATAGCCTGTGATTTTTGTTGCCATCCAGAGGATTACGGGAGTTTTGGTCTTGAAACTGAGACTCCAGTCGACGATTTGAAGTGGTCATGAATAGAGAAGTAGGGTTTTGTTGTCGGACATTTGTGGTGGTCATGAAAACTGAAGTAGGGTTTTGATCCTGAAAGTTACCTGTGGATGGACCCATGTTTGTCATTGCAGAGTAACCGGAATGAATTCTACTATCGTCTATGTCCCAATTTCCAGGAAAACATGGAAAATTGTTGGAGTTTACCCCACTTGATACTGCAATGTTGGGGGAATAATTGAAAATGGAAGATGATGTTGAAGAGCTTGGAATGCCCAAAAATTTCTCAATGATGCCCACAGTAGCCATTTGATGTTCCAGCGAGTGGGTGCTGGGTTCTTCTACTTCAGCCACCACTTCGAGGGAAGCACTCATTTCTTGGCTGCGAGAACCCGATGCTTCACCAGTTTCGAGTGGACTGGAAGGGACTAACTGTTCCAAATTATTAGGGTTTGCTTCAGAACATTGTTTCGACTTTTCAAGACTTCTCATAATCATTTTTTCTCTTGTTCTTTCCCTTGCCCTTGCCCTTGCTTTCTCGCGAGATTCCTTTGCAAGAGGATTAAGTGCTGATTTACTACGAGGTTTTCTGTTCTTTTTCTCTTTAGGAGTTGTCAGTACTGAAGATTCACCATTTGTCACAATGCCCTTGGGCTCTCCATTGTGGGCGATCTCCTTCAATCTCGATGTTCCTTTGCTTTCGGAAATAGAGGATGCACTCGTTCCACCACTAGTGCCACCACCACCAATGTGCTTTATTTGTGGAAGATTTCCGGTGAGTTCCTTGATTGCTGCTTTGGACTTGGTGAAGAGCCATTCTATGGTTTTGCTTGCCTTATCAAAGCCCAATATGTCCTGGAGATCAAAGAACTTACGGGCAATTTGGAGGGACAATCTCATTCTCCGGTCTCTTGGACCTTGTGCTGTATAGATCTTGCTGTGCCGGTCCTTCTTCCCAGTTCTCTTTCTGGGGACAGACTTCTTCGCACTATCGCTCTTCTTCATCGGCGGGACTTCCAAAGGCTCCTGCTGCTGATCAGCTACAACATCGCTACTTGTCTCCTTGTCCACACTTGTTGTCTTGTTTGAAGCTGCCGCGTTAATCTCACTCTGATCACCTTGGGCACCTGATCTGTCTACTAACATGAGTTGTCGTTGTGGTAATAAGTGAGTTGGAATGAGTTCATAGTCATCAAGAAACGCGGCAGGGAAGTGTAGGAAGGATGAGGGTGGTTGGTCCTCTCCTGAGTTAGGGTTTTCATCATCGATGTAGCGGAAAGGGTTAGAACGGTTGCTGGAAGGAAACATCCGCAGCGGGTGATGAAGACAAGTGGGAGTCCTTTTAACTCTGCAAGTGATCAGAACAAGTGGCTCAGGAGGAAATGGAAATATGAAGGGAAAAAGAGAGGGGTATTCGCTTTTATGCTGTGAAATAATACAAGTTGAGTAGTACTTACTGATAGATAGCCTGGGCGGCGCCTGAGAAGGAGGTGGTCGTTGTGGTGGTGGTGATGGTGTGGGGCGTGTTAAAGCTGGTGGAGGAATAGGAGGAATATAACACAGAAACTGGTATTTATTACGGACAAGAGCTTTTCTTTTATCTTCATCTTTTGGAGGAAAAGTGAACCGTGGTGCAATTTGGCCCATGACAGAGAGACTAGAGAGAGAGAGAGAGATGCAGTGGAACAGTGAGAGTGAGTTGATACGAAACGCAAATAGTATAATAGTGACACTTCACGTGGGAGCAGGTGAGAGCTTGATAGTAACCCGTCCTTGAGAGAGAGAGAGAGAGAGTCCATTTGAAAATGCCTGCAGTAAGTATAAGGGAGCTATGAGGTGTTGAGGAGGATAGATATGGGCACATCTATGCAAACCTAGACAAGGACAATTATTTCAATGGAAGAAGGCATGTGCATATCAAACCCCCCTTTTCCGCCATGGAAGGCAATGGCTCTTTGACTGGACGACCACTGTCACTTTCTACTCAAAAGAGAAAAACCCCCATGTCTCCTATGTGTATTTTTGCATCCTTAGTTCCTCCAGTTACACCCACCCACCCGCCTGCTTATGCTTATGTGTGATTCCCATATAACCACAAGTAATACTCTCTCTCTCCATCCGCTTTGTCAAAAAAGAGTCAGCACTCATTCGTACCTTTTCCACTGCCATCATGTTCACGAGACCATCTTCAAACCCATAAAATTCTTCATATACCTCACATCCGCATTTCATGTGAAAATGCAATGGTCCTAGACCCAATTCCCCTCTTTCCGGATCCCACCCTACAATTTCCTTTTCCATTTATACATGCCTTTTTATTTTCTTTCCATTTATACATGCCGTCGTTCTTTCCTCAATCTCTCCATCTGTACCTTACCTCCGGGAAGGGCATAACTCCGAGGAACCAACTATACTTTCTAGGACATGATTCCAGTTGAAGGGAACAGTTATAAAAGGTCATGGTTGAGCCCATTAATATATTGCTCAGGGCCTTTTCATTTCCTTGTATAGCGAAATCCCAGACCAAATACTGCAGCTGCATATATTGTTAAACTTTAATTAGGTACTGGCCAGCGGACAATTTAACTACATTGAATTTTCTGGGGAAGTTCTTCCTTCCATGCTTTTCTATATTGGTAATTACCACTTAATGTCAGTTTTCAATACTTGATAGCATGTATGAAATCACATCGTTGGTGATCAGTTAGATTTGTCTATAGATGTATGAATGTTTTATAATAATCTAGAATACCCATTAAGTGATGCTGGAGATGAGTGGAGAACCTTAAAAAAGAATCAGGTGTCTTCTCTTATCATTGAGTAGCTCATGAGATTATTAAGCTCTCATAACCGGCTTTTGAAAGTCAATTCGCTATCAGGTTTACTGTCAAGCAATAATTGTTTCTCAAAAGCTGAACAGAATAGATGGAACATTGTGCACAACAGTCTGTTTCACTCGCACAAATGCTATCTGAATAGATAAAAAGTATATAAAAGACCAATATTTTCATTTCTTTATCCTTTTCTGGTTGTGGTGGAGTTTGATGCTAATTGAACAGTACTAGATCTGAGACGCATACAGCCAGAAGTATCATTTTCAGGAGACAACTGATTAATTGGTAGGTTTGTTCTATGTTTTTTTCCGCACCTTTGTGATGTTTGGCACAACCACACATGTATCATGGATGTTCGTTTTTATAATATTTTACAAATGAAGCACCCATTTGGTGTTTATATATGACCTTTTCCATTTCCCGAATACCTGGAAACTTGCTTACCCTACTTAACTTTATGAATTAAGAGTCTCACCGATGGTGATTAGTTAAAGTCGGGCTAGTTTCAATTTGGACAAGATCCACCCACACCCATGAATCTTCTACATTGTTTCCCAAACTATGGATTTTTTAGCATAGCTCATTCACCCGTCAAGGATATAGTACTGCATGCTAAGAAGGTTGAAGGCTACGCCGTTCAGTAGATTGAAGTTGGTTTTTCATTGACAGCAAGATTTTTTAACCGAATTAAGAGCTTGTTTGTTTTATAGTGATTTTAGTAAACGTTTTTAGCCCTTTCTTAACACTTGAAAACTATTATTTTAATAAAAATTTTGAAGAGTTAGAAAGGTTATAAGCCTTCCTACCATATTTGGTCTACTTAAATCAATGGGTTGGGTTTGTGCATGTTCCCGAATTTTGATTTGTATATATAGAAAGAGGGGTCAGAAGGTTGCTTGATACCAAACAGTGGGTCAAGTGCCAAGTATGCGCTAAATGGAGACCATTCAATATAAATAGACGCGTGCAGTACCTTCATAATTAATAAACAGCTGTTTAATGTCTTAATTGGTTAATCAATGTGCATAAGCGTTCTGCCAACTTTTTATTAACTCTGTTCCATCGACTTCATTCTTTCTACTTTTCATCCATATCTTAGTCATTGCAAGAAGGTTTTCAAACAGAGTGCTCATTAATGTCAACACATCATCCGTTCAATGTCAGAGATCTTGGAGCCTCGAGCTTTAAAAACATGCTTTTCTGCAATTTCGATGTCCCCATGCATGCACCAGAGCCAAAATTCTTGAAGACTGCAACCAGCATATCAGGCTCGGGTTCAACGTAATCATCTAGAATTAATCCTCTCCACGCTTTCTTGGGGTTTTGCAGTGCCCAAAAATGATTTCATCTTGCCTAATTATTAAAACCAGACTTCTCCTTGCTAAAAGCCAAAAATGCACAAGCACTTTCAGCAGGAAGCAATCATAGCCAGCTTAATACGTGCCTCAAAATAATATTTAAGCAGATCGAGTCCCTATATATCAATCTTGTAGAATTGTAGTTACAAATTAATTAAAATTTGGAGTTTGACCTTAAGTGAATATGGAAGTGTCAGGGTGTGTAAAAGACTAGAGGCGCCCCTCCCTCTCATGCATTCACCATCACAATCGGCATATACTGTATACAATTTGATGCATGAAATGAACAAATTTCCATTATCATTCATGACAAGGGAGTAGAGAGGTTCAAATGATCAACTGAAACTAGCTACCTTGCCTTGCTCCCATGCTATTTCAAAGTAATAGACTGAACAAATTTGTAGAAAAATATTAGAACAATTAAGAGTAAGAGAAAAGACTAAGAAGGATTATATTTGATTTGTTCCGGTCATGATAATATATACAAGTGCATAAAAAAATAGATATTGGAGGTACTCAACTTCAATTGGCTTTTTGAGGAAGGCTATATGGGAAGGAATGTTTCGGTTTGCCAGGATTGAGCAATTATGAAAGATTGGTCAATCAAAAAGCAAAGCCATAAAGGTTTGTAGGACTTTGAGCTAAAAGTTTAATACCAAAGTCTAATATTCCCTTTAAATAACAAGAGATTCATTTTACAAATCTTGAATTGGACTTGGCAGGCTTTGAAAGTGTTGACAAACGTGGTGTACAACCTATGTTATATAAGATCTAGTGAAAGTAAGATATTGTAAACTTCCAACTAGACCTCGTTATTCAATGGCATCCTTAAGATCATTATCATTTGGCAATTGAATCTTTGAGTGACATAGGAGCGGCAATGGGTGATCATTCGTGCATATAAGCTTTGATAAGCAAATCATCGATGTACTTCATTTGTGAAAGGAAGATACCTTCTTAGAATGAACAAACTTCACCAAGAAAGTATTATAGTTCCCAAGGTCTGTTAGGGCAAATGTGGAGTTGAGTTGTTGAATGACATTTTGAAGAAGATTATCATTATTTCCTGTTATTATGAGATCATCAACATAGGCTAAAATTAGAAGAATGTTAGTAGCATTATTATAAATAAATAGAAAAATATCATCCTTATTACGATAAAAACGAAATTGGAGTAGAGCTTGAGTTAAGACATTCAAACTATGCCCACATAACTTGTTTGAGACCATAAAGAGATGGTTTCAATAGACAAACATGTGTGGGAAATTTAGAATCCTCAAATCCAAGTTGTTGCTCCATATATATTGTTTCTTTAAGATTTTTATATAGAAATACATTCTTGACATGAAGTTACTTCATTATCCACTTGGAACCGATTGCTATAGAGATAAGTAATCTAATGGTGGTAAGTTTTATAATAATGCTAAATGTTTCTTCAAACACCCGGAACTTGTGTGAAGCCTTTAGCATTAAGCAAACCTTGAATCTGTCAATGCTCCCATCCTCTTTGTACTTGATTTTGTACACCATTTTTTTGTCTAACTATATTCTTATTTGTGGCCTACGGACAAGCACCTATGTATCATTTTGTTGTAGGGCCTTCAACTCTTCTTTTAGGGTAGTGACCTGTTATGGAATTTTCAAGGTGTTTGAAGAGTTTTTTATTTAGTAGATGAGGGAGCATAGGTACTTTAGAGAGCAAGACTAAGATTTTTACGTGCCTAAGTTTGTGCTTGGTGAGCATAGGGTGTGTGCTTGTGTCAGTAGGCTAAATGTTCAAGCATCATGCCCTCCATGTTGCAAAGCTCAAGTTCCAGCAGTGTTACTCTTTAGGAATCATTCAATGTGTTATATATGTTCATGAGGAGAGACTCACAGATCAATAAATAAATTATTACAAATCTATATCATTGGTATTAGTAACCTAGTTTATTTCTATTTATTTATTTTCTAGACATGAGTCCATTGGATCAATTTGAACTTGATCAGTTTGATCAATTTAAACTTCATCATTTCTAGTACAACAAGTGTATCTAATGGATGGAGAATTTGGGAATGGCATTTATAATGTTGATTATGTTACTCTCCTTACACTGCTTCACACTGAACCACTCATCATAACTAAGGAATGTTGTTAATAGCTAGCTGCCCTTCTTGTATAACAAAATCCAAACAAGATTTATTAACAAATGGGAATTCTTTTTCTCAAAAATAACATGTCTAGATATGCACACCCTACTAGTTTGAGGATGTAAGCATCTAAATCCTTTGTGAACTAGACTTTAGCCAAGAAACCCACATGGATAGCTCTTTCTTAGAAATTTACTAGTACTATGGTTTCTTATATATGGAAAACACTTATAGCCAATGGTATTTAAGCCACTGCAATTTGTAGTTTGATTATGGAATATGGCAGCCTATTCATGAGATAATTAAATCATTATACCCATAGTTTAGCAAGTAAGTTAGCATGAACATCATAATTAGGCTTGTCCCCACACCATATTATACTTTCTTTCTGCAACCCCATTTTGCTAAGGGTTTCCACAACAAGATATTTGTTTAATTATACCACATGAATCCAAGTGATACAAAAATTCAATAGATTGAAAATGACCACTTCCATCACATTGGAAGACCTAATTGATTTTCCAACCACCTTTGGAATTTTTTAAAACAAGAAAAGAAGTTATTCTTTTCTTTGGAATGTGCCTTATGGTTGCTATTGGAGTTGCTGCCATCTTGAATAAGAAAACAACATTACTTACCTAAAGATGCGCTCCTTGGCTAAGGATATTCCCCTAAGAGGCATTCACTCTCTGATTCAAAAACCCTTGGCTGCACATGGAGAAAAGATGTTTCTTTACAACCATGAATGAATGAGAAGAATAGAAAATAAATGAAAAAATAAAATTTTATTAAATTTGGAACTATGGAGGTGTTCCCTCTTATATCATATATCTCTGAATATCAATTCTCAAAAGCATAAAACAGAAGGATTTTTTCTTGTATCTAATTTTTAAGGTGGCATTAGATTGGTATCTTCTTGTATCGGATTGGCCATTTGGTATTGGATTGGAAATAGATGAAGGTCTATTCTTTCTGCCAAAAATCAGATGTTGAACCCTTTGTCATTTTGGGTATCAAAATGACCACCTTGTCTCGGATTTCTATTGAAACCCTTTCTCATGGATTTCCAGCTTCTTCACGTTTCTTCCATCATCTTTATATCTTCATATTTGCTTTGATACTCACATTTATGCACATTCTATCCTTTTTTTGTTACATTCCTCACCAGATTCAAGGATTAGTCTATACACAGGGCTTAACATATATTTAAATTTAAAGTCAATGATTTGCACATAAAAGCTTTATAAAAACCTATTTTTATCCATAGCAAGACACTAGTTGTGAGTGCCAATCAACAAGATGCTTTTGACCCAAGGTTGAGGGGGGAATAAATGGTACTGAATCAATGCATTTGGCTTTAGGTTCAGACCAGGAATCCACATTCAAAGGATAATGCTTAGCTCAAGTGAATCCATGTTGATATGGTTCAGATCTACTCCTAAGGTTGCCTAACTTTTAGCCCTTATAACCACTGCAACAGATACATGCCTCCTTTAGGCAATTGGAGAACTGAAATGAGGTATGAATTACCTCAGCTTCACCCCCCTCTCGGTACCTTGGAAAATCAACTACTGATCATTCTTGAAATGGACCGGTAACAATAAAATAGTGAAGATCAGGCATTTTGAAGATCAAAATTTTACGACGGGGAATTTAAAATGTTTGAGAACAAAATCTAGCCTTAGATAGCCACAATCTAAAGCTACCTACTTCTATGCTGAGATAGCCTCCCTAAATTGCTCCTAAAAGTACTATAAAACTTACCGCTTCTCATCTTTCTCTCCCGTGGTCTCGAGGAGATTACCTTTTTTCTTTCTTGCTTCCAAAATCAGATCTAACCAACTTCTCGGAGAATGGACACTTAGTGGCCTCTCTCTGGAGCCGGGGCAACTGATTTGGGACTATAGAAGAAGTGTCGCTTGCCAAGTGTTAGCTTGCGGGACTGACCGTCGTGCCTAAAATTCCACGCCCTAGAAGTCTACACTTTGAAAAAGTCGGGGTCTGTGTAGGCAGACTTGCGACTGGCAATGGAGCTCTTCCAGGTTGTGTAGAGGTTTGGGCTTGAGCTTGTGCGCAGACAATGTGCCTGGAGAACTGTTGCCAGAGCTTGGGCCCTAGCCTTGTGCTTATTGTGCGCCGAGTCCCAGTGTGCGTACGCATGACTCTGTACACAGCACTGAATCCTCACTTTTCAAGTTCTTCGTCTTTTTCAACCCTGCCTCCTACTTATCGTTCCTAAATCCTTTACACTAAAAATTGCTCCAAAACACTTTAAAAGCTAAGAAAATAAATCAAATACAAAATATGGTTGCTTTTAAAAGAGTTTGAAAATTGTTTTAAGATGTTTTTATAAAATGAAAATCTATTTTAAAACTTAAAATGTTCTAACCTTTTTTCTATACTTTAAAAATAACTTTTATTTATAATATTTTATTTTTAATTATTATCTATATTTATATAATTATTTTTTAAAACAAGTAAAAATAATTAAAAATAAAAAATATATATATTTTGAAAACACTATATTTTCTAATTTAAAAAAAGAGAAACTATCTTTTGTTTTGTGATTATTTAACTTTTTTAAAAATAAAAATAAAAATTTATTTTAAAAAATAATTGTCAAACAACTTCTAAGGAACTAGCATAGACTATATAGGCATAAACTTAATTAACCTATTAAAATATAAAGTGTGAGTCCATATCATTGCAATAGGTGTAAGTTACCAATAAACTACTTAAAGTTACAAAAGTTGACAAAATGTCATTAATATTCTTCTTAATTGACCACTTTTAATGTATACCCATAAATGGATGAAAGTGCATTATAATTTCAAAATCATTATTATTATTATTATTTTTGAAAGGTATATATAGTCTTTATATCTCTCAAAATTCTAAGAAATTTCTAGTACAAAATTAGAAGGGCATGCATATGAAGTAATGGGTTTTATGATTGTGAAACCAAAGTTTCACAAAGTAAGGTAAAATAAATATTTTTCATGTTGATATGAGTGGGTGAATATTTTGTTGTTAAGAATTTCTTTCAATTTTTAGTGCACTATGTTGAGCAAGGACAGCCTCTAAAGCAAAATGCAACCCATGACTTTATCAATTATCAATTACTATATATAAAAGAGCAAAGTATTTATCTTTTTTTTTTTTTTTCTAAATTAGTCTCATTATCTTCACTATATTCATTGAGTACTTTCAATTAAGTGTTTGTCAGTTTTTTTCCTAAGATAGCTTCATAATCTCGACTATATCCATTTGAATCATTTCTAGTAATATTTAAAAATTAAATATTTACAAATTTAAAATAATAACAAATATTAATTCTTTAAAATTAGATTATTTTTAGTTATAATTTAATTAATTTATATAATATTTTAAAATTTAAATAATAACAAACCATTTAAATCATTAAAATAATTTTTAGATATCACATATTTGTAAATTTAAAATTTAAAATCTATATCTATACTATATATAAAAGATTGAAGCATTTGTTGACTTTTTCTCTTTTTCCTAAAATGACTTTATCATCTCTTGTATCCAACACTATTTTATTTAATCAATTCCATAATATTTCTTGATAACCTATAAATTAATTTCATTCATTTCCTATTCTCTGCCATCAAATGATTATTGTATTTTAGTATGTTAAATTGCAACAGATAGTTAGAGTATTAATATGCTAAATTGCAATAAGAGAATATTTACCTTTTTCTAAATTGCATGTTAGTTTTTTTTTTTTAACTTAATGATACTATATTTATTATTTTAAAATCATTTTCAAACAGTAAATTAAAATTATTGATTGTTGTACTCACATATCTAAAGTTAACATAAATTTTTATACTCTTGCAAGTTACCTATTAAGTTTCTTAATCCTGAAAATATATATAAATTATTTGTATTATACTCTTGCAAGTTAGCCTTTATAGCAAAGTTTCTTAATCTTGAAAATATGTATAAAATGTTTGTATTGTACTCTTGCAAGTTGGTTTTTATAGCAAATGCATTATAACAAGTAGAACAATCATAGTGCAATCGTCAATACTATTAAGTATTATTGTATTAGGCACGTGTAGTTTCATATGCATAATACATATAGTTTAACATGCATAGCATGTGTAAGTTAACCTTTATAGCAAATGTAGTATTGTGAGTAGAACAAAAATAGTGCAATACCATTGTGGTGCTCAACACCATTAGAGTTTATAAATTCATGACCATATTTTAGACACTCATACATATTTTTCAAATTAAAAAACTCAATAGGTTTTTTTATTAAAGTTCCAATAAGAAACATGAATCTCATAAAATTTATATAGTTAAAAAAACGCTAATTTGCAATAATACAAAAGTTGTTCATCGTGCTAAAATTATGACATTCTTTCACAATAATCTAGTTTATGTTAAGTAAAAAGATTTATACTAGAATGATCATATTGGTTCTATAATATTAATATCTCATGAAATAATTAATTAAGAAACTCATATGCATAACATGTGCACTTTCACGTGCATTAACCTTTATAACAAATATATTATAACAAGTAGAACAAACATAGTATAATTTCTAATATAGTTGGACATTATGGTGCTCAATACTATTAGAATTTATAAATTATTTATCATATTTTAAACACTCATACCTATTCTCCGGATTAAGAAATTCAATAGACTTCATATTAAAGTTCTAACAAAAAAATATGAATTTTGTAAAATTTACATAGTTAAAAAAAAAGGCTAATTCGCAATAATGCAAAAGTTGTCAATCATGCAAAAATTATGACAACACACGTACATAATACATATAGAGCTGTAGACCCCATTTTGGGATTGTTATTGCACCCATTTGTTTTTGCCAAATGGTGGAGTTTTAGAAAGGCATGTGGCCTTTTTGGAGAGGTTGTTTTAAAATGTGGTAGCGCGTTTGTGAGTGGAGGTTGGTTTTTTGAAGTATTACCTTTTAGATCACTTTGAGATAAATTGATATCCAAAATCATGATATTCAATATAAAAGAGATCTACTCAATGATTTAATTACAACAATTACTTTCAAAAACTAATCGCATAAATCCACTCATTCAAAAATCCATATAAACTTCATGACTTGATAATTTTTATAACACTGACTCAATGCCACATGAATCCATTTATTCATATTTCTTACATTAATGAAGAAATTTTAAAATTCAAAACAAACCTTAAAGCAATAAAAAAAATTCTTTTCTAGTCATAATTTTTTTTAATTATCACTCATACTTATTTTTATAATGTCACTCATTGTTTAGCTAGATAGTATTTTCAAAGTCTTTATTTCTTGAAAAAAATATATGCATAATAATAATCATGAAATAGGGAATCAATAAATTAATAGAAATGATGAATTTAATGGCCTTAGAAAAGAAATAAACAACTATTTACTGAAATACAGAATTTCAATATTAACAAGTTGATAGGATAGTTACGACTTTCACATCAAAACAACAAGGTCCTAAATTTAGTTATATAGAAGATTTGTTATCAATCCAGAATCCCTCACAATTTCCTCAAATGCAAATGACATTAGAGTCATCCATTGTATCAAATGATTCATAACCTATCACATTTTCACTATTCTAATTACTTTACTAAATATAACCATGAAGGCCCATATAAATCATTCTCAAGGGTCTCTCCAAACTAATCAGAATTAGGCTCTCTTATTTCTTTAATAATAATAATAGGATGCTAAATGGAAATGGAGTCATTTCATTTTGTTCTCCACATTACCTAAATCCACAAAAGCCAAAGAGATGCCTAGTATAGGGAAGAAAAGGCTAGACAGAAGTGGGAAAATGACTCAGCAAATCTAGAAAATTTGGAGAATGATGGATAGTTGAACATACTGAAGAGATTAGGATTGAAAACTAACGATACTTCTCCTCACAAACATAGCAGAAAAAAGTCAAAGGTAGATTTATGGCTTTAACTGGCCTATGTCTTTTCAAAGTTGATAATTGTAGGAGGGTGAGGGCCAATCGGCCAAAGCCTCCCCTATGAACAAGCTGGATGATGAGTATTTTACTTCTGCTTTCTGAGGGAAAACTTGGGTTGCTCACCCACATGGAGTATGAAGCATGATGCCAAAGAAACCCAAAGAAATAATTATAGGCGAGCTGTCAATTTGGAAAACTGTAGAACCCAATTTTAAATAATATAAAAATGAATTTGATTAAAACTCTTAAGAAAACTGCATTTTAAATACACAAACAACACATGATATGAAATGCTACTTATAGAAACACTTTCCTTTTTTTTCTTGTTTTTCTCCTATACTGCTAGTTTGGAACAAAAAATTCAGAAAACCCATCATTTTCTTTTCTTTAAGAGTGAAAACTTAGAGCTCCAAGTCCTATCATAGCGTAGTGGGACCATTACTCAATGTGTATATATATATTTCCCCAAAAGCTTACTTAAACCCTCTCAATATGTAGTTGGATTACCTCCTTAATTTCCACTTCTGTCAATTGCATCTAACATATCATCATGTGTTTATTATTTATCTCCTAACCTACCTTTATCGTTTACCACATCCACCAAATTATCTCAACCTAAGAGTGCAAAGTTATCTTCAGCCATCAAGGGAATGGTAGGATATAGGTGTCCAAGCTTTGTGATCATCATAAATCACCAAAGAAAATTAGCAAGACTAGCTAGATAGATTATAAGCCCCCCAAATAATCAATTTTTAAAAATAAAATAAAATAAAATAATTTTGGTGATGATCATATAGAAAACCTTAAATATTGTCCTAGGTTGCTTTAGGTGTAGTCAGAAAGATAAATCCCACAAAAGGTTCCCCACATCTATACTTACTAAACATGGTTAGATTGAAATTGAACTCTAGCTTCTTTATAAATAAACTGTATCCAAGTTGCTGCAAATCATATCAGCATGGGTTGCCAAAATAGTTTCAATATCAGTAGCCTGCAGACATTAATTATCAATGACCTTTTTTTTCTTTTATTTGGGTAGCGAAGATAGAAAATTCTACAATGCAACTCTTGATGACTGCTTACAATGAATATTGTAAGTAGAAGCATGGAATTAAATAATTAATTCATGGGTTCCTTCAGACACTTTTTATTGAAGCCTAGAATAAGAGAGGAACAGACAAGATGTCTAAGAATAACTTGTCAAAAGACTAGTTTCACACTAGACATGAGCCTAGGTGTCTTGACCCATGGAAAACATGATTGAGGCCTACCCATGAGCCCAACATTAATTGGTTGCAGCAAACAATACTAGTATTAGAACCATGGTATTAATTGGCCATAACCAATTACAACACCTTTAAGACACTCAAGATTATGAACACATACCACCTCTAAACTAGATGTGATATATATCCACATCAAATTGACCAAAAAGTTTATAGGTTTGTATCTTCTTCTGACACACATTGAAATGGCATTATTTTTAACACGACACTCCATTTTGACATTTGTAACGGGATATCCTAAACTACTTGGCACTCCACTTGCACCTTGGGTTGGTAGGTTGTGCATTGGTTTGGTGAACCTCTGTTTTTATTATAGTTCTAGATTTGGAGCCTGCAGCTTGATTCCAACCGGGCCAAGCTCATATCTTTTAGACCTAGGGCTTCCCTCAACCCTTGAATGCCCAACAAATAAGATTCAAACCCAAGCCCACTAGAGAAACTTTTAAAACTCATCTCTTCCAAACACGTTATTCCTTTGCCAGTTGTTCCCCTCTCAATACTGCTTAGAAAATCCACCCCTTCTGCAGCTTTCTCAACTGTTGCAGCCTCACATCTTTTCTCCTTGGTGTACGAAAGCTACACGTCCATATCTTCAAACGGCGAAGGCTGCACCTCTTTTCCCACCCCTATGCTGGTGCGTGAGCCACCCACCACATTAGCTCTAACCTCCATCTCACCATGTTCCTACATCTTCTTGACACAACTAGCCAAAAACAGGGTGACACTTCCCACCACAACTGAAAGGAGAAGTTGAAACTACCTACTACAACTTGCAGCACACCAGTCATATTGCTTCTAGAACTAAACTGATCTTTGAGATGAGAAGAAGAAAACAGAAATTCATGCTATGATGGAAAACTAGCATGCTGCCAACCCCACCCACCCAAATATGATCAAACTGCAACATAAAGCAAGTCATTCATCTTCCAGTTGGTGCTGCAAACCACTACTCCATCTTTCCCTTCCACCCCCCAAATGAAAAAATCCAATGGCAGTAGGATTAAATGGTACAACAATTAGTCCTTCAAAGTGGAGAAAAAAAAATTGAGTAGAATACAACAATTGGTTGTAACATCATATCAAGTCAAGGAAAAACAATAACAAAAATGCACTGTATTTATTTGGGATAACATCTTCCTGATTTCGTCCTCCCAAAATAATTTCCTCATCTATGAAACAATAATATAAGATATTTGAAACAATGAAAACTCTTCAATTTGTCTTCATTCGTACTAATCTATTCAAGTATGAGGAAAACAACATTAGTTGAGAAAGAGATTTACCTATAACTCTATGATGCACCATAGTAGATTTTGACAATGGTGACCTCCCATGGAAGTTAAACATGGCCATTCCAACGGATTAGGCATTTTAGTGGTGGACTTTAGTGAGAGCTCTAAGGTTTTGGGGTTTGTTGAGTTCTAAAATGGTGGAGGAAATGTTTGGTAGGTACTCATAGAAAGGGAAAAACTTTTAATATATATATATATATATATACTATTATTTAATGTCACATGATATAAGCGCCAATGTAAAATATCACAACTATGACACTATTATAAAACGTCATGGTATAACTAGTTATTCTTATATAGGTCACATAAGGCAATGATACTTTAAATAAGCATTGTGAAATAATAAAAAACTACTGTAAAAAACGACTATTTTGAAAAGTGTCATTGTATATCCCAATATAACGATACTTTATGAAAGCGTCAAGGATTAAAGAGTCATAATTTTCTATTTTTGTAGTAGTGATGACATATGTAGTTTCACGTGCATGACATATTTAAGTTAACATTTATAGCAAATGTATTATTGCAAGTAGAACTAAAATAATGCAATTTCTAATATAGTCAGACATTGTGATGCTCAATGCCATTAAAAGTTATTAATTCATGACCACATTTTGGACACTAATGCATATTATCTAGATTAAGAAAAACTCAATAGGCTTTATATTAAAGTTCTAACAAGAAACATAAATCTCATAAGATTTATATAATTAAAAAAAATGTTAACTTGTAATAATATAAAAGTTGTTCATCTTGCAAAGATAACAACATTCTTCCACAATAATATAGTTTAGGTAAAGTAAAAAATTGATATTAAAATGGTCATATTGGTTCTAGAATATTAAAATCTCATAAAATAATTAAGAAATTCACATGCATAGCACATGCACTTTCACGTACATAGTACGTGCACTTTCATATGTATTAACTGTTATAATAAATGTATTACAACAAGTAGAACAATTATAATGTAATTTCTAATACAATCGGACATTGTGGTGCTTAATATTATTAGAATTTATAAATTCATTACTACGTTTTAAACATTTATACCTATTATTTGGATTAAGAAACTCAATAAACTTCATAGTAAAGTTGTAATAAGAAATACAAATCTCACAAGATTTATATAGTTTAAAGAAAATGCTAACTTGTAATAATGCAAAAGTTGGTCATCATGCAAAAATTATAACAATGCACGTGCATAACATGTGCACTTTCACATGTGTAACACGTAATTTCACATGCATAGCACTTTCATGTGCATAGTATATGCAAGTTAACTCTTAATTATAACAAATGTATTATTGCGAATAGAACAAAAATAGTACAATTTCTAATATAAACGGGCATTGTGGTGCTTAATACCATTAAAATTTATAGGTTTATGACTACATTTTAAACACTTATACATATTCTCCAGGTTAAGAAACTCTATAGACTTTCTATTAAAGTTCTAACAAAAAATATGAATCTCATAAGATTTATATGATTAAAAAAAATGTTAACTTGCAATAATACAAAAATTGTTCATTATGCAAAAATTGTGACACTCTTCCACAATAATATAGTTTAGGTAAAGTAAAATATTTAGACTAGAATAGTCATATTGGTTCTAGAATATTAAAATCTCATGAAATAATTAAGAAACTTATTTGCACTTTCACACATGTATTAACCTTTATAATAGATAGAACAAACATTGTATAATTTCTAATACAGTCAGACATTATGGTGTTCAATACCATTAGAATTTATAAATTTATTACCACATTTTAAATAATTATATTATTTCTCCAGAGTAAGAAACTCAATAGACTTTATATTAAAACTCTTAAAAGAAATGTAAATCTTACAAAATTTATATAGTTAAAAAAATGTTAACTTATCACAATTCAAAAGTTATTCATCATGCAAAAATTATGTCATTCTTCCACAATAATGTAGTTTAGTTAAAGTAAAAAAATTAAACAAAAAAAAATCATATTGGTTCTAGAACATTAAAATCTCTTAAAATAATTAAGAATCAAGACTATATTATTTCTTATAATTAAAAAAATTATAACATTCTTCCATAATAATGTAATTTAGGTAAAGAAAAACAATTAGACTAGAAGTATCACATTGGTTCTAGAATGATAAAATCACATCACATTTGAAATTACATTAGGCTAGATTGGAGAAAATTGATTAGATAATCAAAATTAAATGACACTGGAGTGAAGTCTCCGATATTATAAAAATAAATAAAAAATCAATAAAATTAATCACTTACAAATAAAATTTTTTGTTGTAAGTATACAACTTATTGCTAATAACTACAATAACAATAAATATCTAATGGTAAAATGGTATTGTTTCAATGAATTTAACCATTTGTAAATGTCTACCAACATATTTTCATAAATATAGTCATTCAAGATTTTTAATTAGATGGTTTATTTTAATAGACTAAATTATAAAATATCAATAACATGCATTTTAAATATTTATAGAATTTTCATAATTTATTTTACATTGAAATTTTTATGATACCTTTTATTAATATTAATATATCTAAGATTTCAGTAGTTTTTTCATTTTAGAAAGAAAAACATGAAAGATCATTATTATATTATGGAAATATTTTAAATATATGAAAGTAATTATTTTCTAATAGTTGCTTTTTGAGAGAAAATCAAGAAATATCATTTATATATTATTGAAATATTTTAAACATAATTATTTAACATTTTCTTAATTTTTTATCACATTATAGAAATAAATGTTAATTCAATTTATATTTCACTCATTTATATGTACATTTTAGAAAATTGTTATTTCTTTATTATTTTGAAAATTTTATAGTATTTTGAGATGTCATGCTAATCATATTATAGTAATCATGTGATTTGAGAGAGTAAGCCACAAAATATTATTAATGAATTCTTAAATGAAACAATTTCAAAAAGTTTTCATAATTTCTTCAACAAGTAAGGATTAATTTAAATATTTCATGAATCTTTTAAATACTTCACAATTTTTTATTGTAAGCTAAAAAGTTATAAGATAAATTATTTGTAAAACACCATAGTATTTTTTATCACGATAATTAATATTTTATAATATTATTATTATAAAAACACCACCACTAAGCGTGCTACTCAACCAATTCAAACCACCACCTTGAACAACATCCACCTTTTAAAATAATTTTTTGATTGAGATATATTAAAATATATGGATTAGTAGATATTTGATTAAAAAGTATAAAAATAATACCTAAATCAAATAAATAATGATTATTTTTTTGAGGATATGACATACTATTTTTTGAAGATAAAAATACCCTATCTAAATTTTTTTATACCTATCTTTCGTCAAAATATTTTTTATAATAAAACATTAGAGAATTTTTTTTTGAAAATTGAAAATTATATTTTTACACATATGTAACATATCAAGGGAAATCTTTTCAATTCCTTTAATAAATATGATGAAATGATAAACATTAATTTCCTAAATCTTCCTAGGTGATGTTCTTCTCTACTTTTATTTTTTTTAAATATAAAAGAGAAATACTAATTACTAACAAATCATTAATTTTTTAGAAATTTATGAGGAAGAACATACAATGATCCAATTCTTTCAGGCCAAAGTTCATTTTCCTATTGTGTTACCTTGGATACGCTACATTGAATATTCCTCTATTTGTATGATATAGGACTCATTAACTAAGATCATAGTAGAAAAAGACTAACTTTTAGATTTCCAAAGAGTGTTTTATCCTAACCTAAAGAGTATCAACTTTGACTATGTGATGTGTATGATTTGTCCAAAGAGTACTATCTTTTAGTAACAACTTAGCATATATATACTTATTTTGTGTTATTTCCCCACACACCAACATTGAACACTAACTTTTATTAACAACTTAGTATATATATACTCATTTTGTATTATTTTCCTGAGTACGAACATTGATGTGAGTTTTGGGAATGTGTTTGATCTCTCTAAAGAGTAATAGCTTATTAGTGGTAATTTTCCATTTTAAAGAAAAAGTGTTAACATTGATTAATAAAAAAGGGTCATTAACACTAGAGCAACAAAAAAATTTATTTATGGGTAAAAAAAATTAATGATGGACTCGTTGCGAGTCTTGCGACAACTACAAAGAAATTTTTGTCATGAAAAATATGTTTTAGTTATAAAAACTTGACTTTTTAGCACAAAAACATTTGTGACGAAACATCATATTTGTTATAGTGAGTCGACATTGATCAATAAGAAAAATTCACTAATACTAGAGCATAGAGCATGAACATAGAGGAAATGGGAGGTTCTCAACAAACATAACTCGACATAATTCTCAAAAGACAACTTTAAGAAGAGAAAAAGTTTTTTTAGCTCTTATGAGTCTCATGCATTCTACATATATATCTTATTGATATTTCTTTAAAAAAAAATGTAAAGATTTTTAAAAGAGTTATTTGATTAAAAGTGATGAAATAATCCTCAATTTATAAATCTAACCCTCCACGTTTTATCAACTTAAAAAATATCCATTTTTAACAAAAATACCTACACTTTTTTCTTGTAATATATATACATAAGTTAATTTTCAAATTCAAATATGAAAGGTTAAGTTTACAAATTTTTAATCATTTAATCCCTTTTTATCCATAAATGCTTTTTAAAAATTAATACAATATAACTAATTAAATTAAGATATAATTAAAAATACATTGAAGTACTTTATATATTCATATCTATCTTTCTTTTTCTATTTATACTTTTGTTTTCAATATTCTTTCAAAAAAAAACTTATTCTAAACTACTTTAGATAATAATCTTTTAAGTGTTAAAAAAAAAAAAAAATCAATCTACCAAAATGATTTTGCAATATAAAGGGCTAAAAGATATATAAAATCTACTAAAACTAGTTGGTTAAAAGAGGCAACCATCATGCATGAATATCTGAACCTTTCCCACTACTATCACTGATGGGCAACTAAATTAACTACATGAGTAGAGTTAGTCTCCAATAGGTGCTAGATTGGTTATATTAGAGCTTGTGTGTGTGTGGGTTCTTACTTATTCATTTCATTAATGACCAATGGTTTTTTACATTCTAATGGGATTATCATGTTAACCAAAATCACAAACATGAATAGAAAGTAAAGAAAAATAAAAGATTTTAATATAGTTCAATTATGGATATGATTACTATGTCCACATAGTGCACCAACACTCAAAAATTCACTAATCAAATGACAAAAAAAGAAATATAATGGTGAAACTCTTACTCTCCTCTTAATTGTTGTCCAACTCTCTAAAAGGATCCTAAATAATAATATGTTTAAATATACAATAGGAGCAAACTCCTTATTCGTCACATCCCCACCTGACAATTTCATATGAAACGCAACAAAATTTATTCAAGCTTCACTATCTAATAGATCACCGATCCTTGAAAAATTAATCACATAATCAACCAAAAAGTTTGATAATTTCCCATAATTTATATATATATGTTGAAATAATTAACATACAATTTCAAACTCCATTTTAAATATTTTCCATCCTTTTGTCTTTTCTATAAGATTTTTCAATTGAGTTTCTCTATTTTGTAGCATCTTGGGAATGAAGTTCATTTTTTTAAATTCCATATAATTCTTGAATTTTCTAGGAAACTTAATCAACTTTCCATCCAATAGTTTATCACGATCCTTGTCATTGGATCCTATGGAGTCTTCTTGGATAACATTTAAAAGTAATTACCTTCTTTTTCAATTTCCCAGGTGATTTAATGGTCATCTCAAACTTTTAGAAATAATTTAAAACTCATCAATCTTTAGAAAATGTACATTATCGAAATCCTTAATGATCGCTTTAACTTTAAATCTCTCCAAGAAGGCCCTATACTACTTTAGAGTTAGGAATGAGCTTACCATAATTAATAATATTTATTAGAAAATCATCAAAGTTCCCATGTTCATTCATCTTGATAGTCTTGAATCAAGAGATTAACATTTGAAGTTTGTTATTTTAATGGAATTAGTTCCTTATTTTATACATTATTAAGAAAGTATGTCAAGCCTTCTTAATCAAAATGTATGTCACGGTCCTTCAAAGTTCATTTGTACTAATAGCATTAAAGAAGGAATATATGACCCTTGCATTACATTTTCTATCAAAACCTTTGTTCGAGTCTAACCAAACTTAAAAGCTTTACTCCAATTTGAATAATCTCACCATTGAAATAGGCTAGTCTCATAGTAGAGTTGTTCTCTTAACGTGGATCCATACTTGAAATTTATTTAAGAACCAAAATATATTTAAATAGAGATTTAGGTGGTGTTTGTTTTTTTACTTAATTCTAAATAGAACCTTAATACTTAATAGTATTAAATATTAGGTTGTTTGTTTTTATAGTATTTTATTTCTATTAAGTGTTAAAAAGTAAAAAAAATCATTGTATTATTTTTTATATTTAGAAAAAGCCACATATTTTGACTTTTTCTATTTAGTAAAAAGTTTATAATAAGTCATGAAAAAGTTAAAAAACAAACAACTTAAATTCTAAAACTAAATGGTTTTCAGCAAAAAGCCAAAAAAACAAACGCCACCTTACTCTGATACCAATTATAAATTAATCTCGGTCATAGATTACACATAAAGGAGAGTGAATAGGCGTTTTATCATGTAAAAATGATTCTCAAAGAAGGATCGTAACTTTTCTATTTTTTTCTTATTTTTCTCTGTTAAAATTTTTAGCAAACTATAAAATCCACTTACAAGAATGAACGAATCAACACTCTTTTAACAATTTAAATATTGGGTTATGTTTATTAGACTCATGGTTGAGTTTGACCTTCAAGTACTAGAAGATAAGGTCAGCAGCTCATGCGTAACTCAAACCTAACCCGAAGTGAACCCGAACCTAACATGAATTCATCTACACACTTAGCAGCACATAACACAACAAATTAAAACCCTCCGGAATTTGGCGGGATAATGATACGTACGAAGCATTCACTGACAATAACAATAATTGATATAGTGCCCCGGACCCATCACACAACATGCTTTTAAGTTCATGGGGATGTGTACAAATTAATAATGCCAAGATGAGGTGCCGTGGAATTAGTGTTTATGACGTTAACGTACGTGTAGAATACGTGTGCATAATCTGTTAATTTTAAAAAATGAACGTAGTCTCCCATAAAGTTAATTAGATTAAGAAATTAAGCATATAAACAAAATGATTAAAGATAGTTAATAGAATCTGACTAGTTACACCTCATGTGAACTTTCATGAGCATCGGACAAGGATCTAAAATCATCTTGGATTTTCCTTTTCCATGTGTGCATGTGAGACTGGGCTTGGGTTTGATTCTGTCTTCTATGTAAGATGATGATGGCGAAATGGAAATTGAGGGGAGGCCATTGATTTTTTTTTCCTTTATTTGAGATGACATTTGTATATAGAAATATATACCTGGCGTTACCCTAAAAGTATCCGAAGCCAGGCATATATATCTAAAATTCATTCACCTTTTGGATTTTTGTTTTTATGTGTTATGCTTTCCAGTTCCACCATGGAGGACAAGAGGCATTCCACCCTGTCTTGGGGATACCTTATCTGCCCTTTTGATGGGGCCAATTTTTTTATTTTTTATTTTTTTTAAAGTTTAAATGGAAATTAAATTGAATTTCAAATTTCAAAGGGGCAATGAATGCTGACATTAGTATATTACGATAATATATATATATATATAAAATCATATTTTATTAAAGCATTTTTTGAATTTACACTGGATCCGTGTAGGAGGCACAAGGACGGACATGAGAGGTGAAGGAGACACGTGGCACATGATTATTGGGTGCTGCCAAACTCTAAGGTGGAGATTTCAGAGAAACACGTCAAACGATGCAGTCGCAGCTCCGGTCTTGTACTTTGAAGAAAACGAGCTTTGCTTCAATTTCATACACCGTATTAAATACGTATATATACACTAAATCATACACACACATATACCCAACCCAATACGTATATAGTACGGCCTTTCCAGACCAAAAAACGCGTCTCTGAGCTCGCTCTTACTCTCACAGTCTCACTCTCATCCTCTCCTTCTCTAACAATGGCGTTGCCATTTTCCTCTCTCTTCTCTCTTCTTCTTCTTCTTATCTTCTTCTTCACGGATATCTGCAACGCACTACCCATTGCCCAAAATGGCACCGTTGAATACTTGAAGCTCCGATTGCTCCACATTAAGCCTTTCACTACCCCTTCCCAAGCTCTCTCATTTGATTCCCACCGCCTCTCCTTTTTCTTCTCCGCATTGCACACCCCTCAATCGCTCAAATCTCCAGTAGTCTCCGGCGCCTCCACCGGCTCTGGCCAGTACTTCGTTGATCTTAGGCTCGGAACCCCACCTCAGAAACTCCTCCTCGTGGCCGACACCGGCAGCGATTTAGTGTGGGTCAAGTGCTCCGCTTGCCGAAACTGCACCAGACACACACCGGGATCAGCCTTCTTGGCTCGCCACTCCACCACATTCTCCCCCAACCACTGTTACGACTCGGCGTGTCAACTCGTTCCCCTCCCAAAACACCATCGCTGCAACCACGCCCGCCTCCACAGTCCCTGTCGCTACGAGTACTCCTACGGCGACGGATCCAAAACTAGTGGGTTTTTCTCCAAAGAAACGACGACGTTGAACACCAGCTCCGGCAGGGAAGCCAAGCTGAAAGGGATAGCTTTCGGGTGTGCGTTTCGGATCTCTGGTCCCAGTGTTTCGGGTGCGAGCTTCAACGGTGCGCACGGAGTCATGGGCCTGGGCAGAGGACCCATCTCCCTATCTTCTCAACTGGGTCACCGATTTGGTAACAAGTTCTCATATTGTCTCATGGATCACGACATTTCACCATCTCCAACGAGCTATCTTCTAATCGGCAGCACCCAAAACGACGTCGCCCCCGGAAAACGCAGAATGCGCTTCACACCACTCCATATCAACCCTCTCTCCCCCACATTTTACTATATAGGGATCGAAAGCGTCTCCGTCGACGGCATCAAATTACCGATCAACCCCTCCGTCTGGGCCCTCGACGAACTGGGTAACGGCGGCACCATTGTCGACTCCGGCACCACCCTCACCTTCCTCCCCGAACCAGCCTACCTCCAGATCCTAACGGTTATAAAACGGCGCGTGAGGTTACCGAGTCCAGCTGAGCCGACTCCGGGTTTCGATCTGTGCGTGAACGTGTCAGAAATCGAACACCCGCGTCTACCCAAACTGAGTTTCAAACTCGGAGGTGACTCGGTGTTCTCGCCACCTCCAAGAAACTACTTCGTGGATACGGACGAGGACGTGAAGTGCTTGGCGTTACAGGCCGTTATGACCCCGTCAGGGTTCTCGGTGATTGGGAATCTAATGCAACAAGGATTTTTGTTGGAGTTCGACAAGGACAGGACGAGGCTCGGTTTTTCACGGCATGGCTGCGCCCTACCTTGACGACAACAACCGAGTGTCTGACTCACTGAGTCAGTTGAACCAGCTCTCCTATTTTTTTCAAATTTAATAATCGTTATATTTTAATTATTTGTAAGTTATAATTAATTATTTTTGGACATTGTGTGAATTTATTTTATCGATGCGGGCACCTCTGTTTAATGCTTCTCAAAAAAAATCGTGTACTAATCAAAACTTGTTCTCGAAGTATTTGTTCTCCCAAAAATGTTCAACGCGTTTACTAATCTAAGCATGTCCAATCTATACACATGAAGAATCGGAAAGGTTTATATGATGGTGAAGGTTAATTGAGGGGACGTGGAGCGACATTCTGATGGTCACGTCCCCGCACTCTCTCTCCTCCTCATCCTCTTCTCCACGTCATTACTTTACTAATCACATGTAATTTTTTTAATGATATTTATTTATTCATAAAAGAATTATAGAGTTATTCAGCTATGTTTGATGACGTGACTTCTCAAAATCAAATTTTATTTTAGAATAAATGTATTTTTTTTTAAATCGAAGAATGTACGCTGAAATAAAATTTAAAAAAATTACATATGTGACATTTTATTCTTATAAAAAAAAAAAAAAAATTATCATTCATAAATATAATTTTGAGTGATGATTAGTCTCCTCGTATTAAATAAAATGTATTTTAATTATTTTATATTTTAAAAAAAATGTACATTGTTTCAGTTATTTTAATACTATCACAACTTACCCTAATCTTCCCTTGAAATTTTAACACCATTGTTGTTTCAAATAGGTAACAAAAACAGACCCTCATTGTATTTGTACTCAGCCCTCAGGTGTTGCTTCCATGGCCAGCAATTATGCTAGTTGTTCCGACTTTAAGATGAGGAGAGGTTTGATGAGCTCAGAAGTGTTATTTCTAAAAGACAAGAGTGTGAGAGTGGTAGAGGTTGGTTGTCTCTTCTTGAATCTTGGTGGGTTCCAGCAAGATAATGGAGATTGGAGAATGCTTCTCCATGACATAATTCCCACGGTCCCACCCCAGAAAAATGGTTCTCAAAACAGTATATGTATCTGGTTGGTTGGATGGACTGTGGAGAGACTTTTGATGAGGAAATATGCCTTCCAGGGATATGCAAAGATCATAATGAGATCTCTATTGTTTTTGTGGGTCTCTCTCTCTCTGAAGCAATTACCACCTGAGTTCTGAATCTTGGTCACTGGAAAAGCCGTACGTGACATTATGAAACAGCATTCAACAAAAGTGGATACAAAGTGTGTAGGTTACTCAACTCAAGGCCTAGACTCGGCTGATAAATTAAAGACAAGAAAAAAGTTTCAGTAAGAGTGAGAAGCTGTACCGTACTGGCTAGTGTGGTGTGGTGCGGTGCCCTCTTCCAGTGGACTCTCACTTTATGAGGTTTTTCCCAAAACCTAGAACGGATCCAGAAAACAATAGTAAAAGATTGGGACACCCCCCACATAAGGTAATACTGCAGATGGTTCACAACATGAGTCAAACAAGGTGGGCTTGGTTTAAAACTTCGGTTTGGAAAGCCTTAGGATTGGGGCTCTCTGTCCAAGTCATTCAGAGAGAGAGAGAAAAAGAACATTAAAGGGAAATGAGGGGGCTACTCAGGGAAAAAGGCAGTCATGGCAGCTACGATGTGTACAGAGCCAGCTGTAACGATGCGGGCAAAGCTTGGGCTTCACTAATTCCCCTCACATGATTCCCCCAACACCCACACATGCACACACCCATACCCACCCACACAGTCTCTCTCCTCTCCAAAGCCTCTTTTGCAACAATGGTGGTGGACACCTTATCTTCTCACCCCATCAATGTTTCATTTATTCATGTACTTGTCATACGAATCCACTTGAGGTCTACACTCTTCCTGTATATCTTCTCCGTATCTCATTCCATTTTGTACTTACCCATAATTGCAGAACTTTAGTCATTCGTGTTTGTTCAATTTCTGCTTTTAGTAACATTCAAATGGATATATGACACATTTAATTTCATCCATAATTGTCATAACTATAGCTTTATAAATCCTGAATTTACTATATAGTATGATTAATTGAGTTGATATTTATATCAAGCGGACCTACCATGCCCCCAACTCGGTCGAACAACCAAACCGTCTTTTTTGGCCTGGGTTTAATAGAGATGGGCCTGTCTGCAACTGCCCATTAGCGGGCCATCTATTTTGCACTAGACTTCTGGACTAAAAATGGGCTCAAATCAGTCACTTTTGAACTGGCTTCATGACCCATGAAAAGAGCCCGCCTTATTTACCACCCTGTTCCAAGTCCATCTCACCAAAGTAAGACCACATGGAATGAAGTGATAAGATCCAAGTTATAATGGATTAGCTGAGGCCCAAAGTTTCATTTCGTTAAAGGCCAACCCAAGAGTCCCTTTCCTAATCCTAACATGACCCTCCCATAGCCTGAACAAATTGAATCCATAATTTCTTTTTAAGAGTAAGCATTAAGGTGGTGTTTGTTTTTTTACTTATTTTTAAATAGAAACTTAATACATAATACTATTAAATATTAGGTTGTTTGTTTTTGTAGTATTTTACTTTTATTAAATATTAAAAAGTAAAGAAAAACCAATATGTTATTTTTCTATTTAAAAAAAGTTACATATTTTGAATTTTTCTATTCAGTAAAAAATTTATAATAAGTTATAAAAAAATAGAAAAATAAACGATCTAAATTCCGAAAACAAATTACTTTTAATAAAAAACCAAAAAAACCTTAGACATAGCTTAGTTGAAGAGGTGAATAAAAATCAAACCTCCCTTTTTCTTTTTCTTTTTTGAATTGCTTTGTGATTAGAATCTGAGAGCTTATCCGGCAAGACAAAGAATGATGAACAGGGACTTGACTTTTGGGTATGGAAGAAATATAAGTTCAGAGTATTTCTGTACTTGGTGATGGAAAGAGGCGTGTTGGAGGTGGAGAGCATGATTGGATGCAGACGTTCACTATTCTAATTGTGGACACACTCCCTTAGAACAAAGTTAAAATAGACACTCATCCTGGATTAGGACAGCTGCAAACGAAAAGCACAACCTGAGTTAAATGCACCATGACATTGCTTTACAGGGAGGTTCTTAGCTTTATGAAATAAGGGTGAAGCTTTGAGATTTTTGTCTGGTCCCACCCTCAGATCTCTCTTTGATGGAGATTCAAAACCATTGGATGATTATGACCCTCCAATACTAGTTGACTTAATTATATGCTTATCCCAAACAAAAAAGGAGATTAATTATAATCATCGCCGCGAAAAGTACTCCACGCCAAGACAATTAATAGAACCTAACACAATTTGTGACACTATGATATCAATATTACAATCAATAATCTTATTCCCCAAGTTTTGTTAGATCATGCAATATTCCATGAAGGGGGCAGTCCCCATCATTAACAATGTCTACATTCATCATGCCTTAGTTTCTTCCAATATTTGAAGCAAATTTTAAAGGCAAAAATGTTGTACTTGGTAGATAGTCCAAGAGACTTCCAAGCTGGAAACCGATGAAAATGACTTTGGGTGGAATTTTTATATCAATAATGCATGAAGATATTTAAATTAAAAAACTAATATAAAGATTAATGAGACATATTTAAAGAAAAGGGGATAATCTTTTTGCCTATGACATGGAAATTTTTGTTTTTTATAAGTTCATGGCTAATGGCGAAGAAACTTTGAGGTAGAGCTTATGTGTAAAGCTCAAAGTTGCAAGCATTTCTTCTCTTAGTAGGCACTCCATATAAAAAATTTACAAATAGGAGAAACTTTAGCTATGCCATGCCATGCCATGCCATTTGTGGCCATTCATTTTATGGACCACAACTTGAGTTTTGGTATGTTTGAGCATCGGATGAACCTTCCCATCATTATTCTCTTCATCCTTGACACTCCTCAACATTATGTACGTATCAGCAGTGGTCCTTGTGATCACTGAACTTGCCCTTGGGCTACATGCATGATGAAATAGTGAGTGGTCCGGATTCTGCATCATCAGCTAAAGTCAGAATTATATTGAGTTTAATCTACTTGATGAAGAAAATTCGTTAGCATTGATCATCACTTCCTCTCCTCTTGTGAGTTCGGATATCTGTCATTTTACCAAGTACATGAAGAAAAGAATAAGAGTGGTGAGTTTGATTTCTCTTCTCCCTGTACTCAAGTTGGATGAAGATGGATCAAAGAAATATATAGAATGTACACAGGCTTTTTGTTGTCTCCAGTGGTATCTAACCACTAAGAAAAAGACTTAAAATGGAATCCTTGGGAAGATGCTGTCACGTAACTAACTTAGTCTGGACTAGGTGAATGGGCGCTTTTAGTGGAAAAAAATATATATAAAGAAAAACAAAAGGAAAGAAAGAAAAAGAGATGAACAAGGTGCCCAACAAACTCAGGCTTCTGCTTTCCATGATCATCTGTGGGACAAAAATGCCTTTCCATGATCATGTGTGAGACCAAAATGTCTTCTACTTTATATAGTTGGAGTAAAGAGTTTCCAAAGACAGTGATGAGGAGCAAGAATTTAAGATTTCCCACAACAATTTCAGATCATAAGTACAAGCCTGGGTTGAGTTCAGCTATAAAATGGCTAGGAGTAATAACCACTCAAGCTTACTTAATTGCTCATGAGTTATGGCCTTGTGATAATTAATTTGCTAATGGTAATCCAGGAGCTAAGTTTCATGGATTAAGTTAAGGGCACATAAACATACAATAAACACTGAATATCTGGGTCTAGACTAGATAACATATATACACAATCTAGGTGCTGTTGAAACTTTTTTTTTTTTTACAAAATTCTTTAGTCATATTTTTTCCCAAATCAAGAGAAAAACTTCTGAGAATGCAGCAATATATTACATTGACACCCTACAAAAAAATTCCATTGAAAAGTAATGATTATTGAGATAAAAAGAAGAATGAAGCTTTGATAGCAAATAATTTGAAATGTATTGTAGCATCAATTATTGTGAAGCCAAATTAAGGCCCATGAGATAAGCCAGACTTAATGGCAATTGGGGTGAACGGGAAGGAAAGAAGAAGCGAGGCATAAGCACTAAAACGTCATGACAGGGTGGGGCTGATGTCATCATAGACACCACACCCAAATGCTTCTCGTGGGTGTGTAGTGGTAGTGCAGCTATCATCAAATCTTTGAATAAGAGATTATAAAAAAAACACATTCACACAATACAAAAAGAATAAAAAGATAAAAAAAGGGATGCAAGAATGGGGACCAAAGCAGCCATGCGTGTGACCACCTAAAGGTCCAAAAAAAAAAACCCTTCTGCAAGTTTCCATGCGGAAGCAAATAGTAACTTAGCAGAGAGAGAAAGGAACGATAGTGGCTGGGAGACTGGCTTGAAGAGGTTAAAGAATGTGTCCGTACAAAGAAAGAAGAGGACCATAGGAGACATTGGAAGTTGGCCTTGTTAGTACTTGTTATTGATGGGTTTTTCTTTTTTTTTTTTCTTTTTTTTTGAAGTCATATTCTGATAGGCTGAAGCAAATTGAATTAAAAAAAAAAACCCTCTCAGAGTCTCTCTCCATAATTATGGTGTTAAAAGGCAAAAAAGAAAAGAAAAGAAAAAGAAAAATAAGAAAAAAGAAAAGGTGAGTAGGGTTGATGATTTTTGTTTTACTTTTTGTTAGCCTAAATGCTTATGCCTGTGTAATTACCCAGGCCTTGCCGGTGAAGACCTCTGAGCCATAACTTTTTATTGGTTGCTTCAGCCTTTTTTATTGTTTTAACCATAAAACACAAGAAGAGGTTAAAAGAGCTTTAAACCTGTTTTAGGCCCAACCAGCATACAAGATGTGGGAAAAACTAGAGCTCCTGGTGTAAGATGAGTAAACTGGGGACTAAAAGCACTGGACATTGTGCCACACATCAAAAGTGATGGGAAAACATCCTTTTATCCCATTATGTTATCGTCCTTTAATGGACAAATCTTACCAACCACCCAACCAAATGAAGTGTATGTCTTGCATTTTTCTTCTTCTTACTGTCACCTTTTTCACATTTTCTTTTTCTTTTTATCAGGATTAATTCAGGAGATTAATTAATGTTATGTGTGTTCTCAAAATTGAGTCAGAAAATTGAGATGAGATGCTTCAACTGCAACTATTTAAAAAGCTAGCGACCATGACTGTGTCTAGGGAGAATAAGAGGATCAGTTAAAGAAAAAGAAAAAGAGAGAAAAACATATTTTTGTATCTTGTGGTTAAGAGCTAAGATACAAGTCATGCTGGTATCATCCTAGTTCACAAGGAGCAGTAGTAACGTGGCGCACTCGTGATGTTAGATGGTTGGTACTTGGTACATGGGCACCTTTCCTGCAAAAGGGCAACATTGCCATTGTAAACCATGGCAATACCCCCTACATGATAAAGAGAAAATTGGGGAGTCCCAAATGTTCCAATGCCCCCCACACCCAAGTTTTTCACTAGAAAAGTACAAAGTGCCCGATCACTCGCGCCTTCGAAAAGGCCAAAATTCCAAAAGGACCGGTAGAAGCCATGAATTTGTGTAACTGAAACCAAGGAACTGAGAGGGAGAGAGAGGGAGAGAGGGAGAGAGGGGGAGAGAGAAGGAACGGGGAGAAGACTAGGGAGGAGTGTGTTCCAAGACACAATGATTACATGGTCTTGGGGAAGCAGAAAGGGTGGCGTGGAAATAGCGAGGGGTATGGAAGAACGTGGGGGCTTGACCGAGGTAGGGGAAGAGGTAGGAAGTGAAAAAAGAGGCCTTTTATCATGATATATCACTGCTTTTGGTCTTTGGTCGGTCGACAATCGGTGTGTTGTGTGTTCACTGTGTTGTGTTTGTGTTTCCCCCCACCTTCCCCCACTCTCTCTCTAGACCCTCTCTTTTTTCTATCCCCTGCTACTGACCCAGGCATTCACACAGTGTAATTATACACTTTGAACCAATCACAACCCAACATATACTGTTATTTAATGTATTAGAATAATAATTAATGCGTAAAAGATCCCTCAGCCTGATAGCTACAGAGATGGGGAGAGAGAGAGATGTAGGGGGTTGAGAATGCCGTAAGAAGAAAGGAAAGGTGACTAGCAGTACTACAGACTCAATTTATATATACAAATATATATGGAGAGAGGATGGGGCAGATGATCAGAGCCAAAAAAACAAAGGAACCAAAAAGATACCCACAAACCACAAAAGAAAAGGAAAGCTTGGTTGAGCTAGGATAAAAAGGGGTCATCACCACAAAGGCGTGGCAGAAAAACCTACCAAGTGAGTGAGAAAGAGATAGAGAAAGTTTACAGAGAAGTCTTAAGCCTTTGGCTTTTCTTCTTTTCTATCACCACAGGAGGAGAGAGATAAGAGAGAAAAGAGAGACGACCAAGAGGTCCAAGACCCTGCTCCATCTCTTATCAAGGAAGGTCTGTGATGCTTTCTTTGATGTTTCTTCCCTATTGCCCCTTTCCTCCTTTTACGCTGAGAAAGTAATAGCCCCCCATAAGTCTCCTTTTCTTTAAATTCTCTCCTTTTCATGTTGAGGTAGAGAGATCATGAACATGAAACAAGCTTAAAGTTGTTTGAATTCCCCACTAATTGGTCTTATGGTTTTAGAGATATAGAGGCACATATAGTATCATCAGAAAGAGAGATGTGTGGAAAGAAGGAAGAAGATCAAGGAGAGTGTTCTCAGACCATCCATAACATACAAGGCTACCAAGAACAATTACTTCTCCAACAACACCATCAGATGCAACAACAAAACAATGATGCATATGGAGGTGGAGGAGGAAGGTCTGGATTGATATTTCCTGAAGTCTCACCAATCCTGCAGCCATGGTCTTTCCCTCCGGTCCACGCCTTCAACCCGGCTCACTTCGCTGCAAACCCGGTTCGAGACCACGACCCATTTCTTGTTCCTCCTCCCCCATCTGCATACGGGAGTGTATTCAACAGAAGAGCTCCAGCCCTACAGTTTGCATATGAGGGTCCATCATCAGAGCACCTCAGAATCATTTCAGACACCCTTGGACCGGTGGTTCAACCCGGTTCCTCCCCTTTTGGGCTTCAAGCTGAGTTGGGTAAGATGACTGCTCAGGAGATTATGGATGCAAAGGCCCTTGCAGCTTCTAAGAGCCACAGTGAGGCTGAGAGGAGAAGAAGAGAGAGAATCAACAACCATCTAGCTAAACTGCGCAGCTTACTGCCCAGCACCACCAAAGTAAGTCATGATCATCCATCAACCAAAATTCCTTAAAATCCGTATATTATCACGCCCACAACATGTAGATTTTATATACCATACACTTTTTTCCCTACACTTTTTGTTTTGTTTTCTATCGAGCTTTTTGATTCAAGGATCTCTGTAGATCTTCCTAAGATTCTTCAATAGGTGGGTTGATGGATATATTCCAATCTTAGTCCTTCAAATCAAACCCCACCATTAGATATCAAGTGCAGTTTCGTTCCCACATTTTTTTCTCCACCTTTATTTTCCGTTTGGTTTATTCTTCTGAGCCTTGTGTTAATTCCGAGAAAAAGAATGAAAAGGGAATGAGCGTTAATGTCGCTCAGTTGATGTGATAAAGAGAAACCACGGAGCAGCTGAAAAGCTTCCATGGAAATTTCTTGCCGGACACCAGTCAAACTAAGTAGAGAATGAAAAGAAATAAAGCCAGACAAACTAGCATCCTTGTCAGTCTTTGTATAACATGCCTTCAAAACCCTACTGTTTAAAACCTTCCTCCAAGATCAAACTAGCTTCTTCAAGCCTCATCTCTTCTTTTCACACCATAACGCCACTTTAATATACATATTACACATCCTGGACTGCAAGCGATGTTTAATTAGCAGAGGAATCATTACTTAAAACTTGCTATTAATCAAATTTTGATGTGTTGTTCTCGTTTATGGATGTAGACGGACAAAGCTTCACTGCTAGCAGAAGTGATACAGCATGTTAAAGAACTTAAACGACAGACATCTCTGATTGCAGAGTCTAGTCCGGTACCAACTGAAATGGATGAGCTAACGGTGGATACATCTGACGAGGATGGTAAGTTTGTGATCAAGGCTTCACTGTGCTGTGAAGACAGAACGGATCTCTTGCCCGACCTTATCAAGACCTTGAAAGCTCTAAGGTTAAGAACACTGAAAGCTGAGATCACAACGCTGGGGGGACGTGTGAAGAACGTCTTGTTCATCACCGGAGAGGAAGATTCTAGTAGTAGTGGTGAAAACCAGCAGCAGCAGCAACAGCAACAGCAACAGTACTCTATAAGTTCAATTCAGGAAGCACTTAAGGCAGTGATGGAGAAGACAGGTGGTGATGAGTCTTCATCAGGTAGTGTTAAGAGACAAAGAACCAATATCAATATCATTGAACACAGATCTCTTTAAACCACTAAAACCTCACTCTTCTTCTTCTTTTCTACTTCTTTTGTGTGTTCAATTTTTACTTCTTTTTTTTTGGGTGCTTTTTTTTTTTTTGTTTGTGTGTGTGTGTTTATGTATTTCCATTACTAAAAAAGAATAGGAAATGGTGTGTTTATGCATGTATTTACATCACTCAAGAAATAGGAATGGAGGGGAAAAAATGCAGTGAAAGAGGAGAGAATGTATCTTGGTTGTGGAGAATTCCCACTTTCTTGTTTTTTGGTTTGGTTGTGGAGAAGACTGCAAGCGAGAGAGAGAGACTTTAGTTTGTTAGCAAAGGCAAAAAAACAGTGAAGGATCTTTTTCGTGGGAAGAGAAACCTTATATCAACTCCCAACATAGAAAATATGGAGTTGATTGCTTTCCAATCTGGTTTGGACACATACACGCAGTTTGCGGTTTGTTCAGGAGCTCCTCCCTCTTTCTCTCGTCAGAGTGGAACTGTCATCATAATGGTGACGATGTTGTTCTCGTCATGAATATGCTACTCTCTCACCAACTTCTTCCTATATCCGTACTATTTTATATGTTGTTTCAGACTTCTAGCTCTGGTTTTCAGTACAGAAGGAAACAAAAAACAAAAACCCTAACAAGACATGCAACTTCATTAGTTCAGTGTCACGAGAGCTAGTGATCTGTTCTCATTACTATAGTATACATATGATATTGAACTTTCGATATATATTTTTTCTCTTCTTTTATCTGAGTCATGGGTACTGTTTCTTTCCCCTTCATATGAAATATAAACTCTGGTCAAGAGTTTGATATGTCATCTGTCGTTTACATGACATGCATTATGAGGGGACAGTTCCTAGCTTATATTCTCTTCTGTAATTTTACTCTTTATCTTTTTTCCTTACTTTTTCCTCAAAGCCCTAAAGGACATGTACAAGCTTATACGACTATTGTCGTGGGGAGTACATGAACCGGTGCTTCTTTCAATTCATAATAGTAACTGCATGCATGTCTATCTACCTTTATATAGTCTGAATATGTGTATGAACCGTTCAATATGCTTTCCCAGACCAGCATAGTAAATTGTAATGTAATGTGTTTTCATGTGTCCATGTTTCTAAATTCTAACGGTCTTCTACTTATTGCCACATATTTGTCCCTGCTCGGTGGCATGTCTTCCTATGTTCTTATGGGTCCTACTCACATTGATGGTCTGATCAGTATGAGACATGGCAAATTTATATCACTGGTCGAAGAGAAATTGAAGAAAGGTAATTAATTATTTTGATGCAACGAAGAACTCCAAAGATATCGCTGGAACTTCTTTCGCTCAATTTGAGTCTCTTCGTTTCCTACACTCTTGCACTAAATCAATGGGATTCACTTTCTAGTTTTACCCCGCCAGATACCCTTTCAATTTGAGTTACTCCATTTCCTCTTGCAGACTAATTAATTTCACTGAGTTTCAGTTTCACCGTTTTCCTTTGGGCTTTTGTTTTAACACCTCATGGCTTTAGACTCTTGAGGTTTGTTCCATCTTTAGATGTCAAAAAAATAGTGAAATAAGAAAAATAAAAATAAAAATCTCTCAAGTTCCTTTATTTTATTTGTCCTGAAAGTTGCTAGAACCATGTAACACCTTCTCTCCCCCACGTGGATATTTCCTGCTCTAGACTCAATCAGCCTCCGTGTGTGTGTATGTATATATAATATAAGGAAATTTTTTTAATCGGATCATTCTCATGCAGGTACAATATATTCTTTGCATCCAATGAAACTGTGGGGCCACTCAAATATACAAACACTAGTTAACTAGCCACTCAAGTAAAGTCTCGTACCAAGATTAAGGATCAATTCTATTATCATATGTAATGATGCTCTCATTTCCATGTAGATATTATTCGTTTTAGGTATAATAAATTAATCATCATGGTTTTTAAAACACATTCACATTATTAAGAGAATTTCATATAAACTCCGAGCAAACAATATCTATAAGGAAGGAAGTAGGTTGTTATCATCAAAGCTTGAGGGCCTAGCAAATTAAGAAGAGATAGGTGAAAATGATCGAAAAAGAGGTTGCAAAGGATATGAACCTTTGATCCTTTAAGCTCAAGGTTGAATTTGGTTAGTCAATATGAATCAATACTGAAAAACCTCATGCGTCTGTCTGTAGTAATCATTCATTGTATCAACATCCAATGTATAGAGTGGTATAATAGGAAGGCCTAATTCACCATTTAGTTGCCCCATATTCACTATATAGGTGCACCAAGTTTATGATGAAGACCCCTCAAGTAGGGATGATAATGGCACGAAATTGGGGTGGATCATCATTAAGTCAACCTCATCTTGATTATTTAAACTTATTTTCATATCCATTCAAAAAAATATAAAGATGAGGCAACTAAGAAAATTTCTCATGTCATTCTCATCTTATTTAAATTTTTTTAAAATTATATTAAAATTAAATTAATATAATTTATAAATAAATAAATATTATAAATGTTTATAATTTTTTTTCATGAGAAGTAAATTAATATATTTATTTTATATGTGTTAAAATTAAAAGAAAATGAAAAATAATTTAAATTATTTCTATTAAGGTGGAACGAGATAGGACAAGATAAATCCAAACTTGATCGGAGTTAAAAAAATCTTAAAACTCATTTATATTTCTCTCAAACTATCCTATTAAGAATAGAATGGTGCAAGCGTACAAACTATCCACCCAATTGTCATCCTTACTCTCAAGCCTTGCTCTTACTTGGTATGTTGTAATAATATTAGGGTATAATACCCTAAGTGGAATAAGAGTGTTGGAGACAAAGTAAAGAAGATATGAGGGGACACAAACTTTCAAGAAAGCACCCCGCCCTCCCACCACTAGTGCAAAAGATTAGGTTGATACCACCTTATGGGAGGTCAAGTTAATGTCAATCTTGAGAGGGAGATAAATTTAATGACATGACCTGTTTGGGAGTCGGGTAGACATCAACCCTATGATGAGGACCAACACCCATATGATAAAAAGGGAGAGAATAATATGGAATTGAAGAATGCCCACTTTCCCCAAATGAAATGAGGTAGCATATGTTGACACCGCCAATGCAAAAGATTAAGTTGACACATCTCATAAAAGATGGAGTCAACGCCAACTCTATGAGGAGGCAAAATTGACGCCGCCCCTATTAGGGGAGTCGGGTTGACACCAACCTTGTGACAAGGGTGAAGTCAACACATCCCATGTGAAGTAAAGCAAGTCTATGAAGCTCTAGTGATGGAATCACTTCCACCTCTCCACAAGTCTATGCATTGGACAGAAGAAAACATCCCTCATTCAACACTTAGAAATGGTGGCTGTCACTGGAATTAGGTATTCAAAATGTGTGCAAACATTAAGGGAGTAGACACTTGTACAAAGTTTTAGTACTTTCAACGTAACACATGGCATATCAATGTCAAGTGCGTAAGTGATAGGGGCGCATGCTATGTAAAACGTGTGTGTGACAATGAAAGACATGGAGACCTGTGAATGGAAACTTACAAGTGGTGAGGGGCCGATGGCAATGTGCTATAGGTAGTTTGACAGGTCATATTAGAGCACATGATGTGGGTCCACAAGGCCATATGGAGTAAGGGAAACCAAAAATCAACAACAATATAAAAATTAAAAACTAAAAAGAGACAAAGTATAATTAAAAAATTATATAAAACTTAGTACATTTTTCTTTTAATTCTCTTTTCACTATATAAAATAGTTCTTCTGCGTTTATTTCCTTCTCTCGACTTTTGTCTTTGTAATAGGGGAGAAGGGAAGTCATAGGAATGTGGCATATCAATATCGATTTGTTTATGTTATGTTTGGTTTCAATAAAATCTGGAAAGAAAATGTGAAATAAAAAAAATAAAAATAAAATATAAATTTAAAATTAATAAATTATTTTTATATATTTTTTTAAATTTATTTTGTTTATTTTCCTTTGGCATATAAAAATAAAATAATTTTAAAATATATAAATTTCTAACTAATTTCAATTATATATATATATATATATATTATAGTGAAATCATGAGAAAATCAATTTTTTTAGCAATAATTTTTTTTTCCTTTTTTTAGTGCTTCTTTTTAAGATTGTTTATTTTTTAATTTATCATATTTTTTAAGACAATTTTGTTTACATTTTAAAACTTAAGTTTGAAAAAAAACATACAAATAAATAAACGGTCTCAACTTGCACCGACCTATATACCTAGATTATATTTAATCGATATGATATATCTTGAGATGGGATAAAAGATGATATGTTATATTCTATCTCATGTTTAATTGATGTTGAGATGAGATAAGTTATCATATCACTTATCATATTTTATATTCAACCAAATATAAGATAGAATAAGTAATGAAATATATTATTCACTCTTTTTTTATTTTCCTTATACATGAGATATGTTAATCTTATACTAATATATTGAATATGTATATTTCATATATTATAAATTTATTTTTTCAATCAATTTTTTTTATTTTCTTATATTACTTATTTTGCCAAATAATTTTTTTTATTATAAAATTAAATTTATGGTTTTAAAAAAAAGAACTAAAAAAATATTTATAAATGTTTATAAAAAAATAATATATATTATTTTTATTATTCATTTCACAAACTAGGAATATCCATTCATGTTTATATAACTTAGAGTCTTTTTTATAATGATTTTAAAAAGTATTTTTAACCTGAAATTTTTTTTTTTTTAAAAAAAAAAGTGTTCAATAAAATTTAGAAAACATTTTTAAAAATATTAAAAAAAAATCTCACAATAACTAAATATGATGGTTGCGCTCATTATAAGACTTAACCCAACACCTTACCCCAACACATAGCATATCAATGTCAAGTGCGTATCACATGCCATGTAAAACGTGTGTGTGACAATGAAAGACATGGAGACCTGTGAATTGAAACTTACAAGTGGTGATGGGCCGATGGTAATGTGCTACAGGCAGGTTGACAGGTCATATTAGAGCACATGATGTGGGTCCACAAGGCCATATGGAGTAAGGGAAATTAAAAATCAACAACAATATAAAAACTAAAAAGAGACAAAGTATAATTAAAAAATTATATAAAACTTATTACATTTTTCTTTTAACTCTCTTTTCACCATATAAAATAGTTCTTCTGCGTTTATTTCCTTCTCTCGACTTTTGTCTTTGTAATAGGGGAGAAGGGAAGTTATAGGAATGTGGCATATCAATATGGACATTCTTTATGTTATGTTTGGTTTCAGTCAAATCTGAAGAAAAAAATTGTAAAATAAAAAAAGTAAAAGAAAAATAAAATATGAATTTAAAGTTAATAAATTATTTTTATATATTTTTTTAAATTTATTTCACTTATTTTCCTCTGGCATATAAAAATAAAATAGTTTTAAAATACATAAATTTTTAACTAATTTTAATTATATTTTATATATATACATTTTTATTTTTCATAGTGAAATCATGAGAAAACCAATTTTTTTAGCAATAATTTTTTTTTCCTATTTTTAGTGTTTCCTTTTAAGATTGTTTATTTTGTAATTTATCATTTTTTTTTAAGACAATTTTGTTTACATTTTAAAACTTAAGTTGGAAAAAAAAAACAAAGTAAACAAATAAATAAAGGATCTCGACTTGCACCTACCTATATACCTAGGTTATATTTAATTAATCAGATATAACATGAGATATGATAAAAAATGAGATGTTATATTTTATCTTATGTTTAATTGATGTTGAGATATGATAAGTTATCTTATCACTTATCATATTTTATATTCAACAAAATATGAGATAAAATAAGTAATGGAATATATTATTCATTATTATTTTTATTTCCCTTATATATGAGATATATTAATCTTATAATAATATATTGAATATGTATATCTCATATATTATAAATTTAGTTTTTTAATCAAAATTTTTTATTTTTTTATCTTACTTATTTTGAAAAATAAATTTTTTTTATTATAAAATTAAATTTATGGTTTTTTTTTAAAAAAAAAAACTAAAAAATATTTTATAAAATATATTGTAAAATATATTTATAAAATATTTTATATATATATATATATATATATATATATATATATATATATTCCATATTATTTTTTTTATTCATTTCACAAACTAGGAATATCCATTCACGTTTATATAACTTAGAGTTTCTTGGATAATAATTTTAAAAAGTGTTTTTAACTTGATATTTTTTTTAAATTAAGTGTTCGATAAAATTTAGAAAACACTTTTAAAAATATATAATAAAAAATCTCATAACAACTAAATATGATGGTTGCGCTCACTTAACCCAACACCTTATGACATGAACTAATGATAACCATGCACCACCTAGGTCCATGTTCTTGAATGCACCCCTCTCTTCCGAGAAGATTCGCAACATGTCAATCTTTGGTAAGGTTCTTTGCTTTCCATTGAATTAAACCACACACTGCATGTAAGCCCCATCAACTCCGTTGAGTTTCTTCCATGTTTTGGATCTTACCTTTATCAAATCATTTGTTATTGTTGAAACATGAAAGACTTGAAATCTTATATCAAAATATTATATATGGATGACATAAACCGCCTAAATAAAAATTCTTGAACAATGAACAACCAGAGCCTTACTCGTTACATCAAAAATGTAAATCCATTAAAAAATAAAAAATATACATATATAATAAAAGTGTTGAAAATTTGCTTATAATAAATTCTTGAACAATGAATAATCAAAGCCTTACTCGCTACATCAAAAATGTAAATCCATTAAAAAATAAAAAATACACATATATAATAAAAGTGTTGAGAAATTACTTATAATATTTTTTGGAGAAACATTTGACCGGTGATTCTCTTAAAAACACACACCTAATAAAAATACTTTGAATAGAAACAATGTCATGAATGTTTAAAGTCTATTAATTTTGTAGTTTTTTTTAAATAATGTGTTTTTTAAAAACAAATCAAATATTTAATAAAATTTAGAAAACAGTTATAAACAATTAAAAAATCACTTGATAGTATATATATATATATATATATATATTTTTAAAAAAAAAAGAGCATTTGATGGACTATTATCCAAGAACACTTTCAAGAAAATGTTTCTACACCGCAAGACCTTTCACAAAGCCCACTTTTATTGTAATTAACGTGTCTCAAAAACTTGTAGATATTCCTTCAAGATCTTCACAATTTCTCATCCTTTCGTACCCTAATTCCTAGGCAAAGTCAACACGTGGAATGATGAATTTAACGATATTATAATTTCAAATAATGAATTATTGTATATATTAACAATTTCGCATCATTCTTTTGAATTTGAATGTTGTTTGGCAATATCAAAATGTATCAATTTTTTCCATTATTTTTTTTATGTTGATATTTTTGTTGAAATTTCGTTACTGCAACCACACACTAGATCGTACCCATACTTAAAATTGAATTTAAAGTTTCAAAATTTCAATCACAAAATTAAGAAGAATTTTGTTAAAATAGTTTTATGATCTTAGGTATTATCTCCCATAAGACAAGTGATGGGTACACGTACAATTAGAAAAGGCTACATAACTTCCACATATCATCTAAAAAGAAAATTATAAATCATAACAATAATAATAATAATAATAATAATAATAATAATAATAATATTTTTTAATAATATTTTATCAATTCAATTTTTGGTGTACTTATCTAAGAATGACAATAAGACGAGTTTTTTTCTAATGGGATGAGATTTAATTTTAATAAACGAGTTTGAGATTTTTTTTAAAAACTCAGAACGGTTCGGATATTGTTCTATCCCACCCCCATTATATATAAAATTAAATTAATTTTAAATTTTAAAATTAAATTAATTTAAATTTTATTTTACTATTTTTAATATATAGATAATAATAAAATATTTTTAATAAAATAAGTTATAAAAATACAATAATTTAAGTATTTATAAAATATATTTATTTTAATGTAATTAAAATTTTAAAAGTAATTTAAAAAGAAAAAAAGTTAAACAGAACGTCTCGCCCCGTCTCATTTAATTTTTTAAATGGAACAAAGATAAAAATTATTCTGAATAAACGGGACAGGATTCGGATAGGGGCAACCCGTCCCAAACCCGTCCCGTTGTCATTCCTATAATACTCATGACCAATAAAAATCAAATCTTAAAATTCATTTTTATTATGAGACTATGGATTTAAATGTATTTTAAATTTGAAACAAAATTGGTTTTAATTATTTTTAAAAAACAAATCCGATTTAAGATGTAAATCAACTTACTTTCAATTGGAGATGTAATTCAAATTCGAACCGAACTTACATAAATTTGATTTGATACCATTTTCATTTCGATTCTGATTAGAGTATGATATCATGGATTGGATTAATTTTTCCGTAAGATATTGATAGACCCACGTACGAGAGCCGTGGAGAATTGAGCATAGGGGTATAAGAGGAAACTGGAAAGGAAAATGACTTGAGCCGCACCAGTTAATTGTGAATGTAGACATACCCCACTACTGATATTGCGAGATGCATCGTATCAGTATTCCTTCCATCAATTCACCAGCCACCACTGACCACAGAGTCACAGACAATACCCTATACTCCTTTTGTCTACCAATTTAATCATTGTCCCTCCTAGGATCCATCCCTGGCCCACTGTGTAATTTGTAGCCCCCCTCTGCTTCTTCATCATCGATTCCATTCCATTTCTCCAAGTTTTTTCTACCCTTCAGCTAAAGTCTCCTATTTTAAGCAGAAGTTTATCACTTATCAGACAAGCTCCCCACTAAATTCCATCTCATCAATGCCCGGAATGCAATGGAGGGTTGCACCCCACAGACTCTTAAGTACAAGGTGGATGGTCACATGTTTTGGAATATTCATTTGCCAGCTTCATTCATGCGTCACCCACAAGACCCATCCTGAAATTTAAATATGGCATACCATCTTATCCCTTCCACATCACATCACGATCTTGAAATTTGGGATTAATTAAAATTATGGACGACTTTTTATGGGGAGCACTGGTCAAATGAAATTTTATTTTATCCATAATGAATCTAAATAATAAATCTCAAATGATTGTGCTTCTTGAAATGTAGATAATTACAACGGGATGGTAGACAGCAGCATGGCTAAGTGATTAAGCATGGTCCAGGCATGTGATTGGGGCAGGGGTTTGGTGCATGACTGGAGAGGTAGTCACTAAATGGGGGGATTTTCTATTTTGATACAATATCCATGGTGGTCCTTCTCAACAATTGCCCATCTCATCCATAAAAATCTATGATATGCTCCGTAGCATTCAACTTGATAAGGGTTCTTTGCCTTTTATGTAACATTTGGGCCATGGACAAGTGGGGTTCTTCTACAAGGCGAAACCTTCGATGTCAAATGTCACACCCTGCCTTTTGAATGTCTCCTTCTTTCTTAAGAGGGGCACATGGTCCTTGTCTCCCTCCATCTTCCTTTTTCTTCTTTAAGTGAGCGAGGTGCTCACTTTCTTCTTGTAATTAAGTGGGCATTTTGGAAGGAAAAAGAGGGAAGATAAGAGAGGGGGGGTTTTGTTTTCCATTATCAATCTTCAAAATTCAAAAGGGTTTTTGTTTTTATTTTTATTTATTTATTTTGTGGGGTGGAGGGGCTTTACATTTAATATTTTAATAAAATTTGAAATTTCCCTTAAATTTACGACTCCTTTTTTGGATAATGTTTTTTTTTTTTTACTAGAAATAAAAATAAATAAAAAGAAAATTCCATATAAGGGCTTGGATTCTAAAATGTCACACAAGCCCAATAAGGGAAAGGGTCAATTTTGACGCCCAAATGGCCTACTTAGGTAAACTAGATAATCCTCACCAAATGTGCAATTCCAACGAGGGCAAGCCACCATATTTTGAAAAAGTATGAAAAATCACAGGCCACGTGGGTGTTCGCCACGTGTACTTTCCAACTGCAAATATTCCACTTTCAACACATAACCCCATGCCCGTTCCACCAAACCGATGGTCACTTCATAATATACCAGCAACGGCTCACACTTATGTTCATTTTGACGAAATTGCCCCCATTGGACCTTAATTTTTTGCTCAACATAATTCAAATTCCGATGGCCATTTTCGTCCAGAAAACCCCTCGTGCATAAACAAACAGGAGCTTTAGCGTGAAAGCGAAGTCAATTGGCATTCTTGGAAACCTCCGCGGAGTTTCAGTTTTTCTCCAATTCTGGGTCCGCACAGTTCCTGCAGTTCAAGGGGGTTGTTTTAGATTGTTTCTCTGCAATTGGGTGGCGAGAATGTTGGTGCAGAGGCGGGTGATGAGCTGGAGGAGGGTGGCGACGTCCCTTCAGGCTCCGGCGGCTCATGGTTTGCTTTTGACCTTTACGCTCTTGCTCGTTCTCAAGCTAGATCACGCCGTGTCCTATTCATGGTGGTTCGTATCTTCTTTTCATACTTCTGTTTGGTTGCCTAGAAAATGAAAGAAAATGTAAGAAAATTTGGAACGTAACAGCTTTTCCAGCCTTCAATACTTGTGGGGTTTTGAGTTATTTTTATCTTCTTGTTGAACGGAGCGGGCCCATGTTATGAATTTTGGGTTTGTTTTTGCCTGTCGGTGTGCGGGTTGAGTCTCTGTCAGAAAGAAATGCTTTTGACGTTTGTTTTGTTGCAGAGAGTAGTAAAAAGGAAAAAAAATTAAAATAAAATAAATTTGGGTTCTGCAAAGAAAAATGATGGAACCATGAGAGGTTGTATGATTTTGGATTCTATTTTGTTGTTTTACTTTTGGGTCGGTAACCAAACGGGCCCGTTTTCTGGTTTTTGTTTATTTCATTGTCCGTTTGATATTTTTGGATTGATTTTATTTATTTTGAAATGCTATGTCCCCTTTCTTGTTCATTGAATATTTATTGGTTTTCTGAATTTTCATATTTTTTTAATTTGGTAAATTTATGTTTTGTGATGCCTTTTCCTCCTTCAACTTCTTCTCTGAGTCTGAAGCTTTGTCACAGAACAATTTAAATTAGAGTTAAAAGGTGATTTTGATGGGGGTGCCCTTTGAATTGTCGAACTATCAAATCATGCTTGAATTGTTATTTTGTTTGGTGCATTCTTTTGGATAAGAAATCTGTAAATGCTGCAGTCAGTGTTGTATTAATTGAGGAAATAGTTGTAGGACTTCCATATTGACAGGTCTTAGGCTCTGTTTGTTCTGATTGATTACAAAATCAGGGAAAGAACTTGCTTGGGCCAGTGGATAAGGATTTCTATGATTCATATTGTAAGACTACTAACCTATATCAATGATGCATAGTATATACATGAGCTGAATGAAGCTGGTATTTCCAGTTCCTAGAGAATTGCATCCCAAAAATGTAGTATCTGCACTTTTTTATGCAAGAACAACAGTTAGTGACAATTTTTTAATTAGCTTTCGAAGATCCAAGTTGCCAAGCACCAAACAGAGCCACCTTGTTTATCTTTTAGTGGGACCTCCAAGACCTGATTTTGATTCATGTGTATGCAAAAATGTAAATATCTTATTGTTATAATATATTGGTTTTGCACAAGCATTTTCAGGGTTGAGCCATCCACATTTAAGCATGCGTAGCAGTCTATAGTGTTATTCAGCTGCATCCAGTGCTGGGCTGCTAAAGAATAGAATTATATTGTTCCTCTTCAAGTTTTGCATTGTTACTAGTTTTGGCTTGGTTTTGTAGGATCATTTTTGCTCCTCTCTGGCTGTTTCATGCAGTTGTGGCAAGAGGCAGATTCTCCTTACCTGCCCCATCAATGCCTCATGATCGACATGTATGATTGGATATCTCTAACTTCATTTGAATATTCCGATCAAAAAACTTTATTTCAATTTTACTTTTATTTTGTGACAATCTGTTGTGTTATTCTTGTGGAAATATGAAATTTGTTTGTGATCACTTATAATGACAGAAAACTACACACTTCTCTTTCATGGACAGTGGGCACCATTTCATGCCGTCACAGCGACGCCGTTGCTTGTTGCTTTTGAACTACTCCTTTGTATATATCTCCAGCACAGTTATGGTACACAGAGAACACCCTGAATGCATAATCATCAAAAGATACTCTTGGGCTGCTTGTTGAATCATTTTATTTATAATAATTATTTTTTTGTTTTAACATTTTTGTTTGGTATGGGAATTAGCCTTGTTAATTGAAGTTTGAGCCATTGGATTGAATCATCTGGTTCTTTCTTCAAAACAGAATAGTAGTCAGCTATATACCATATTGATGTGCCTTATTAAGTGCCTTCATCTGCATAACTGGTTTACAATACCTGTCTTGATTTTTCTTCAGAAATTGTCAATTCACTTTTAGTGATTAAATGCATTGCAGCTGTAAATCTGAAGATCGTTTTTCTGCCCTTGCTGGCATTAGAAGCAGCTATTTTAATTGACAACATCAGGTATTATTTTTGTTTATCAATTTAGTGTTGGTAAAAACTTTGGGTCCGTACATATTTACTCACAGATCATTTATCTTTAGTATTCAGATAATAAACAGAAAAGATCTTTATATCTTGTGATGGTCCTCTGCTACCAATGAAGAAACAGACACAAATAGTGAATGCATCAAATTTGCATGAAATTATACTTCATTGTGTTGTCTATTTCCTACTAATATTTTCAAACTTCAATTTCTTCACAAGTTGAATCATTTCATGGAAGTTTGAAAGCACGGTAGTATGCATTGTTATGTTTCCATTGATTTTGTTCTTCTATACCTTCATAATACCTTTTTACTTGTATGATATTGATAGTGAGTTGGTCATTTTCTTTTTAGATATTAAAATTTTTTAAAGGATTTTTTTTCTTTGGTCTACATGGAATCAGGTCTGGAATTTCCTCCATCACTCCCCAACCCCCTTACTACCTAAGTCAGACCACAAGAGCAGATATTTCTCTTACAAATAAATTCTATAAAGTTAAATGGAAGGATTGGGTTGACCACCAATGAAATTATATGGTTTTTTGTACCCTTTTTCATTTTTTTTCCTCCTTTTTACTTTCAATTTTTTTTCTTGCAATTTAATTTTGTGACATTTAATAAGGGTGGCATGCTTCCCTTATTTTGTTTCCTAAAATTATCAAAGGGTTAATTTTATTGACTTGCCCTAAGGTTTTGGCTAAATATACTAAGCCCCCATTGCTTTGAAATTTCATCAAATACCACCCCTACTGTTCTTATTTGTTATTTTCATTCACCTCCTCTTTAACTCAAAATAAGGGAGGGATGACAAAATTTCAAACTAATGGGGTTTGTATTTAGCTAAAACTTTAGGGGAGGTGAGTGAAATTAACCCAATTATCAAAAGTAAAAGAATGAACGTGGGATATGGCTTACATGAACACCCATGATATGCTGCACAAATGGCTTGAGCTGGATGATGCATCCACCTTTTTGACTTGAATTTATATTACTTTGCAGTTGTATTACTTAGTGTCAAGTAATAGTAAAATAATTCTGTCAAATTGTGCATCAGCCTGATTAACAAATGCATGTTTTATTTTAGGATGTGTAAGGCTTTAATGCCTGGAGATGATGAAAGCATTAGTGATGAAGCAATATGGGAGACCCTTCCTGTGAGTTTTTAACTACTTCTATTAATTCATTAATTGTTCTGCAAGATCTGATGTTTGATTAGTGGTGAAATAGTTTCTTAGATGACTGCTTAGATCCATATCCATAGTTAGGAACATTTATTTGATTCTTTGTTATAAAAAACCACCCTAAACTGGATATATATGTATATGTATATCTGGTGCAATGATAAATGTCTCCGGCTGCCAAGCATGAACACAGCCACTTTGTGCAAAAGTGCCAGAAAATAGGACCATATCGAAGGACCATATCCAACTTACCCTCTCTTAGGACTTCACTTTGGCAGGTGTCAGCATTGGATAATGTCCTTTTTTATTATTTGTTTCATGATGCAGGATTGGAAAAAGTGCATTGATATCTTCATGATATAGTATTTGGTAAAGATTTATGCTAATGAGCAAAACAATTACATATTTATTTTAAGCCAAAGGATACAGAATGGATCTTCTTTTTCATATGGATTTAACATTATTATTACATTTGTTAACAATATATTATACACACATAAAACCTGTATTCTTGATTCCTTTTTATATGAAAAGTGATTTATTTGGCATCTTTCACCATATTTTATTGCTTAAGGTTCTAAAGTTTTTTCTTTTTTGATAAGTAAAGAGGTCAATTTTATAAATATCAAGTAAGGATGCTATACACCAAGGTATACAGTACATATTCAGAGGGTACCAAAAGGCACAACCCTAAAAGGAGAAGGCATCCGGAAAACAATCACTTCCTCCCTCACTTAGAACTGTTAAGGGCCTGTTTGGGAATGCTTTTGAAAATAGTTCTCGAAAAACAATTTTTGAGAGCAATTTTCAAAAATAGTTCTTTGATGTTTTCTAGGACAAAGTTTGTTTGAAAACTTGAAATGTTTTTAACATATTTTCCATGTTTCATAATATTTCTTAAAAATAACTTTTACCTATAGTGCTTTATTTTAAATCATTCTCTATATTTATACGATTACTTTTTAAAACAACCCCATAAAACAAATGAAAATAATTGAAAACAATTAAAATATATTATAAAAAATATCCTATTTTCACAACAAATTCTGAAAAAACTGTTTTTTTGTCGAAAGTTGTCAAATGTGTTTTCTAGTTTGGAAAATAGTTATGTTTTTAAGAATAGGAAGCTGTTTTTAAAAATAGTTCCCAAACAGGGTTCTGAAGTTCAACTACTTCAAAGTGGAAGTTCAATTTCTACAAACCTTGTTTAGTGCAACTTGAAGTTTTGGTTTGGAAATTCAATGGAGTAATTCCACTTTCCAAGTGACCAAGCTTGACGATTTAGATGAAAACTCTGATTTTAATTCTTTTGTTCTTATTACTTTGCATTAATTCAGTTACTCTGCTTTTAGGTGCCAAAGTCCAGAAGTTGTAAAGGCTTTGTGGACTAGAGTAAGTTTATTGTGTAGATTTTGCACTGTCAGTATTGCAGTGCCTTGTCTAGACTTTCTCAAAGTGGCCAAATTTGCTAAAGAGTGAAGTTTAAATTATTGATTGTTTCCATGTCTCTCTAAAAAGATTAAAAAGAAATTATTGTTTCCTTTTCTCTTAACCCCAAACTAATGATGGAGCTCAAAAGCTCCAGGGTCCACACATCAATAGGCTTTTATGCATTGCTACTAAGGATGGGTTTATTGCATTAAGTTGCCTTGTGGTGTTGATCCCCCCTTGGCAGTCAAATTAGCAGCGCCTCATTCAAAAACTTTAAATCAGGCACTCAAATTCTGATATGTTAATTCATTCTTTTAGCACCTCAATTTGTGCAATGCCCCCTATTATACAAATTACATATGCATACAAATATATGTGTGTTGCTCTCTGCTCTTCCAGTTGGGATTGTGTTCTCTTTCTTTGCTTATCATGGCAATAACTATTATGGGTTTGACAAAAGGTTTCTCCTTTTTCCTTTCTTTTTCTTTTTGAGATTGCAATCTAAGCTTAAGATAAATTGTTTTCCTCACAGATGAATATTGCATGATGTGTGAATAATCTTTAATGATATTACCCTAAGCTTGACTATAGTTGATTGGTTATGAAGATGAGAATTATTTCTGTGATGTATGTTCCTATTCCCCCTAACTAATTGATACCACCGACTTGGTTTTAGCACTTTTGGGTTGCTATCTCTATGGTCTTCTTCATCGCTGCAACTACATTCACTCTTCTGAAGCTATGTGGTAATTTGTTTATTTCTCCATTTAAAGAATAATTAATTCCTGTGTTGCCATTTTACTGTTTTAGTTTACATTTCTGAATATCTTTACTTCAGTGACCCCTATTCTTAATTTCCTTATGTTTTAGATTATTGATTCTTAATAAAATAGATTTTTGGTGGTTATCAACTCTGCTATAAAAATATTGCAGAAATCGATTCTTATTACAAGTTATAATATGTTCTCCACATAGATAATTTCAATGATATACAGCTTCATAGTAATCATCATCCTTTATAACAGGTGATTCTTGTGACTGTACCACTGAAATTGTGGTTGGTCACAGTTCTTCTTCTTCTTTCTTCTTCTCGGGTTCTCTGCAGTAGCTATGTTTATTTCTGAATGCTATGTTGGAGACTAATCAAACATAGTCAATGCAGTAGCCTTGTAGATATTCAATTATTTTGTTATGGTTGGTTATTGTGGAGATATTTCACCTCATTGTGGCAAAACTGCTATTTATGATCATCTTCATTTGTTTTGTTATCTTATTTGAACGCTTGATTGGGCCTCCAATGAGAAAAATGTGATAGCAATCTGAAATCATGAAAACATCTAAACAAATGCAAACATGATTTTTGGTATTTGACATGGATTTGACAGAAGGACCATAAAAAATAAGGAAAAGCAATATAGCTATGAAGATGGAGAAAGGATGTTTAGGTCCAACATCTGCGTGAGGAATAGACATGGCAAGAAAAAGGGAAAAAGTGGTGTTCTCATTTTGTGTTGATGAAAGCTATATTTAACTGAATAGGTGCTAGATAGTCCACTGTGGTGTTAGTTGGAGAAACAAAAGGTAGGGGTTTACTGGTTAATGAAGCATTCAGAAAATGTAACAACTGATCATGGTTTTAATGGGAAATTTGTCTGGTTCATATCCTTACAACTGTAGCATCTTGTCATAGCTTTATGAAAGCCTAGTTCAATAAGCATGCACCTTAAAGAGGCTGAATCTGAGGAAGGGATGGGGGGGAATTAAGATGGTCCTCAAGATTTCTAGTGGAGAAAAGCCTGTAATCTAAGGTTTTTCTTTCCATTTATTTTTTTTTTCTTCCTCAAAATTCACAGTGACTACTTGACAAACACTTCCTGCATTGTGCTAATTAGCCTATATTTAACGAATTTTGCTTGTTCCAATATTTATGATGATTTTTTTTATGACAATTTTCCTTACAATCACTTGTAGGTGATGTAGCAGCTCTAGGCTGGTGGGATTTATTTATAAATTTTGGGTACACTTCTTTTGCATTCACATCTTGTAAAAGTATTGGTGGCTTTCCTCTCCTTTGCCTGGTTGAATGATCTTGTATTTTCTTTTACAGGATTGCAGAGTGTTTTGCTTCTATTGTTTGCACAAGGTGGTACAATCCAGCAATTCATAGGAACTCTCATATCAGACAAACTGGTTCATCTTCAATGATTATTAGATATCTTGACTGGAATAGTGGCTTAGTAGTTTCTTCAGATGAAGATCAGCACCAAAGTCGACTATGTGACCTGCAGGACATTGGTGGACATATTATGAAAATTCCTCTTGTTGGCTTCCAGATCCTGCTTTTTATGCGCTTGGAGGTATATTAGGTGTTAAATAGTGCCTATATGTGGATGTCTCCAAGTGTCTTAACAAGTTGGTATTCATCCTTAGTACTCTCTCATTTCAGGGAACCCCATCTAGTGCTAGGCATATTCCAATTCCACTTCTCTTTGCTCCTCTATTTTTGCTGCAAGGAATTGGGGTCTTGTTTGCATTATATAGATTGGTGGAGAAAATTGTTCTTTTACTACATAGTGCAGCTGGTACAGAAAGATACTTTGCAATATCTTCCAAAGTTCGCAGTTATTTTGGTTTCTTGCACCATGGGTCAAGGTAATGCTTATTTTTAAGCATCTAAAAAATTTTGTATGAGCAATATGGATCCTTATTGGACCAACAAAAACTAGAAAAATTGTGCAATTGCTGCTTTGTAATTGGGAAAATTATATGACTCATTCCTGTTAACAGGTTGCTTGGTTGGTGGTCAATTGATGAAGGAAGTCGAGAAGAACAGGCTCGACTTTATTACGCTGGGGCATCTGGGTTAGTATTTCTATACCATCATTTAGTGTCTTTCCAGATGACATCTTCTTTCAGTTCTACTTTAGGAGTGCAAATTTGATAGCCTGATTATTACTTTTTTGAGGTTCTTAAGGACCTAAGTTAGTTAGTGTTTATTCTTTACCATAATGCCCTTTTACAAGTGGTAGACAGTAATGCTTATTATAAAATAACTTGTTTAACAATAAGTTGGAGTTGGATTGGGTATCTTTTACACTTTTTTGTGGTGAAGGAAATTTTAGCAAATTTGTATCCCCAAGTGGCAACAATTGTAGTTCCACCATCTTGAAATATTTTCATTAGCAATTATGATCCTTTATTAATGCCTCTGCAACATACCCATTTGTTATTATTAGATAGTCAAATATCAAGAAGCAATGGAAGTTTTAACCATAAGACTATAACTACTTGAAGGCATTATGTGTTTTTCTTCACTCTCTAATATGTAGTGCAAGCAGTATTATAATGATGAGGATGATTGTGCTTTTCTTCTCTTTCTTCTACTATTATTCTTCTGTCATCTTTCATTGCCTTTCCGATTTTCATTAGCTCTAACAAACACTGAGAGGTTGCTCTCCATTATATTTTTCTGGTGATTTTGCTTGTTCCAACTTTCTTTTTGTTTTCTTTGTTGTTCCTCCTTTGTTAAACAGCTGCTTAGGTTTTGACAGAATGGGCATTTTGGTTCTGGTACCGATCGATGTAATGCTCGTGATAGATGAGTAATGACAAAACATCACATTCTCTAAAACTTTTTCATTTTCTTAAGGGGAAAAAAAAAATACAATGACTAGGTATGTATGGTCTTGTTAACCTAAAGAATACTAAGAATGATGGGTGAAATGAATTCTCAAAAGAAATTACATTAAAAAAACATTAATTCTATCAATGAATGAAAAAAATATGGTCTTCACCTAAGCCATATTGAAAAGAATAGGGAAAGTTATAGTTAACTTAATTACCTAAGGATAAAATATAAAAATAGATAAAAACCTAATTGGATAAGAAACCTAAAGCAATATAACAATTAAAATAATAAGAATTATTATTTTTTTTTAAAAAAAAAATCTTCATCCGTTAGAGCACCATGAATCCCTAGGTTGCAAATAATTGGCCTTCAAATTTGATTGGATAATAAAATAAAATGCTTCATTAATATATTGTAAGTCCTTTCCTCCACGGCATGTGTTTTAAAATTGTCTCAACTTTCCCATCAAACATGAGATCGTGTTGTATTTGATGAAGAACTGTATATTTTCCATGCTTTGTTGTAATATTCATTCAATTAGTCCAGCATGACATAACAAAATAATCTATTATTAATTTTCTAATGACTTATAAAGGGAGTGAATTGGAGCAAGTTGAGCCAAAAATGATCATCATATTGGTGACCAATAGAGTAGTCAGAGTATAATATGTTTTTCCTTAGTAGAAAATCACTTGGTGCAAATTTTCTTCCATGGTGAAGGACTATTCATAAAAAAATATGCGGCTTACTCATATCAATCAAACATTGTACAATGATTGGCTCAGATGTGATCAGTCATCATCATCGATTTATGGTGGAGAATCCTAATCTATGAAACTATTAGAATTATAGTTGCCTTTTGAAATCTTCATAGCCTCTGTTGGAGAATTGGTGCAGAAATTGTCAGATTATATAGCCTGTATGGGCTGGGATTTAATTTGAATTTGTTTCTTTTTTTGTACAATTGGCTTGATTTATTTCCTGTAAGTAGGGATTAAGTTAGTAGCTGATTTAGTTTCTGTAATTAGTGGTTGATTTAGTGGAGTAATTCCAGGCCTAGAATAGTAATTTCCTTTTCTTTTTTCGATTGTAAACGTTATAAATAGGCTATAAATATATTCAAAGAATAAACAAGTATTATTCAGAAATCATTCTCTGTACTCGTGGTATCAGAGTCTTAATCTTAATAATTTTTTCCCCTTCCATCTATCGACTTCAATTGTCAACATGAGTCCAAATTTTTTCCAGCTTTAATTGTAGGAATTGTTCACATATCCTTTTGACCTTCATTGTCAGACTTGATACAAGGGGTTGGTTCAAAACCCATTTTTCAGTATCTATTTTTTCCTGGCATGTGTCCTCACTATTATAGATTACACTAATATCATCTTATCTCCAATCAGCCCAAGATGACAGAAAAATCTGATGCCTCTTCCACTACTACACAAATAACCATAAACACTCAAAAACCCAATTCAAGTATTTTATTGGAAGGCAATTTGGTAACTTGGAGGAGTAAGAAAGAGTCCGTGGTTGCCAAGTCAAGTGTCGAAGTAGAATTTTGAACCTTGGCTCATGGACTATGTGTGCTTCTCTGGATAAAAATTATTCATAGTGATCTTAGAGTAAGTTGGAAAGGTCATATAAAGCTTTACTGTGTTGGCTATTAGTATAGCTCACAATATAGTTCACTATGATTAAACTCAGTATGTTAAAATTGATCATCATTTCATCAAGGAGAAATTGGGTACTGGGTTGGTATGCACCCCCGATATATCCCTTAGAAAGACAGTTGACCAACATATTGACCAAGGGACTTGCAGTTCAACCATTTCAATCTATTGCAAGAAGTTGGCAATGAAGAACGTTTACTCACCAGCTTGAGGGAAGAGAATTGGTGCCATAATTTCCAGATTATACAACCTATATAAACTGAGATTTAATTTGAATTTCTTTTCTCTTTTTTTTTTTTTTTCTGTATAGTTGACTTGATTTGTTTCCTGTACTTAGGGCTTGACTTAGTAGCTGATTTATTTTTTTATAATTAGTGGTTGATTTAGTGGAATAATTCTAGGCCTAGAATAGAGTAATTTCCTTTTCTTTTTTCGTCTGTAAACATTATAAATATGCTGTAAATATATTCAAAGAATATACAAGTATTATTTAGAAATCATTCTCTGTTTTCAGCCTCCAATAACTCATGACCTTCAAGGTTTGATCTTTCATACCACTTGACGCAGCATATATTTTGGTTCTAATATCACTTTTGCATTCACATTAGATGGCTGTTGATTACAAAAGGCAACATGTTCTAGAAGACTAATTTTCTTCAGATTGAGTAACAGTTGAATAACAAAAAAAAAAAAAAAAGAAAAAAGAAGAAGAAGACGAAGTAACATCTTGTAGATCTTGTTGATTTCCTTAAAGAAAGTACCAGGAACCAGATATCTTTAGTCTTGTTCATGACGAAGAAAAATAGGTAAAAAGATTCTCAAAGAAAAAAATCTAAGAAGACTAATTTTATTGAAGAATAAAAAGTAATAGTCTCCCCCAAAATCATAACTGAGAAAATGTGTTCATAGACCTAATAACCCTACAAAGAATAGGAAAAGAATTGTAGTCTTCAGTAGCTTAATTACCTAAAAACAATTAAGAAATCTTAGTGACTAGCAAACTTAAAGCTGTAAAGCACCTAATAAATAAATCTAAAATAATAAGAACTGTTTTTCTGAAAAAAAAATAAAAAATTATGAGCCAGGTCTGCATCAGGTTTTGATGAACTAAGAGATGAAGAGTCTCTCCAAGCATAACTGAAAACAGTTTCTGGAACTGTATGGAAATGACAGGTGAGAATGGATTCTTGAGCTTCTCCCCTTTCTGAGTCCTCTTGTATGTTTTATTTTGCTGTTAAGATCATTCAATACATCTGGATGTATAATGTATGGTGCATGTTATTTTGCTGTATACTGCATGATATATATGTAGGAGGAAACAATAGAGGTGTTCAAAGACCACCCTTTCTCCACTGATATTTGTTTGGGTTGCAAATATTCAGGTACAACACTTTCTCACCTGATACTGTGAAGAAATTGCCTAAATCAGACCTTGCTGAGGAGGTGAGCACAACATTTTCACGGTTCATTTATGTTAGGCTAAAGTTGTAGCTCTATCTCTCATTCTGTTGTCATGATCTGGCAACTTATATGCTTACTTGAATTGATATTTACTAAATTCAGTATCATTCTATACCAACTTACTGTGCATTTCTATTCTTTTTATATCAGATTTGGAGATTACAAGCAGCACTAGGTGAGCAAACAGAAATCACAAAATTTAGCCAGCAGGAGTTTGAAAGGCTTCAAAATGTAATGTTCACAACCTTGACTGATTGGCTTCTATCAGTGAATAAGAGATTTCATTAACTTCCAAAGCATCACATACCACAAGTGCAAAAATGTCAGTTCATATTTAATATGTGGGATTGGTTATCATGTTTCTTGATCTAGTGATTCTTTAGGTCCTGTATTGACCATAAACTCTATAATGATAATAATTAAATACACAGTAAAATGAAAAGCGGTTGATATTAACAGAAATTAGGATTCTTTGAAATCCCTTAGGAACTGATGCTGGCAAGGTCAGATTCCAGTTGACTCTTTCTGCTAGTACCCTTTCTACAGGATGGCTGAAGCCTGGATTTTCGTTAAAGCATCAGTTGTCCTTCTACTGGAATAGCCAATTAATTCATAAAACCTAAAACAAGAACATGCATATGAATGGATAGCAAAATGTAGTAAAAGATGTGTGCTCTCATTATGCTCTCTTATATGTGCATGTTAGTGTTGAATTTTAGATTGATATAAACCATAAAAAGGGTGTATTCTTTTCAAAATTCAGGACTTATCCAAATCAATGTCTCTGATTGTTGCTTGAGTTTCTTCAAAGGTCATGCATGTCATTTTCCATGTAACATAGAGGCACGCTATTGGAAATTGGGTTGGACTTGGTTATTTATAAAAACTCTATTTTTATAACAATAAAAAATGTCATTGCAGCTTCACTGTCCTCAAACAAACATTGTTTAGGGTGAAAATGTGCTAACATGAGGAGCAGAAGTGGAAAAACAACTGACTTTCTTCAAGAACATGTTTTCATCTGGCTGAGTGTCATCATGTTGAGCCAAAACAGATTTAAGTTGAGATTAATAACTTTGGAAATTCAAGGCATTTAATTAAATGCTCAAGAAGCTCTTGAGGCCAGACTCAAGTGACAAAGGCTTAAAATGTATCTACTCTTGATGAGTGTAATTGTACAGTGAGTGCTGCATTATAATGGACTGGCAGTTCTATATTAAAATGAGCAAGCAGGTTAAAAAAATTCTAAGACAAACACTAATGTATTTTTGAATAGCCATCTTTCTCTTCTGGCTTTTTGGTAATGATAAGATAATTAGTGTGGGAGCCAGACACAGATATGATGGCTCTATCAAAGTGAATGGAATGCATGATATTAAAAGGGGACTCATTTAGAATGCCATAGGAAACAAATTGGGCTAGTTTTAGATGCCGTGTAAAACATTTTTCAGGACTTTCATATGCCCCTTGTGTGCCCAAGGCAGTGGTGTCTTGCTTTTTTAGTTTGTAGGATCCTTCATGACATGTCTATCTAATATCTATCTATCTATTTAGGATTCTTCATGACAAATATCTGCCTAATGTCTATGTATTTATATTTTACGCCAGAAGACAGCTATTAGGACTTAAACATAACTTCAGGATATTTCATTCAATAAAAACATCAGTGTAGTACTATTTACTGAAATTCAAGTATCAGTACTAGATTATGTGTTTGGAGTTCTGCTTTGTGATAATATGGATTCAGATGCTGATAAACAAGCAGCTGTTTTCAAGCCTTATGTTAGTTTTCCTGTTTTTGAGTAGGGTCTACCCTGATTCTGACATTTTTTCTCTTTTGTTTATTTACCAGGAAAAGATCCTTTGTAGGGTTTGCTTTGATGAACAGATAAATATGGTCTTGCTTCCATGTAGGCATCATGTCCTTTGCAGGTATTTGCATCAACCCAATGTAGCTATCTTTTTAAAGATGGGCTTTCTCTCATGAACTTCTAGAGTAACAGAACAAATTGCATTCATTCCCAGTGGTCCCACAAGGATAGACGACACCCACCCCACTTCAAAGTTCCCACATCTTGCTGATCTTGTTTCCAGTTGAAATAAAGCAGATTCTCACTTGTTCTTATTGTCACTTTTTTTCCATGCATGGCAGCACTTGTTGTGAGAAGTGCAAGAGGTGCCCCATTTGCCGTGTTTTTATCGAAGAGAGATTGCCTGTATACGATGTGTAGCATCAACTGTCAACCTATAAATAAAACCTTGCATTTCATCAACCTTGGCTTGCGGATGCAAAAGAAGCAGGCATAGAGGAGATGTCAAATGGGGTTTCCCTAGTCAGTTCGCAATATCATGATACTTCTCAAAGAAATGTAAATGTACCAAGTCCATAGTTGTGTAAAGAAAGCACTGCCCAGTTGTGTAAACAGATGCCTCTTCAATATTATCATCGGATTGGATGATGTTGATCTCAACTAAAGTTTCTCACTTCACTTTTAAGATCACAAAAACATTGGTTAATTAATTCCCTTAAGTCCTTCAACTTGAGATCTTTATTTAGGCAATCAAGCAAGTTCCCAAAACTAAATAAAACCACAAATTGCCTCCCTAGATTATTCAACGAATTTCACCCATGTTACGACAAGGAGTAGAAAAGATGCTTCATTCTAACCATACAATATAAATATTAGGACTAGCAGGAGGACTAATCGCATGCATGTGATCAAGCGCAGGTTGCAGTGACTTGCCGCATCCCAACCACAGGACCGGTGTTGGCAATAGCAGAATCGGCGGTCGGCTGCTTTTCCTCTATCTTCACAATGTATTCGCCGAAGCATTCCTCCACCGTCCTGAAAGAATCCTCAGGGTAGAGGGTGGTCACTTCCACGTCCTCCGGGCCATCAATAGAGAAATTCACCTGACACCCCTTTATGAAAATGTCGTGCGTGAACGCCGCTACCACACTCTGTGGGATGATGTTTTCTGCATAAAATTAAACTCAAAATTCAGTGACGAATGCCCTGCAAAATTTTTATAAAATGAAAGTAAATAACGTAACGCCACCTCCGGCTGCAGCTAGTAGATCATCTTCAGTGACGGTTACTCTGGGAAGTGTCCTCCCAATCTTCTTTTCCCACACAGATGCGAGTTCATTTATATTGAGACAATTGCAAGATGGCCGGAAATGCACTGATTTGTTCAGTGTTCGGACATCGTCCACTGTTTTCATCGTGAATTTTCCGATGTCTGTGCCTGCAACAAAGTAAGCTGCACAACAAACATTATCCCATAAATTATTAATATTTATAAAATACGACTCATCTAAGCATTTCTATGAGTAGAGTAAGGTGTTTGAGCTTTTTTTGGTTTTTTAAATAGTTGACCGTATTGTGTTGACCATTGGATAAAAATGGGGAAGAGAAGGATAGGTAAACACGTCACTTTCAAGTAGCTAACGACAAGTCGCAAGCATCTCGGCTGTGAACTTCGGAGCTTTGGGCCAACTCTCAGGATTGGCCCAGACTTCTGCCTATTTCTAGTTCATGTGGGCCCCTTGGCCCAAAGTATTGGGCCACCATCCCACGAGACAAACTTACATCGTTTACATGGACAGAACCTTCGGTCGCTCCATGATTTATTCATTGGGTCCCAATGACTAACATTTGTAGGGGTCAAATGATTTCTGAGTAAAAATAGTAAATTAATAGAATCATGAATATAAATGATATTACTTATATTTATTTAAAATAATTAATCAGAGAGTTAGTTATTTCACTTCATCATTACTCCACTCTAATATAATAATGACATTTCCTCATATGTAAAGCGAAAACCCATTTCATACTTACCACAAATAGATAATAATTTTTTTTTTAAATTGCTTAAAAAACTTAAAATGTTAAAAATAATAATTATCTTAAATTTTAAAATATAAAGTCTTTTCATATAAAAGTTACTATATTTTATATGAAAGTTATTATTATTTTCTATTTTTAAACATAAAAAATATCCGAATAAATAGTAAGTTGCTTGTTTTTCCTACCTTAAGTTTAATTTGATTTAAGACTTAAGTTTAAAAAAATTACTTTTTCTATTAAATATATATATATAGGAAGTAAAAAATAAAAATTGTTATTATAAATAGGGACTATGAAAGAAAAATATATAAAAGAAAAGGATGAAAAAAATACTATAAATATTTGGAAAGACCACATTTCAAGTTGGGTAGTCAAATATTTGGACATTGTTTGATAACGGTTTTCAAAAATAATTTTTAATTACAAATTTTTAAAACTATTCTTTAATATTTTATACAACAAATGTTTGGAAATTTGGAATGTTTTAACCTATTTTAATTTTTTAAAATATGTTTTAAAAATATTTTTTATATTTAGTGTATTATTTTTAATTATTTCATGAATTTATATAATTATTTTTTAAAAGTCTTACAAACAAGTAAAAGTAACTAAAAATATATTTTTTAAAATTTTCTAAAACCATCATATTTTTTATTATCAATCTTTTTTAAAAAAAACAAAAACGGTTTTAAAAAATAGATACAAATACACCATTAAATTTAATTTTGTCAAACGTGGGGCCCGTTCTAGCGAACTATATGTTGAAATTATTGAGGTGAAAGTGACTTTGACGTGTTACATAAATGATAAAACCATTAAAATGAAAAAAAAAAAAATTAACAACAACAAAAAAAAAAAAAAAAAAAAAAAAATTGAAAAAAAAGAAAATAATGTTATGGTAGAATATTTCTCTCATGCGCGGCAAATTGTTGATCTTAATTATTAAAACTCTTTTTCAAAACATTCTACTTGTATGGAGAGGAGGCGGCTTTGAAAGGAAATCGATGTAAAAAGGGCAGAAGGGGTGGCTACCGGCTAAGGCCATTCAACCCGTCTCCTTCTTCTGCTTACCTTTGACATTGCCATCACCGTAAATCTGGAAGAAATCCGTTGGAGGAAGAACCTCAGAAGGGTGAATGTTATTGTAGTATGGCCAAGAAGCAATTGAGTTGCAGCAGATGTAAGTGAAGGGTATGCCCGATTCCTCCACTAATTGTCGGACCCTACGCTTCTCTCTGTACATGTTGAGCCCTGGCTCAACTGGATCAGCTCTGTTCACATCGTGCCCGAATTCAGACGGCAAAAATCTCTGCAACGGTGGAGACCGGAAAAGTCACAAATTTGGTGATCAGTTTATGATTTTTGTTGTTATATATGTAGTTTAGTTACGGAATACCTTAATGGTTCCAACAGCCTTCATGGCTTTCACTAGGGCGATTTGATCCAATATGCTCTCTCCGCCCACGGTTGATACTACTATGTCTATCTCATGTTCTTTTAGTATCTTCTCCATAGCCTCCTGCTCGTTTATCAACCCCTGAAAATCACAACGGACCACTCGGATTATTACACACACATACAGTGGTAAACACCTATTGCTGCTAGACATAGATTATCAATCAGAGAGAGAGAGAGAGAGAGATGTACGTATACGATGATGGCGCCTTTGTCCTCGAGGGCCTTGAAGATGTTGGCCTTAGAAGGACTTCTGGGGCCTGGACGTGCGAGAATATAGGTGGGTCGATGGGCATCCAGGCTTGCTGCGGCCACGAACTGACCAATGAAACCGGTTGCTCCGGCAATGAGGACACGACCCTTGGGCGAAGGAACCGGAGAAACAGTCATTCTGATGATGCTTCTTCTCTACTATTCTTTTTGCTTTATGTTGTTTTCTATTCCAAGTACACAGCACACGGAGTTATGGATCATGAAATGGTCTCCCAAGAGATTTGGTACTAAAGCTGACATCGAGATGAGAACATATAGGGCTGGGATTGGGGCCTGGCATTTCATCTACCCTTCAACAAACGCTGTCCATTGAGTACGGTCAAATTGGCTACCACCCTTGACTGATAGCTAAGATCACTGACACCGGCTACAAACTCCTCCGAGACAATCGGAGGGTAGCTCACGGACCGTAAACTCCTAACGTGGCGCTCCCTTTCCAATTCCCATCTAGGCCAATATGGTTCCGTGTCTGCCAAAAATTCTAAATTTAGAAATTATTAATATTCCCGTACAAGTGTTTTGGTGCCCATATAACGATGGAAAAAATGTCTCTTCTTAACCCCATTGATGGTCCCCCTGGGCCCTGTGTCATAGACTCATGAGTCACTGACGCGTAGGGTTTCCCTGTTTGTGTGCACCACCTACTACTCTGGGGGAAATGTGATCGAGCGGTTTGGTAAGCCGCATGCTTGAAAAGTAGCCAACGCCTCTACCACCACTTCTCACTCTCGTTTATTCAAATGATCAAATCACAAGGTCTTGCTTCTCAGCTTTAATTTCCTATTCGCATGCTTAAATGCATGTCGCATTCGTATTGGTTAATTTTTTCCATCAACCTCAGTTCTACACAGCAACTTCATTTCATCTCACATAACACGTCCTAACAAAAAAATCATGTGCCTCAACGACTCATTTACAAAAAATGCTACCGACCATGATAAGCCCGATTACAGTTCTTTTGACTCACCATTCATGATTTATCAAACATCAGATAGATCATAGAGATTGGCTTGAATGTCGATCTTAATAGTAGAATGACCAACTGATCCCAACGACTTCTTATGGACCTAGGCCGGATTTATGTTTTGCTTCAATGAAATCCAGGCTAAATTGGAAATGTATTGGAATCAAGAACAAGGGCTTTACGTACGACACATGAAATTTTACTCTAGTGGTATTTCATGCATTCCAATATTTCTATACGTGAAAATGAGGTTCATTTGGATTGTTCTCTCCTACTGATTTGATCATTTTTGGAGGCTGATTAATTTTTTTGGTATGAGAGAATCATTTTAAAGTCTGGAAAAGTTTAAATCAATTATTAATTCATTACACAAGAAAAAAATTTAGAGCATATAATTATGAACATTTAATAAGTCATTTCGAGTTAGAAAGAAATTAAATATTCAATTTTTGAAAAGCCCTATGAAATTATTCCGAAATTATCATGAGAATTTTTAAAATTTTTTATGACAAACAATTTAGAATAATAATATAATTGAAAATAATTAACCTAAATGGAATTACTACTTATACATTTTCTTTCCTGTACCCCCATAAGAGAAAGTTGGTGGAAAGAGAACAATAAAAAAGACAAAAAAATTTAATAAAAGTAACCTCTCTAAAAAGTGGAGACCCTAGCCTCCTGAGAGGTGAACAAAGCCTAAAGCGTTATGCCCTTTAAGGATAATAATGGACGTGTTTGGTCCCTACCTCAATTTCGTTTCATTTATTTAAAATATTTTTTATCATCTTCTCATTTAAAAAATTAAACGGGCATGGCGGATCGAGTATGAAAAATTTCTCACACCCACCCCATCCCATTTAACTTTTTTTTGAATTTTTATTTATTTTAAATTATATTAAAATAAATATATTTTGTAAATAATTAAATTATTATATTTTTTATAACTTATTTTATTAAAAAAATATTTTATTATTATCTATATATTAAAAATAGTAAAATAAAAATTGATTTAATTTAATTTTAAAATTGATTTTATATATAATCGAGATAGGATGGAACCTGCCCCGGATTTCAAAAAAAAATTCAAAACCATCTGAAACCCGTTTAGTTAAAATTCAAACTTCTATTAGGGACAGACAAGTACTCGAAAAAACCTACTCCATTGTCATCCCTAATATCGTTTATGCTTCACCTTAGTAAAATTCGTCTTGTTTGTAACAAATTTGATAGACATTCACCTTAAAAAGTGTTTTTTTAAAGAAAAAAAAAAAAAATTTGTTTGATGGAGCTTTTAAACACAATTTTTAATTTTTGTAAAATAGAAAATAGATTTTAAAAATTCATAACATTATTTGGTTATTATTCTTTATTTCTAATTTTTAAAAACAAAATAAAATAAAGAATTTTAGATATTTGATAAAATTTAAAAAAAATTAAATCGCTTATAGTGTTAAGTGTTTTTAATGGATAGTGTCCTACTCGAAGTGATTTTAATAAAATGTTTCCTCATAGGGTGTTTTTAGGAAAATTACTTGTAAAATAAGAATTTAAACAATTTTAAGTTTTGGGCTATAGTATATCGGTAATTTTGTTTAGTTTTTGCGCTAATATTTAGAACTCCACCCCCATCAGCTAGTCTGGGAAGTGGAAAGTGTTTGGTGAACAATTCAAATTTGAAATATTCAAAGGCATGAATTCTACTTAAGTCAATTTATGGGCAAAAGACGTGTTGACCATTTTTTTTTTTTTCTTTTTTGGCCTTTTTCTTCTTCTCACCTTTTTCTTGGGAGGGTTGGTAAGAAAGTGAACATAGAAACTTAATGAACTTTTCCCCCTTTTAATATTCATACATGGTAGTAGTGCAAAATAAAAAATTAGCATTATCTACTTAAAAGTGGATGGTATGATCATCTAGGGATATGCGGGACCTTAGGGTGTGACATATATATGTATTTTTGGGAATCATAATGGTCAAAATAGGATGGCAGAGGCAGAGCACCACCAAATTTCATGGATGAAAATAGTAATGTAAGTAACAGTAGTTGCTGGCCCAATCTCAGATATTCTAAGGAAGATGAAAGTGAAGACCCAACACTAACATTTTAAGTAAAAATTTGTTTCCAAAAAGTGAAGAGCCGGCCCTGGAGACGGGTGGGTCTCAAGTCTCACCTAACACCAGAGGGTTGACTTGTAGTTGCCCTGATCAAAATCAATTATTATCTTGCCAAGGCATATATCTTTGCTGATGTATAGTGCATGGCATGGCGTGGCATGGTATGGCTGATTGTAGAGTAGACCCAGCATCTATAATGACATTCCACGTACAAGCTCTTTCTAATATCAATCCTTATAATATTGCACGCATATACGTGAATGAGTGGAGTGGATGACCATGATTCTAGTTGATTATTTGCATGTGATATCCAGCCTAGCTACATATAAAAATTGCAGACAGAGAATCCTGTTGCCACCCCCATTGCAGTGTTTGAAGCTGGGTCGCTTCTATCATCCTTGAATTTTTTTTTGGGATTTGAATACGGACTATTAAAATTACTACCCACGTATGTAGTAAGTAGAGCAGGTAAGAAGTTTGATCTTCGGCCGGTCAAATGTTATATTTTATATCAAAAATTTTAAACCAATAGTGGGCTGCCATCAACTATTGGTTGGAGAAGAAATTAATAAATTCCATCACTCCACTGCTTCATGCCATGCACTAAATTCCTAATATCATGGGTCAACCAACAACATCATTCTATTTCTCCATGTATAATGCAAAAAAATAAAAAATAAATAAAAATAATTAATAACCCACTCTAGAAACCACCGCCCTCATCTACTTGTTTAATAAATTTTAATATAGAAATCAACTTTGTTTTAACAAATCTAGAGTCATATTTGATATATAAATTGACCTTTATTATTATTATTTTGTGGTCACGGTCATCATGGTATCCATGTGCTAGACAATACAAAATTGTTCCTTTAATTCAAGTTTCCTTCGGAATTTTTTTAATAATTAAATTGAAATTTTTTATGACCAATAAAATTTTTTCTCAATTAATACCAATGGACCATGTTCTGGGATGGTTTTCCATGTATATTATTTTAGATCTAAATACCAAATAAAAAGATATATGAATTCATTTTCTTGTTGACTTTATATACATGCCGAAGAAAAGAAAAATAATGCAAGTTGAACAAAAATTTAATAAAAAAACTTATTTAATTTAAGCTTTTTTTTTGTTTTTTTACAAGTAACAAAAGTAGGATCTTTGTCTTGAATTGTTTTCACAACCACGCAAGCCTAGAAAAATAGGATCTTTGTAAGTAATTTAGTTAAGATTCAACATTTTTTTTAACTATAGACTTGACTGATCATGTCCTTTTTTAACTAGAAAAATAGAATTTTATATATTTTATATCATTTCAATTGGGTGCGTAACACTAGGTTTGTTGACAGAGATGTGAATAAAGATTATTTTTTCCCTTATTAAAATTGTTGATTGCAGGTTGTGTTTTGGATAAAGATTGTTTTGCTTTTTTATTTTTCTTAATTAAAAAGGGTGTTACGACCCATACGACAACACTTTGTGTCAAAAATCCTTAATTAAAAAGGGTGTTACGACCCACACGATAACACTACATGACAAAAATGCGTTATAATGTACTTGACATCTCTCATGAGCTCAAATAAATTTTGATAATAAGGTTAAAGATTATCCACTCTAAACTCAAAAGTTCCTCATTATCTTAAAACTTATTCACAAATCAAGATGAATTTATATATATATATATATATATATATATATATATATATATATATTAATCTTTTCATTACCCTTTTAATTTTAAATTTGTCCATTAAGAACAAATGGAGTGAGCACCTCACCCCTCAAAAAATCCACCTCATTTGTCATTGTCATCCACATGATAGACTTATTTTTTGAAAAAATCTCAAATTTATTTCTAATTCATTTATTTGAGTTTCAAATTTGTTTTATTAGAAGCGTATTGATCCACCGGTTTTTTCTCTATCTAGTTGATTTACCAAAAAAATTTGTATACTCGAGTAAAAAAAACTTGTACAATTCTATCAAAAAAGCTTGTACAATCATATCTTTAAGAATCTTTGATCCTTTCGATGTCACGATTGTACATTTTTATATGCTATGTCTTTGAGAATCTTTAGTTCATGATTGTAGTTCAGAATAACACAATATTCTAATACATTCATTCAGATGTCTTTAACATTAAACCATAAAAAATGAATCTGTTAATGAAAATTATGGATTCAATTATAATTTTTTTATGATTTGAATTTTTTAATTTTTTTCTCTATTCTCAACCTTGACCCTAATTATCATTCCTCCTCAGTCCTCATAAAGGTTGTAATGTGGCGAATCTGTATTTGGGTCTTTTTTGTCATTTCCATCAAGGACAAGCTTACAGACAATATTTTTTAAGGGCCAACGGCCGCCAACCCCATTGAGTGTGATGCCTCATTACCGGACACTAGGCAATAACTTTTGCCCAGTGAGGAGTGAGGAGTGAGGTTTAATGGCTGCATCATACACATTCCATGGAATTTGTAACAAAATTAATCTTTTGCAAAAATAAAAAAAATAAAAAAAATCTAAATTTAAATTACTTTTGAAGATAATTTGAGCTTTTACTTCGTTATGAAACCATGGTCACAAACCATGATTTTTAGTTGATTCCGACTTTGAATTAAAGATAATAATAATAAGATATAAACATTGGTGTCACAAGGATGTATTAGATAAAATCATTAAGGGTGTGATTGGTAGTTGGTTTTTAGAATAATTTTTTATTTTTCAAAATAAAAAATCAAAAAAATATGTTAGGTAACTAAAACTATTTTTTGTTTTTTGTTCTTAAGAAAAAAAATGGTATTTTAAGAGAATATTTTTCAATTGTGTTTAATTGTTTTCATTTATTTTTCAAATTGTGTTTTTAAAAAATAAAACATGTAGAATGATTAAAAATCAAGTCCTACATATAAAAAATATATATATTATAAAATTTTCAAGTTTTTAAACAGATTTTTATTCTATAAAACATTAAAGAATAGCTTTCAAAAATTATTCTTAAAAATTATTTTTTAAAACCGTTGCGAAAATAATTACCAAATAAAACCAGCTTTAATTTGTAGTACAGTTAGATGTTTAGATAAAATAATAAATTTAAAGAGATGAAAATTTTTATAATCTCAAATTTATACTTGTAATTCATGTGATTTTAATTAATATTTTTCATTCAAATGACTTGAATCAAAATAAAATATAAGAGCATGGTCATCATTCATGCAAAGTAAATAGAATGGAAAAGCTACTATATTTATTCCTAAGATGTGTTTAAAATTTTTCTATAATTTATATGACTTGAAACTACAATTTTCTATATAAAAGCAAATGGTCAAACCTTACAAATAAAAAATAAATAAAGATGTCTTAGATAAATCTTTATTTTATTTATTTTTCTTGTATATTTTCATTACTCTTTTTAATATTAATAATTTATTAAATTCTCATAATGCAAAATAATAAAAACGCTATTTTTTTTTATAAATCATAATACCCTAAATCATTGAATAATATGATTTTCATATTAGAAATTCGATAGAAATCGGAATTGATCCATGAGAGATTTATTAAAGGAAAAACAAATCTAATATAAAAGCAAACTAGAAAAACCCTTAAACTTAGTAGATATTTTTTTGATTGAGAAAAAAAAACCCGATATCTCATTTTTTTGGTAGAGAGGGACCAATTCTAAATACAACCATTATCTCACTTTCATTAAAGTGAACAGTTAGTTACCAAGATTTCTCTCAAAATTGATGAAAAGAATTCTAGTAAATGTTTTTTTTATTAATTAAACCATAATTGATATAAAACTTAATCGTCACGTGGGTCACTCCACTAAAAAGAATACTAACATTTAAAGCTAAAATTTAGTAGGGTTTTTTGGGTATTAAATATATTTTAATTTTCATTTTTCAAAAGTAAAAACGATTTTTAAAAATAGTTAACATTAGGCACTTAAGGGTATGTTTGGTTTCTAGAAAATTTGAAGGAAAATGTAAGAGAAAGAAAATATAAAAGAAAAGTAGATGGAAAGAAAAAATAAAGCAAAATAAAAAAATAGATTAAAAATTCATAATTTTTTTGTTACTTCAAACTCATTTTATTTATTTTAACTCATCAATATAAAGATTAAATAATTTAAAAATACATAAGTTTTTAATTAGTTTTAATTATATTTAATTATATTTGATATTTTTCATAAGACAACCAAATAATGAAAAAATTATTTTCCTTTACATTTTTTTTTCTTTCCTTAATATTTTCCGGGGATTAAACATAACCTTAATGTTTCACGACTTCAAAATAGGTCCAAATGCTATGGATAAGCCTTCCCTCCATCCGCTTCCTTGTTTTGAGATTTATTATTCACTCTCAAACTATACAAGGGTGTTTTGGTAACATCTGAACTGCAGCTCTTGTGCTACAATTATTTATTTATTTATTTATTGGGTTTCCTCAAGACAAGTGGAGACTGGAGAGGCCTTTGGGCTGAAGGCAAGTGTAGGATACGTTTTGTAATCTGCTTGCCGTCAACTTTCCCTTCAATTACAAAAATAGGATCTTTGTAAGTAGTTTAGTTAAGATTCAACATTTTTTTTACTATAGCCTTGACTGGTCATGTCCTTTTTTAACTAGAAAAATAGAATTTTATATATTTTATATCATTTCAATTGGGTGCGTAACACTAGGTTTGTTGACACCGTTGTCCATAAAGATTATTTTTTCCCTTATTAAAATTATTGATTGCTTGTGGTCTTGGATAAAGATTGTTTTGCTTTTTTATTTTTCGTTAATTGAGTAGGGTGTTACGACCCACACGACAACACCATATTACAAAAATCCTTAATTAAAAAGGGTATTATGACCCATATGACAATATTATATGACAAAAATGCATTATAATGTACTCAACATCCCTCAGGGGATCAAATAAATTCCGATAATAAGGTTAAAGATTATTCGTTCTAAACCCAAAAGGTCTTCATTGTTTTAAAACTTATCCACAAATTAAGATGAATTTATATTTATATCTTTTATATATATATATATATATATATATATATATATATATATATATATTTTAATCTTTTCATTACCCTTTTAATTTTAAATTTGTCCATTAAGAACAAATGGGGTGAGCACCTCACCCTTGAAAAAATCCACCTCATTTGTCATCGTCATCCACATGATAGACTTATTTTTTGAAAAAATCTCAAATTTATTTCTAATTCATTTATTTGAGTTTCAAATTTATTTTATTAGAAGCGTACAGATATTGTCTGATCCACATGATATACTATTATTTAGTTACTATTGATTTTTTCTCCGTCTAGTTGATTTACCAAAAAAACTTGTACAATCCTATATATTTAAGAGTCTTTAATCTTGTCGATGTCACGGTTACACATTTTTATATGCTATGTCTTTGGGAATCTTTAGTCCTTTTTATTTTTTGAAAAAATCTCAAATTTATTTCTAATTCATTTATTTGAGTTTCAAATTTATTTTATTATAAGTATACTGATATTGTTTGATCCACATGATATACTATTATTTAGTTATTACTGGTTTTTTTTTTTATCTAGTTGATTGACCAAAAAAACTTGTACGATTCTATATTTTTAAGAATCTTTAATCTTGTCGATATCACGATTGTACATTTTTATATGTTATATCTTTGGGAATCTTTAGTCCTTTCAACTTCACGATTGTAGTTCGAACTAGCACAACGTTTTAATACACTCATTCATATGTCTTTAACACTAAACCATAAAAAATGAATCTGTTAATGAAAATTATGGATTCAATTATAATTTTTTTATGATTTGAATTTTTAAAATTTTTTTTCTATTCTCAACCTTGACCCTAATTATCATTCCTCCTCAGTCCTCATAAAGGTTGTAATGTGGCGAATCTGTATTTGGGTCTTTTTTGTCATTTCCATCGAGGACAAGCTTACAGACAATATTTTTTAAGGGCCAACGGCTGCCAACCCCATTGAGTGTGATGCCTCATTACCGGATACTAGGCAATACCTTTTGCCTAGTGAGGAGTGAGGTTTAATGGCTGCATCATATACATTCCATGGAATTTGTAACAAAATTAATCTTTTGCAAAAAAAAAAAAAAAAAAATCTAAATTTAAATTACTTTTGAAAATAATTTGAGGGTTTACTTTGTTATGAAACCATGGTCACAAACCATGATTTTTAGTTGATTCTGACTTTGAATTAAAGATAATAACAATAAGATATAAACATTGGTGTGACAAGGATGCAATAAAAACATTACAGGTGTGATTGGTAGTTGGTGTTTAGAATAATTTTTTATTTTTAAAAATAAAAAATTAAAAAAATATGTTAGGTAACTAAAACTATTTTTTATTTTTTGTTCTTAAGAAAAAAAATGGTATTTTAAGAGAATATTTTTCAATTGTTCAATTGTTTTCATTTATTTTTTAAAGGGTGTTTTTAAAAAATGAAACATGTAGAATGATTAAAAATCAAGTCGTAAATATAAAAAAAAATATATTATAAAATTTTCAAGTTTCTAAACAAATTTTTGTTCTATAAAACATTAAATAACAGTTTTCAAAAATTATTCTTAAAAATTATTTTTTTAAACTATTTGTGAAAATGATTACCAAACATACCTAGCTTTGATTTGTAGTAAGTTAGATTTTTAGATAAAATAATAAATTTAAAGAGATGAAAATTTTTATAATCTCAAATTTATAATTGTAATTCATGTGATTTTAATTAATATTTTTCATTCAAAAGACTTGAATCAAAATAAAATATAAGAGCATGGTCATCATTCATGCAAAGTAAATAGAATGGAAAAGTTACTATATTTATTCCTCAAATGTGTTTAAAATTTTTCTAAATTTATATGACTTGAAACTACAATTTTCTATATAAAAGCAAATGGTCAAGCCTTACAAAAATAAATAAATAAATAAAGATGTCTTAGATAAATCTTTATTTTATTTATTTTTCTTGTATATTTTCATTACACTTTTTAATATTAATAATTTATTAAATTCTCATAATGCAAAATAATAAAAACCCTAATTTTTTTTATAAATCATAATACCCTAAATCATGGAATAATATGATTTTCATATTAAAAATTTGATAGAAATCGGAATTGATCCATGAGAGATTTATTAAAGAAAAAACAAATCTAATATAAAAGCAAACTAGAAAAACCCTTAAACTTAGTAGATATTTTTTTGATTGAGAAAAAAAAAACCGATATCTCATTTTTTGGTAGAGAGGGGACCAATTCTAAATACAACCATTATCTCACTTTCATTAAAGTGCACGATTAATTATCAAGATTTCTCTCAAAATTGATGAAAAGAATTTTGGTAAATGTTTTTATTTATTAACTAAACCATAATTGATATAAAACTTAAACGTCACGTGGGTCACTCCACTAAAAAGAATACTAACATTTAAAGCTAAATATAGTTCGAAATTTGTCTTTGCTTTTAAGCTTTATAGTCTTTATTTTAAGCGAGAATGATGATAGATCATTTTGTTAATTTCCACACATTTTCACTCTTAAGGTAGAAATTTTGAATGAAGGACGGAGAGCTTTGTGTAATAAGAGGTTTGTAGAAGATATGCTTGACAAAGTGAGACAAGAGACAATGTGTAGAATCCTCGTATTCTCATACTATTTTGTTCATTTATTGTAAAACAAGAAATGGTAGGAATGTTTTTTAGGGACACTAGGATCCTATTATGCCTCGATTACTGGTGCGTTGTGCTCCGGGCCTGGTATAATTTCAATGGCACAACTTCAACGTTTGTGGATATACACATGATGCTGCGGTCGGTCCAATCAAAGACAGCCTGGTCCTTTAAGGTGGAATTCTTATCTATTAGTTTCGACTGGAATCTACCCTTCTGGCCGCTCATCCCCAAAGACATAATCCAGACTCAAATCTATGTATACAGTCTGTTTCTTGTAAGTTAGTTGGCACCATGCACTAACAAATTGATGGTATACCAAAGATGTAATACTTAATTCAACCAACACTTAGCTTAAGTTTTTAAAAATTATTTTGTGGTAGGTTTTATAAAAGAAACCCTATTCAAATGAGACCTTAAACTTTTTATATTGAATGATGTTGAATATTACTTTAGATCTACAATATTTATTCAAACTTATCTTTCGAGACTGTAAAATAAAATTAAAAAATCATTAGAAATACATTTACTTAAATTATATTTTCTATTTAAATAATAATAATAATAATAATAGTATAGTGCATATGTTTGTTTTCGTGGCAACAGCTGACCTGCTACCAACTGTTATTTAGTCTCAGATCTAAATTCCATGCACTAATTAAGGAATCATATTTGATATGTAAATTGACCTTTATTTTTCTTATGGTCAAAGTCACCATGATATCCATGTGCTAGGCAACAAAAAATTATTCCTTCAATTCAAATTTCATTTAAACTATTGTAGACCCCGTTTGGGATTCATTATACCTCATTTTTCCTAGAGCTCATCTTTGCAGGTGGAAGACTCTCAAGTTGCCACATGCTGTCTCTTGATTGATTGGTAAGGAATCACAATAGTGCTTTTGAAGAAGCAGCCAAATGGCGACACCTGGCAAGGAATCTACAGGAGCGTATTCTTTCTGTTATGGAGAGGGCCAGTTGCCAGAGGGAGGGGGGGACCTATTTTCTTCAAGCTAGCTACATGAAACACGTGCCGGAGCAATTGACCGGGGCCATGGCGTTAGTTGGGATGGTGACCAGCTAAGTAAGGAATAGGAGAGCAGTTGGGAAAGAAAGAGAAAAAAGAGGAAGAAAATGAGTAAGGAGGGGCTCGTAGAGAGGAAAGAAAGGAAGAGAGAAAAAAACGACTAAGAGGAGGAGAACGGCTGGAGAAGAAAGAAAGAGGACACCAAAAAAGAAAGAGGGAAGAGAGGAAGGGAGAAGGAAGAAAATGGGAAAAAGGAAAGAAAAACGACAGCAAAGAGAAGGTGCTTGCTGGAGGAGGGAACGAGAGGAGAAGAGGAAAGAAGAGGAGGATACCAAAGAAAAAAGGAAAGGGGGGAACGAGAGGAGAGAGGAGAGTTCGAAGAGTGGCCTTCGAAAAAGAGGTCCTGATCTGGGCATCTTCCAAAAGGGTCATAAAAACAAGGCTCAAAGTCAAGTAAGCTTCCATCTGCGAGGAAGCTTTTCAGGTATGGACCCTGTTCATTACCTTCTCTATTTTGTTTTTGGATATCGATAAGATTTTATTTTGGTGTTTGGATGCGAGCATTGGAGATTTTATTATGTTCTTATGGAATTTGAGTTCGTTTGCCTCCATGTTGTGCTTGATTTCTAACTTGGCTTTCAACTTGTTTACACCGACTATTTTAAACTGCTCTCCTTTGTTTCTTGATTGTTTGCGGGTTATCCTCGATGCCTGGAGTATACCTACTCATTCTCTCTATTCTGGAAAATTTTGAGAGAAGATTCATCACATGCTTTTGATTTGTGGGGTCATGCCTGCATTTCTTTTTATTTATTTATCATTCCACCCGGGGAAGAATTCTGTCCGCCTACGTCCCACCTTTTCTGGATGTCTCACATTCGGAATTCTGTCCACCGACATCCCACCTTTTTCGGATGTCTCACATCCGGAATCCTATCTGGCCAACGTCCCACCTTCTTCGGATGTCTCACATCCAGAATTCTATCCGGCCGACATTCCACCTTCTCGGGATGCCTCACATCCGGAATCCTGTCCGGCCGACATTCCACCTTCTTCGGATGCCTCACATCCGGAATCTTGTCCGGCCGACATCCCACCTTCTCCGGATGCCTCACATCCGGAATCCTGTCCGGCCGACATTCCCCCTTCTCCGGATGCCTCACATCCGGAATTTTGTCTGCCGACGTTCCACCTTCTCCGGATATCTCACATCCGGAATTTTGTCCGACCGACATTCCCCTTTCTCCGAATGCCTCACATCCAGAATTCTGTCCGCCGACGTTCCACCTTCTCCGGATGCCTCACATCCGGAATTCTGTCCGGTCGACGTTCCGCCTTCTCCGGATATCTCACATCCGGTGCCTGACGCCGGATGGGAGAAGAAGACTATTCAACTTCCCCCGTCAGGCATGTCTGGATCCTCGCTTTATAACTTTTTTTTTTTTTTTTAAATCATTTCAAAGCATCCTATCTTTCATCCTTAGAATTTTTAAGATCACCTAAGAGTCTCATTTCCAGCAAAATTTCGCTGTCATCTTTCTTTCTAGCAAGCAATTTTCACAACTCTTCTGTTTTTTAAAATGTTTTAAAATAAGCATAGATTCAATCCCGTAATTCCGAGTAATGGAGTTTATGGAATTAATTCATGCAAAAATAAACGGGCTTTGGTGGGGGCCCCACATAAGTGACTTTATAATTGATTGATTGATTGATTAATTTAATTGTCATGCATGATTGATCTTATTCTGCTCTATGACATGCTCGAAATTATTCCTTAATTGTGCACTAACCTCTCTCTTGATAGCGCATGGTGGCCCGTTGCCCAGGTACGCACCTACTTTCACTCTGGTCATTGTCTATGCATATTCAAACTCTCATACGTGCATGATCACTTTGGGTATTCATTGATTTCCTCATCAATTGCCATGATTGCTTCATTTTATTAGTAGAGACCCGACTTTAGGGATTTAAAGGGGTGCTACGGTCTGTACCGTACCTTCCCGATAAGTAACCTAACTCCCGAACCCGATCCGGTTTTTCACAGATCACCTTTTTCAAAACAAGGAGTCACATTTAGGGTTTTTCTTTCTTATTTTGTTTACCCTTTAAAAATAAAACAAAAATAAGTGGCGACTCCAAGTCATTCTTTTAATAAATAAAATCATTTTTCGAACAAAAATCGAGCTCGCCATCGAGTGGGAAACGCATGAGCCAAAATGCGGGGTCCACAACTATATTTGACTCCCAAAACATATTAAAAAAAGAAAAAAAATATTTAAAAAATATTTTTTTATATATTTGATTGAATTATGAAAAATATTAAAAAATACAATATAATACAATATGATTATAATTAATTAAAAATTTATAGATTTTCAAATTCTTTAATTTTTATATGAAAGAGTTATAAAATAAATGAAATTAATTTGAAGTAGTATATAAAAATAATTTATTAATTTTAAATTTATATTTTATTTTTCCTTTCATTTGACTTTTTTCTCTTTTACCTTCTTTCCCTTAATTTTCTTAAAAACCACAGGTAACCTTAGACTTCATTTAATCCATATATCACAATACATGAAGTGGATTTATGAAAATTAGAAATAAAATTAATTTAGAAGGAAATTTTAAATTCAGAATTTAAAAAGAAAAATCTTTCCAAATAATAAAATTAATTTGAAAAATAAATAAATAAAGAATTTTAAAAAGAGAATCTTTTTAAATCTTTTAAGAAATTCAAATTAAGAATTTTTTAAAAGGAAATTCTTTTTGAATCTTTTTTAATTTAAAATATGAAATCATTCTTTTTTTTTTTTTTTTAAATTAGTTGACTAGATTTTTTCATATGTGCTTAATCGAAAAGTAATTTCAATAGGTATAAACATTTAAGTCATTATTCTTAAAACCTTCAAACTCTTATCTTTATATTCATGAAAGAGATTTGCATCCCCTCAAAGTATCAACCGAATAAATCTCTATATATCTCCCTTTTATTTTTTACATCCGCAAAATCTTTTGGGAGACCATGTCGATGATTTTTCACATAAATACCTTTATGTCTTATGAGCTGTTAAAAAAATACATTAAATGAATAAATACTTATTCACGGGATTTCATAAATAAATAAAAATAAAAGAAATAAACACTAGACAAGGAAGGAGCTTTAAAGGGGAAGAATTGAAACAGACAAAAAAAAAAAAAATCGTGTTGAAGTGGTTACTGACAGTAGAATGAAGGAGGAAGAGTTTTGAGTAATAAAAAATTTGTAAAAGATATGCTTAGATAAAGTGAGAGACGAGACAGTAAGACAAATAGAATCCTGGTATTGTTTAATGTTTTCATACTATGTTCTGTTCATTTCTTATAAAACCAGAAATGGTAGGAATGTTTTTTCGTTTTTGACGGGGCACAGGAACATTATTATGCGTCTGACTCGTGGCACGTCGTGTTCCGAGCCTGGTACAAATTCATTGGATCATCTACGCACATGCTCTGCTTGAGCTTCAAATTCGCCCCACTTGCAGCTGTCGGCTCCACCTCTTTCTTCGTTCCTTTTTTTTTTCCCTAAGGAAATTAGTGCAATTAATTTTAGCTAGTTGAATCGAAGTCCTAAACATCAACACAGTAATTTTAGCTAGTGGAATTCTTATTTATTAGTTTCAACTGTAATCCACGCTTCTCGCACCAATGATGGTCAATGGCTGGCCATTCCCAAAGACATGATCCAGTCTCTTTCTTGTAAGTAAGAGAAGAACACAACGAGAAAGGCCAAAGATGGACAAGAGAAGAACGCAGTTCACAGCATGCTTTTGAGGAGGAATATATCCAATCCAATCAACTGCCACCACACAACAATATTCACTAGTACATTGAGCATCATACATGTTTAATCAATAAAATTTTGATTTCAGAAGGCACTGATGCATCTTTACTTAGTTACACGGTTGAAACTTTCAACTATCAAAAGAAACATTGACCGCTCAAACAAAAATTTTACAAGATTAAATTTAGATCCATTTGAAGCTACATGTCACGAACTAAGAGTTGCCTAAGCATCCATCCGTGTACCACCTAGACAACTCTAGCTACTGCATCTAACTATGACATGCAGCTTAGAACAAAATTAATTTTGAAAAAAAAAAAAAAACAAATCCCCTATTTTGATGGGGGGAAGTTGGCAGGGAAGTGAACTATGTTGCAGCACGGCATTGGTGAGTGACACATCCTCAAGAAATTATCCTCATTGGATTCTAGTGGGTAAAAAATTATCCTCCCATAATGGAGACTAACATATCTGGCCAGCTGAACCAACATCTTTCCTTTGGCAGCACCTGCTGGAGACGAGAGGTTTTGGATCTTCCCATGCCATTTTCCTATTCATTAAGCTCTCCAACATCTCTTATTTTAGAGTGCCTCTTTGAGATGGAAAGTTCTAGATATATCCCTGGCCTTGTCATACTCATTGAGCTCAACCAACATCCTTTTTAATCGACGGGCAAGTCTGCTAGTGTCACTCTCAGTCACGCCTGGCAAATGCCTTTTCTCCAGCCTCTTCCCAAGTCTCAGAACATAATCCACCAGAGGTTGCAACTTGTTGCTGCACAATTTATTTTTGCAATAAAAATTATCAAGATAATGTCATGTGTTAATCTACAAAAAAATCTTCTTTAATTATCACACACAAACTGTTTCCAACACTCGAAAGAGAAAGATGGCAATATATTATATTCATTGCCAAAATAAATGCTTCAAACAGAGATCAAAATTGTTCAGGCCCTATATTATAAGGGAGGGAAGATCTAAATTAATCACAATGATGACAATAGCAATAAATAATGAACAACATAAGTTTGGAAGATATATATGTAGGTGCATGCCCCATATTTGTGAATTTGCATCATCCCAGTGTGTGCTGACAAAAAAAAAATGCTCCTAAAGATTTCACTGTAAAGGAGAGAGAGATCAAACAAATTAAGGCAGCAATGATGATGATGACAGCATAAACAGAATTCATTAACACTAAGATCCCTATATTCCGTACATTTTCTCAGCCTCAACATTCTCACTTTTCTTTTCCATTCTTCATATGATATCAGCATTCATTTTTCCATTTTTTCCCTCTTAAATAAGTCTTATTAGTGTGGGAAGAAATAAAAGCTTCAGACTCGGTTTCCTTTTTTGCCCTTTTGTGCTCTAGCCTTTTGTATGAACACTTACATCCATTTCTATTTCTTGTGTAAAACTGCAAGATGATCATTGCAGTCCAGGACTCTATGAGATAGCTGGAATGTGGAGCCTCATGGTGAGCACCCCACTATCTTATGAGACCTTATGATATGCTCAGTATGGAGCAGTGAGTACAATAGTCATCAATAAAATCAAACTAATATCATGCTTGACTGTTATAATTATAAACAATACAGAACCAAGCAAAGAAACATGGCTCCTTCCTTCAGGTGCCACATGGAAACCATAAGCAGTGGAGATATTACAGAAAATGATGGTCAAATCAGAAATAATTCAGAAAATTCCAATGAGCATTGCATGAAATCCTAGAACCAATTCTATACCATGAGTGTAATGAACCCGATTTTCTTTAATAGCCTATTTATGGTGGTGATGGGTTTGCCTTCAAATGCTATTTAAAACACTTTAGTTTGATTGTCACTCTTGCTCAAGTAGCTGACACAGAATAGGGAGGAATGAACAGAAACAAAGTCAAATATTTTGAAATCCAGAGAGCAAAAAGGAAGCAGAGGTAATTCTCAATGATGAGTACTAAAATAATATAAAACATAAAGTTGCACTCTGCTGACACTAAATTGCCGTTCAAAAAAGTGGAAGCTTAAATAAAATAATTGGAAAAAAAATACAAAAATTAAAAAGGAATTAATACAAAATGGAAAATTAGACTGATGATGCTAATCCAAGACATTTCAAGCTGAATTGCCTTTACGCTATTGAAGATACATCCGCATGCATGTGGGCAGGCTATAACTAAAACTCATCTTAAAGAAAGATTTTTGCACACATTAAAAAGAGGCAGAGGACCAAATTGGAGTTTTAAAATGTAAGCAAATTAACCTATGAAAGTGATCCAAGATCTGGAGAATACTAGAATGCAACAAAAACAGAAGCAAGATAACTTAGGACATGTGCAGCATGGAGTATCACAATTACTGTACCTGCGCTCCCCTGTGACACTTGGACCTGCCCACACCCCAGATAAAGAAGAGATGATCCTTTCTGTTCTTGTGATTGCATCATGAACATCAGATGCAATGTTTTCAATATGAGGAAGAACTTGTCCACTCAAAAGCTGATCAAGTACAAGCTTCTCCAAAACTGGCAATGCAAGGATATCTTTCCACAAGCAGATGTTCCTCATCAAACGAATAGACATGCCAAACCTATATGCTGCAACTCGTGCTGCATTTGGCACAGCCTTCATTACAAGTATGTTCCATGGTGGTACCTATGAGCAGGAAAACATAAGAGAAACGATACCAAAGCTAAAAAAGTAATAATCTGCTATAGCTTCCTGCATTGGCAAAATCAAATAACTGTAAAAAATTTAGAAAAATATAATAGAGGTGTGAAATATATACCATAAAATTAGTGAGAGCCTTGTAAAGACGCTTGTGGACAACAGCTAATAATTCCCCTAGAGCCTCGCTGGAAGCTGGGATGTACCTAATAACCAAGTTTGTTGCAGAAACAGCATTCTTTGTCTCTCTGGTACTGAAAATATCCCAGCAGTGAGCAAGTTCATGATGCAAAATGGGAAGTGCAACCCTTTCCACCAGTTCAGGAACAAGGTTAGCATCAGCATCATCAGGGCTGAAATCATTTCCATCTTCAGACAAACCATAATTGAAAAGCAATGAGTGCCTGTACCCACCAAAAAAAGAAAGTAGCAAAGAGAATAGCATCAAATGGTGGATAGAAGAAGCAAACAACCATATATGTAAGTGTAAAAATGGAAAATAATTAAAAAAAAAGAAAAAGAAAAAGAAAACACGCACACACATACACATTTTTTTTTTTTTTTGATAATTAACGCACACACACACACACACACATATGTATATCAGTGGATTAACTTATAGACAAGTATTCAAATGACCTAACCAAGTATGTTGCCCTTATGCAAAGAATCAAGTATTAAATGAAGTTCAAGATATCTTGATCGACCTAAGTGTACATCACTAAATTTGTAGTACTTACCATTTCATATCATCAAAATCTGCTTCTTCATAAAGTGGGTCCCATTTTAGGAGCTCCAATCTCACATATGGAGAGAAGATAGCAGGTACACTTAGAGACATATAAGCATCTCGGTAGCTTGACGAGTACTGTTTCTTCCATCTTTCAATTCTTTCTTTCACGGCTGAAAGTTGAGAATATTCCTCGGCTGCATCACCGAAAATTTGTTCAGCAGTCTGAAGCAACAAATCACGGTTTGACTGGTATGCTGTAGTCTCACTATCACTCTCATCAGTGCTTGATTCTCCTTCTATTTTCTGATGGGAACTTTCATTCTCTAAGAATGTCATTCTTTTAGCATCCCATCTATCTCTCTTACGTTGTCGAGCCTCAGATCTCCTATTCTTATCCATGCATTTTTGCAGGTTTATGTCTCTACCATATTCATCTAGCTTCACTGGTAGATTTGTTTGTTCTCTCATGGCAGCAGATGCAGCCTGAGCTGCAGTTCTGGCAGCAGCAACCATTGCCTCATTAGAACCACTTTTAGTGAAAACTGACATTGCAGCATCAACAGATGCTTGTATTTCCATCATCTCATCATTATCAGCAGCTCTCCTTTCTAAGATAGCTGATGCACGCTCTTCATGAAGCTTCTGCATCTGCTCTTCAAGTTCCTCAATAAAAGGAGCTTTATGCTGAAAGGGAAGTTACAATATGAGACTGATTAGCATGAGTCAAAGGCACTGCCTATTTCTAGGAACTTGAGAAGGGCACATAAGAAAAGGCGAATAAAACATCAAAATCTATTAAAAATTGAGGGACCAAGAGCATGCTATTTAGGCATATTGGGTTAGGAAAACTAAGGATCAATGACAATATGGACATAAAATATCTGACATAAGCCCTCATAAATTATAAAAAAAGGAATGCAATTTAACTCAAGCATTGACAATTCAAGCATAACATTCATGTTGATATAAGCCAATATGACCTAAAAGTAGAGGTGTAGCAGCTCAATCAAGAGGACCATGAAGAGGTATCAATATATATATTTTTTTTGATAGATTGAAGAGGTATCAATATTGTTCCCATTAGGTTTTGTTTGCTCTATTCAAAAGAACAAAACAGTAACAGATCAATCCAATGTTTCATTTCAGGTTTACTGCAAATCTCAGCAATATATAAACTTAAATTATCATCATCATCATCATCGTCATCATTTTGATAGACAAATAATTTACTTCAAACATATTGACTGAAATGCAATCAGCTACCTCCCTTTTAGTTTTGCTCGACGTCAACCAATATAATACAGACTACTGATCAAGCTGCTGAGGCTACCAATGTTTCATTTCAGGTTTACTGCAAATCTCCATGACATGCTAGAGAGACGTGGTGTGCTTGCAGGAGACTAAAATCAAGGATATGAGTACGGGGATTGTTCGCAGCCTTGGGGTGGGAAGACATATTGATTGGAGAGCAATTAACTCTAAGGGGGCAGCTGGAGGTGTTCTGGTGTTTTGGGACAACAGAGTGATTGATTTGTTGGAGGTGGAAGAAGGGATGTTTTCAGTGTCTTGTCTGTTCAAGAATTGTATAGATGGGATGAGGTGGGTTTTCACCGGAGTTTATGGGCCGGTGTGCAGAAGGGACAGAGAGGTTTTTTGGGAGGAGCTTGGGTCAATAAAAGGGTTATGGAGAGATCCTTGATGTGTGGGGGGAGACTTTAACATGATCAGATACCTGGAAGAGCGCAGTAGGGGGGGTGAGTTATCTGCATCAATGAGGAGATTTACTGAAGTGGTAGAGGATTTGGAGCTAAGGGACTACCCCTTATAGGGGGGTCTCTTTACTTGGCGAGGGGGGTTAAACAATCAGTCTCAATCTAGGCTCGACAGGTTCTTAGTTACAGATGAGTGGGACAGAATGTTCAATGGAGCCATGCAGGGGATTCTTGCTAGACCAGTTTCTGATCATTATCCTATCCTACTTGAAGGTGGAGGTTTGAAGAGGGGTCCGTCACCTTTCAGATTTGAGAATATGTGGCTGGAGGAAAGGGGGTTCATGGATCAGATGAAGAGGTGGTGGGGCAGTTTAACTTTTACTGGGTCTTTTAGCTTTGTTTTGGATGCAAAATTAAGAGCCTTAAAAGGGCTTTTAAAGACTTGGAATAAAGAAGTTTTTGGGGTAATTGAGACTAAGAAGAGAGAAGCTCTTAGCCAGGTGGTGTACTGGGATGCAGTGGAGAATCATTCAACTCTGAGTTTGGAGGATTGTGAAGCAAGGAAGGAGGCTAAGGAGGCTTATAAGACATGGGTGTTGAGGGAAGAAATTTCTTGGAGACAGAGATCAAGGGAATTGTGGTTGAAGGAGGGGGACAATAATACTAAATTCTTTCATAGGATGGCAAACGCGCATAGCAGAAGGAATTGGTTGTCTAGGTTGAAAGTGGATGATTGTTGGCATACGGAGGAGTTAGATTTAAAAAATAGTGTGGTGGGTGCTTTTAAAAATCTGTATACTGAAGAAGGGGGGTGGCGTCTTGGTGTTGAGGGGCTGCCCTTCATAAGATTAGACAGCTGTGAGGTTGAGGGGCTGGAAATTCCCTTTACGGAAAGGGAGGTGTTCGCGGCACTTTCAGATCTTGGCAAGGATAAAGCCCCCGGCCCGGATGGCTTCACCATGGCCTTCTGGTTGTTCAGTTGGGATTTAGTAAAGGTTGAAATAATGGGCTTTTTCAAGGAATTTCACGAGAGGGGCAGATTTGTAAAATCTCTAAATGCAACATTCCTTGTTCTAGTCCCAAAGAGGGGAGGAACTGAAGATTTGAAAGATTTCAGGCCCATCAGCCTTGTTGGCAGCCTCTACAAGTTGCTGGCCAAGGTGTTGGCCAATAGAATTAAAAAGGTGTTGGGGGAAGTGATCTCAGAGTCTCAAAATGCCTTTGTGGAGGGTAGACAGATTTTGGATGCAATGCTGATTGCAAACGAGGCTGTGGACTCAAGATTGAAAGACAATGTGGGAGGGGTGTTATGCAAGTTGGATATAGAGAAGGCTTATGACCGTGTTAGCTGGAGCTTTTTGCTGGTTGTCCTTAAAGAGATGGGGTTTGGCGAGAGATGGATAAAGTGGATTGATTGGTGTATCTCCACAGTGAAATTCTCCGTGTTAGTTAATGGGTCTCCTTCCGGTTTTTTCCAAAGCACGAGGGGGCTAAGACAAGGAGACCCCCTTTCCCCTTATTTGTTTGTGATCGCCATGGAGGTTTTTAGTAGTATGATGAGAAGGGCTATTAGTGGGGGTTACTTATCTGGGTGGAAGGTGAGTGGTAGGAGGGGTGAGGGGATGCATATATCGCATTTGTTGTTTGCGGATGATACGTTGGTTTTTTGTGAGGAGTCTTCAGACGAGATGACTTATCTAAGTTGGCTTCTCATGTGGTTTGAGGCGTGCTCGGGTTTGAGGATCAACTTAGAGAAGAGTGAGATGATCTCGGTTGGAAGGGTGCTGAATATAGAGGGTTTGGCTTTGGAGTTGGGGTGTAAAGTGGGAGGGATCCCTTCTAGTTATTTGGGAATGCCCCTTGGGGCAGCTTTCAACTCTTTGGCGGTGTGGGATGGGGTTGAAGAGCGTTTTCGTAGAAGGCTTGTTATGTGGAAGAGGCAGTGCATATCTAAAGGGGGAAGACTCACCCTAATTAGAAGCACTATGTCCAGTATGCCTATTTATTTGATGTCTCTCTTTCATTTGCCTAGAAAAGTGAGGTTGAGATTGAAGAAAATTCAGAGGGATTTTCTGTGGGGTGGGGGAACTTTAGCCCATAAACCTCACCTTGTAAGATGGAACTTGGTATGCTTGGAGAAAAGAAAAGGGGGACTAGGGGTGAGAAATTTATCTTTGATGAATAACGCCCTTTTGTGTAAGTGGAATTGGAGGTTTGCTAATGAGAGAGATGCGTTGTGGAGGAGTGTAATTAGCCTCAAGTATGGCGTAGAGGAGGGGGGCTAGTGTACTCGGGATGTGATGGGAAGAAACGGAGTTGGTCTTTGGAAAGCAATTAGGAAGAAGTGGGGGTTGTTTGATGGCAGGGTAGTTTTCCATTTGGGTAATGGGCAAAGAGTGAAATTTTGGAAAGACAAGTGGTGTGGTGATGGGCCTCTTTGTGAGTCCTTCCCATCTCTTTTTTCCATGTCCATGTCGAAGACTGCTTGGGTTTCGGAGGTGTGGAATCCTGTTGGTGATGGGATTGGTTGGACTCCTCTCTTTGCAAGGGCGTTTAATGATTGGGAGATTGATTTGGTGGAGCGGTTGTTGCAGAAGATCCAAGCTTTCAGGGTTCAAAGGGAGGAGGAAGATAGAGTGATATGGACAGCTTCAAATAATGGGGCTTTCTCTGTTAGATCCCTTTATTCTATGATGGAGCCGGGGGGGGGGGGGGGGGGGCTTTCTTTGTTCCCTAGTGAAAGAATTTGGAGGGCAAGAGTGTCTCCCAAGGTAGCTTTCTTTGCTTGGGAGGCTTCTTGGGGTAAAGTTTTAACACAGGAGCAACTTCAAAGGAGGGGGTTCTCTTTGGCAAACAGGTGCTTCCTCTGTCTATCTGAAGAAGAAACAGTGGATCATCTTTTACTGTATTGTGTCAAGACGCAGGTCCTATGGAACCTCCTTTTCTCTCTTTTTGGAATATCTTGGACTCTTTCGTGTACAGTGAAGACAACCCTTCTTGGGTGGAATGGAGGGTTTGTGGGAAAAAGATGCAAGAAGGCTTGGCAGATGGTGCCTTTATGTATTTTTTGGTCAGTTTGGAAGGAGAGAAATAGGTTAGCGTTTGGGGATGAGGACCTTTCGCTTCAAAGGTTGAAATATTCTTTTGTATGTAATCTTTGGTTTTGGGTCAGGGGTTCCCTAGCAAAGAGTCATTCTTCTCTTGTAAGTTTTGTAGACTGGTTAGGCTCCTAGTTAGGGAAGGTGGTGTGTATACTCCCTGTATACCTAGAGGGCACCGGTTTTTGGTGTTTCCTCTTTTCGTTTAATATACTTCTTTTACTTATCAAAAAAAAAAAAAAATCATTTTGCTTGACGTCAACCAATATAACACAGACTACTGATCAAGCCACTGAGGCTACGAATGTTTCATTTCAGGTTTACTGCAAATCTCCACGATATTTTGTCTTAAATTAAGAATAAAATTATTATTATTATTTTAGTTTTGATAAATAATTTATTTCAAAAATATTGACTGAAATTGAGTCAGCTATCTCTGTTTTAGTTTTGTTTGACGTCAACCAATATAATACAGACTACTGATCAAGCTGATGAGGCTAGCACATAGGATCAGTGCTCGTAAATAAAATAGGCAGAAATGCCTAGAAAATCTATATTGTTCTAAGTTTAGAACTATTGGTATGTTTATGACCAAAGTTTTTAAAAGCAAAAGTATAATGCAAGTTGTTTTTTTTTCCCATGAGGCAATGTGTTAAGGCATAAGCCTCGAAGCGTTAACGCCGTTAAGGCGTAGTTTTTATAATTAATAAATATGTAAAAATATAATACTCAATAAATTACAGAAAGAATTTTACATAAATTACATAATTATTTTAGAACATAAAAGTATAAAATTTTAATAATAAAATTTTTAAAAATTAAATATTAGCATAACCAATCATTAAGATAAATATAAAGACCTGATTATTTATATAATTTTACAACTTTCCATTAGAAAAAAAAAATGGAAAAAAGGATGATGAAAGGTGAGAAAATAGAAATTGGACATGCTAGTAAGGGGAGGTAAGCACTCATAGTGGTCAAACTAAAAACAATAAAACAAGATGTAAAAATGTGGCCATGGTGGAGAAGGTATGGTGGTGGAGATGTAAAAACAATAAAACAATGTCTTGGTTTTGCCCAAAAAAACAAAAACAATACTGATTGTGGTGGTGAAGGCATGGATTGAGAAGAAAGTAGAAAGGATAAAGGAAGAAGGGAAGAGGTGAGACAGAGAATCTGATAAAAAAGAAAAAAAAAAAAAGAGGTGAGACATAGAAGGCGCTGATTGCCAAGATGAGACAGATGGAGTGCTGCCGAAGTGAGAGGGTGTTGTCAGAGTGAGAAGTCGCAATCATGAGGTAAGGGTTTCACAGATCTAAGGTCAGGGGTTTTTCTTCCTTTTTCTTCCTTTTTCTTCTCTATTCTCAGATCACACTCACTCTCCGTGGGATTGTTGGGTTAAAATGTTGATGTCATCTTCAATTTTTTATTCATTTATTTTTTTTAACATGGCCACTTGAGTTTCAGAGACCCACAGAGGCATATCCCTCAATCCTTTCTGGAGTTCCGTTTTTTCTTCAACGCCTCAAGGCATTTTTGCCACGCCTAGCCCCAAGGTGCACCTAAAAAACACTTTTGAAAACCTTGTTTATAACCACAAAATTGTTGTGCTTGCACAGTAAATGTTCAACACCCCATTCCATGCCCTGTAACCACTGTTTAGATTCAGCTAATATTAACACGAGTACTCCAGGCATCAGCATCACCAAATTGCATGAAGGAGAAAGAACATGGTGATAATTGGGAGTCCTTATTCTCACTCTTTTATATCCACGTTAACCCATTCTCCAGAGCAATTTTGCCACCACAAAAGCCCTATATACTTGCTGGTAAATAAAAGCTCATTGTGTCAAAACAGAAAGATCGTATCACAATGATAGAAAAACGACCAGAGCGGTAGAAAACACCCAAAATGGCGAAGGCCCATATGAATCAAGTGCACTGCTTGCATGAGCAACAAGAGAATTAAACATTTATTAAAAAATAAAGGAACCAAGCAACACTCTGTCATGATTGCCCTTGGAAAGCAATTGCTAGTATGCCAGATTTATTCAGGGTTATGGATTTCAGTTGGGGATGGTACAAGAACTCGACAGGAAGTGGTGATCAACACTTGTGACCTCGATTACCCAACTTGTATTTGCTTGTCAGGTCTAAAAATTCTACTATTTCTCTCTGTCTAGATCGATTCTCCCACATCTTGGAATTTTTATTTCCCTCCCAACGAAAGCGATGACCTATCTTCGATTATGCTTTCTGCCTGTTGTCACCAACTTTTCCTGAATCAGAATTTGGTTTTAACACCCTCTCGTTTATTTTCCTTTGTTTCCTTCTTTTCGGTTCTAACCAAATCAAAGGAGCCTATATTTTTTCTGAAGGCTAATTTCATTTGAAAAATCAAAGCTCCTACCTAAGGTCAAGGTTTTTGCTTAGCTAGTGCCTAATAGAAAGGTTAATACCAATAATAGAAGGTTAACACCAAGTAAAGCAACTTTAATATAGCTGCTTTTGTTGCTTATCAAAAAAAAAAAAAACCAACTATAGCAACTGAGCAAACCTTATAGTGCCCTCAATCCTGATCTTTGTTTGATGTGCCCCCCAGCCCTAAACACTCTGTAATGCGATTGAACAATGAAAATCATCATCATCTTCTACACTACCAAAGAGTTGATGCATTTGTGCGATAGACTTTTCAGTCTTGGCAGGTAAGATTGAGGTCCTCCAGATGGATCTTGGATATGATGGTGATGGCACATTGGGTTTTGGTGGCAGCATTAAGAGCAGGGTTTAATCAGGTATGGCTATTCTCATTTCACTTTGGGCACTCAGGCTTGAGAAGAATGCCATAATATTTGAGATGGGATGGAGCTTGATGGAGGCTTTATGGGATTTGATCTACTACTTTGCTTCCTTATGGATATTTCAGACCTATCCAAAAAAAAAAAATGTTTTCAGAATCCCATTAAGCATGAGAATATCAGATTGGATATCCACTTGTTGCATGAGGATGAGGCTCATGGAGGCGTAAGGTGAGTGGGTTCCACACCTAATGAGTAACTTAATTTTGTTTGTTGTTCTTTGCATATCCCAGGCCCGATAGGAATTGGTTGAGTATTTCACAATCAAAGTGCAGTTGTGTCTAAAGCTCCCTCAAAGAAAACTAGATCGGGTCTGGATATAGAGTTGAGCTAGTAACACTTTTGGAAGGCCAGATCCAGGCAGGCTCCTTGGACCTCAGTAATTCACCCATAGTTAGTTCCTGGACTTTCCAAAGGGAAATGGGGCCTTTGAAATTGTATCCATTTTACATAAGATCTTACATTGTCTACTAGGTTGGGATGCTCCTTTATCTGGGATACAATGCTCAACAAACTACTAAGCAAATTCATTGGCTAAGTGAAGTACTTCTAGTATAAAAGATTTTGTAATGATATCCTTGCATCCTTGAGAATTTTACTTCTGTATGACTATTGATCGATATTGGCACACTTTTGGCAGCCTTCTTGATGTTTTGTCTCTATATGAAGTGCAGCTCATTTCCTTGTACTTTTTTATTATGATGAAATGGAAATGTTGTTTCTAATTATATATGTTATATTCAGAGAATGAAGATTCGTCTGGATGGAATGCTAGCATGAAATATGATACAAGGACTGTAGATCCAGAATTTTTTTTTTTTGATAGGCAAATAAGAGGATGTATTATAAAAGCCTAGAAAGGCAAAAAGAGTACACACGAAGTATACAAGCAACGCCCAAGGAGCTAGGCCAAAAAGAAAAACCTTTCTTCTATCTAGACAAAAGCCATTCTATAAAGTCAAACAAGGACAAAGAATGAGTCTCTAAATATACCCGACCCCAAGGTCATTGCACATGCCCACAATATGTAGGTTTAAATTATGAATCAGCTATGTCCTTTAATTCTACTTGACCTCAAGAGGAAACTCATCAAACTGCTATGATAGGCAGATAACAACTCTTACACATGTAAACAGAGAACACCTAGAAAATGTTCTGTTTCTCTAAATTTAACCAAAAGTATATCTTTGATTACAATTTTTCCTTTTTTCTTTCTTGGGGGATGTTGGGGGGAGACGGGGCTACATCCCATGTACATACAACATATACAAGGCAGCGCACCCAAAAAAAAATAAAAACAGAAAACAAAAGCAAAACTACTACCAAGCTAGTCAATCCCCATAATACCATCAAAGTCCAAAAAGACACAAGTAGGATCCAAATCCCTGTCTGACCATATAAACAAAGTCAGAAGTAAATCCTTCATCACCAAGCATGAAAGCTTCACATATTCAAAGGTTCTTATATTAGGCTCTTTCCAAATGATCCAAAAGAGATTAAGGAATCAGTGCCCACATTACCTTGCACTTGATTCCCATTCACCATGCCAACTCAGGACAACATCTCTACTTGACTAGGGGAACACCTAGCAAGGAAGTCACCAAAGACCATAACCTAGATATCAATTCATAATGGATGAGGATGTGATCCGTGGACTCACTACTGTCATTGCAAAGGCAACACCCATTTACCATACCTCACCCTCTTCTCCTAAAATGGTCATCAGTCAGAACTTTCTCTCAAGTTGCTTCCCAAACCAAAAAAAACAAAACAAACAAACAAATAAACACTCAAAAGAAGGCCTTGAAGGGTGCTTTTGAATTCAAAATCATCTTAGCTGGGAATGAAGTGGTTTCAACAAGGACCAGAGACAAGTAATATGTTATAATGAAGAAGGAAGCCTTCTTATAAATCTTGCAAACCAATATATCCTTCAAGTCAATATAAACAAGAAATGGGTTCAGCAGTTGCAGCAAGCAGTCCACCTCCCAACAACATTTTATCCAAAAAGATCCTTATAAACCTAGGATTCCAACAATTCTCATCCCAAAAATGTTCCACCGGAACCTCTCTATTGCTTGCAAGATTGAAGCAACTTGACAACTGAACGTTTAAAATGTTCTCACAACACCAAGGATCTTGCCAAAGTTTGACCCTAAGACCACTATTGATGGCAAATCTTGTCCTAATGAAAACATCACCCCTACCCTTTCTAATGGCTTTCCATCAGCTTGATTCATAAGTTTCCCTTTCCTGTCAACACTACCCCCCTCCAATTCCCCGTACTTCCACACAACTCACCTTTTTCCAGAAGCTATCTTTCTCTGTAGTGAATCTTCATAGTCATTTCCTAATTAAGCTTCATTGAGAGGATCAAGCCTCATGACACCCAAACCCCAGGCAGACAAAATTTTCAGCATAAACAATGGACCACTCACCAAGTGAATCTTATTCTCTACTGACCTCCTTCCCACAAAAAATGTCCTAAATCCTTTCAAATCTAGTCTTCACCTTCCAATCGATTGCAACACAGCTTTTTCTTCTCAGTGATAACTGGTCAGCAAGGCTTCAACACAATGCAACATGAGTTCTCCCATTAGTGCACCACTACAGGGAATGAAGGTAGAAGAAAGCATCTTACTCTTGTATGAGAATCAATTGGGAGTCCTAGTTACTTTCCCTTTTCTGTCCATGAAGCCTCTCTTCAGGGCAACTTTACCACAGTATAAGTCGTATAAAATTTGCTTATACAACTAAAAAGAAAAAAGATCATCCTATGAAAATGGCAAAATCTAACAAGAATGGATGAAAAGATACAAAAGGTCATCCGATAAATTTGATTTTTCAAGTACTTACTTTGCTAAAAGAGTCAATGGAATAAATAGTAACTGAAATTTTAAAACCAGAGCGTCATTTATCTTTTGGTACTTTTGAGACTAAAGCACTAACTTTGACATGAACAAAAGGATAACAATTTTCATAGAGATTTTCAGTGTTTTGTGTGTGTGCGTGTGTGGGCACATGCGCATGCACACACACGCGAGAGAGAGAGATTTATAGAAGACATAACAAGAAACATAGTTATCTATGTTAGTTTGATGAGCAAACAAGGAGGATTACAAAAGAACACAGAAACACATGCCATGTAATTAGATAAATCCATACCTGCAAAAAGTCACATATAACAGAAACAAAGTCACGAAGCTTTTGCATAAAGATGAACTTCTCACCGGCAGCAGTAAGAGACTTCTCAAGAGTAGTGATATTCGACAGTGAGGAAGACAAATTTTCATCAGTTCTAGTCAGTGATGACATGGTTCTGCCATGAGACTCCTGATAAGAACAATATTAAAGTACATTGTTACATACAAGCTCATTCAATTGAAATATGTAAAACAGTACATTACACTACACACACACACAAAGATACACTCTTGCATATATATAGATACATACTCAAGCAGTCTAAAAATGGCAAGATAATGCACTATGAACATGCTAACCCATAAAAAAAATGCACTATGAACATGCTACTCATCTCAGTTTTTTTCTCCATTTTTACATAATGCACTATGAGGATGCTAGTTCTCCTTTTTAAAAGCCCAGGCAGTTAGGGATGTGATCAATGGAAGGGCAAATGATACTGATTGGAAGATACAATGTATCTCCAAGGTGGGGGAGGTGGCTTGATTTGGTGTAATCTTGGAAGATTTTTAACATACATCGTCTCTTTTTAAGATTTCAGAGACAGGCGTTACTGGGTTGGACAGTTAGAAAGGTACTTCCTTTGGAGGAAATTTGGTGTGGACTTCAAATCCATTCAGTGAACTGGAGTTATTTGCACACCTCAGGGGAGAAGTGAGCTTAGGAGCAGACACACCTCATTGATAAATAAAGCCATCCTAGGAAAATGTCTTTGAAGGTCTTGTACAGAAACAAAAAGTTCATTAAGGGAGTGGTTCTTGGATTATGGCAGTGAATATGGCCATTGATAGCATAAGAAAGTCAGGAGAAGCTAACCAAAATGAACAGATTCATCTTTTAACAGTTGGGTTTGAAGATGTGTATGGTAAACACGGTAAGTTTTGAGAAGACTAGATAGTAGTAGTCTAATAGTAATTTATAGATTATATTTTACCAATCAAAAAAAAAATAAATTATAGATTATATTTTATCTTTATTTTAAATACCCAGTATAAAGATATTTGGTCATAGACTCCTTCACATCTTTTGAGAGTAGGTTGATGGAACCACCCACTCTATCAATCACTATCTTTGGATTGGTCTCTACCCTCTTAATAGTATAAATCCATATGAGAGGTTAAGAATCTATCATCTCGACATAAAAAGAGAGGGTCGAAGACAATTCTAATAAGGAGTTTGTACAAGGGTTGATTTATTTCAAACTCTTGAAGATAAAAGGATATAAGAGTTTGATTTGAAATGAATCTGCAAAATGTCAAGCATAAAGTTTGATTCATAATAGGATAGTTATTGTTTTGCATGAATTCAAGGATCTTACATTATTTATCCATCAAAAACATGTTGGATGGGGATGTAGCTCTGTAGTAGCAGTTTCCAAGTTTTTTTTTTTTTGGACAAATAATAAGATTTTATAAACAAGCACCAAAGATACAACGCATCAAAGTACATAGGACATATCCAACAGGCATCAAATGGCATAACCAAAAAAGAGAGAACACAACAAAAAAAAAGAAAAACTTTCTCCCTTAGCAAGAACCTAGCCAATCAACAAAATCATTGAAAAGCATAGAACCTACTTTTATGTATAACTTCACCAACAAGTGTTATTCTATTGAAAGTAGAACTAACTAGAAGGCTCAAGGAGCAAACCACCTAGGGTGGACAAAGGATATTTTCATTTTGGGAAACATTTTCGTAATTGGTAGTTAGAGGAGGTCATGCCATTTTTTGAGAAGCTATATTCTGCAAAGGTTTAGTCAGAAATGTGACACTCGAGATTCGTATTTTTTTTTTATCAGTAAGTGATATATGTATTGAAAAAGAGACGCTAAAGAAGCGACTCAAATAGTTACAGTATAGAAAAAACGACTCACCCCCTTACAAAAGAACCCACCCCTCTATGAAAGCACAAAAAACCCTCTTCCTTAATACATGCACACCCAATCCATAAAATCTAATAAGGTCGAAGGACCATCTTTTATCCACACTTTGGTTTCCGACCATAGCAAATACACAAAGGAAATTTTCAGCTTTTGTATAGATAGCACCCCGTCCTCAAAAGCAATTGAATTTCTAGCCTTCCAAATGACCCAAAACAAGCATAACGGTCCCAAAAGTCACGTCACCTTCCTCTTCTTGCCCATAAGGGAACCTCTCCAACCTATTAGAGTTTCCTTAACCGAACGCGGAAAAACCCAAGAGACTCCAAAAAAAGAGAGAAGCAAGGTCCACACCTCCCTTGTTCTATAACAATGAAGGAGGAGGTGGTCAATCAACTCCCCGCGCTTTTGGCAAAAAAAGCACCTATTTGCCAAAGCCCAACCCCTCTTTTGCAGACGGTCCAAAGTTAGGACTCTACCCCACGACGCCTCCCACACAAAGAAGCTTATCTTGGGTTGAGCATAAGACATCCAAATAATCTTTGAAGGAAACCAAGCTGACGACACCGGCTGCATTGTCCTATACAAGGACTTTACCGAAAAAACCCCATCCTTTGATTCCACCCATCTCACCATGTCCTCCTCATCCACCCTCACCATCTTTCCTTCCAAACACCTAAGTAACCTTCCCACTTCTTCCAATTCCCAATCATTAAACGGCCTATTGAAAGTAGGAGTCCAACTTCCCCTCCTATCCCCCTCGGCTGTCCACACTTCATTTACCCATGCCTCTTTTGACGTTGCTATGGAAAATAAAGAAGGGAAAGTCTCGCTTAAAGGGCTGGTACCACACCACTTATCTTTCCAAAACCTCACATTCTTACCATCCCCCACCTCATAGCCAAAGAAAGGGGTTACAAATTGTCCCACCTTATTTATAGCTTTCCACAAACCAACCCCATAAGCCTCCCTAATCTCACAAGATCTCCATCCTCCTTTCTCCTCCCCATACTTCCTTCTAATCACCTGATTCCATAAGGCCGTTTTCTCGTTAGCAAAACACCATGCCCACTTTCCGAGGAGAGCCTTATTGAACAACCCAAGACTCTTTACCCTCAACCCTCCTTTACCTTTATCATCACACACAATCGACCACCTTACTAAGTGAGGTTTCTGCTCAAGAGCGCCTCCTCCCCACAGAAAATCTCTTTGTATCTTTCCAGTCTTATTCTAACCGCCCTTGGAATTTGGAAGATGGACATGAAATAGATTGGCAAGTTGGACAAAGTACTCCGAATTAAGGTAATCCTTCCTCCTTTTGAAATGTATTGTCGCTTCCACATAGCCAATCTCCTTTTGAATCTTTCCTCTATTCCATCCCAAACACCACTAGATTTAAAAGGAGCACCTAAAGGCATTCCTAGGTAGGTGGATGGTAAGTTTCCCACCTTATAACCAAATTCATCAGCTAACTCTCCCACATTTTCAACTCTACCAACTGGAATCAATTCACTCTTTTCCATATTCACTTTTAACCCTGACAAAGCCTCAAACCACATTAGCAAGCAGCATAGGTGTGTCAACTGATCCTCTTTAGCTTCACAAAAGACCAACGTGTCATCAGCAAACAACAAATGTGTAATTTGGACCCCTTCGCCCCTTCTTCCCCAAACCAAACAAGGCGTCAAAAAACCACCATTAACTGCTCTTTTCATCAAACAACTGAAAGCCTCCATCACTATTACGAATAAATAAGGCGAGAAGGGGTCTCCTTGCCTTATCCCCCTCGAGCTCTGGAAAAAACCCGTTGGACTGCCATTCACCAGAACTGAAAATCTGACAGTGGATAAGCACCATTTTATCCAATTACACCACCTACCTCCAAATCCCATTTTCCCCATTACCGCTATCAAAAATTTCCAATCCACATGGTCATAAGCTTTCTCTATATCTAATTTGCACATTATTGCCCCTCTATTATTTTTCAGGATGGAATCTATTGCCTGATTAGCGATCAGAACTGCGTCCATAATCTGCCGCCCCTCCACAAAAGCATTTTGAGATAAAGATATCACTTTAGCTAACACTCCTTTTAACCTGTTAGCCAACACCTTAGCTAACCATTTGTAAAGCCCTCCCACCAAACTTATTGGCCTAAAGTTCTTTAAGTCCTCAGCCCCCCCTTTCTTGGGAATCAAAACTAAGAAGGTTGCATTCATGCTTCTAACAAATCTCCCCGTCTCATAAAACTGTCTGAACAAATTCAAGACCTCCACCTTCACAAAATCCCAAGCAAACTGCCAAAAGGCCATTGAGAAGCCGTCCGGCCCTAGTGCTTTCTCACCGCAACAGCCTTTCAGCACTTCAAAGACCTCCTCCTCTGAAAATGGCTGCTCCAGCCTCTCTACCTCCCTCTCTTCCAGCCTCTCAAAGTTTAGCCCTTCAATGCTAGGCTTCCAATCACCCGAGTCTGTCAACAGTTCTTGGAAATTTCTGCCAACCTCCTCTTTGATTTCACTCTCCTCAGTAAAACACCTCTCATTCACCTTTATTCTATTCAGTTGCTTCCTCCTTCTATGAGCATTTGCCATTTTATGAAAAAACTTGGTGTTTCTGTCCCCCTCTTTTAGCCAAATTTCCCTAGACTTTTGCCTCCATGATACTTCTTCCAATAGAGCCCACTTCTTATATAACTCCCTTGCCTCCTTCCTAACTTCTTCTTCTTCTATTGACAGAGAACGAACCATTTCTTCCTTGTCCCAATACTCTATTAAGTTCCATGCTTTCTGTTTCTCTAAATCAATCTGTCCAAAAACCTCTTTATTCCAACTTCTTAACAGCGGTTTTAAGGCCTTCAGTTTTTCAGTCAATATGAAACTAGCCGATCCATTCACTTGAATCCCCTCCCACCACTGTCTCATTACCTCTTTAAAGCCCTCACTTTTCAGCCACATGTTCTCAAATCTAAAAGGCATGGGTCCTCTCCTCATTCCTCCCCCATCCAGAAGAATCGGGGCATGGTCAGAGATAGGCCTAGCCAAGACAGTTTGGATGGCCCCTTGAAAATGAGTTTCCCAATCCTCATAAATGAAAAATCAATCAATTCTTGATTTTGATCGATTATTGAGACCACCACACCACGTGAACACCCCCCCTTGAAGTGGCAAATCCCTTAATTCTAACTCCTCAATCACCTCTGAAAATCTCCTCATTGCCTAGGTTAAACGGCCTCCTCTGCTCCTCTCAGATGGAAATCTAATCATATTGAAGTCTCCTGCAATGCACCACGGCTCATTCCATAACCCTTTTATTGCCCCCAGCTCACTCCAAAAATCCTCTCTCTCTGCTTTTGCTGTGGGCCCATAAACTCCTGTGAAACACCAACAAAACCCATCCTCACAGCTCTTAAAACGACAAGAGACTGTAAATTTGCCCACTTCCATCTCCTCTAATTGCAATACCCTGTTATCCCAAAACACCAACACCCCCCCAGCCGTCCCCCTAGAATTTAAAGACCCCCATTCCAAACATCTTCCAACCCCAAGGCTTTTGACCGACCCATTTGACATCTCCTGGATTTTTGTTTCCTGAATACACACTAGGTCAACCTTCTGTGATTTAATCACATCCTTTATCACCCTTCTCTTTTCCTTGTCGTTTGCCCCCCTTACATTCCACGACAGAATCCTTAGCTTCATCTACCAAACTCTTGATGGCCCCGATCCTCTACAATTCCTCCATAATTCACCGACCACTCAAGTTTCTTTAATTCACGATCAAATCTCGAAAGTCCCTTACCTTTCCTCTTTTTTCCTGTAACCCTCTCAGAACAATCCCTTCTTTCCCTAATTTTATTGAGGAGTTGCAATATCTCCCTTTCAAAGCCTTCCGAAGGCATTCCCAAACACTGACAAAATCTTGCCAAACAACTATACCTCCAACTCTCCTCGTCGTCTCCTTCTTTCTCAACCCCTTCGCCTCTCCCCTCTTCCAACATAAAAGAAACCCCCACTCCCATCTGATCGTCCCTTACTTCCGCCGGACACACTCTCAACGGAGTAAAGTTTAACTTCCCTTCACTTTCCTCCTCCACAGCGTCATTACCGCACCTTTCATCCATCTCAATCACAACCCCCTTTCCCCCAGAGAGAGTAGAAGAAGAAGAGACCCGTCCCCCCCAAAAGCACATCGCAGAGGGCTCAAGATTGGAGTACCTAGAATTTTCCTCCATCAGCCACTCGTCCGCAAGGGAAGCCCTTTGTTTCTCGCTTCTCTCCGCTGCAGACGGCATCCCGCTGGGCAAGAGTTCTTCTTCGAACCAAATCTCTGAACGCGATTGTCCTAAAGAAGCCCTAGCTTCTTTTAAAATACTTCCCTTTGTGGGCCTAAAAGAAGTGCCAGCCCACAAGGCCTCAAAAGACTGTCCTTCTCTCATAACCATATTGGGCCTGCACTCCTCCCTATCCGGCCCAACCCAAAAGGAATTTAAATGGCCAGCACTGTAGGCCCGCCCTGAAACTCCACTGGACTGCCCCTCTTCCCAGCAGTCCCGCGGTCCATTGGGCTTTTTCTTCACTTTTGAAGCCCAGTCCAGCTGGTCTTGAGAGCCTTCACTGTTGGGCTCAATAACCCCTTCATTTAAGCCCACCATTCCTTTCCCTTTTCTTCCATACTTCTTCCCTACGACTGAAAAAGCTGCAACTGTACCAGACTTCCCATCTTCAACAGGCTTTTCTTCCCCTCCATCTTTTCTGGCTGGGTCTGCCCCCACATCCTCTGCAACACGCCAACTTTCTTTCCTTTTGCTACTCCTACTCTCCGCGCGTGAGCCCACTTCCCATTCTTCCCTTGCCTTCTCCTTCTCCCCCCCTGTCATCTTCTTCATCGGCAACACCTTTGAAAACCATGGTAGCCTCTCCCACCACAGCTGTAAATCATAGCAGTAATCGTCTACCACTAAGTGCATAGTTCCCGGAAATAAATTACCCCTCTTCTTTACCAAAATTCTGGCCCACTGGATCTGAGAATAATTCTTTGTTTCTCTATCCACCTCCACAAAGCCTCCACAACAGTCCCCTACTCTCTTAAAAACTTTTTCACTCCAACAATGAAGCGGGAGTCCCACCACTCTTACCCAGACATTTTCAACTAGGCTTCCTACCTTTGAGCATCCTGCCTCCACGCTCCATCTCTCTAAATGCAACACTTTGTCATTAAATCTTCGTGTCCCCCTCTTTAGTGTTCTCTCTGCCTCATTTTCATCTTCGAATTCCAGCAACATGAAGGGACCTCCCATACTCTTCACCTTCAATCCGTTTCTTATATTCCAACTGTGCACCCCCCATTCTCTGACCGACTGCAACTCCGAATCCCCCACTAATCCAGCACCCCAACTTCCAACAAGGCACCAACCCAATCCTTCCTTCCTGTCACTCAACCCTCTCCCTCCAACTTGAAGCCATAAAGCTTCTCCTTCACCTTGCCTTCCAGCTTGCTCCTTAGTCACTTCCACAAAAGTCTTCTTCGTACTCTGCACCTTCTTTTCTTGGTATCTTCCATCCATTTTCTCTATTGCCACCTCTTTCGGCTTTGATTCACCTCGATGAACTTCTTCCACCTTCATATCCTCAAATGTTACTACCCCTAAACCCCTACGTTTCTCAGCAAACAAGGCCCATCCTCCTATCAAACCCTTTCCTTTGGGGACAACTACACAAAACCTCTTAGCCTCTACGTCAATCACAGAACAGAGGATGAATCTCCCCGACCCATTTTCGCGTCTTTCCACTTTAAACTTTCTACCTTCTTCCTCCCACACTTTATCTAATCTTTCTTTCCTTTCCTCCCTACAGCATTCTTCAAAACCTTCCAAAAACTTTCTCAAACTTGTCACCCCAAATCTGATCCAGGAAGAGAAACCTCTGCTCCTTTCCACAATGGTACCTCGTATCTTCCCTCTAACTTCCTCTACTAAAACCTCAAACGTCTTCGACTCAATCGCAAACCAACACCTTCCCCCTCTCATTGCATCTTACAAGGGAGCACAGCTATGTGATAAATCCTGTTATCTAATTAATGTACATCAAAAATAATCCAGGGTACACCAGGTACAAGGGGAAAACTTTTCTTCTGCTTCTGAAACAAGGCTCACAAAGTTTTCTCCACCACCCACACAGAGCTTTTGTATCTACACTGATAGACCAAGGATTTTGGAGATTCGTATAAGTCTTAATGGAATGTGATCCATCATAGTTTTTTTACAAGAACTCAAAAGTCTTTTTAATGGACCAACTATGGAGGAGGAAGCATCATATCCATTTTAAATAGTTTGACTATTGTGCACCCTCCAGAGTGCCTTTCTTTGTATGGACTGCAGTGACAAATAAAAGGATCATCATGGACCGATTGATGAATAGGGGGCTATCGATCCCAAATAGATATTTGATGCACAAAATGATAGAGGAATAAGTTAATCATCTTGTCTCATAGCATTCATTCAGACGCTGTGGAATTATCTATTCTTGTTGATGAGGGCTTATATGGTTTTGCCTAGAACTACGATGGAACTATTCAATGGGTGGTAGTAGAAAATTTGAAATGTAGTTTGCAGAACTATTTGTAAATTGTTTCCTTTGGGATCATTTGGCACATATAAAAGCAAATGAACAAAGAATTTTTTAGATCAGTCACCCATTGTCTAACTCAATGAAATAATTTTTTGTTTGCTATTCCTTTGTTGCCCTAAAACCCCATCTTTGGTTTTCTTTTTGGAGGTTTTGGGTAGTTCTTTAGTTTAATCCATGAGAACCTCTGTTGACGTTGCATTTACCAGGATTTGGCATTTTTCCATGTAAAATTTTTATTAAAAGACGTTCATTCTATGTTCCAGAGTAACTATAGGATAAGAATTTGGAGAGAGGAAGATAAAATCAAATGCTAAAAGGCTACTTATGCATGAGAGCCTTCCAGGAACCAGCCTTGGTATTCTACTGATAGGATGAATTAAACAACAAATTAATGAAGAAAATCATAGAAAGGCACCCTTTTCCACAATCATAATTGTTTGCAATAAATTCATAATATCCGAACTTCCACATATTTTCACATTTATGAAAAACGAAAGAAAATAGTGTACATCTACGGATTTAAATTCATATAGTTCAATTCAGCCACAAAAATAAAATCTCATACCTTAAGCCTCCTCAAGTTCTCATGCAACGCTTTCTTAGCAAGCTCAGCCTGCTGAGATAACGACATTGCATCAAAACCAGGCAGTGGCCCAACCGCACCCCCTATGTTTAAAGGAGCAGATACACCTGGCACTGAGGTATATGCAGTTACAGAAGAATACATGAACTTTTGTTGCTGAACTTTCTGAACCACAGGCACACTACTACTCACCACCCTACTAGACCCATCATCCATCCTCTTCCCCAACCCCTTCCTGAATTGCTCTTCTTCCCAAATTTTCTCCTCTTCCTCGTCATCACTATCATGTGCATCCTTCTTAAACCCCCCTTCCATTCCCCTCTCGTCCACGTCCTCAAAGACGCCCTTTTTCCCACTCTCAGGCTTCTCCCCAAACATCGCAATTCGCCCCTGAAACTCCGGCTCCTCATCGCTCAACCCCTCCGCCGCCCCATGATTACTCCCTCCGTCCAATGAGATATAATCTGGGGCGGCCGCCCGTGACTGCCGGAGCCGCTCCCTCTTGGCTCGAATAGCGTTGATTGTAGCTTGATCGGGAATCGAATCCCTACCCTTCCCAATTCCCATCGAAGCTAATCGGGTTTCGGTATCCTCCTTATCCTTCTTAAATGACCTCCCTCCCTTGTCTTTGCTTTCTGGTTCCTCCTCGACATTTTCTTCGTCGATCACGGCATCCTCGGCAGCCGAGATGGGTTTGACAAGGCCTTTCAAGACGATGACCGGTTCGAGTGAGGGTTTGGGTTCGGAGGAAGCGGGACGAGAGCTGGCTAGGGTTCTGGTGTTCTTTTGGAGTTCACGAAGGGCTTCTTTGGTGTAGGTGCCAGCTTGGGGTTGGACATTGGAGGGGAGAGAGGCGGAGGAGGGGGTGAGGCGGTCCTTGGTGGTGGTGATTTTGTGGGAGGACGATGAGGAGAGTTTGGTGAAGCGAGAGGATGTCTTGGAGGGGCGAGATGGGGGTTGGGTGGAGCGAGAGGAGGAACGAGATGGGGATTCATTTTCTTCGTCGTCGGCGAAGCTGAGGAGCTTCGGAGGCTTCTTCGGCTTGGCGGCGGCAGCGGTGGTCGCGGTGGTTGTAGAGGGTTTCGAGGTAGGTTTGATTAAAGGAGGGCCGTCGCCGTTGGTATCGTCGTTGTCATCGTCATCGGCACGGCGACGGAAGTTTCTGGGTCTGCTGCTCATGGTCGATGGTGGATTGTGATTACAGCGGCTCCTCGGACTGGTTTCCTTCCTTCCTTGATTCCATTCAGAGAGATGCGAGTTCTAGCCTCTAGGCTTCTAGCCTTCTAGGGCTCAAAAAGGCCGCCTTTCCCACTATTTGAGTTGGGCTTTTGTATTGGGCCAGGCTATTCTGGTGTTTGACTGGGCTTTGTGTCATGGCAAAATGTATTTGGCAGTCGATCTTTCAAATTATCGTACTTAGATCTGCTAATTGAAATTTGTAATATACCTCATAAATTCATAATGTCATTATTCCAGCAAACAAATCAAAATTTCAAAATTTGCGCTTGCTAATGTAGCTTATTAATGAATAGTATCATCACAATTTTACACTTCATATACATCAAATTATTAAAAATTAAATTAAATTAAAAAAAAATGGATAAAATAAAAAACACTAAAATACAAGTTTAAAAAAAATATAAGGAAAAAACGAATAAACTTCATAACAATAAAAATATGATTTTAATACTTGAATTTGGGTCAAAATGACTTATTTGAACACAAAATTATAACTTTTAGGGCCCTTTTAAGACTTAATTCAATGTGACATTTTTTTTATGTCATGCGAGTACCACATCATCTTTCAATAAAAATAAAAATCTCAATTGGTAATTAAAATTATAGTTTTAAAAATAGAGCCTAAATTATTAATTGAGGTTTTATTTTTTAAGTGAAACCTCAATTATAGTTTTTTTTTTTACCGTGTGAGTGTCACATCATTTTCTCATAAAAATAAAGTCTTAATTAACAATTAAAGTTTCAATGAAAAATTATCAATCCATGATTTAGATTAAAAAAAATAAAAAATGAAACATCAATTGATAAATGAAGTTTTATTTTTTAACTCAAAACCTCAAATTTTAATGGAGGTTTTGAGTTAAAAAAAATGAAGCTGTGATTAATAATTAGGTTTTTTTGGTTAAAAAATAAAATCCTAATTGAAAATCCAGACTTTAATTTAAATTAAAAAATATATATATAATTTTTAAATGATATTACTCTTACATGATGATAAAAGGACCATAAATTTTTTCAAGGTAGTTAAACTTAATTTTTTTCCCTATGCCAAGAGATCATGTGACAAAATGTTCAGTGTTTTGTAAATTATTTTTTTTCTAAATAATTTTATAAATATTCCCATAAATTACCTGAAATTCCATAAATCTCGGTCAAAAAGGGCTAGACCAGCTCTCATAAAAGAGCCATCAATGATGGATGGTAGACTAAATGCTTCCTCAAGTCAAAAGTGAGTGCCGAGTAGCGACTCTGTCTTTCTCCACACAAAATTGAAAATGCTACTAATTCCTGAAATAGTTTCATGCAACACTTGTCCATCTTTCTTCGAAACTCTCATTCCCGTTCACATTCTCAATCTTATAGTTCGGCTCCATCATTGTATTTTCAATTCTAATATTAAAAAAATTTAGTTTTGAAATTTATTATTCATTGATTTGCCAGTTCACCTTTTAGTACGATTCAGTGATTTAAAAAGAAGAATATGTGTTACAGTAGTACGTTTTCAAATTTTCTTTTACATGGTTTGTAGTTTGTAGATTCCCAACAGGGGGCAGAAGAAGGGGAGAGGAGAAAAGCAGGCGGTTTTGACCGCTGGATCGTCAATCTCCCATGGCTGGGTATGCTCTATCTATCTCTAAAAACAATGCCAAAGAAACTTCATCATGAATTATGGCACAAGAATCACAGAGATTTGAATTTATTTGAAACCCTAACTCATTCTCACTTGGGTCGCCTCAAAAGATCTTAAAAAATGAAAAAATAACTTCTTTTTTTATCCCGAGTTTTCTGGATGGGTGTTGTTACCCTAAATCAACAGTTTTTGCAGTTTCTTCATCCAAAACTGACCCATTTTGTAAGACGTGTAAAGGATCAAAGGCTTCGTGGGTGATCGGCTTTCATTTCAAAGTGACCTCTTTTTTATTTTTCAGCCTAGGTTTTTTGATGAACCGATGATGGTATTTTCGAATACCCGTTTGGTCACATTTCGCGGGGTTGATAGCTGATGTAATGCATAATGGAAATAGCAAGTGGGTCGGTCTATGACTGAGAACTTACATTTGATTGTTTACGCCTTTGGTGCTATCCGTCTCCGGTTTTTCCGGAGACATTGTTTTTGCTCTTGAATTTTTGAAGATCATGTGAAGGACTGACTTGCTTGGAATTGATAGATGAGCTGTAAGTTACTTCAGTCATATTTGGTTATTTTACCCTGATTGTCGAGAACCAGACTTTTATTTTAAAGGGTGACTTTTAGCTGTTAAATATGGGGTATAATGGTTAATACTTGCTCAAGTGGATCTCTATTGATGGTTACTCTAATCACTGTTGGATAACTGAATAGTTTTTGCAAGGCCTTAAGATTTTTC